>NC_089515.1:23363088-23966421 GCF_036850995.1 Saccopteryx leptura | reverse complement strand
AAATCAACTGAGCTAACCTCAGCACCTAGAGCAGGGGTCCCCAAACTACGGCCCGCGGGCCGCATGTGGCCCCCTGAGGCCATTTATCCGGCCCCCGCCGCACTTCCAGAAGGGGCACCTCTTTCATTGGTGGTCAGCGAGAGGAGCATAGTTCCCATTGAAATACTGGTCAGTTTGTTGATTTAAATTTACTTGTTCTTTATTTTAAATATTGTATTTGTTCCCGTTTTGTTTTTTACTTTAAAATAAGATATGTGCAGTGTGCATAGGGATTTGTTCATAGTTTTCTTTATAGTCTGGCCCTCCAACGGTCTGAGGGACAGTGAACTGGCCCCCTGTGAAAAAAGTTTGGGGACCCCTGACCTAAAGCCTACGCTTGAACCAGTCGAGCCACTGGCTGCAAGAGGGGATGAGAGAGAGAAGGGGGAGAAGGAAGGGAAGAGAAGCAGATGGTCGCTTCTCATGTGTGCCCTGACTGGGGAATGATTCCAGGATGTCTGCATGTTGGGCTGACGCTCTATCCACTGAGCAAACCTGCCAGGGCCTAAATTGTCTATTTTTATAATTATTTTTTAAACATTCCCAATAAAAGTCATAAAATGCTTTTACCGGAAAACTCAAAGGGATTAAGGAACAAAGGAAAAGGGAGGGAGATTACATTTGTTGCTGAGAGCCCCGGACCAGCTGGAACAGGAGAGGCAGAAACGGGAAAGAGCAGAAAGAGAGAGACTTGTGTTATTCACGAGTGTGGAAAGGTATTACCTTGTAGACCTGCTGCATGATAATTCCTTAAGCCAGAGCTTCTCAATCCCCTACAGCACCCCAGCAGTCTGCAGCTATGCACTTGGGGGTCTTATAATTCTGGGGAAATTTTTTATTTTATATATGTATATATATATTGATTTTAAAGAGAGAGAAACATCGATTTGTTGTTCTACTTATTTATGCATTCATTGGTTGATTCTTGTATGTGCCATGACTGGGGATTGAACCCATCACTTTTACACATCGGGATGACACTCTATCCATTTGAGCTATCCAGCTGTGGCTGGGGAAATTTTTTAAATTCACATTTTACTGTAATGAGGACAAACCTTTTTAGTAGTTTTAAACATGTATTACCTTGCAACTGGAAGATCTTTATAGAACAAGTCTTTGTTTTCTTTTTCTCAAATTGGGGCATTATAGATACATGCTTGGGGGTCTTCCAGATTTTTTTTCCTTTAAAAGAAATCTGGGTATTATTTGAAAAACATTGGCTTTAACCATTCTTGGAGTTCCTGTGATTGAGAAGGTTCTTTAGGACTGGGTGCCCCCTACTGGAGAAACTCAGAGTATCTGATGTGTGAGTGGGAGTGTGTGTGGTGTATATGTATTTGTGGGTGCATGTGTGTACACGTGTGGTGTGTATGTGTGTGTATGTGTGTGTGGCCTGACCAGGTGGTGGCGCAGTAGATGGAGCGTTGGACTGGGACGCAGAGGACCCAGGTTCGAGACCCCAAGGTCACCAGCTTGAGCATGGGTTCATCCGGTTTGAGCAAGGCTCACCAGCTTGAGCCCAAGGTTGCTGGCTTGAGCAAGGGGTCACTCAGTCTGCTGTAGCCCCCTGGTCAAGGCACATATGAGAAAGCAATCAATGAATAACTAAGGTGCCACAACAAAGAATTGATGCTTCTCGTCTCTCTCCCTTCCTGTCTGTCTGTCTCTATCTGTCCCTCTCTCTAACTCTGTCTTCATCACACACACACACACACACACACACACACACACACACACACACACACACACACACACACAAAAAGAAATACAGGTGTGATGTGTCTCTTCTTCTTAGATGGTGAGTACACTCTCCCCTGAGGTTTTTTTTTTCTTCTTTCAAAAGGAAGACATTGGATGCATGTCCCACTTCTCTCTCAGAACTGGGAGGCCATTGTCATCTCATGTCTAGCTGAGCAGTGGTGCCTTCCCTGTCTCTGAGAGATCTAACTCTCTTTTGTCCTGATGACAGAGGCCTGTGCAGGATCTGTGTGACAGCACGCTGGTCTGTCTCTGGCAGACCTGGGGAAAAGCCATGTGGCACCTATGTGGACTTCACTCTGGCAACTTTTTTAGAGCTGTGTGGTCCCTAAGGGACAGGGAAAAGGATGAAAATTAACTGGAGGTTACCTAACAGATGGCATGGGAACCGCTGGCTAACCCTCTGGGGAAATCTTAAATGGAACCTCTACCTCATTCTACCAAAATAAATTCCAAATGATTCAAAGACTTTAACATAAAAGTTAAAATTATAGAAATCCTACAAGAAAATATAGGTAGATTTATTCATAACCAGAAGCTAGGGAAGCTTCTGTGAATAGCACGCACCATACAGTAGCTGTGAAAGAGAGAGAAGATAGAGCAGGCCTCAACTTCCATGGGCAAATGCCAATAACCAAAGTAAAAACAACACACTAGACCAGTGGTTCTCAAACTTTTTGAAGTTGGGGCGCAGTTAAAATCCTACAAATAATTGTAGGTGCACTATATACACATTTCTGAGAAATATGTTATAATAATTAAGTCAAATATTAAAGAAGAAAAATATAAAGTCCAAGCGTGCTTTTATGGTAATTAAACAAAATAAATATGACAAAATTAAATTTATTCTGACATTAAAAAACATTTTTATGTTACATTTTTGAGTTATGCTTTTTAGAATTCATAAAAAAGAGGAGTTAAAAAATAAAAAAATGACAAAAAGTTATCTTTTTATATATATAGATACATTTTTAGTAAGATTTAGTAAATTCGGCATGTCCCAGCACGAATATGTTAAGTTTTTTCATTCTTGTGTTTATGAGAAATGTGAGCCTGATGTGTCCTAGCGATTTCTTCAATGTTTGGGCATATATTTGAAAGGCAAACTCTCATTTCCTCGTCAATACATTGAAGAATTCCTCTCTTTTTACTCTTGTGTTGAGGGTAGAAAATCTTAATTCACATAAATAGGATGTTGAAAATTGTAGTAAAATGTCCAAAGCTTTTTTAGATATTGCCACATATTCTTCTTTTATAGAAATCCAAAAGGCTTCAAGAGACAACTCCCTATGTTTAATCATCAATCCACAATCAGTGGATATAGCTACCAGTTCTTCTTCTTCTATTAATGTTAAACCAAAATCACTTGAAGCTTCCATGAATGGGTTTCTAATCCAATCGTATCGTTCAGTGTTAAGTGATGGAAAGTGCTATAAATTAAATTCTGCCCGTCAGCTTTCAAGTCCTATTTTATTTACACTTAACTTTTGCTCTCTTCCAGAATTGGATTCTTCAATATCACACTTCTTTTTGAGAAATCTGTCCAAGGCAACCCAAGAATTTTACCAAGTGCAGAAAATCCCCACCATACATATCATCTTAACTTTACACCAAACAAAGGATAGAAGAAACTTGCCTCCAGTCTTTCCGGGAAACATGGAGGGTAGTGCAAACAATCCAGCACCACAGCTTAACAGCCTTTTGCAACCTAATCAGGCAAGTGAGGTGGGGGGTTGGGCAGATTGTCAGCTTACAGCCAATTCCCCACACCTCTGTCTCCCAAAAATCTAAACTCCAAAAACCCTGTTGGTTTTTTGGTCCCCAACAGGCACATATTTCTCTGGAATACCATAGGGCACACCTGGAAATCTTCTAGGGCGCACCAGTGTGCCCTGGTGCACACTTTGAGAACAACTGCACTAGAAAAGGTATGGCCATGCACACGCCACACAAAGGCCTATTTTCCTTAATTTGTAGAGGGAGCATAGAAATCAATAAAAGAAGATGAACAATTCTAGAGAAAAATGATTAAAGGATGTGAACAGGCTATTCACAGAAAAAGAAAGACAAGTGGTCCCAAATCCTGCAAAGATTCTAATTCACATTCATAATTAAATACAAACTAAATAACCAAGGGCCTTTTAAAACTCACCACACTGTTAGAAACTAAAAGATTGGTAATATCTAGTGTCAATGAGGGCTTAGGGGAATGCCAATGATAAGAGTACAAATTTGTAGGGCTTTTCTAGGACAATTTGGCAATATAATTAAAGCAAAATTTTAAATACACATGTCCTTTGACATAACAGTTACGTAGCTCTGAATTGGCCTATGGATAGATATGCAGAAGTAGCCAAGATAAATGAACAAAGATGTTCATTATAGCTTTTTTTAAATGGCAAAAAAACTGAAAACAACCTACATTTCATCAACAGGGAACAGCTTATATAAATTATGGCACTGCCGTAATATGAGATCTAGACAGCCACTAGAAGAATGAGCAAATCTATGTGTGTTCATAGGAAGAACCCTCTAGACTCTGATAAATTAAGAAAGCACAGTTTAGTACACAAAAATTGTAAAATTTTTAGTATTATGCATATTCTTTTTGCTTGTAGGACACACAAGAAATGTGGACAGTTACTACCTTTGGGTGGTTGGGAAGGGGACTTATTTTCTTTCCATTTTTTACTTTCCTGTGCTGTTTGACTTTTCAAACAATATGTACATATGAATTTTACTTTTAAAAGATCAACAAATATTATCTGGGCAGTGGGCTTATGAATTTAAGTAATACATTTCTATACATATATAAATGGATAGATAAGATTAAAATATTAAAATAAGACTAAAATATTATGACTCACACAAAATAAAATGACCAAATTCAACCCTGAACACTCTTCTACACTTAAATTTTTGGTCTTCACCCCATAGGTTATAGAATGTGGGTCAATTTCTTGGTTCGCAATACATTTCTAACTCCTTTCTCAGAAGAAGAAACAGATAAAGCTGCCTGATCTATGGTGGTGCAGTGGATAAAGAGTCGACCTGGAAAGCTGAGGTCACCGTTTCCAAACCCTGGGCTTGCCTGGTCAAGGCACATATAGGAGTTGATACTGCCTGCTCTCCCCCTTTCTCTCCCATCTCTAAGAAAATGAATAAATAAAATCTTTAAAAAAAAAGAAAAAGAAAAACAGATGAACCTGGTTTTATAATACTATTTTCACTTTTTTCAAAAACCATAACTAGGCCTGACCAGTGGTGGCGCAGTGGATAAAGCATCAACCTAGAAACGCTGAGGTTGCTGGTTCAAAACCCTGGGCTTGCCTGGTCAAGGCACATATGGGAGTTGATGCTTCCTGCTCCTCCCCCTTCTCTCTCCCCCCCCCCTCTAGAATGGATAAAAAATAAAATCTTAAATAAAAAAAAACAAACATAACTAACAAGTTATAAACATGGATTTTCTGACTAAACTGAAATGGAAGTTGTTTCTAGACCCTGCTGAGGGGGGCTGACTTTTTGACATGGAGATCTCACCAGGGGTGGCTTTAGACCAGAGGTCGGGAACATGTGGCTCGTGAGCCAGATGCGGCTCTTTTGATGGCTGCATCTGGCTCGCAGACAAATCTTTAATAAAAAAATAATAACGTTAAAAATATAAAACATTCTCATGTATTACAATCCATTCATTTCCTACCGCTCATGTTCATGGTTGCGGGTGGCTGGAGCCAATCACAACTGTCCTCCGGGACAACACCAAATTTTTATTGGATAATGCGTAAAGTACACGGATCGTTGTATGGCTCTCACAGAATTACATTTTAAAATATGTGGCGTTCATGGCTTTCTCAGCCAAAAAGGTTCCGGACCCCTGCTTTAGACACTGGACGTTGGGCCAAATGCAGAGACCTAGGGCAAAAACAGGTGAGTTGCCCTGGGAGGAGGAGCACCCGTCCAGCTGGATCTTCTGAATTCCACTTCTATTCCGTCAATACCAGTCAGGATGACTTCCCCTTTCCCCGGTTGCCTACGTGCACCGACTCAGGAGAGTTCTGAGACCGCGCACCACCCACCCATCGCAGTGGAGTAGATGCGGAGGTGGTCGTGGGAGAGGGCTGGGCTGGGTGTGGCAAGCCCCAGTTCTGAGGTTAACTGTGTGTTCAGAGAGCCAGGCCAGGAAGCACCTCTGTTATTGGCCACACGTACTCAAGCTCTGTCTGCAGAGCTGCAGATGTTCTGGGCATCTGGGCACACACGAGTGCCCACCTCAAGTACAGACGAGACAGCGGGGCATCTCGTGTGAACTGCAGGGCTCTGAAGAGGACCTCAGCTTGGCTTAAGTTTGGGGAGATCCTCCCTCAATCCTGGGAGGATCTCTGTGGGTGTGTTTGACCTTCTTGGCTCTAGCCACTGGGGTGCAGAAGACTCCTCTGGAGACGCAATCTCAGGATGAAACAGGAGAAGGATAAGCAGAGAGATACCTCTGGAGGGTGATTGATATCTGGGAGGTTAAAGAGTTGGTATATTTTCTTTACAACGAAGTAGCTAATGGAGGCTAGAATGATATATTTTCCCAAAACGCTCTTTCCATTTTGAAGGAGGAAAAGATCAACCTATAAACATTTTTTAAATGTGTTTTGATTGACTCAAGGGCTCCTCAAAAAAGTTCGCCAGAGACAATAGGGATTTTAGTGGAGTTCTAGCGCTACCTAGTGGTGGCTGATGAGAGAAATTGAGAGGGAGGGGCGGGACCCGGTGGAGAGGGATGGTGGGACACACCATCTGCCCAGAGAAAACTTTCTACATGCCCCTCACTGGGAAGACTGGCCTCATGAGGCTCCTTGGGGTGAAGGTCAGACCACGATAGTGACTCTGGGACCTCTCTTGGAAAAGGCAGATAGAAGTGAGGTGTTACATTGCCAACAGTAACAGGGAAATGTCTGTTTCCTTCCTGTTCTGGGTCTATAGATGGACATTTGAAATGACTGACAGGCTAGTGGCTCATCGGAGATGTGCCTTCTGACTCCTATTTGTCTTTCAATGTTTGCCATGAAGGAGTTTTAAATGTTTATGTAGTCATATTTATCACACTTTTCCTTTTTGATTCTCTGGTCTTAGAAAGGCTTTCTTGCCAAGTAGAGGTCATTTAAAACATTAATGAGAGAACAGGGATACTGGTGTATTACCACCAGGTTGAGCATTCTTCTTTGGTTTCGGTTTTATTATTTGAAATCTATTTCACGTTCATTATTTCCTAAGGTCTCTCAGGTAGGAGGGGCTGGTACAGGAACTCAGGGAGGACATCTTGTCTGCGGCAGGTATCTTCCTCAACTCAGGCACTTAAAGCACTCTTATTCTGGGGCAGGTACAATATTGCAGGGATTTGGATTTAGACCATCCTGGGACTGTACCTCAGGGCTCTGCCTATCAGCTCCCAAGCAAGTGTCTTAGCTTCCCTAAGCCAAAGGATTTTCACTGGTAAAATGGAAATGATGATGATAACAATAAATAATAGCCTGATCAGGTGGTGGCTCAATGGATGGAGCATTGGACTGGGACACGGAGACCCAGGTTTGAAACCCCGGGCCACCAATTGAGCTTATCTGGCTTGAGTGTGTGCTCACCAGCTTGAGCACAGGGTTGCTGGCTTGAGTGTGGGATCATAGACATGACCCCATGGTCACTGGCTTGAACTCAAAGGTCACTGGCTTAAGCCCAAGGTCACTGGCTTGAGCAAGGGGTCACTTGCTATGCTGTAGCTACCTGGTAAAGACACATAATAGAAAGCAATCAATGACAACTAAGGTGCTATAACAAAAAATTGATGCTTTTCATCTCTCTTTCTGTCTGTCCCTATCTGTCCCTTTCTCTGACTCTCTTTCTGTCTCTGTCCAAAAAAAAAAAAAAAAAAAAAAAGAATAAAATAGTAACAACAACAATAATAGTACCTACTTCACAGGGTTCTTATCAGGCTTAAGTGAATGAATACAGGTGAAATGCCTAGACCAAGGCTGGTACATATAATTAAGTGCTCCATAAACATTACTTGTCACAGTGGTTGCCAGAAGGGATGGGGAGGAAAGGAGGCAGAGTCTGACCTGTGGTGGCGCAGTGGCTGAAGTGTTGACCTGGAAATGCTGAGGTTGCCGGTTCAAAACCCTGGGCTTACCTGGTCAAGGCACATATGGGAGTTGATGCTTCCTGCTCCTCCCCCTTCTCTTTCTCTTTCTCTCTCTCTCTCTCTCTTCTCTCTAAAGTGAATAAATTAGAAAAAAAAAAGAAAGGAGGCAGAGCACAGAGGACTTTCAGGGCCATGAAACTACTCCAAGATACCATCATAGTGTATATCTGACATCATACATGTGTACAAACCTATAGAATGTACAGCAAGTGTGACCCCTAATGAAAACTATGGACTCTGGGTGATAACGATGTATCAATGTAGGTTCATCAGTTGTAACAAAAGTACCACCCTGCTGAGGGCTGTTGATAATGGGGAAGACGACACATGTGTGGGCGCAGGGAGTGTGTAGAAAAATATCTATATCTTCCATTTAATTTTGGTGTGAACCTAAAACTGCTCTAAAAATAAAGTCTATTTTGAAAAATAATAAAATATAAAAAAGAGTCATCTTGGCCTCCCCTAGGGTGCACACGCACTCTATAGCAGGGGCCCCCAAACTACAGCCCGTGGGCCACATGTGGCCCCCTGAGGCCATTTATCCGGCCCCCGCCGCACTTCCGGAAGGGGCACTTCTTTCATTGGTGGTCAGCGAGAGGAACATAGTTCCCATTGAAATACTGGGCAATTTGTTGATTTAAATTTACTTGTTCTTTATTTTAAATATTGTATTTGTTCCCGTTTTGTTTTTTTACTTTAAAATAAGATATGTGCAGTGTGCATAGGGATTTGTTCATAGTTTTTTTTATAGTCTGGCCCTCCAACGGTCTGAAGGGCAGTGAACTGGCCCCCTGTGTAAAAAGTTTGGGGACCCCTGCTCTATAGACTAATGATTCTCAAATTGGTGTGTATCAGAATCGTCTACAGGGGAAGGTGCAGGGGGAGAGGGGGAGCTGGTAAAATGCAGATCTCCAGGCCCCACCCCAAGAGATTCTGGTTCGGTAGAACTGGTGAAGAAAATTAATTGATCACACTTTAAGAAACTACTCCCTGTAGACACGTGTTCTATCTAGTTAGAGGATGATATTTGAAGAATCCTGCAAGCTTTTCGGGGAAAGGTGGCTACCGCCTGGGGCAGGCCAGTGCAGGCTGCCACCCAGGCAGGGACAGTCACATCGGAAGGAGGGCAGGAGGTGGCTGTGCAGGGAGGGGGAATCCCAGCTCCCTCCTCTGCTCCACAGACAGACTTACCCTCTGGGTGGCAACTCCTAGGTCCAGGACCAATGGTAAGACCCCCAAACTCCTATGTTTGGAGCCCAACCCTATCAGGTCAAACATATGAAAATGTGCTTTATCTCACATTAAACAATTTTTCTGCCTCAAATATTTTGAAATATTTTTATAAACTTGGCTTTTCAAATCATTAGACTACAAGGAACTCATTAAATTTATGACTAGCAATCATGCGTGTGTTGGATTTCTTGCCAAGTGAAGAAAACATATGATTGTCTTTAAATATAATGAAATCTTTATGAGTGCTCATGTAATGATTAATGACATTGACACATTATGTTTTGCAGGTAAGGAGGCAACACTTATGGGTTTTGATTTTTAATTTTTCCTATCATAATTTGGAATCAGTATTCTTTTTTCAGTCCTAAACAGGTCTAAGTCCTGGGCCTGTAGTGCCCATCGATAAAACCTAGGCCTACCGCCACGCACTCCTCAGGTTGCCTCTAAAAGGACAGATGGAGGTCCCTGTGAGAACAGAAAGGAAAATGCCCAACACCAGAGAAAGGACCACGAGTATCCCCGTCTGGGAAACGTGTAGTGACTTCAAAGGAGTCCAGCATCCTGTGACCCGTCCCAGGGCCACTTGCTCAATGATCTTTTTACTGTCTTCATTGTTTTGTCTTTTCCCAAATGTCAGATAGTTGGAATCATAAAGTCAGTAGTAGCCTTTTCATATTGGTTTCTTTTACTTAACAATATGCATTTTAAGGTTCTTCCATGTCTTTTCATGACTTGATAGCTCATTTCTTTTTAGCACCAGATACTATCCCATTGCCTGGATGTACCTGTGTAAGAACATCTCGGTTGCTTCCAAGTCTGGCCATTATGAGCAAAGCTGCCACAAACATTCACGTGCAGGTTTTTGTGGGGACATAAGTTTTCGTCTCTTTTGGGAAAATACCAAGGATCACAATTGCTGGATTGGTTAGTAAGAGAATGTTTAGTTTTTTATTATTATAATTTTTTCTTTCTTTTTTCTTTTCTTTTTTACAGAGACACAGAGAGAGGGATAGATAGGGACAGACAGACAAGAACAAAGAGAGATGAGAAGCATCAATCATCAATTTTTCCTTGTGGCACTTTAGTTGTTCATTGATTGCTTTCTCATATGTGCCTTGACGGTGGGCCTTCAGCAGACCGAGTAACCCCTTACTCAAGCCAGTGACCTTGGGTCCAAGCTGGTGAGCTTTGCTCAAACCAGATGAGCCCGCGCTCAAGCTGGAGACCTAGGTGTCTCGAACCTGGGTCCTCCGCATCCCAGTCGGATGCTCTATCCACTGCGCCACCACCTGGTCAGGCTAGTTTTTTTTTAATAAGCCACCAAACTGTCTTCCAAAGTGGCTGTACCGTTTTACACTCCTGCCAGCAATGAATGAGACTTAATTTTTTTTTTTTTTTTTTGTATTTTTCTGAAGTTGGAAACGGGGAGGCAGTCAGACAGACTCCCACATGCACCTGACCAGGATCCACCCGGCATGCCCACCAGGGGGCGATGCTCTGCCCATCTGGGGCGTTGCTCTGTTGCGACCAGAGCCATTCTAGAGGCCATGGAGCTATCCTCAGCACCCGGGCCAACTTTGCTCCAATGGAGCCTCGACTGAGGGAGGGGAAGAGAGAGACAGAGAGGAAGGAGAGGGGGAGGGGTGGAGAAGCAGATGGGTGCTTCTCCTGTGTGCCCTGGCCGGGAATCGAACCCAGGACTCCTGCACGCCAGGCCGACGCTCTACTGCTGAGCCAACCAGCCAGGGCTGAATGAGACTTCTTGTTGCTCAACATCCTCACTAGCATTTGGTGTTGTCAGGTTCTGGATTTTGGCCATTCTAATAAGCGTGTATGGTATCTCGCTGTTGTTTTGATTTGTAATTCAGTGATGACATAAGATATGGAGCATCTGTTTATATGCTTATTGACCATCTGCCTTTCTTCTTTGGTGAGGAGTTTATTAAAATGTTTGGCTCATTTTTTAAATCAGGATGTTTCTTGTTATTGAGCCTTAAGGCTTCTTTGTATATTCAGTCTTTTATCAGATATGTCTTTTGCAAATATTTTCTCCCAGTCTGTGGTTTTTTTTATTCCTTCAATAGGGTTTTTTTGCAGAGCAAAAAAATGTAATTTTAATAAAGTCCAGCTTATCAATTCTATCTTTTATGGTTCATACCATTGGTGTTGTATTTAAAAAGTTCCCACCAAACCCAAGGCCATCTAGATTTTCTCCTGTTTGTGATCCATTTTGAGTTAATTTTTGTGAAAGGTATAAGGTTCATGTACAGATTAATTTTTTGTATGTGGATGTCCAGTTGGTCATGTAATACTTGTTGAAGAGACTATCTTTGCTGTCTAGTATTGTCTCTGCTCCTTTTTCAAATACCAGTTGACTTCTTTTATGTGAGTTTATTGCTAGGCTCTGTTCTCCCATCCAAGTACTAACCAGGCCCGACCCTGCTTAGCTTTCGAGATCAGACGAGATCGGGCGCGTTCAGGGTGGTATGGCCGTAGATGCCTTCTGTTCTGTTCCATTGACCTATATTTGTCTATTCTTTCACCAGTCCCACACAGTCTTGGTTACTGTAGCTTTCTTTTCTTTGTTTCTTTTTTTTTTAAGAGAGAGACAGAGACAGAGACAGACAGACAGGGACAGACAGACAGAAAGGGAGAGAGATGAGAAGCATCAACTCATAGTTGTGACACTTTACTTGTTCATTGATTGCTTCTCATATGTAGGGCTCTCATACCAGGGGGCTCCAGGTGAGCCAGTGACCAAGGCCTTGCTCAAGCTAGCAACCTTGGGCTCAAGCCAGCGACCTTGAGCTTCAAGCCAATAGGCTCAAGCCCCGTGGCCATGGGGTCATGTCTCTGATCCCATGCTCAAGCTAGATGAGCCCACGCTCAAGCTGGCAACCTTGGGGTTTCAAATGTGGGTTCTCAGTGTCATTGGTCGATGCTCTATCCACTGCATCATCACCTGACCAGGCTCTTTTCTTTTCTTTCTTTCTTTCTTTCTTTCTTTCTTTCTTTCTTTCTTTCTTTCTTTCTTTCTTTCTTTCTTTTTTTCTTTCTTTCTCTTTTTTTAACCCTTTGAGTAGTGAGTTTTTTCATGCTCACTGACCCCTGAGAGTGAGTTTTTTATCAAAAAATGAAATTAGTTCCAGGTACAGTTTTATTAACTTAAAATCATGCTTGTTTGATAACCAATTTATGAAAACAAGAAGAACATACATTTGCCTTTTTTGTTTTTGTATTTTTCCGAAATTAGAAGTGGGGAGGGAGCCAGACTCCTGCATGCACCAGACCAGGATCCACCTGGGTGATGCTCTGCCCATTTGAGGCATTGCTCCATTGGGGCTGGAGCCATTCTAGCACCTGAGGCAGGGGCCATGGAGTCATCCTCAGCACCCAGGCCAGCTTTGCTCTAATGGAGCTTTGGCTGCAGGAGGGGAAGAGAAAGATAGAGAAGAAGGAGAGGAGGAAGGGTGGAGAAGCAGACAGGCACTTCTCCTGTGTGCCTTGACCCAGAATCAAACCCGAGACTTCCATAGGCCGGGCCGATGCTCTACCGCTGAGCCAACTGGCCAGGGCTCTACATTTGTCTTTTTTAAATGTTGTTTTACACATGTATGATCGTACTCTGGATGGTCAGGAGGCATGAGGACATACATGAATGTTTGTACTATTCAAAGGGTTAACTGATTTTGAGAGAGAGAAAGTGATAAGTATCAACTTATAGTTGCTTCTCTTTAGTTGTTCATTTATTGCTTCTCATACAGGCCTTGACCAGGGTGGGGGATGCTCAAGCCAGCAACCTTGGGGTCATGTTGATGATCCATGCTCAAGCCGGTGACCCTGTGCTCAAGCTGGTGACTTTGAGGTTTTGAACTTGGGACCTCATGTTCCAAGTCGATACTCTATCCACTGCACTACTGCCAGCCAGGCTACATTTTGTTGTTGTTGTTGTTGTGACACCTTAGTTGTTCATTGATTGCTTTCTCATATGTGCCTTGACCTTGGGCCTTCAGTAGATCGAGTAACCCCTTGCTCGAGCCAGCGACCTTGGGTCCAAGCTGGTGAACTTTTGCTCAAACCAGATGAGCCCGTGCTCAAGCTGGTGACCTCGGGGTCTCGAACCTGGGTCCTCTGAATCCCAGTCCGATGCTCTATCCACTGTGTCACCGCCTGGTCAGGCAAGGCTACATTTTTGAAGTTGGGTAGTGTCACCCATCCAATTTTGTTCTCCAAAATTATATTGGTTATTCTGGGTTGTTCTTCCTCTCTATATACACTTTAGAATTAGTTTGTTGGTATTCATGAAATAACTTGCTGGGATTTTAATTGGTATGTGTTGACTCTCTAGATCACGGTAGGAAGACCTGACATCTTGACGGTACTGAGAGCTGGTGTGCGTTCGGCCCTCACATTGCCATGGGAGGTGGGAACCCGGACTGGAGTACACAAAAGCATAGGATGGGTTCCCTCACGCTGTGACTAGATGACTGCATCTCACACAGTGCCAGGCATGCAGGTAGTGCACAACACATGGTCATTGGGGACAACGAGCAATGTCAAATTCCAAAGCACCCGGGAACAAGGCAGTGTGGTGCCCGTTCCATGCTAAGAAGGGTAACACAGACTCCCACCTTTCAGTAGGAAGTCCTGGCCTCAGGGACAACTTTGTGGGAAAGGTACTGTTGAGAAGAAAATTGGCCAGGTGGGCTGGACTGAGCAAGACTCTCTGGCTGACTGGGTGGCTGTATTGATAGGTTAATCCAATGATTTATTTATTCATTGATTCATTGAATAAATATTTGTTGAGTACCAGGCATCCCCCCTCCAACGTGTCCAGAGACCCTTTGCAGTTTAGTCAGGACAACCCTGTATAGGTTTCCTGACGCCCTGATAACCATGGGCTGGGCTTTGCCTATGGCAGGAGGCCCCTACGTTCTGGCTGGTGATGGTTGTGGCTGTTTCCTTTTTTAAGGTTTCTTGACATGGAAGGAGGTGTTATGCTATTGAATAGGCTGGTCTCAAATTTAGGGGAGGCCCAGCTTGGCCTAGGATCTAGGCCCTAGATGAACCCCACTCTTGCCTGCCTGGTGTGTGTGTGTGGGGGTCATCCTTGTGGCTGGTTCCTGGAGCTCAGGGAAGGAAGAGTAGAGACTGTCAGTCAAATATTTTATTATTTTATCAATGCGGAGACTTCCCAAGACTTGAACTGGCCTGGGAGCTGTGGCGAGTGAGAACAAATGGCAAGAGGGAGGTGAACCTGCAGGAGGAGACGGGGCAAGGAACAAAAGGAGAAGAGAGACAGCCAGGAAACAGAGACAAGGGTGGAGGGAAGCAGAGGAGGGCGAGGAGAAAGGCAGGAAGACAAAAGGAGAGAGGGAAAGAGGGAGAAGTTAGAGGGAGAGAGAGAGAGGGAGAGAATGGAGCCAGGCAGGAGGGAGAAGAGTGAGGAAGAGAGATGGAAGAGTGGAGGCCAGAGATGCTGCTGAAAGAGCCCCTGCTAGTTCTCGGCTGGGTCCTCGCTGGGTCCTCTCTCCCCTGCGTGTCGCTGTGAGCACTCATACATACACACACCAGGACACACGTGCACACACACACAAACACGTCTGCTGCACTCACAACCAACCCCTTCCTTGGGCACCGCCTTCAGAATCCACACTACTGGGGAGGTGGGGTTGCCACGGCAACAGGTGCTGGAGCACCACCTTATGGGTATTAATAGCTTCCCTTGCAGTCAACAAAGGGGTGACTTCATCCAGCCCGTTTCCCTGGCAGGTTCCTTTTCCCTCCTCCTTTCCAGGATGGAGCTCGGAAGAGCCCTCATGGCCACGAAAGCCACTTCTTTGCCTGCTGGCAGCCACCTTGGTGAATGATGGCTTGAAGGTCTTTGGGATTCTGCCGTGTGTGTGTGTGTGTGTGTGTGTGTGTGTGTGTGTGTGTGCGTGTGTGTGTGTGTGTGTTTGGGGGGAGGGAGAAAAGGGTGCTGGGCTTCTTTGCTCCTCTGAGTTGGGTCTAACCATAGTCCCTGCCAGGAAAGGGTTTCTGAGGCCCAGGACCCCTCAGAGAGGACACTCTCAGCTTCTCTGGGGTCCATGCAGCCACGACACCTTCTCCAGGTCCTGGCCAAGCCAAAGACTTGCACCCAGCTGACACTTGACAGTGATGTCTCCTCCCATAGTACCTAGCTCCTTGGAAGGGTCAGAGGCAGGCGAGGGAGGTGAGCCAGGGTGCAGAATTTCAGAGGCACTCATTCTCAGGCTCGGGCCAGCACAGGGCTGGCCCAGCACAACCCCGAGGACTGTCTCCTCATGTTCCGCACCAGTGAAGCCTCGCTTGCCTCATCCTAATCCTGACCCTGCTGATGCTCCCAGGATATCCTCAACCCTCCTGGGTCAAAGGAAGTTTTTGTCCTGTTTTACGGTCCCTGTCTTAGTCTCTAATGCCTCTCACCTTCTGGTGGGCCCCTGGGATCAGGTTCCCCTGAGCTGCAGAGCCTGGTGCTGCCTCTGAAATCCTCAGGCAACACCTGTCTTGGCCCGCATTTCTTTTTTTTTTTTTTTTTTTTTTTTCATTTTTTCTGAAGCTGGAAACAGGGAGAGACAGTCAGACAGACTCCCGCATGCGCCCGACCGGGATCCACCCGGCACGCCCACCAGGGGCGAAGCTCTGCCCACCAGGGGGCGATGCTCTGCCCATCCTGGGCGTCGCCATGTTGCGACCAGAGCCACTCTAGCGCCTGGGGCAGAGGCCACAGAGCCATCCCCAGCGCCCGGGCCATCTTTGCTCCAATGGAGCCTCAGCTGCGGGAGGGGAAGAGAGAGACAGAGAGGAAAGCGCGGCGGAGGGGTGGAGAAGCAAATGGGCGCTTCTCCTGTGTGCCCTGGCCGGGAATCGAACCCGGGTCCTCCGCACGCTAGGCCGACGCTCTACCGCTGAGCCAACCGGCCAGGGCTCCGCATTTCTTTTTGGTCTTCTCCATCTCTCCCTTGCTTTGCCCACAGCCCCAGGTTTAGACCCTATGGGGCCTGTGACATTTCTGCTGTCCTCACCCTGGGGGCCTCAGCCCCTCCCTTCCCCTGGCCATGTTCCAGTGCCTCCATACTGAAGGGAGGGTGGGGCTCTAGGAAGAGCCTGAGCCTCCCCTCAGCCACTGTCTTCAAATCCTACCAAGGGCTTCACAATTCACACACACACACACACACACACACACACACACACACCCCGAAGGAATTAGTCTAGTCTCTACAGAGCCTTTAGATTTATTCTGATACCAGCCGCAGCTCCCAGTGACCTCATTCCAGCAGAATTCAGGGGGCATACAAGGGCGTGTTGAGTGTGTACTCACTTGTGTAGAGTGTGCAAGACTCTATAGAGGTACGTGTGTGCAAATGTGTGAGTGTGCTGCCATTCAGAGCCCATGGATTTCTGACACATGAGTCATCGGTTGGGAGTGAGCCTTGGGAAGATATGCCTGTAAATAAGACAGCACCCCTGACCTCATGTCCATTCTGCGGCTGGCTGGGCACATGATCCTAGGCATCTGCGAGGCTGGAGGTGGGGGAGGGGGCTGCCTTGCCCTCTAGACCCCAGAGAGCAGCTGTCACGGATATTTCTAGCTCGCCTGCAGTCCCAGACATTTAAGGATGTGATGCCTGCAAGGCGGTAGGGTGGAGGGGAGGGAGGGAAATAAAAGGCAGTTCGGAGGCTTTACTCCCAGGGATCTCAGTGGAGTTTTGCTGGCCAGCAGGGGATGCATCCACTCCACACATATTTTTGATAGTCTGTCACGTGCCAGGCACTCTCTGAGGGGATGGGGATGTCATGGTGAATGGAGTTGACCCACTCTCTCCCCTCACAGAGTTTATGTTATAGTGGGGGAGGCAGAACACAGACAAGGGGGAAAGGCTACTTCCAAACTAATTCTAGAAAATAAAACAGAATAATGTAATGGTATGAAAATGACTGAGAGTGCTGGGGCTCTTTAGTGGGGGAAGGCCAGGAGGCGACACAAGGACTGTGCCTGAATAATGAGGAGCCATCATATGAAGACTTGAAGGAAGAAACTTCTATAGTGGGATGGATACGATGCTTGTTGCCAGCTCACATCCTCACTGATTCCAGATCAGAGTTGTTGAAGCCAGAGGGCTGGAGGTGACCCTAGAGGAGCACAAAGACAGGTTCTCTCTCTGGGGAGTTAGGGGGAGTTTTGGCTCCTCTACTCCTGATAGACCAGGAGAGGGAATGTTCTATGTGCAAGTAGAAGACTTGACTCCCTTCTCCTTTCCTGCAGGCTTCCTGGTAGCAGTGTTGAGCTACAGGATGGAAGTGTCAAGCGGACAGGCAGTTTGCTGGAACCCCTGTCCTCCAGGAAACCTTCTTTGGCTGCTATAGGCCACAAAGGTCCCTGACTTCGGGCCCTGGCCGGTTGGCTCAGCGGTAGAGCGTCGACCTGGCGTGCGGGGGACCCGGGTTCGATTCCTGGCCAGGGCACATAGGAGAAGCGCCCATTTTGCTTCTCCACCTCCACCCCCTCCTTCCTCTCTGTCTCTCTCTTCCCCTCCCGCAGCCAAGGCTCCATTGGAGCAAAGATGGCCCAGGCGCTGGGGATGGCTTCTTGGCCTCTGTCCCAGGCGCTAGAGTGGCTCTGGTCGCTGCAGAGCGACGCCCCGGAGGGGCAGAGCATCGCCCCCTGGTGGGCAGAGCATCGCCCCTGGTGGGCGTGCCGGGTGGATCCCGGTCGGGCGCATGCGGGAGTCTGTCTGACTGTCTCTCTCCGTTTCCAGCTTCAGAAAAATACAAAAAAAAAAAAAAAAAGGTCCCCGACTTCGGCTGAGAGAACCACTGGTTTTCTGATGATGATTAGTCCCTGACATCTGTTTCTCCAGCTTGGCCTAGGTCTGGTTTGAATTCATCCAAAGGTCCCCAACACTACATGTCCAGTAACATGATAGCCTGGGGTTCTTATTCTGAGCCTTGTCCTTTTGGATCTGAGACTAGAGGGGTTCCTTACCTCACTTCATTTATTCAATCATCCATTCATTCATTTAAAAAAAGTTTTTTTGAGCTTTTGCTATGTGCCAGGCCCTGTACCTGGTGCTAGAGAAATTGTACCTCAGAGCCACCTCAGCCCACTCCTGGTACCCAGAAAGCTCAATGTTCTTGCTGTACCAGTTTCTTGTTTTCAAGACCATGGTCCACTATCCGTTAGAGGAATAAACCCAACCCCTGGAGCCAAACTCTGTCGTATATCTTACACACACACCACCCCCCACCTCCCCGGCGCCGCGCCGAGCTTCTGGCAGCCGAGAACGCGGCGCGCCTCGGAACCACATCTGCTTGAGCGGGCGCGCGCGTGTCACTAAGACGCTCATTCACTAGCGCAGCTGTCACCATAACAACTACAGCGAGGGAATCCTGGCAACCGCTGGGGGCGAGGGGCGGGGGCGGCGCGGGCTGGAGCGCGGCGGCCGAAGACCTACCGCAGGAGCGCCCAGCACGCTCCGTGCTCCACGGAGCCCCGCTCTATGAAGACCCGCCGGCGGGGCGCCACGCACGTCACTGCAGCGGCCGTCCCCGCGGGCGGGGACCAAGCCTGCCGCCAAGCCGCCGAGCCGCCGGGCAGGCCGAGCCTCTGAGCGCTCGCTCCGGTAGCCCTAACTCTATGGCCCCGGGGGAGCGCGCCGGAGCCACCGCGCCGCCTACCACCAGCCGGAACCCGAACACCAGCCAGAGGAAGGGGGGAGTCCTGGGCGCCGCCGGCCCCGACCCACGGGCCAGCCCGCGGCCCCCGCCCCCGGCAATGGCAGGCAGGTAGCGGGCTCTCGCGAGGACCCCCGCGGCGGGCAGGACCCGCTGAGGACCGCGGAACCCAGAGAGAGGGAGGAGAGGAGCAGCCCGCCCGCCCCCGGCTGCAGCCTCACCAGGGCCCTCCCCCGGCGGCGCGCGCCCGGGCGCGCGCGCGCCCACTTGCACTGTACCTCGGCTACTGCCCATCCTCGCCTGGCCCCCGCGAGTGCCGAACCCCCTGGGGCTGGATGCCATGGGTAACAACTTCTCCAGTATCCCCTCTCTGCCCCGAGGAAACCCGAGCCGGCCGCCGCGGGGCCACCCCCAAAACCTCAAAGGTAAGGCTCCGCCGGGGGTGGGCGCAGCTGAAGGACTGGGGCGCAGGTGGAGGGGCAGGGAGAGGTGGAGAGGTGTGGTTGGGGAGGACGGGCAGGTGCCACCTGTTGTGCGTATTTGGAGACAGATGATGTACCTCTGTATGGCCATGGAGGTTGGCTAGGCGTGGGGGGCGGCCTGTGGTGATGGTGGAGACCGGGAGGATGGCGTTCCACGGGGTCTGCGCAGTTCTCCCTGCCAGCACTGGAAACGTCACTAGAGTCCCCTCAGGTCATGATGCTTGACGAGCATGCAGGCGTGAGGAAGGGCATTTGTTGGATGGATAGGGCAATGTGGCAGGATGCTCAGGCGGGCCAGCTGTGCTTCTCAAGAGAGGCATCATAGTCTCTGTTTTCATCTGCCGACGGCTGGAGAGGTCACACTGGAAGCACTAGTTGCATTTCCAATTGGAGGGTTTTTAAAGATCTAGGACTGATTTATAGCAACCTGGAAGAAGGGGTCAGAGCTGATGGCCTCTGGGGTCCTCTGCAGCTGCTGACATTTTGCATCCACTGAATCAGCTTGTTTTCTGGTTCCCTCAAAAGCCAGATGTTCAGGTGGAACCCTAGAAAAGAGGCTGGCAAGCTTGAAACAGAGGACCGTTTAACAGGAAAGTCTTTGCCTCTGAGTGTCCGACCCACCCAGCACCCTCAGGGAAACCCTTGGCCCAGTTCTCGGTCCTGCAGCTTCCAGTGCTGTCTCTGTCCCTTAGGTCCTCCCAGGCCCTTAGATCCCACCGATTCCTTTCAGGAAGCTGCTTTCCCACCACCCTCAGCACTACCCAGCACTTATTCTAGGCATTCAGATGACTAAGAATCAAGAAGAGAAACCCGAGGGCTTTCACAAAAATAACCCACTACTTCAGCCTCCCCCCCACCAAACCCAGGTTATGAGAAGGATAATAGTAATGCCCTTTGATTAAAAAAAAACACACACACACACACAAAAAAAACTATGAAAAACAAAAAACAACCACATTGACTTTTGCAGAGAACTTTCATGTGAGCAAGGAAATGGCTTTAGGGAGTCAGCAGCACTGATCAGACCCATTTTACAGCTAAGGAGAACCAATGCTTAGTTCAGGTTCCCAAAGGCAGGGAGAGGCAGAGAAGGCTGCAGACCTGTATCTTCTGACTTGGAATTCTGTCCTCTCTTTTGCTGGACAGTTAACCTTCAAGACTGGGGGAGAGGAGGAGAGGCGGGACCACCGTCCTACATTCTAACTCCAACCCTTTCAGAACTTCAGCTTTCACTCGGCTCAGGAAAATCAATGGGTTTGTTTTATCTTTCTGGAAATTCATATGGTGGTACATGTCAAGACCTTTCAAAATATTATATTCATTGGCCTTGCGATTCCATCTAGAAGAATTGATCCTAAGAACATGGAGGTGCAAGCAGATACTTATGCACTGGGCTAAGATGTTCATGACAGTGTTATTTATACTAGGAAAACAAACTAGTAGCCCTGTGATCATGGTATATCCTCTTGGTGGAGTATTATGCAATTGTTAAAGTTGTATTTTTGAAGAATATTTGATAACTTGGGAAAATTCGCACAGCAACATGTTGAACAAGTAGGATACAAAGTTGTATAGACTGTAAGATCCCAATTTTGTTATAAAACAAACAAATAAACAAATACAATACAAATGCCAAAAACATCAACTATGGAGAAAGTTAACAATGGTTTCCTCTAGGTAATGGGATCACATAACATTTTCTTTTTTATAGTTTGTTCATTTCTGAAATAAGCAAGGCTTTTGTAGAATCAGAAATAAGCTGTAAGCACTAGCATGTATAAAGATTGTTTCTGAGCATTGGAAACAGATTCCTGATGATGGAAGAAGCTATGGATATCATCCAGTTTAGTGACAAGTGAGAAGAATGAGGGAAAAGGATAGTGATTGGCCCAGTTACTCAATGGGTCAGTCAAGAGAAGGTAGCAAAGCTAGGCTAAGTCCTCCAAGGGCAGGTGTTAGCTGGGGGCCAATGAGCTGACTTGGTGCTTTAATGCTTGCAGAATGCCCCCAAAGGTCCTGCTCTATCCTTGACCATAAAGAAGCCCAGACAAGTCCTTGATAATTGCACCTCTTTTTACCTAAACTTTGGGATTGTGGAGATGTGAGGTCTGTGTGGCTGGGGTCTTTGGCAAGGGAGGGAGTGGACGGGAGAGAGTCTGAGGCCTCTCACCTCCCAGATCCCATCCTAGCTTACTCCTCTTCCTGACTATCCACTTATCTGGATTGGGAAACCCCCCTTCTGCTGCCTCCCTGGTTTGCAGGGATCAGTTTTTCGTCCATGGGAGTAAATGGTGGAGAATTTCTCTCCCAGCAGTCTCCCTCTCTCCGTTCACCTCCCTTCAGGCTTGATTTACCAGAATGTAGCTCTCACACACCTACTGGAGGTGGCCGTGAGAATTTTGATTCTGCTTCTTCTAAGCCTGAGATGAAGGATTAGAGCATGCCCTCCATCCTTCATCCAGATCTACTGATCCTCCTTCTCAGCCTGACTCCTCCCCACCCTAATAACAGCCATCAGCTTCGTGCTGTGATTGATTGTTTAAGTGTTCACTCCTAATGCCCTTCTAATTTTATCAGCATTGACCTGGTGTCTTCTGTGTTATTTCAATGGTTATCCAGAATTCCATTCCACTCTTATTGGTGTTGACCTTAATACTGGTTGGATTCTAAGACTGTCCACCCAGAGTTCTGCTGGGATTCTTTTTGTACTCACCCAGAATTTAGCCCTCATTCTTAGCAATACCTGTCCAGAAATTTGCTTGGGGCAGGGAACTCTTGATTTTTTTCGGTCCTATAATTGCAATCTCTATTGATTTCTCGCCATTTTGATGAAAACATCTGGAAGGGGCCCGATGTAATAGGGACCCTGGGACCCAGTGGAGACCTGAGAGTGGTCTGGCTGTCAGGCTGACATGAAACAAGGTGCGTCCATTACCTGTTGGTTCATAGATGTTGGTCTTCCTCCTGGAGACAACACTGGCCTCACTGCACTGCTAGTGAGTCCCACTGGGGACTGAATGGTGTTGGTCCAGGGGTGTCCAGGGGAGAGAGGTCCAAGGCATAGCTCTGGGCTGAGGACCAACAGATAGTTACAAGGAGCTGCTCTTTTTCTGGCTCCGAGGTGAGGACTCCTGACATCTCTGTGCATTCATAGGCTGGAGATCTGTGTGGAAGGCAAGGCTGAGGGAGGGAATGCAATCAGGTGCTGGGTTGGACTGTTGAAATCCCGGATTTGTGTGGGCAGAGGTCAGACACAGGGGATCAAGGAAGAATTTGAGCTGGAGATGGAGGGAACTGCAGAAATTGTGTAGATGGCAAGGGGTGTATCAGGACTCCAAAGGTGTAGGAAGAGGGACATAGAGCAAAGGTGGGAATGAGTAAGTGCATGTACGTATTCTCAGTGACGGGTGTAGGGTGACCGGGCAGGGGGTTCATGCTTCCTGGAGACAAATATAGAGGATAAAGCTCTTTCTTCTTCCCCAGCTCTTTCTGAGTGCCTGCCCGCTCAGTGTTAGGGGAATGGTAACTAGAAAACCTTTGGGAAAGGCTCCTCGGCCCCAGTGGTCATCCATACATGGGGACTGGCTGAGCCACCTCCCATCTGTGTATGTGTGTGTGTGGGGGGTAAAATTCACTGAACATAAAATGCACCATTTTAACATTTTGAAATGTACAATTCAGTTGCATTTGGTACATTGACAGTGTTGAGCCACCACACCTCTGTCCGGTTCCAGACATCTTTATCACCCCGAGGGAAAGCCTGTATCCATTAAGCAGTCACTCCCCGTTAACCCTTCCCCTGTATCCCTGGCAACCCCTTTCTGTCTCTCTGCATTTGCCAGTTCTGGACATTTCATGTAAGTGCAACCATATTGTATTTGACCTTTTGTGTCTGGCTTCTCTCACTTAGCATAATGTTTTCAAGGTTTATCTATGTTTTAACATGTGTCTTTCCTTTCTGTGGCTGAGTGATGTTCTATTGTACATAGGCCACATTTTGTTTATCAACTTACTTGTCAGTTGATAGGTATTGGAATAGTTTCCACCTTTTAGTTATGGTGAATTTTGCTGCTGTGGAGATGTATGTATATGTTTTAGTTGGAACACCTGTTTTCAGTTCTTTATGGTATTTACCTAGGAGTGAACTGTCTATCTCTTCAAAGCTGATGTTTCTTGAATTGGACATTTCACAAAGCTACTGGTTGTAATAGCTGGAGGGAGATTGTCCCCCTGTAGCTTTGGCTGGGTGTGACACCAGTAAGACACCTGTTGTTTCCAGAGTCTCTTTTCCATGCTGGCTGAAGCTTGGGGACAGGCAGAGGGAGGGGCCTCTAAGGTCTGTTGGCTGAGGAGCCTTGACTCTTGGAGGAGGGCCAGAGTGAGCCACATGAACTTTTCTGCAGCCCCTGAACCTCCTCGCTGCTCTGAGGATGGGGGTTGGGGCGCATTCTCTCAGGGCAAGGTCCTGCCCGTTTTCCCAGCCTTCCCGTTCTTCCTGCTCCTTCCCTGATCTGTGTCCTCATGCCAGATAATTGCAATCTGCCTTCAGTTCCTCCTTTGATGCTGCCAGAGTGATCTGCCTAAACAGTCCTTTCATCACGCCTCTCCCCTAGCCTCAGCCTTCAAGGTTATGACTGAGATTGCTATAATCAGATATTCAAGGCCTCTGCTCTTTGGCCGACCCACAGATGTTTCCATAGCCCTTGTCTCGGCTCCTTCCTTGGTTGTCACGATGCTTACAGGTAGGTGAGCTTGTCCAGCTTTCCACCATCAGGGGTGCAGCAGACAGACCTGGGAGAGGGGCTGGAGATCTCCTCCACCACCCCAGACTTCAGAGAGGCTGGCTGAGACAGCTCCCATGTTGAACCCTCAACATCTATTCCACATGGCTTGGTTTTTAGTTCCATCTGACCTTTGAATCCTGTATTGTTAATCATAACAGTAATATTTATAGCTACCGTGTGTTGGGCAGTTACTGTGTGCCATGTACTTAAATTTAGATTGTTTGCATTAATATCGCTCTGACAACCTATTGGGGGAGGTGTCATTGTAAGCATTTTATAGATGGGAAAGAGAGGCTCAAAGAGGTTAAGTAACTTATCCTGGACCTAGACTACACAGTTAGTAACTGATGGAACTGGGATTGAAACCCAGGTCTCTCTGGGTTGAGGGTTCACTATTGTGACCAATATATATACTAACCTGTCCCCGTAGAATCCAGGCATAGTGAGTTCTGTCTTCCATTGTGGGAAGGAAACAGGGGATCAATCTCCTGGTCTCTGGACAGAACCGCAGAAGAGCGAGAGGGAGTACCATGGAGTTTTTTTTTGTTTTGTTTTGTTTTTGTATTTTTCTGAAGTTAGAAGCGGGGAGGCAGTCAGACAGACTGCCACATGCACCTGACCAGGATCCACCCGGCATGCCCACCAGGGGGCGATGCTCTGCCCATCTGGAGCGTTCCTCTGTTGTGGCCAGAGCCATTCCAGCCCCTGAGGGGGAGGCCATGGAGCCATCCTCAGCACCCGGGCCAACTTTGCTCCAATGGAGCCTTGGCTGCAGGAGGGGAAGAGAGAGATAGAGAGAAAGGAGAGGGGGAAAGGTGGAGAAGCAGACGGGTGCTTCGCCTGTATGCCCTGGCCTGGAATGGAACCCAGGACTTCCACACACTGGGCTGACACTCTACCGCCGAGCCAGCCGGCCAGCGCTGAGTACCATGGAGTTTTTGATGCTCCTTCCCAGCCCCTGCTCCCTACCCCTCCCTGGTTCAAGGGAACATTCTGTTTCTTTGGCCCAGTGCTTCTCAAAGTGAGATTATTTTACTGCCTGTATCAACATCAGCATCAGCTGGAAGCACATCTAAAATGCAGGTCCCCAGACCCCAGGCCAGGCCCACTGTCTCAGAATATTTTGGGGACAGGTCCCCTAAACCTGCTTGTTTAACAAAATCCCTAGGTGACTCTGATATACCCCAAGGTCCGAGAACTATCAGGGCTATGGGGCCTCAGAACAGACCCACTCTGTCACTCTTAGAGCGGGTGAGGTCAGGCATCTCAGAGGCGGGGAGCCTGGAGTTGGATGTGGAAGCTTTGGAATGGAGCTGCAAGGACATCTCACCAAGGGCATGACAGCAAAGGCGCAGAGGCAGGACAGTGCAAGGTGTGTGCGGGAGCAGTTCCTCCCGCCCGGAGTGTGGTCCCCACTGGGGAGACGAACAGGTCAGTCTCTGAAGGCAGGCCGGGGCCTGATCTTGGAGGGCCTCAGATGTCAGGATGAATAGTTTAGACTTCATCGTGTAGGCAGTGGGAGCCACAGACGGCTTTTGAGCAGAAGAGTATAGTGATTTCATTTAAACAGCAGCAGCAGCAGCAGCAGCAGCAGCAGCAGGCAGGCAGGCAGGCTGAGGGGAGGAGGGAATGAAGCATCTTGAGCCCTGGGAGGTTAATGGAAGCTGTAGGGCTTCTGTCTTAGGCCAAGCTAAGAGGACTGGGAGGGCAGCCAAGCTGACACCCTCGCCTAGGGTGCCCATGGACAGATGTAGAAGCATTCTGACCTCTGGCTGTGGTCAGCAGGGCCATTGCTCATCAGAATAAAAAAGCATTTTGGGCCTGACCAGGCGGTGGCTCAGTGGATAGAACGTAGGACTGGGATGCGGAAGACCCAGGTTGAAGACCCCGAGGTTGCCAGCTTGAGCGTGGGCTCATCTGGTTTGAGCAAAAGCTCACCAGCTTGAGCCCAAGGTCACTGGCTCGAGCAAGGGGTTACTCAGTCTACCCCGCGGTCAAGGCACATATGAGAAAGCAATCAATGAACAACTAAGGTGTTGCAATGTGCAACGAAAAACTAATGATTGATGCTTCTCATCTCTCCATTCCTGTCTGTCTGTCCCTGTCTATCCCTCTCTCTGACTCTCTCTCTCTGTCTCTGTAAAAAAAAAAAAAAAAAAAAGCATTTTGGGGGGAGCCCAAATCCTGATCTTCGCATTATGCTAAGTACATTTTGTGTAGGATACTTCATCTAATCTCCAAATGAATGCAAGGTGGGTATAATTATTCCCATTTTATAGGTGAAAAAATTGAGATTAATGGGTGTTAAGAATTTTATCCAGAAACACTGAACTAAGAAATGGCAGAGCTGGGGTTCCTACTGAGGACAACAAAGCCCACAAAGGAGGAAATTGGTCTTGTGGGAAATTTCTGCATATGAGACCTCTCTTTTCCCTGACCTTCTGGGATGATGTGTGCCCACTTCCTAGATGTGCACATTGAGACCCAGGCATTGGTTCTAAATCACAGAACTCAAGATGGAGGTAGAGTTCCTGGCCAGTTGGCTCAGCAGTAGAGCGTCGGCCTGGCGTGCGGGGGACCCGGGTTCGATTCCCAGCCAGGGCACACAGGAGAAGAGCCCATTTGCTTCTCCACCCCCCCCTCCTTCCTCTCTGTCTCTCTCTTCCCCTCCCGCAGCCAAGGCTCCATTGGAGCAAGGATGGCCCGGGCGCTGGGGATGGCTCCTTGGCCTCTGCCCCAGGCGCTAGAGTGGCTCTGGTGCGACAGAGCGACGCCCCGGAGGGGCAGAGCATCACCCCCTGGTGGGCAGAGTGTTGCCCCTGGTGGGCGTGCCGGGTGGATCCTGGTCGGGCGCATGCGGGAGTCTGTCTGACTGTCTCTCCCCGTTTCCAGCTTCAGAAAGAAAAAAGAAAAAAAAAAAAAGATGGAGGTAGAACGAGCCAGAAAGGTAAGAGAGGAGGAGTGGGGAGGAAGGAAGGCAGGAGCTGGTCACTGCCCGGGATGCCTTCACCCAGCTGTGCCAGTTGCCTGGGCCTATGTCCTG
This sequence comes from Saccopteryx leptura, assembly GCF_036850995.1. NCBI lineage: Eukaryota > Metazoa > Chordata > Mammalia > Chiroptera > Emballonuridae > Saccopteryx > Saccopteryx leptura. The sequence goes on along the minus strand of NC_089515.1, from coordinate 23,939,202 downwards.
TTGGTCTGTGACACTCATTCCTGGTCCTGCACACTCAGGAGCCAGAGGATGAGGGGCTGCTTCTAATTGAAACCGGTTGCTTTGGCAACCCTGGGCAGGATGCAAGTGGTCTCCTTGGTAACACCTGGGAAAGCTGCCTGCAGGGATGGAGAGAAGTGGACTGGTCAGCAGTCAGGCTGGGTGGTGCAGGCAGGCCCAGACCAGGCCACTGAGAACTCAGGCTTGTGAAGAGGGTCAGGCTGTGCGGTAGCCTAGGCTGCCGATTGGCCATTTTCCAGTAAGCCAGAGTCCAGAGGCCCTGGGGGCCTGCCTGGTGAGACCAGAAGCACTAATGAAGTGGGAGGAGATGAGGCTGGGGGTGGTAACAGGATGTGAGGGGGAGACTAGAGCCCCTGGATGGCAGCCCCAGCCCCAGGGTTTATTAAAAGATGCTTATCAGAGGTCATTACCAGGATCCTGCTGCTTAGGGAAATGAGCAGGTGCTGAGGCCTGTGGGCGCTGCCGCTGAGGGAAGAGAAGGGCTGGGACAGCAGGAGCAGGGAATAGATGGAGTCACCGGGAGGCAGGTGGGAGGCCTTGGCTCTCTGCTGTAGCTGCAGTCTGGGGGTAGGCGGAGCTTGCGCTGGGCTCTGGGACTGGGCTCCGGACTGACGTTCTCCCTGAGTGAGGTGGGGGTTCCAGCGATGCCGTGATGGAGGGGCTCATTCTTTGTCTAACAGACGCATGCTAAACAGCGGCACTGGGCCAGATGCTCTCCTAGATGTGAGGATGCAGTGGTACCCGAACAGATGAGGGGTTCGCTACCATAAAGCTTCCCCTCCACTGGGGGAGGCAGATGGGAATGACAATGACATGAACAAAAACGAATCAGGCTGTGGTAATAATTACTAACATGCTCTGTACCAGAGCTTTTGCTAAGCTTTTTACACTTATTATCTCATTTAATCTGTAAAACAACCACGTGATGTATGATTATTAACCCTGTTTGTGCCTAGATAAACTGAGGATCACATGGCTGGTATGAGGTAGAGCTGGGATTCTAGACACTCTGATTTTGGAGCTCTCTCTCTCTCTCTCAAAATAATCTTTTTTTTAAATTTTAGAACCATTTCAGATTTACAGAGTTTTCACAAAATAGCATAGAGAGTTTCCACATACCCCATATCCAGTTTCCCTTATTATTAACATCTGACATCCTCACTATGGAACATTTGTGACAATGAATGAATATCGATACATTGTTGTTAACTAACTCCAACTTCATTTATTGATAGATTTCTTCAGTTTCCCCTAATGTTCTTTTTCTGTACCAAGATCCCACCCAGGATACTGTATTCTATTGTTAGTCACCACAGTATATATTAGGTTGTCATGTTTTTTTGTAGGTTCCTCTTGGTTGTGCCAATTTCTCACACTTTTCTTGGTTTTGATGAGCTTGACAGTTCCAAGGACTACCGATCGGGTATTTTGTAAACTGTCTCTCTGTCCCTCTGTTGGGATTTGTCTGTTGTTTTTCCCGTGATTAGATGTGGTTATAGGTTTCAGAGAAAAAGACCGTAGAGGTGAAGGGCCATTTCCATCTCACTACATTAATGGTGTGTGCTGTCAACATGATGTTGACCTTGATCATGCGGCTGAGGTGGTGCTTGTTAGGTCTCCCCTGTAAAGTTAGTTACACTTTTCTCCCCGTTTCTGCATTGCGCTCTTGGAAAGAGAGTCCATCTGCGCCGCCCACACTTAGGGGTGGAGAGTGACGCTTACCTTGTGGATGGAGTTGCCCACTGCTTTAACTGCCCCACTCGACTATTTCTTTCGTTACTCGCCCAAGCAGGCACATTTGGATAGGGGGTGTGAAAGAGAAGACTAGGGAGCTAATGGGGGAACTTGTCCTGGTCTTGAGGGTCTGGGAAAGTTTCCTTAGGAAAGTGATCTGAAAATGAGTAAGGGTCACCTTCATGTGCCTAGGGGGGGTGCTTCTGGCATGTTGGGCATGGAGCCGTTTATTTAGCATCCCTACCCCTGCCTGTGAAATGCCACTGGCCCCCTTCAGTGTCATTGTGACATTAAAAAAATAGCTCTCCCATGTTCTTAAAAGCACCGCAGAGGGAGCAGTTACCACCTCTGAGAGCACTGCGCTGGGCGTGGAGGGCATTGGTGGAGGTTGTTCCTGGCAGGGGCCTAGCACAGCCCCTGCGCCTCGGGACAAAGCTGAGGGCTGGCTCAGCACTGAGGGGCTGAGTCCAGGCCATTGTCACCCAGCCCTTCAAGCCAAGGACCTTTCAGCAGAAAATCATTAAGCGGCTGCTCCCTTGCCTCTCTGTCCATGGAGGAAGTTGCTGGTCACAAAGGCTCTGTGTGGGGCTGGGGCGGGAGGAGGAGAGTGGAGCCTTTGTGGGATGAAGGGAGAGGAAAGGGAAATATGTCTGCTGGCTTTCCCTGGATGACCTCTTTGCTTCTGTTGCCCCCAGAATGCCATCCTGGCTGCTTCAAGGTTGAGATGGGGACAGAAAAGGAAGAGCATTGCCCAGGGAAGGTGCTGTCATATGATTCGGGTGGTGGCAGTTCCACATGCTGCTGGCTTTCACCTTCCTCTTGTCCCCTTGGCTGCCCCAGCCTCTGCCTGGCACCTGCCGGAGGGCTGGTCGTCTCCAGGGATGGGCCAGTCCAGAGTGTGTGTGTCCAGGTGGGGCTGGGCTGTCCAGGTGCCCCTGAGAGTGGGGTGACAAGGCACTCTGCCCTGCTCAGAGTAGAATGAAACTGCTAAGGTGTTCCTAGCAGATTCATTTTATGTGTCATGTGTCAGTGCCCACTGTTGGGCAGATAAAGAATTTTATGCTCATTTTGTTAAAGATGGCGCTGCCCACGTGGAGGCTGTTGCCCAGGTGATATTAATGTTTGTCTCTGTGGGCTGTGGGCAGGCAGAATCCTTGTAGCCTGGGGCTTGGTTTTGGGATTAAGCCTTTCCCACCCTTTTTGATGTGGGGTGGTACAATCCTATCATGCCTCAGAAAGTGACTTTGTATTAGAGACTTCCCTATTTTGTATATTGGATTAAAGGTTATGAATCTACACTATAAAGGGGCAGAAAGGGAGCGTGTTCTCTTGGTTCCTGAGATTATCATTAGAGCAGAGAGCAGAGAAAGGCCACATGGAGGAGGCCAGGAGAAGCAGCCAAGATGGCGGAGTGTTGAGTGAGAAGCCAGTTTGTGCAGTTTATGCAGGGAGAAGGAAGGAGATGGGGAACAGAGGTGAGTAAGGCTGGTGAGCTAGAAACCTTTGATTCTAGGAAACTCGGATAAGTCAGTGGCTTTGTGAGCACTGAATGTGAGTGGGTTTTGGAGCCCAGTGTGTGTTTTTACTTGCCCGCCGGGTGCAAGCTAGGATTAAAGATGTTGGCCCACCAGTTTTTGGCTCCGTTGTTTCTTTACCGACTGTCCGAATCCAATGCGAACCTGCATGTGAATGGCCACGATGGTGGCTACTGGCTTTACACCCACTCTGTGCTGGGTGTGGTGCTGGGTATGGAGAACTGAGAGGTGAGTACCGGGCATCATTCTGCCCTTAAAGTGCTCAGAGCTCAGCCTCATCCACTTCCGACCTCAGCCTGTATTGGCAGCAGTGTCCTTCTCTGCCTCTGAGTCTGCTTTCTTTCCCCTTTCCTCCGCTGACCTTCCTAGAAATTGCTTTGAACACATTCTTCCTGAGGGGAGAGGACTGGCAGGTGGTCAGGTGCGTGCATGGGGCTGGTGGAATGGCCCCAGATATGTCATAGAGATTGTTTTGTCTTCCCTTCTTTCTCAGCCCAGGTCTGGGGTTTTTAGCCCCAAAGAGGGTATGTGACTTACCCAAGATCTTACAGCTGGATTGGACCAGGAGGTAGGAAGGTCTCAAGGCTCAGACCTTGCAAGATGATGCTCTCAGGAGCTGGCAAAAGTTAATTCTGGGACACTCCTAGGACGAATGCTGGCCTCCACTGTGATGTGTGCTGTCCCGAGGGGCCCTATTGAGGAGCTTTAAACAGAAGAGTGACAAGATTACTTACATGTCTTAGAACGCTCTGGGGCAAGAGAAGGGCGGGGAGAGACCAGGCAGGAGGCTGTGGCAGTCCTAGAGAGGAGAGATGTGTGCCTTCTACCAGTGCGGAGCGGAGCGGCGAGCGGGGAGGCATGTAGATTGGTTTGGGAGAGCCTTGAGAAGATGCTGACTCTGGGGCAGGTCAGTGAGGCACCCAGGCGGCTTAGCATGGAAAAGCTTGGATACACGGGGAGGGTCAGCCTCGTGGCCGGTCAGTGGTGTGTGTGTTCCCATGAGAGCTGTGTCCCGCCCAAGGCCTTGAGGTCTTAGAGCCAGGAAGAAAGACAGGTGAGCAGGTCAGGGCTGGCCCAGAGCTCCTCGCTCCATTTCTACCCCTTGGGACACAATCAATAATTCATATCCCCTCTGCTTTTCACCGGTGGCTCCTGTGTGAGCAGGGGCAGGGCCTTGGCACCTGCGGTTTGATGTGCATCTGACATCTGCTGGTCCCCAAGCCAGGGGCCTTCAGTCCCGCCCTACCCAGGCTTTCTCAGGTGGCTTCTGGCTCCCTGTGGGGGCCAGGTCCCCACATACACACATGAACCGTAAAAGGTGGCCATAAATTAGCGAGTCTGGCTAAGGCTGCTCTGGTTTTCCCAGAGTTGAGATCAAAGCCCCAGACCCTCACCTTGGGGCTCAGTACTTGTTAAATCATTAAACTGTCAAGGGAGAGAGAGGCAGGAGGGACTGGGTGGGTAGCCATTTAGTAAAACAGAATGTGGAAAATTGGGCTGAGAAATGAGGCAGCAGGTGGGAAAGGGGAAGAGGGGAGAGATAAAAAGCTGTTTGTCCCCTGGGCTTTGACAAAGTTGTAATATATTTAAAGTGTACAATGTGATGGGTTGATAGATGTATACATTGTGAAATGATTCCCACAATCAAACTAACACGTTCGTCAGCTCACACAGTTACTTTTTATTAGCAGATTTCAGGTATACTGTAATCACCATGCTGTACGTGAGATCTTCAGAATTCATTCATCTTATAACTGAGAGTCTGTACACTTTGATCAGCCTCTGCCCATTTCTTTTACCCTGCAGCTCTTGGCACCGCGATTCTACTCTCTTTCTGAGTTCAACCATTCTTTCCCTCCCTCCCTCCCTCCCTCCTTCCCTCCCTCCCTCCCTCCCTCCCTCCCTCCCTCCCTCCCTCCTTTCTCTTTCTTTCTCTCTCTCTTTCTTTCTCTCTCTTTCTTTCTCTCTCTCTCTCTCTTTCTTTCTTTCTTTCTTTTTCTTTCTTTCTCTCTCTCTCTTTCTCTCCTTCCTTCCTTCCTTCCTTCCTTCCTTCCTTCCTTCCTTCCTTCCTTCCTTCCTTCCTTCCTTCTTTTTTTAGATTTCATATATAAGTGATACTAGATAGCAGTAGTTTTCAACTTTTTTACACTTGGCGACCTAGCCAGCCAGAAATAGAAACACACAACGAATAAGGTTTTATCTTACCGCATATAACAGTGCAACATGGTACATGGTGGTGTTTGATTTCCGAACTCCACATGTATGAGGCGTTGATACTACATAAGTTTGTCCGAATGCTTTTTGTCTATTGCACATGATTTGTAAATGCTCTGCATGGTGCAAAAGCTTGTTTGAATGAGTATACAGGTTCCAAAGATATCTAGGACAACCTCAATAGTATTTTCATCAATGATACAGGCTGATATGTGGCAATCACCCTGAGCATAAATGAATTTGACTAAGATCATTGGGTCTATAATCATCATACAACATCAGGGTGGTTAACTCTTTCGCGGACTGGCATGAAATTTCTGGTCGACTGGTGGTTGAAAAACATTGCTGTACAGTGTTTATCTTTCTTTGTCTTTTCTGTTTCTTACTTCACTTAGCATAGTACCCTTTAGATTTACCCATGTTATTGCAAATGACAAGCTTTCCTTTTTATGGCTGAATAATATTCCATTGTAGATATGTCACATGTTCTTTATTCATCTGTAAACAAACAATCTGTTTCCACATCTTGGCTCTTGTGACTAATGTTACAGTAGACATAGATATGCAGATAAGTTTTCAAGGTAATAATTTCATTTCCTTCAGATATCTATCCAGAAGTGGGATTGCTAGATAATGTGTTAGTTACATTTTTAATTTTTTGAAGAACCTTCATACTGTTTTCTAAAATGCTTGTACCAATTTACATCCTCCCCAACAGTGTATAAGGGTTCCCTTTTCTGCATATCCTCATCAGTATTTATCTCTTATCTTTTTGATAATAGACATCCTAAAAGCTATGAGATGATATCTCATAATGGCTTAGATTGCATTTCCCTGATGATTGGTGACAGTAAGCACCTTTTCATGTACCTGTTGGCCATTTGTACCACTCATTTGGAAAAATGTTCAAGTCCTTTGCCCATTTTTAATTGTTATTTTTTTTGCTGTTGAATTGTGAGAGTTCCTTATATATTCTGCATAGTATCCCCTTATTAGATGTACAGTTTGCAAATATTTTCTCCCATTCTAGAGATTGCCTTTTTTTTGGTGACAGAGACAGAAAGAGTCAGAGAGAGGGACAGAGACAGGTAGCAGGAAGGGAGAGAGATGAGAAGCATCAATTCTTTCTTGCGGCAACTTAGTTGTTCATTGATTGCTTTCTCATATGTGCCTTGACCGGGGGGCTACAGCAGACCAAGTGACCCCTTGCTCGAGCCAGTGACCTTGGGCTCAAGCTGGTGAGCTTTGCTCAAATCAGATGAGCCCGCGCTCAAGCTGGCAACCTTGGGGTCTCAAACCTGGGTCTTCTGCATCCCAGTCTGATGCTCTATCCACTGCGCCACCACCTGGTCAGGCCTTTTTGGTTTTCATAAACGTTTTAGTTTGATGTAGTCTTGCTTCTTTATTTTTTCTTTTGTTGCCTTTCCTTTGGGTGTCAAGTCCAAAAAAAATCATTGCCCAAGATCAATGTCAAGGAGCTTTCCCCTGTTTTATTGTAGGATTTTTATGGTTTCAGGTCTTATGTTCGGGTCTTTAATTAATTTTGAGTTGATTTTTATATATGGTATAAGATAAGGGTCCAGTTTAATTACTTTGCATGTGAATATCCAGTTTTCCCAATACTATTTATTTAAGAAACTACCTTTTCCCCATTGTGTATACTTAACACCTTTGTTGAAAATTAGTTGAGCATACTGACCTGTGGTGGCGCAGTGGATAAAGCGTTGACCTGGAAATGCTGAGGTCACCGGTTCGAAACCCTGGGCTTGCCTGGTCAAGGCACATATGGGAGTTGATGCTTCCAGCTCCTCCCCCCGTCTCTCTGTCTCTCCTCTCTCTGTCTCTCCCTCTCCTCTCTAAAATGAATAAATAAGGTAAATTTAAAAAAAAAAAAAAAAAAAAAGGAAATTAGTTGAGCATATGTACACGGGTCTATTTCTGCACTGTCTGTTCTGTTCTGTTGATGTGTATTTCTGTTTTTATGTCAATATTATACTGTTTTGATTACTTATACCTTTGAAATATAGTTTGAAATCAAGACGTGTGATGTGATGCATCCAAGCTTTGCTTTTCTTGCTGAAGATTGCTTTAGCTATTCAGGATATTTTGTGGTCTTTTACAAATCTTTAGATTGTTTTTTCCATTTTTGTGAAAACTGCTTTGGAATTTTGATAAGTATTGCATTGAATCTTTAGATTGCTTTGGGCATTATGTACATTTTAACAATATCAATTTTTTTTGTAAGTGAGAGGAGCGTAGATAGTGAGACAGACTCTCCCGCATGTGCCCCGACCGGAATCCACCCGGCAACCCTTGTCTGGGGCCGACACTCGAACCAGTTGAGCCACTGGCTGTGAGAGGAAAAGAGAGAGAGAAGGGGGAGAGGGAGAGGAAGAGAAGCAGATGGTTGCTTCTCATGTTTGCCCTGATCATGTTTCAAACCCAGGATGTCCCTTCAGATATATTAATATATCCAGAAGTGGGATTGCTGGATAATGTGGCCATACACTGGGCCAACACTATCCACTGAACCAATGGGCCAGGGCCAATATTAATTCTTTTGATCTATGATTACAGAATAGCTCTCCATTTATTTGTGTCTTCTTCATTGTCTTTCATCAATATTTTATAGTTTTCAGTGTACAGATCTTTTGCCACCATGGCTAAATTTATCCCTAAATATGTACATTTTTTTGATGCTGTTGTAAATGGATTTATTTTTTTAATTTCTTTTTTGGCTAGTTTGTTGTTAGTGACTTTTATATGTTGATTTTCTATCCTGCAACTTTACAGGATTCATTTATCAAGTCCATGGATTGTTTTTGGTGGAGTCTTTAGAGTTTTCTACATAAAAGATCATGTCATCTGCAAACAGAAATTTTTACTTCTTTCCTGATTCAATTGCCTTTTATTTTTTCTTGCCGGAGTGGCTAGGACTTCCAGTATTATGTCAAATAGAAGTGGCAAGAGTGGGCACCTTGTCCTGGGCTGGGGCTGGCAGACCTCTGGGCCTGAGGAGACCAGCCAGACACAAGACCCCAGTGTGGAGCCAAGAGGATGAAGGAAGTTGTGGGGCAAGGCTGTGAGTGACCAGCATGCGGTGCACATGGGAGTTTCTGCATTGAACTAGAGCTCTCCCAGACTTGGGCGCTCTGCTCGCATGACATTCCTCTGGCTCTGTTATTGAACAGAAAGAGTCCATCCACCTGGCGCTGGCAGAGCTGAACACTAAACACTGAGGATTGTACTGGACAGATATGGGCTGTTTTATTGATGAATGGCGTCATCCAGGAGAATGGGAAGCTAATGCTCAAAGGCCTGGGCTTCCTGATGGTGTGTAGGTTACAGATTATATAGGGTGATATCAAAAGATGCTGTGGGGGTGACAGAAGACAATTTGACTTTAGGTGAGGGGTATGCAACATAATCAAATGTCAAAATAATCTGGAGATGTTTTCTTTGAACATGTACCCTGATTTATCAATGTCACTGCATTAAAATTAATAATAATTTTAAAAAATTTAAAAAAAGATGCTGTGGGGTAGGGGTTTGAGGTCATGCTGGGAGCTGATTGGTTGGAGGTGAGGTAAGGGTAATGAATCATTTCTTTAGGTCTTGAGGATAGTTCTGATTGAGGATAGTTCTGAGGTCTTTTCCAGTGTTCCTCTGTCTGGTCTCATGGGAAAGTAGCCGGGGGCGAGGGGGTCTTTCTACCTTATGGCTCAGGAGCTGAAATATAGGTCAGGTTGTTATCTTATGCCAGAGGTCCGAACCATGAGACCATTACTCATGGTCCGGACTACTGTGTACTGCTGCCTAGGGGGTTGCTGATTATCTGAGCAAAAGGCCAAGTCTCTGGGGGGAGGGGAGAGCTCGATAAAGAGAGAGAAGATTTTTAGCTAGTATTTAAAACTAAATTTGATCAAAGCCACTGCAAAATGTGAAGGAAACTGTTTAGGGAACTTGGGTTGCCTCGTCTGGTCGTCAAGTTGTTGTGTTAAAGAAACAAAATCTAAGAAGAGTCTAGATCAGCTGTTGAGAAGTTTCCCCAAGATTCAGGGCTTGGTCTGAAAGTGGGGATTTACTGTCTGGTGTGAAGGTTCCATTCCCAGGGCACAAGCTTCTATTCCTGTAGACAAGAGTCCGGCCGGGTATTGAGGTGCCTGTTTTGGGGGTCTGAGTTCCATGCTGGGGTGAAGGGTCCATTCCGGGAGAGGAGTTTTCACTTCAGGGACCAGAATTCATAATTGCGGTTGAGTTTTGAGTGTTGGGGCCAAGAGTCCATTTTGGGGCTCCCTGGTCTAGGATTGGGTTGAGGTTTTCTTCTTGGACGTGAGTTTGATTATCAAACTGGAGATTTTCTACCTCAGGGGGAAGGGATGAGCTAGAGGTCTCAAACTTGTGGCCCGCGGGCCGCATGCGGCCTGCCGAACAATTTTTTGCGGCCCGCAGACTAATCCACGAACTACAGTTTCTGGTCGTTTTGTGACACTGAAAAGCGTTGCAAACAGTTGCCGTTTGTAGACTTAGTGCGGCCTGCCGAACGGCTGTGATCTTGCTCTGCGGCCCACATGCTGAGTTGAGTTTGAGACCCCTGAGAGGGTGCTCTGGAAATGTCTATGCAACTGGACCCCTTTTGCTTGCAGAGAAGATTTTCTGGGACCAGCAACAGAGGAATGGACCTATAGCCTCCCTGGTGCGTGGAGGCCTGTGTGTCAGCCCAGCCTGGGCGTGAGACTGGGAGTATCACTTGTAAGCTCTAGGTCTCTGGCTGAAGGCTTGGCCAGGCAGGGGTATTGACTCACAAAGCACCATCCCAGTTTACTTGATTCTCCCAAAGTGACGCTAATGATGGGCTCCATGGGCACTGACAGCCATTGCTTGCTGAGTCAAATCCCCAGCGACAGTCCTCAGGCTCCTCTGGGCACTGCTGGCTTGGTCCTGTTAGTGCCAATCAGATCTTAACTTGTGCTGAGGGGCTCCTGGGGGGAGGGAACACACAATTGAGTGGGTCCCTGAGGCTTGGCTTGTAGCTCGGGTGGGCAGGAGCTGGGCTGGGCTGGGCCATCAGCTTCTTCCCCCGTGGACCAGTGCTCGCATGGCCCCGGCAGTGGGTGTGGCCCTGCTGTGATGGTGGTCTGTGGGGCCCTGGCTCTCTGTGCCCCGCAGAGTGGCTGGCATGCAGGGGGGTGGTTGTGTCCTCTGGCCTCAGCCCGTTTGGTACCCAGCTGAGAAACATCTGCCTCTATAAAGGGCCATGCGCTACTCCCCTCTTTCACTTCTTTCTCCTGTTACCTCACTGTGGACCTCCCTCTTAGAGAACCAGAACTACCAGAAAGAAAAGATTCCATTACTTTTGTTCCAGACTTTCCGCCTGGCGAAGCCCTTGTGCCTCGTCCCCCAGGTCTCGCTCCAGATCTCCTAGAGGTTGCTGAGACGGGCACTGTTGGCCCTATTTCCCGGAGGAGCACCCTGAGGAACAGCTGGGTGGACATTTCCAGGGCAACCTCAAGGTTGCCTATACCCATTGGCCCAGGGTCACATACTGGCTGCGGGCCTTGAATGGGGAGTTCCTGCCTTGTGGCCTCCTGACTCCTAACCTACGCCTATTGCAGGTGGCTGCCCTTCCTTTCTACCTGTTTAGGACACAGCAGTGAAAGGCTCGGGGCTGCCGGAGTGAGGCCATGCAGAGAGTGGCCAGCTCGGGCAATTTCCTAATGTTCCAGAAGAGCCTGTTCTTTTGGACGGAGCCCCTTCCCTGTGACCCAGGACACTCAGGCACTGAAGAAGATGAGGAAGTTTTCTATCCCAGGGAGTTAGGGTGGCTCTGTATGGATCTTCATGGACCCCCCAAGCCCCACACTCTGTGTCTGGCCAAGGTACATGGGAGACTGAGAGGCCTGGGTCCTACTGGGCTTTGCAAACCCAACCCAAATGTTGAACTCTGGTGTGGCCCAACAGGCCTCTGGAGTTCCCAAGGGCGTCTGGGGAGGGCGTGGCCAGTCAGCTGTGCCCTGGGTGTGAGGAGGGAGAAGGAGAGGCAGGCAGGGTGGGAGGCACTTGGTGGAGGCATGAGTTCTGGAGTCAGAGGTCTTTGCTCCCTGTGCGCCCGGAGCCAGAGGCTCACCTTCTCTCTACCTTAATTCCTTCTTGAAGATAGTGCTCGGCTAGAAATAAACACTAGTTATTATTGTCACCGTTAGGTTCAACCTTCGTCTTAGACAATGGTAGTCAACCTGGTCCCTACCGCCCACTAGCGGGTGTTCCATCTTTCATGGTGGGCGGTAGTGGAGCAACCACAGTATAAATAAAAAGATAGATTTAACTATAGTAAGTTGTTTATAAAGATTTATTCTGCCAAACTTAGTGAAAATCTGACATAAAGTATTTGGTAAGTAGTTATTATTATACGCTTTAACTTGCTGTAACTCTGCTTTATAAATTTTATAAAGTAAAGTTACTTCCCTACTTTATAAATCACCATTACTGTGGAACTGGTGGGCGGTTAGAAAATGTTACTACTAACAGAGATACAAAAGTAGGCGGTAGGTATAAACAGGTTGACTCCCCCTGGTCTTAGACATCGCTTCCACCAGGAAGTCTTCCTTGACCACCCCGGCTGGGTTAGATGACCTGTGTTCCCTCTCCCACAGCCTCCCTGTGCTCTCTGCATAGCACTGATCATAGCAGTTGTCAGGACCTTTAATTGTCATTATCTTTTACCTACCTGGTTTGCTCACCGTTGTATCTCCACCATCAGTACTCAGCGCACACAGCAGTCACTTGACAAATATTTTGAAATGAATGCAAGAATGGGTTGATTTCGGGGAAGTCAAACGTTTTTTCCACGGGCCCTCAGGGTTGCTGCAGCCCCTGTTGTGTTCTTTGTTGAAATGGCATTTCTTGAATACCGGACTCTGGAGCCGAGACAAAAGGAAGTGAGAGCAGGAGGCACCTGCTGGTTCACTCATTCAACTCACTCATTCCCTGATGGCACAGATGTTCTTTGGGTGCCTTCGAGGTGCCAGGCCTGTGCTGGCCTCTGGGGACAGACATGCCCCTGTCCTCAGAGCACTTGTGGTGCTGGTGGCGGGGGCTGAGTGATCCCGGAGGGGAGGAGGGCGGTCGTTAGGCTGAGTGGAGTCAGGGACGGCTCCCAGGAGGAGGGGTTGGTTTAGAGACTGGAGGAGAAGTGTGGGTCGATAGGGATGGGCTTTCTCATGGGTTGGGCAGGGAAGATGGAGGAGATGGAGCTGCTCGTATATGCCCTAAGACAAGGCTGGCTGGCGACAGTGCAGCCCAAGGGTCTGAGGGCCTTGACTGTCAGGCTGAACATGGATTCAGAAGCTGTAGGTGCCACTGATTCTAGCCATCCACACACAAGTGACACTGAGCAGATCATGTCACTTCTCTAAGATGGGAATTGTGGTGCCTGCCACTCAGTGTTGTCAGACCACATTGGCAAAGAACTTTGTAAGAGGAGAAGGCCCGGGTCGTGGAGGGTTGGAGAGGCAGGGCCTGCTGGGTTAGGCCAGAGGCAGGTGTGTCTGGAGGGGCCGCCTGGGGAAACAGGAAGACAGTCCTGCTTTAGGCTGCTCTGTTTTGTAAATAATTAAATTCTTATCTCAGGTTTGTGGTGTCCATACTGCAGGAGGCAGGTGGGGCAGCTGGGAACAAGGAGCTGTATTGTCCGGGCAGTGGTGGCGTCCCTTCCCTCCCCTGACCCCTCCCTCCTGGCCTCCTGGTCCTGGCAGGTGGGGTGAGGGTAAGAAAGACCTTCTAGGGTCTTCTTGTCGCCGCTGCCTCACCACGTCCCTGCACCTCGCGGTTCCGTTGGCCGGCGCCCTTCACACTGCCACCCCTGCACACATGAAGGACCCCTTGCCCTCTACCCCCAGGCCCGTGCCCCTTGGTGCAGTTACCCCGTTCCTGCCCCATGTAGCTTGTTGAACGCCTCTCCCTCCCCGTGCCCTTCTCAAAACCCCCCCACACACAGGTGTGCGAGCTCTGGGGGGGCCTTGGCAGCCCTGGCCTCTCCCTCGCCCTTGACCCAGAGACAGTCATTTTTCCACGTTTAGTGCTCAATACTGAGAATGTGAAGGTCTGTTTAATCTTATCCGTTAACATAAACCAGCCGGAACTGGGCCGTGGCGCGGACTGTGCTGTAAGTTCCCTTATTTGGAATGAAATTCACTGTTTTTCACTGAGAGACAGGGGGTGCTTTGGGGAGACCCTGCTGGACCCCCTGCCCAGGGTATGGCCTGAGTGGTCCCTCCAAAGGTTGCCAAGGTGTCTGTGACATCGAGGTTGGTCCTAGCACAGCAACCACACCGGTGCCTCAGGGATGGAGAGGGCCTGAGGTCGTGTTGTCCAACCCTGTCCTCTTACGGGGATAACGGGGGCTCAGAGGGAAGGGGCCTGCCCAGAGTCACGGGGCGAGTTGAAGTGGATGGAGGCTCCTGGCTCCCTGGCTCTCAGGTCTCTGCTGGGCCAGGGCGCCTCTGGCCTAGGACCTGGTGGGGGTGGGCTGCAGGGTGGGGCGCTGGTGAATCTGGGCAGAAGCGACCTGCAGGCTGGGAATCCTGCATGGCTTCTGGGGCTAAGTACAGAGGCTTGGGGTTGTGAACCGAGGGGAGGGCGGAGGGGGAAGCGGCAGGGGAAGAAGGGAAGGGGAAACTGAGGTCAGGGAACATGTCTGACCTATGATGGGCCGTATGATCCAGATCGCTGAGCAGGTGACCGAAACCTGGGGCTATAGAGGGCACAGTGAGGATCTTTGCAAGGATGACTTCAACTCATGCATCCGAAGCGTCTGTACCTGAGCGCCCAGTATGTAGAGTGGGGAGTGGGGGCAGGAAGCAGACAAGCACAGCGGCCACCGACCTCGGAGCCGCCCAGACACGGCTTCCCTGGGCCCGCCCTGGGCTCTCTGTGACCCTCTTTCCTTTGCTCTAACCTTGACCCCCTATCCTTAGCTCCATCCCAGGCCCCTACTCAAATTGCAGCAAGTGCATGTTTAGATAATTTCTCTAGAGAAAGCTCCCATTTAACATTAAAAAAATAATTTCTCATTTGTTCTCTCTTTTCACAGAGAACACCCAGCCAGGATGTAGGAATTCCTGAGCCTGGAAAAGGGAAGAGATATTAGAAAGTGCAGGCCTGAGAAATCCTGACTGGGAGGCCCTGGTGCTGGGGAGATCAGGGCAGGAGACATTGCATTGTGCACTGTGTATATTCCAGTCCCTGCTCTGTCAGTAGTAGTGCTGGAACTAGTAATGTCCAGGGCTGTTTGTAAAGGTGCATTAGTCGTCTGCCTCTGCACGCTTCGGGAGGTATTTGTTTACAAACGATCACCTCGTTGTCAAGAGAAAGCCACCCCCAAGTGAACATTAAATGCAGTATTAAAAGTGAAAGGAGATGATATATGGACCAGCGTCCACACCGATCCTGAACATCTCAGGATAGTGGAAGTCATGGGAGGTTTTAGATTTGCTTTATGGGTGGATTAGTCTAGGTGCCCTGTGGAGAATGGGTTTAAGAGGGACAAGGACCCTGGTGGGCAGAGCGTCGCCCCTGGTGGGTGTGCCGGGTGGATCCCGTTTGGGCGCATGCAGGAGTCTGTCTGACTGTCTCTCCCCGTTTCCAGCTTCAGAAAAATACCAAAAAAAAAAAAAAAAAAAAAAGGGACAAGGTGGCATCAGGGAGAGCAGTTATGATGGGAATGTGGCTGTCCGGGGGAAGGATGCCAAAGCTTGAACTCTAATTTTGGGGAGAGGGAGTAAGGGACACATTGGGGACATTGCGGAGGTGCGCTTGGAACCACTGGTAAAGGGTGGAGTGGTGAGGGAGAGGGGCGGGTCCAAGATGGTGCTCAGATTGTCAGATGGCTGGGAGGATGCTGATTCCTGGCCCCAGGCAGGAGAGGCAGTTGGAGGAGGAGCTGGGGGGTGGAATTGTGGGTTGTGTTAGAGGAGCTCGGAGACATTCTTAGGGAGATGTTGCGCTGTCAATGCCTGGTGTGAGCTCAAAGCTCAGGGGGGAGGTCATGGCTGCCGCTGGTCAGCTGTGGGCGCCACTTAGACCTTGAGAGTGAATGAAGGGTCCCATGGTGGACAGAACAAAACCATGAAGGAGTCATTGGAAGAGTACAAGGAGAACCAAGAACAGTCGGGCCAGAGAGGCCAAGGGAGGCCATTGGAGTTGAGTTTAGAGGTTGTGAGATGGCATAGTGCAGTGGTTCTCAGAACTTCCGGGGCCTATGGATCGACTTGGAGCTGGTAAAAATGCAGGCTCCTGGGGCCCACTTCCAGATAACCTGGCTTAGTGAATTTGGGGTTGGGTTCTTAGGGTCTGCTTTAAAAAAGATCTTAGGCAATACTGGTGGGAGGGATCCATGGACCACCCATTGTGAAACACTCACCTGGGCGTCAGATCTGTGTTCAAATCTTGACTCTTGATCTTCCAAACCTCAGTGTCTTTATCAGTAAGGAGGCGTACCAGTTCCCGCTGACAGGGCCATCATGTGGATTGAGGTCATCACTGCAGGTCCTGTGGCTCAGAACCTGGTCCATAGTAAGAGCTCAGCAAACAGTATGCGCTTCTTGTTTATTACTAAATGTTATGCTGACCACACAGATGGTTCAGCCCCAGTGGAGATGCCACGCCCAGTGTCTGGCCCTTGGCAGAGCTGGTCCCAAATTTCCATCTTCAATGTGTCTCATCTGAAATGATAGAACTGGGGGCTTGTCTAATCAAGTCCACAGACTCAGGAATCAGATCAGGAGTCAATTTACTTCTTGGTGAGAGATTTACTGTGAGATGGACTAGACAGAGCATTAGCTTCTCCCCATGCAAGAGGCTACTCCAGTGCTGGGAGAACCTGGTGGCTGGCAAGGGAGTTGGAGACACAACCTGAAGATTTAATGCCTCTGAGCCCTGCCCTGGCCACTTTACCAAGAGGGAAATGTCTGCCGGGTGGACCCAGCGTGGGCCAGCCTAGCAGGGCACCTCTCCCTGGCTGTGCTTCCATGGTCCCTACCACAGTTTGCCTCAGTGTAACCCCCTTTTCTCTGATTCCTTGGCATCCGCTCCACACATCTTTAGGTTTGTTACTATACCAGTCAGGTCTTCTTTAAGTTCCACCAGGTCTCAGGCTGTTTTGTCTCCTGAGAGCAACTTAACTGCTCGATCCACGACCAGTCTCATAGGTTAAATTAGAAGAAGGCTTATTGCCAAGTGCCATGGGGGACACTTCAATGTGGCCCCCTCCCCACTTAGTGCCAACACAGGCTTTCATAAAGGAGGGGGTGATATTAGTCAGTGATGGTTCCTCCATACACAGAAATACTTTGTAACTTTTAATATTATGAGGTACTGTGATTTTAAAAAATGTCCACCATATTTTAAGAGAAAAAAACAAATTGCATGATATGCATAATGTGCATGGTATGATCCTATTTATATTTAGAATATTATATTTCACCTTTCTGACCTATGATGGGCCGTGTGGACCTTTCACCCCCATCCCCTCCCCTCCTTTCCCCTCCTCTCCCCTCCCCTTCTCTCCTCTCCTCTTCTCTCTCCTCCCCTTCTCTCTCTTTCCTTTCTTCCTCCGACTAATATTGATTCAGTGCCAGACTCTTTCCTAGACACTAGGATAAAAGAGGGAACAAATTCCCTGTCTCATGAAGTTACAATTCTTAGGAGAGACAGACTTTATTATTTTTTAAAAATGTATTGATATTAGAGAGAGAGAAAGAGACAGAGAGACAGAGAGAGAAACATCAATTTGTTTTTCCACTTCTTTATGCATTCATTGGTTGATTCTTATATGTGCCCTGACCAAGAATCAAATCCACAACCTTCATGTATCAAGACAATGCTCTAACCAACTGATCTACCTAGCTAGGGCCAGGAGAGACAGACTTAAAAAAAAAAAAAGGTGCCATCTGGGATGTCAGATGGTGATAAGTGCTATGAAGAGAAATAAGCGACAGGGTGTGGCAGGGCTAGGGATTAGAGGCGGGTGGGGATCTGTGCTTACATTTTTAAATAGATTGGCCAGAGAAGGCCTTTGAAAATGACTGGAAGGAGGTGAGGGAATGAGCGATGCAGATATTTGGGAAACAACTCTCTATTCTGGGGTGTGATACCTTAATATTCATCTGTGCATCTGCTCATCACTCATCCTCTTCCCTTTGTCTGTACAAATACAGAGCGCGGCAGAGCAGATGCCAACCAGCTGTTCCCAGGGGCCACCTGCGGGAGGTAGGCCAGGGATGGAGTGGTGTGGGGGAATGGGATGCTTGTATTTTTTACTCCCTACTACTTGGCACTATTTTTAAAGATTTTTTAAAAAAGTAATAAGCATGTATTGCTTTTATACTTTGAACTTTAAAAAAAAAAAAAAATGAACGTTCATATCCTTGTTCCTCCCAGAAGAGGGTAGTCTACAGAGTGAAGTCCCTGGTTTGACAAGTAGTATTGAAGAAGGAATGTGGTCCTTGGTATGTAATAGCCAGTGGTTGTGCCTACTGCTTAGTTAAGTTTAAATTCCCTTTTTCCCCTCTTGATTCTTCCCCTCCGTGCCCAGGGCAGGGTTAGGTATCCAAAGTGCGTAATAAAAATGGGTGGAATTCAAACAAACTCTGATTCACTTGCCTTACTGGGAGTCCCTGGGAGTCAATTCCGGTGCGCCATCTCTTATTCCTGGGGGCTGTTTGGAAAAGGGCCCCCACTATAGAGATTAAGGAACCCCTTAAGTTCTTATTCAGAAGACCCCCAAATCCTCCTTAAGCCTGTGTGTGATTTTTCTTTTCTTTTTTTGGGTATTTTTATGAAGTAAGAAGCGGGGAGGCAGAGAGACAGACTCCCACATGTGCCCAACCAGAATCCACATGGTAAACCCGCTAGGGGGCGATGCTCTGCCCATCCAGGGTGCTGCTCTGGTTGCAACCAGAGCCATTCAAGTGCCTGAGGCGGAGGTCATGGAGCCATCCTCAGTGCCCGGGCCAACTTTGCTCCAGTGGAGCCCTGGCTGTGGGAGGGGAAGAGAGAGACAGAGAAGGAAAGGAGGAGGGGTGGAGAAGCAGATGGGCACTTCTCCTATGTGCCCTGACTGGAAATCGAACCCGAGACTTCCACACACCAGGCTGACGCTCTACCACTGAGCCAACTGGCTAGGGCTGCCTGTGTGTGATTTTGGATCTCCTGTCTCAGAAATCACACTGCATCCTCCTCATTCCTTTCATTATCATTTTAAACTACTATTGCCACCAGTAACAGATGCTGTAATAACAGTTTATTGCTTAAATATTATAGGAGTAGTATACCCTTTGACTGACATCTCCCTATTTTTCACACCCCTGGGCCCTAGACACCACCATTCTACTCTGTGCTTTTATGAGTTTGATTTTTTTTACATTTCACATATAAGTGACATCATGCAGGATTTGTCTTTCTCAGGCTTGTTTTACTTAGCATAATGTCCTCTAGGTTCATCCATGTTGTCCCTAATGGCAAGATCCCCCCCCTTTTTTAAGACTGAATGATATCATTACTTATATATACATTTTCTTTATCCATTTATCCATAGATAGACACTTAGGTTGTTTCCATATCTTGGCTATTGTGAATATTGCTGCAGTGAACATGGGGGTGCAGATACCTCTTCAAGATAGTAATTTCAGCCTGACCAGGCGGTGGCACAGTGGATAGAGCGTCGGACTGGGATGCAGAGGACCCAGGTTCGAGACCCCGAGGTCGCCAGCTTGAACGCGGGCTCATCTGGCTTGAGCAAAAAGCCCATCAGCTTGAACCCAAGGTCGCTGGCTCCAGCAAGGGGTCACTCAGTCTGCTGAAGGCCCGCGGTCAAGGCACATATGAGAAAGCAATCAATGAACAACTAAGGTGTTGCAACGCGCAATGAAAAACTAATGATTGATGCTTCTCATCTCTCTCCGATCCTGTCTGTCTGTCCCTGTCTATCCCTCTCTCTGACTCACTCTCTGTCTCTGTAAAAAAAAAAAAAGGCCCTGGCCGGTTGGCTCAGCGGTAGAGCGTCGGCCTAGCGTGCAGAGGACCCGGGTTCGATTCCCGGCCAGGGCACACAGGAGAAGCGCCCATTTGCTTCTCCACCCCTCTGCCGTGCTTTCCTCTCTGTCTCTCTCTTCCCCTCCCGCAGCCAAGGCTCCATTGGAGCAAACATGGCCCGGGCGCTGGGGATGGCTCTGTGGCCTCTGCCTCAGGCGCTAGAGTGGCTCTGGTCGCAACATGGCGACGCCCAGGATGGGCAGAGCATCGCCCCCTGGTGGGCAGAGCGTCGCCCCTGGTGGGCGTGCCGGGTGGATCCCGGTCGGGCGCATGCGGGAGTCTGTCTGACTGTCTCTCCCTGTTTCCAGCTTCAGAAAAATGAAAAAAAAAAAAAAAAGATAGTGATTTCAGTTCCTTTGTCTACATACTCCAAAGTTGGATTGCCGGATCATATAGTAGTTCTATTTTTAATTGTTTGAGGAACCTCCATACTGTTTTCCATAGTGGCTGTACGAATTTATATTTCTACCAACAGTGTGTACAATCATTCCCTTTCCTCCATATTTTCACCAGCAGTTATCTCTTGTCTTTTTGATGATAGCCACTGACACGTGTGAACTGATATCCCATTGTGGTTTTGATTTACATTTTCCTGATGATTAATGATGTTGAACACCTTTTCATTGTTTTATTAGCCATTTGTATGTCTTCCTTGGGAAAATGTCTATTCAATGCCTGCCCATTTAGAAAATTGGGTTATTATTATTTGCTATTGAGTTGTTTGAGTTTCTTATATATTTTGGATATTAACCCCTTATCAGGTGTATGATTTGCAGATCTTTTCTCCCATTCCACAGGCTGTCTCTTAACTCTGTTGCTTGCTTCCTTTGCTGTGCAGAAGCTATTTGGTGTGATGCAATCTCATTTGTCTATTTTTGCTCTTGTTGCCTGTGCTTTTTGGGTTCATATCCAAAAAAAATCATTGTCTAGACCAATGTCAAGCTTTTTCCTTTTGTTTTTGTCTAGTAGCTTTACAGTGTCCGGTCTTATGTTTAAGTGTTTAACCCATTTTGAGTTGATTTTTGTATATGGTATGACCTAGGGGTCCAATTTCATAATTTCCCATGTGGATATTTTCCCAGGACCATTTATTGAAGAAACCATCCTTTCTCCCTTGTGTGTTCTTGGCATCCTTGTTGAGAGCAGTTGATCATGAAAGCTTGGACTGATTTATGGACTCTGTATTCTGTTCCATTGGTCTATATGTCTGCTTTTATGCTAGTACCGTACTAATTAACGTAGCTTTGTTATCATTTGAAACCAGGCAGTTTGTGATGCCTCTAGCTTTCTTCCTCAGGACTGCTTTGGCTTTTCAGGATCTTTTATAGACCATATCAATTTTAGGGTGGTTTTTCTATTTCTGTGAAAAATGCTACTGGAAATCTGATAGGGATTGCATTGACTCTGTAGATTGCTTTGGGTAGCACGAACAATTAACAATATTCTTCTAGTACACAAATGCAGGCTATCTTTCCATTTCTTTGTGTCTAATTCCTTTCGTTGGCCTTTTATAGTTTTCAATGTACAGTTCTTTCACCTCCTTGGTTCAGTGTATCCTTAAGTATTTCATTCTTTCTGATGACATTGTAAATGAGATTGTTTTCTTAATCTTTTATTTTAATTTTTGATAGCACTTTGCTGTTGTTTTGCCTATGTATGGTTGGCCAGCCTTCAGTGACCCCTCCAAAGCATTCAACTTAGTTTGTTTTTTAAATAATTGTGGTAAAATACACATCGTGTAGTATTTACCATACTAACCATTTTTAGGTGCACAGTTGAATGGCATTAAGTGCAGTACATTCACATTGTTTGCAACCATCAGCCACCCTCCATCTCCAAAACTTTTCTCATTTTCCCTAACTGAAACTCTGCACCCATTAAGCAATAACTCCTATTCCCCCTGCTTCCAGCCTTGTCAGCCACCATTCTACTCTCTGTCTCTGTGAACTCAAGTACTCTAGGGTTCTCACATAAGTGTGTACAGTGTTCGTCCTATTGTGATTGGTTTATTTCACTTAGCATAATGCCTACAAGGTTCATCTATGTTGTAGCATATATCAGAATGTTCTTCCTTTTTAGAGCTGAATAATATTCCATTGCATGGATACACCACGTTTTGTTTATCCATTTATCTGTTGATGGACACTTGTGTTGTTTCTATCTTTTGGTTTTGTAATATTGCTATGAACATAGATGTACAAATATCTGTTTAAGACCTTGCCTTCCATTCTTTTGGATATATACCCAAAAGTAGAATTGTTGGATCATATGGTAATTCTGTTTTTCATTTTTCAAAGAACAGATTTAATTAGTTTTTATAGAAACAGTTTTCTTTCTCTATTCCCTCCTCTCACAACCATATTAATGGTTTTTAAAAACAGCTCTATCAAAGTATAATCGACATACAATATACTGAACAATTCATAATGTACATTTGATGTGTTTTGACCTATGTATACATCCATGAAACCATCAGCACCATCAAATTAGAGAACATCTATATCATCCTCCAAAACTTCCTTTTGCCTTTATTAATCCCTCTCTTCTGCTCTTCCCTCCACTACCTTCCATGCTCAAGTAACCACAGATCTGCTTTCTGTCACTATAGATTAGCTTATAAATGAAATCATGCAGAATATACTATCTCTTTTCCTTTGGCTTCTTCCACTCACTATAGTTACTTTGAGATTCATTCATGGTGTAGTGTGTGTTAATAGTGCAGTCCTTTTTCTTCTTAAGGTTACTTTAAAAAATTTTTATTTATTGATTTTAGAGAGAGAAAAAGGGAGAGAGGGAAACATCAATTTATTGTTCCACCTATTGATGCATTCATTTGTTGATTCTTGTATGTGCCCTGACTGGGGATTGAACTTTCATGTATTGGGAAGACATTCTAACCAACTAAGCTACCCGGCCAGGGTTAACGCATTTGTTTTTATGGGTTAGTAGTACGCCATGGTATAGATGCACAGTTTGTTTATCTATTCACTTGTTAATGGACATTTGGGTTGTTTTCAGTTTTGTGCTATTACAAATAAAGTTGCTAAGAATATTTGTATCCAAGTCTATGGATAGACATGGATCTCCTTCTCTCTTGGGTAAAAACTTAGACATGCAATTACTAGGTCATATGGTAGGTGCGTGTTTGATTTTTAAAGAAACTACCAAACTATTTTGTAAAATAGTTGTACTACTTTACATTTTCACCGCAGTAAATGAGAGTTCTAATTTCTCCACATTCTCACCAACACTTGGCATGGTCAGTCATTTAAATTTTGTCCATTTTAATAGGTGTGTAGTGGTATCTCTTTGTGGTTTTAATTTGCATTTCCATAATGAATAATGATATTGAGCATTTTTATGTGCTTACTTTTCATCTGTTTATCTACTTAGGTGAAATGTCTGTTAAAATTTTCCCCAATTAATTTTTCCAGCTTTATTGAGATATATAATTGACACACACTGTTGTGTAAGTTTTCATTTTAGGCTGTGCCTATTTGATACATTTATGTATTGTAAAATGATAAGCACCATTAATAACTATCACTTCCACCCTGTCACACAATTCTCTCTTTTTTTTTTGTAGTGAGAACATTTAGGAGCTATTCTCTTAACAACATTGAAGTATATGTTGCAGTATTGTTAACTGTACTCACTGTGCTGTACATTAGACCCCCAAGCGTTTTAATCATATAACTGGATTAAAACGGTATTGATATTAAAGGGTATTGATACCCTTTAATCAATATATTCCCATTTCCCTCCAACCCCTGGTAACAACCACTCTACTCTGTTTCACAGAGTTTGACTATTTTAGATTTCACATATGAGTGATACCATATGGTATTTGCCTTTCTCTGCCTGACTATATTTTACTCAGCATAATGCCATCAAGGTTCATCCAAATTGTCACAAATGGCAGGATTTCCTTCTTTCTCAGTGGCTCATTTTTATTGGGTTATCATTATTATTTTTTGAATTTTGAGAGTTTTCAATATATCCTTGATTCTGTACTAGATACGCACTTTGCAATGACTTTCTCCCAGTCTATGGCTTGTCTTTCATTCTCTTAAAAGAGACTTTTGATACTTTATATGTAATATAGTAGTCAAATAAATTATATTGTTTCCTGGAATACCAACCAATCATAAACAAGTTAAGGGACAACTTCTAATATGGACCACACAGTTCAGGTGGAGGGAACAGAAGGGTATATGGGGACAAAAGAGAAGACCCCTCCAGTTTTGAAGATTCTATGTGCTGTGGGCATCAGGCATAATGTTTCTCAGGGGGAATGGAGCTTATCATTATGGCTGAGGACCCTGTTTTTATTCAGAGTGGCAATGTGTCCAATGAAGCACTACGTATTCCAGCTTCCCTTGCAGCTTGGTATAGACATGTGACTACATTCTGGCTGGTGAAATGTAAATTAGAATTGTTGGGTGGACTGCATAAGGGTCCTTTAAAGAGGGACACCTAGCTGGAGTAAGTCCCTTGATTTTAGTTTTCCATGCTCCTCTTGCTTCCTGCCTGGAATGTGAACGAGGTGGCTAGAGCTTCAGCAGCTATCTTGGATCATGAAGCAGGAATGGTGGAACAGAAAGATAAAAGAAGCCCAGGTCCTTGATGACTGCAGAGCTGCCACAGATTTCTTTCTATGTGAGAGAAAACACCTAATGTATTTACAAATCCATGATATTTCTGGTATTTGTTACTAGCGACCAAATGCAATTCCTGAAGGAATTTGGTTAATACAGCAATGGGTCAAGGAGAAGTCTATTCTGCACATATATTTATATCATTGAGGTTATAGTGTTAGAATATTTGCATTCCTGTTTTTCATACTTACTTTGATCATTACTACTGTTTTCTCCATCATCCCAACCATTTTCACCTTTATTAACCTCCTCTTCACAAATAATAACTAAATAGATAGACAGTGAAATCACTTGAGGAAATGCCTGGATGAGGAAAAGGAGAGAAGAAGCAGGGAGAGGCTGGTGAACCCTCAGACCTGAAAGCCAGTGTGACCCCAAGCCAAGGAGACAAGGAAGGAAGGAAGTTGGTGGAAACATTTTAGACTGCAGTGCAATTCGAAGGAAAGTTTGGTTAGGCCTTTGGGGAGTCCCCAAGGCCAAGGCACAGGCTCTGGTCAGAGGATTCTCACATCCCCCAGGAGCCGGTGTGCCTCAATATCCCTGCCCCACTCGGTCGTTGGCTGAGAGCAGCTGTGGGAAGCGTGGCGTTGGAGTGAACACTGGGATGGACTTGAGAGCTCTCCCCGTGGTGGAAGATCGAAGGGGGGACACGTGGAGTGGGGCTATGAGGACGGTGACTGCTGCCATCTCAAGACTCATTGCAAGTAACACATGCTGATTGGATCGGCTCAAACAATGAGGAGCTGAACGAACTCAGATCACAGGAAGTCCACGGTTGGGTGGATTTCAGGGATGGTTGAATCAGGGCTCTATGGTAAGGTCAAGGGTGGGGTTCTTTCCACCTCTCTCCTCTGCTCTCCATGGGTGGCCTTTCTTCTGGACTGGTAGTGACATGGAATCACAGACGGACACAAAAATACCTGCAGGAAGGACGGCCTCTCTCTTGTGCTGCTTTCTCAGGAGCAGGGAAGGCTTTCTCAGAGGGGTCTCTGCAGATTTCCCTCTATGCTTCATTGGCCAGAAGGGGGTCCTGTGGCCACTGTTGAACAATCACTGGCCAGGGGAATGGAACCTTTGTGATGGGCTTCTGTCAGAGGACGGCAGCCCGTGCCTGGGCCTTGCCTCGGAGTTTCTGCATTGATTAGTCTGGAATGGGAACTGGGCATTTGTAGTTTTATAACCTCCTTAGGTGACGCTAATGTGCGGCCAGCGTAAAGAACCACTACCATCTTGGAGTAGAACACATTCTGGGGAGTCGGCCACATGTCTCTTACCATCATTTACTAGTTTTGTGTGGCATTGGCAAGTCACTTAATCTCTTTGAGCCTCGGTTTTCTCATCTGTAAATGGGGGCTGGCGAGCGCTCCCTCCTGCAGTTACTGGGAAGACTAATGAGCTGGGATGCTTGTGGACTAATGAGCAATGAAGGTGACGTCAGAGTTTTTGAGTGACCAGTGTTGGGGGAGGGCATTCCAGGTAAAGGAACTGTGTTCAAAGAGCTGTAAGTCACTGACCCCTGAGGGACAGTTGCTCGCCATCCTTCTTCAGTGTGGAGGGAAATTTTACTTCTGTGCTGCCAGGAGCAGCCTAGATAGAGAGATTCCTCCTGATCACAGCTTCCTGCCATTAAAATAAAAGATAAGAGAGAAGGAAAAATGACAGATGAGGAAACCACAGGCAGTGTAGTGGGCTTTCTGCTTGGAAGGTGTGGGTTTGTAGGTGCTGCTATAGAAATGGTTTATGGGCCCTGGCTGGTTGGCTCAGCGGTAGAGCGTCGGCCTGGCGTGTGGGGGACCTGGGTTTGATTCCCGGCCAGGGCACATAGGAGAAGCGCCCATTTGCTTCTCCACCCCCCCCCCCCCCATTCCTCTCTGTCTCTCTCTTCCCCTCCTGCAGCCAAGGCTCCATTGGAGCAAAGATGGCCCAGGCGCTGGGGATGGCTCCTTGGCCTCTGCCCCAGGCGCTAGAGTGGCTCTGGTCTCGGCAGAGCGACGCCCCGGAGGGGCAGAGCATCGCCCCCTGGTGGGCAGAGCGTCGCCCCATGGTGGGCGTGCTGGGTGGATCCCGGTCGGGCGCATGCAGGAGTCTGTCTGACTGTCTCTCCCCATTTCCAGCTTCAGAAAAAGAAAAAAAAAAAAAAAAAAGAAATGGTTTATGCAGACGAGTTGGAGGGGCTCTTCCTCCTACTGCCTTTATCCAGCAGAGGCTGGGAAGGAGTCTGGCACGTGTTTTCAGCATCTCCTCCTTGTGGTCCTGCAGCGGGCTGTTGGGGGCTGGTGGCTGCTCCCGCCCACTCCAGGGAAGATGGTCAGATAAGGCTGCAGCTCCTCAGTGTTCCAGGACACACCTGGCTGCTTGGCTTCTTAGCCATTTCTACCTGAGTGAGCATTGGCTGGTGACGCCAGTGGTACTGAGGGGGCAAGGAAGGCCAGCGGGGGGCTGTGAAGTCATGGTTGAAGCAGTCTGTTGCCTTTGGGTACCACTGGGTCCACAGGGACCAGGGGAATCATGGCTGGGAGGGTGCCCTCAGGTCTGAGGACTGGAGCCTGGAGAAAGGGCAGATGGGAGCCAAGTAGAGACCACCCACCATCAACCCAGCCTCTGTTCCTTCCGCCCCCTCTCTCCTTTTCTTGCTTTTTTCATAAAATATGCTTGAGCACTTCCCAGTGCCCGCCATGTTAGGTGCTGGTGACTCGGAGCTGAAAGGTACCTGTCTGCTCTCAGGTCACTCCCAGTATGGGAAGGGGACCCTTATCATTACTGCAGGGCGGGGGCTGTGTGTGCCTTGGAGAAGGAAGGTCTAGTCTGCCCTGGGCATTGGGATAACCTCAGAAAGATGACTGAGCTGATCAATGAAGGTGATGTAAGAGTTTTTGAGTGACCAGTGTTGGGGGAGGGCATTCCAGGTAAAGGAACTGTGTTCAAAGAGCCCTGGGCATGTGCGATGTGGGCATGTCCTGGGTCATACATGATTCCTGGGCATGGAGTGTCAGTACTTGGGGTGGTTGGTGAGGCCAGACACATGGACCAAAGCCAGTTCACAGAGACCTGAGTGTTCCCCAAAGGAACCGGAGGGGCGGGGTTTATCCACTGAGCTGGGCAGTGACCCAGCCCGATCTGTCCGGCAGACAGGTCAGCCTGGCAGCCATGAGGAAGGGGACAGGCGGCCAAAAACTGTGGGAAAAATTGTCCAAATAGATGATGCTGGTGGTCTGAACTGTGGGACTAGCCAGGGGCTGGGTTTGAGAAGGACACTGACTGCTCAGGTGGGGGAGTCCAGCTGACACCAGACTTCTGGCCTGGTAATAACACTCAAGGCATAAACCAGGTCATGGCACCTGGGGCGATGCCCATGTTCGGTGGAGTCAGGAAGAGGACCGAGAAGCAGTGACCTCAGCTAAGAGCGTGCTTGCTCAGCCTTGGTTTCCCACCTGACCTTGTGGAAGGGGTGTGAGAAGAGGGGTCTGCCGCTTAAGACAGGGCGAGGATTCTTGATCTCCTCTCCCCAGATGACTCCCCTCCACACCCCAGATTCAGGGAGCTCTGGTACAGAGCTAAAGGTGCGGAAGTCCAAGACCTTCATTTCACAGCCGTGGAACCTGAGGCCCACAGAGGAAAATGACTTGCCCAAGGTCACACAGCAAAATTATAGAGGTGGTATCCTGACCAGTAACAACAGATGCCCACACAAAGGCTGAGGCAGCCCACCTCCCTTAATTGGTGCTGAGAACAGAGCCCTCCTCTGGGCAGAAGTTTGTTTGATGGGGGGGGGGGGCTGAGGTGGTAAGGGGGGGCATTTGTTTTAGACAGGGAGGGGTAACCTGGGGAGAAATTCCTGCTTCTATTTGCCTATCCCTGCTCCAGCCCAGGAGCGGCACTAACCCACTTTCTGGAGTCCTGACCGACTCCCCGACCCCAGCTCCACGACGGAGGAGCCTGTGCAGACATGAAGAGAAACTGCCCTCTGAGTCCTGCCAAACCCAAACAGGCTCCCATAGGCCTTCCCGCGCCTTGGCTGAATTTGACCATGAGCCACAGAACCTGCCTGGAGCCCAGGAGTCCGGACTCCAGGGAAGGTTTTGGCCTCCGAGCTTCGATGTTGGGGAACCCCCTTGTGCACTGCTGGGGTCTCTGGTAGTGTGTCTGACCCGGGGGCCCACAGCTGGAGCGAGGAGAGAAGGGAGAAAGTGACCCCGAAGGGTGTGGCATTGTTGGGGCGTGGTCTGAGATGTTACTGGAAAGTCGGGAAAGGAAGGTGGGAGCAATGGCTGAACCTGTAAATTGGGAGATGGGCCCATTGTGGGGAGGGAAATGGGTGTTCAGTCACTGCCATCACTCTGTGGAGGCGGCTAAGAGCGTGCTAACAGCCCTTCTGGGGCTGTTCCTTGGGCAGGAGAACCAGTCTCAACAGCCACCTGAGTTCTGGCTCCAAGGGGAGAGGAAGCCCCCACTGATCCAGCCACCTGCTCATGGTCCCCAGGCCTTTAGGGACTGAAAGCCCCTATCTGTGTGCTTCTTGATGATGGGATGTGTGATTGTCTGTGGTTGGGGTCAGGGCCTCAGTCTGGGCCCGGGGCTGGAGATGTGGTGACAGGGGACAGCCCTCCTCCGTCAGCTCAGTGGTCATGCAAGCTGCCAGCCTCTTCTGAGAGACCCTGCGTGTGGACCCCAGGACTCACAGGTGCCTCTGTGTCTGGGGGTCCTACCCTCGCCTCGGCAGCCGGCATGGCCAGCGTTCGCTGTGCTGCAGGCTGTGGCCCCTGGTGGTGGACACAGAGCTGGCATGGCTCAGTGGCTGGACCTCAGGGCAGCCGCTCTTGCTCTGTGAGAAGAGAAGCTCTTTCAGAGCCCAGCGAGCCTCCCACTCCTAAAAAGACCTGCCATGCTCTTTCTCTTGCCAGAGCTTTTCCAGATTTGTGTCTCAGGGCCTGGGTAGCTGGCACCCCACTGCACTAAGCCGCCTTGCCCTTTGGACACGTGTGTGGCCCAAGGCTCTGGCTCCTGGAGCCAGGGCCTCTGTGTGGAGTCAGGGCTTCTGTGTGGAGTCAGGGCCTCTGTGTGGAGTCAGGGCCTCTGTGTGGAGTCAGGGCTTCTGTGTGGAGTCAGGGCCTCTGTGTGGAGCCAGGGCCTCTGTGTGGAGTCAGGGCCTCTGTGTGGAGCCAGGGCCTCTGTGTGGAGTCAGGGCTTCTGTGTGGAGTCAGGGCTGTGTACCATCGGCAGTGCTCGCACGGAGGTGGGACGTCCCACGCGGCCTGCACTGTCTGAACACACCTGGTCCGAACCCGTTCCATCCCCCTGCAGCCCCATGAGTTGGGCACTGTTATCATCAACCCCATTTTTCAGAAGAGGACATAAACACTGACGAGGCGTTAGAACTGGGATTTGAACCCAGGCACGTGACTCCAGAGCCTGCTCTTAACCACCACCTAGGCAGCACCTTGTGTAATACACCCTGAAGGCGGCAAGGAGGCAATGCATCGTAGGGGGTACTCTCGGATCACTGGGTGTGGCTGTCAGCGGCTCTACTGGGAGTGTCCCAGCCCTGGGGACTGGCCCTGTGGAGAACTGCACCCTCACTCTCTTGTGTCCCCTAATGCTCCATGTCTGAACCCTAGTGTTGATGGGAGAGGCTCCAGCAGTGGGCAGAAGGCAGGGTCTGGGAGCAGAGGTGGGAGCCATGTCAGCTGGCCCTGGGCTCTGCCATCTCTGTAAGCCAGACCTGGGGTGGGGGTGGGGGGAGGCAGCAGGAGAACCGAAGGACAAGCTGGGAGGGTGGGCTGCAAGGGGCCTCCCAGCCTGGGGGGGTTTCTGCTGGCTGGGGTCTGGGTGAGTGCCTGGAGTCCTGGCTGAACATGGAGCCTGAAGGGGTGTGTGTGTGTGTGTGTGTGTGTGTGTGTGTGTGTGTGTGAGAGAGAGAGAGAGAGAGAGAGAGAGAGAGAGAGAAAGAGCAGTCCTGCCTGAAGAGGAGGGATTTAACCTGCTCTCAGCTGCCAGCTTTTCTATAATCCGGGCAGGCCCAGCAGGATCAGTCGAGTGGGTTTACTCATCTCTGGTGGACAATGGATGAGGCTCAGGTCTTGCCCCAGTACATGTGTCCTGTCCCCTGCATCACCTGGGTCTCCTCATCTCTCTACCTCACCTCCTCCATCAATGTCTCTCATTGTCCACCCTGACTGACACTCATCAGCCAGGTTATAATTTAGGTCATTTCTCACTTGTGACTGCTGAAATGAGGGTTGGCTTCAAGTTTAAAATTCAGTTTACCTACAAACAAAACCTGGGCACTAACCAGGTGACAGGGGCGATGTTTCATCTGCTGACTTAGAAGAACCTGCTGTTACCCGGCACC
Organism: Saccopteryx leptura; assembly: GCF_036850995.1. Lineage (NCBI taxonomy): Eukaryota > Metazoa > Chordata > Mammalia > Chiroptera > Emballonuridae > Saccopteryx > Saccopteryx leptura. Next base: position 23,908,582 of record NC_089515.1, on the reverse strand, counting down.
CTGGAATGGCGTTTGCATATAAGGCACACATGCGGCGATGCATGCAGAGTCTAGAACAGTGAGTGGTGCAGGGTAGGCGGTGTGAGGAAATGGTGCTCGCAGGAAGTGGCCACTATCCCGTAAAGCTGGTCCTCCCTTTCTTCTCCTTGCTGCAGCGTTTATGCTCAGCGCAATGCTCATGTCCTGGACCCCAAGTCACTCCCTTCTGAGGCGGGCAGAGATCTTAGCCCCTCTAGGTTCTACCTGGATTGCTGAGTTCTCTGGGTCTCTGGGCAACAATATCGACATCAGAAGTTACTATTATTTGTTGAGCCAAGCACTGGGCCTCAGAGAAGCTTAGAGCTTGCCTGTCTGACCTCAAGACCAGAGCTTCCAACCTCTCCAAGGGTGGGGTGGGCACATCCATCCACCCTCCCTGGTCAGATACATAGATCTTATCACAGGCAAATGTTTGCTGTCAGCCTGGGGCTCTGTGGGTGCGGGCTCCATCTGGCACTCTGTCCTGGGAATCGAAATCCGTTTCCTTCCTTGTTCTGTCCTTCCTGCCTGGCATGGATGGTGACCCCTGTCCATCCCGGCTGGCCAGGGTGGCCCCGAGGCCCAGACCGGGGGAGACAGGAGTAGGTGTGTTTGTGTCCAGGAGGGTTGAGAAAGGGCTGCTTGGAATTGGGCCCACAGCCTGGGAGGGGCGCCCAAGCCCAGACTGTTTTCTCAGATTCCCCTTCAGTCTCCGCCCCCGCCTCTGCACCTGTTGTGTTCCGATCATCCTGGGCGGCTGTCAGCTGTCACTGCTGGGGCACCTGTCCCAGCCCCAGAGGACGCCCTGTGGGCTCGCTGGCTCCGGTTTCCCTGCAGCTGCAGCACACTCTGTGTCTGGGCGTCTCTGTCCTCATCTCCACGCACACACCTCTCTTCCGGACTCCAGGCAGCAGCCTCCATCTCATCCTGGTTCTGGGCAGGAGAGAAAGCTTTGGAGGGGCAGGCTTTCTGTCCCCCATTCTCCAGTGCCAGGCCCAGTCTAATGGGGCAGGGAGGATGGCACTGACCCACCAGCTCAATTGTATTAGCCCTTATTCTTCATGAAAAAGACATGACAGCAAACAGGAGCTCCCCGCCAGGTCCTCCCCAGCAGGGCCGCCTCCCCTCCCAACTGCCCTGTTTGGACAGCTCCGGATACCAGTCCTCTCTGCCTATGAAGAGAATCATCTCCTCCCGTGGTCCAGTCTTGTCTCCCATGCCTTCCGCCTTCCGGTGCCCACACCTGTGTGTTAGGCTAAGCACCAGAAGACGTTACACTGAGTTCAGGTCCTCCTGTTCTCTACCCACTGTGTGACCGTGGGAAAGTCTGACACTTACTAGGCCTCCTTTGCTACACCTGTAAAATGGGAACATGGCTTTTCGGCCTGCCTGAAGGCAGCGGTGGACCCAGGGCTCTCCTGAGGCTGCTTTCCTTCAGAGATCTTGGAGTCTCTGATTCCAGCAGGTTTTTTTTTGTTTTTTTTTTTGTATTTTTCTGAAGCTGGAAACGGGGAGAGACAGTCAGACAGAATCCCGCATGCGCCCGACCGGGATCCACCCGGCACGCCCACCAGGGGGCGACGCTCTGCCCACCAGGGGGCGATGCTCTGCCCTTCCGGGGCGTCGCTCTGCCGCTACCAGAGCCACTCTAGCGCCTGGGGCAGAGGCCAAGGAGCCATCCCCAGCGCCCGGGCCATCTTTGCTCCAATGGAGCCTTGGCTGCAGGAGGGGAAGAGAGAGAGAGAGGAAGGAGGGGGTGGGGGTGGAGAAGCAAATGGGCGCTTCTCCTATGTGCCCTGGCTGGGAATCGAACCCGGGTCCCCCGCATGCCAGGCCGACGCTCTACCGCTGAGCCAACCGGCCAGGGCCATTTTTTTTTTTTGTTTTTTTTTTGTCCAGTGAACTTGTTTCATGTTCTGTTCTGCGGTTGCTGGGTCTGCCCTAGACTAAGTTCTAAGAGAGGAGGCTCAGCCTGGAGATGCAGGTGCTGGGCTGGGGAACATGAATGAGATCACCCTGGGCGGCTGTCAGCTGTCGCTGCTGACACAGGACTCGTTGAGGAGAGAGGTGAGCTGGGTAGCCCACATAGAGATCAAGATGGCCTCCAAGAGGGCAAGGGCTCGGGAGACCGGAGGTGACAGAAAGAGGAGGGCCTTGGTGGGAGGGTCGCAAGCTGAGTGGGTTCAGAGAGTCAAGGCTACAGCGGTTCCCTGGATAGGGTCAGAGAGCAGACGCAGCTGGGGAGAGCCAGAGAGAGGGCTTGGTTTCCTGGAGCCTGGCGGGGTTCTGTCAGACCGAGTGCTCCCCAGGGACTTACCCAGTCCTGCTTTCTACCTCAGGCTTTGAGGTATTCAAGTCCCTGCCCAGCTCACCGACGGACGGATACCTTCTGCAAGATTTCCAGGATGGGCCACCTATTAGTGGACAGGAAGTGCATTCTTATGCCAGTCTGCACTCTCCCTGCCTTCATTTAAGCTCCATCCCTGGGTTGTCACCCTTTGTCCCCTGGAAAACCCCTAGGCTCTGACCTTACATAGAACCCTTATGCTTCCTTAAAAAGAAGGTCCGTGACCCCCTTGTCCTGTCTTCCCCAAGCAGGAAGTCCCCACTCTCGAGCCTTTCCTGTCCAGAGTGTGGGTTTGAATGTCAGACAGGTCTGGGATGGAACCCTGGCTTGTCTTGCATTCACTGTCACCCCTCGGAGCCCCAGTTTTGTAGCCTGCGGGGTGGGGGTGATTCTAATTCTGCAGGGATGTTGTGGGGCTGGGTGAGATTATGCGTGTGAAATAGCACCGTGCTGACACACGGCTGTGTTCAGTTAGTGGCAGCCTTGCTCAGAGATTCTCCATTCCCTTTACACAGGCTTTCCCTCCGGTCACATCCCCTTTCGTTCCCTTTCCTCCTCCTCCTTTTCCACAGAACAGAACACTGAAATCATTCAACCTAATTCCTTGATCTCATCAGCATGGCTCCTGCTTGGGTCTCACTCACCAGTGGGTCCTAGTTGGCACTTGGTGAATGCTTTTTTTTGTTTGTTTGTTTTTGTTTTTTTTTTTGTTGTATTTTTCTGAAGCTAGAAACAGGGAGAGACAAACAGACTCCCGCATGCGTCTGACTGGGATCCACCCGGCACGCCCACCAGGGGGCGACGCTCTGCCCACCAGGGGGCGATGCTCTGCCCCTCCGGGGCATCGCTCTGCCTCGACCAGAGCCACTCTAGCGCCTGGGGCAGAGGCCAAGGAGCCATCCCCAGCGCCTGGGCCACCTTTGCTCCAATGGAGCCTTGGCTGCAGGAGGGGAAGAGAGAGACAGAGAGGAAGGAGAGGGGGAGGGGTGGAGAAGCAGATGGGCGCTTCTCCACCCCTGGAATCGAACCCGGGACTTCTGCACGCGAGGCCGACGCTCTACCACTGAGCCAACTGGCCAGGGCCTCGGTGAATGCTTAATGAATGAATGAGTGAGTGAAGGAATGAATGAATGATGTGGGTTGGCGGTGTTCTTAGCTTTTTTCGTAACTGAATTCTTGAGCCAAATGGAGCCTAATGGGATGCCTCAGTCGAAGAGAGGGGGAGTGCAGTGCTGCTGACACATCATCTGTGGAGGCCTGACCACTGCCTCGGGAGGTGACGGGGAGGAGACCCGTCAGACATGAGACCTTGCCACTTCCTATTGAAATTGGGGAAGTGGCTAGTGGAAAACAGGACCTAAGGAAGTCTGCTGGTAACCGCCTGCAGACAGAGGTTGTGGGAAGCCCGGGGGCTGCCTAGGCTGTGTCCTGTCCTTTGCTTCATTCTCGCTCAGGTGACCAGAGGGAGGTGCCGCCCTCCCGAAGGATTCCCGGTTGCTGAGCCCTCACCCTGCCCCCATCCTTGCTTAGTTACTTCCCCAAGTCCTGTTTCTGGAAAAGTATGTGCTATCAGTTTTATCTGAGATATTTTCTGAGCACCGGCTCTGGGCAGGCATGACGCTAGGCCCGAGGAGAGTGTGGGCAAGTCAGGGACAGGCCCGACCCTGCCGGGTGCCCCTACGTTCTCCTCTGGTGCCTGCTGCCTCCTCCCATGCATTCTCCACACCAGATGGCATGATGACCTTTTAGAAATGCAGTCTGGTCTTGTTGCCTCCCTGCTGAAACCCGTCAGGAAAAGGACCAGGTTCTTCACTCTGCTCTTTGGGGTCCACCTGGTATGGCTGTCAGCGGCTCTACTGGGAGTGTCCCAGCCCTAGGGACTGGCCCTGTGGAGAACTGCACCCTCACTCTCTTGTGTCCCCTAATGCTCCATGTCTGAACCCTAGTGTTGATGGGAGAGGCCCCAGCAGTGGGCAGAAGGCAGGGTCTGGGAGCAGAGGTGGGAGCCATGTCAGCTGGCCCTGGGCTCTGCCATCTCTGTAAGCCAGACCTGGGGTGGGGGTGGGGGGAGGCAGCAGGAGAACCGAAGGACAAGCTGGGAGGGTGGGCTGCAAGGGGCCTCCCAGCCTGGGGGGTTTCTGCTGGCTGGGGTCTTCAACCCACCTTGGCTTGAGCTAGAAATTTTCCCAGGATCCTCCTGCTGTCTTGGAGTTGTGGGTCTCACTCCAGTCACAGGGCCTTTGCACGTGTTGTGCTCACGCTCTGGAGCACTCTGTCCCCAACTGACCTGCGGAACACACAGACAGGCCTGCTTTACCATTGCTTGCAGGAAGCCTACCCTGAGTCCTCCAGAACCTTGCTCCTGTGTGTCCGGATACTATCCTAGGATTGTGACGATATTCCTTAGTGAGACTTCTTGATCAATGTCTATTTCCCTCTGGACTCTTAAGTCCACAAGAGCCAGGGTCTGTCTGTGGTTGATCATCATTGCATTTCTAGTATGTAGCTTACTTAGTGTTTGGTACATGATAGGTGCTCAGTAAATGTTGGTTAACTTGTATTGTTGAGAAAATGTGCCCAGGAGAAGCCAATGCCGCAGCGAGGGCAGACTAGGACAGGGCTTGGGAGAGGCCTGGCTTGGGCTCAGAGGAGAGGTGAGCTCCAAGAAAAGGGGACTTCTTCTCTATCCAGGGCCCTGGGGAGGATCCCTAGAAGAGGTGCCAGACATGGGAAGGGGTGCTGAGGAAGGGCAGCCAGGTGTGTCAGAAGGCAGGCGGGATGCGAGGGGCTGCCTCTGCCTCTGCAGGAACTGCCTTCAGAGCGGCCTCATTGTGCCTGCTTCCTCATCTGTAGACTGGGGATAAAAATGTGGCCTGCCTCCTAGGATTGTCATGAGGACAGAACAAGTTAATATGTGTAATGTGCTTAAAATTTCCAGGCACGTAGTCGGGCCTCGTGTTTGCGGTTCTTATGATTGTTTACCCCACAGAAAGACGTTGGGTTGTTTCCTCTTGGTCAGACTTTGACTTAACCTCCTTCCCCCAGAGGAACAGGGTGTGTGTGTCAGGGAGCATGTGTGTACATGTACACGTGGTTGTGCCCAGTCGTGAGCCAGCTTGTGCCTGTGGAAAGGGGCAGCCTTGTGTGTCCCTGCTTTCCCCGGGGAGAAGATGGGGCGTGCCTCTGGTCTGGGAGGTGGATTAGCGTGCTGGGCTTGCGGCCGCTCTTAAGCAGGGCCTGCACAGTCCTGGGGCTGATGACCCTAGATGCCCCTCCCCTTCTCCCCTTCTCCCCCTCTCCCCCAGCCTGGGCTCAGGGCCCAGCATAGCCCCTCACAGTGCCCAGGCCTCTGAGCTCCATCTGACAGGAAGCAGCCCCCATCTTTCCCACAGCTCCTTCCCTAGGCCTCCATTCTCTGCCTGCTGACCTTCCTTCCCCACCCAGTTCTTTCTCTAGGAACCCTGATCCTTAACCCTGAGGACAGAAGCTGGGGATGGCCAGGGCCTAGGAAGAGGAGCTGTCCTGTTTTCCTGGGAGAGACCCCTGTCCTGCAGAGAGTCTGAAACTGTGATATTGTCCCACAGACCTGGGCTTGAGTCCTGCCTCTGCCTCAGACCTGCTGAGTGGGCCTCAGGCAAGTTCCTGAGTCTCTCAGGCTCCCCCCCAACCCCGGTTTCTTTTCTGTAAAGTGAACAGAACGGTAAGTCCCTGCTGCTGGAGTGTGAAGCAGATCGTGCGTGCAGTGCCGGTGGGCAGGGAGCGCCGGGGCACCGGGGCTGCTCTTATCTGCCCCAGAATGCCTGCCTAGAGCTGGGGGCCCTGCCCTCCCACTGCCCTCTGCCCTCTCTGTACCCTTCCCTCTGCCCCAAGTGGGGGCGGCTGCACTCCACAGCTCTGGGTTTCTCCAGAGACTGCGTGATCTGTGGGGATGTGCGTGTGTTGAGTGTGTACATTGAGAGGTGTGTCTGTGTCGGGGTGAGCGTGTGTCTGATGGGCATTCGGTGGCTAAGTGTGCACAATAGCGAGTGCTTGCGAGCGTTTGTGAGCCTGCTTGTGTCTGTACATGTGACATGGTGTGGATGGCTATTGCGGTCTGTGTATATCGGTGTGTGTTTGTGTATGTTTATGATCAAAGGGACAGTTTGGTGTGGCGGTAAAAGTGTGGGTTCGGGTGCCAGTCTGCCTGGGTTTGCATCCCAGCCCTGCCACCTCCAAGATGGGCCACCGCTTTATCTCCGTGTTTTCATCTGTAAGATAATAATCACGATGATGGCACCTGTCAGTACGACTGACCTCATCACTGGGCGCATGCTGACCGCAGGGGTTAATGCTCCTAAAGCGCTTGCAGCAGCGCCTGGAAGAGGCTTTCTGTTATTAAGCTCCACTAGCCAGATTGCAAGGGCCTCACGGGCAGGGGCAACGATGGTGCTGCCGTGGTATCGGGGTATCCTTGCCTCAATTGATGTCTTCCTGTAGTAGGTGCATAACAACACATGAACGGCTGGAGGCCTTGGTAAATGGTGAGGTTGTGTGTGTGTGTGTGTATTTAAAAGGTGTGTAATGGGAATGTGCATGTGTGTGTGCGTGTGTGTGTGCGCGTGTGTGTGTGTGTGTGTGTGTGTGTGTGTGTGTGTGTGTGTGAGTGCTCAGGCTGGGGCATCTCTATCGCTGTCTTGAGCTGGTTATTTCAGGAAGCCTTTAGTCTCCTCCTCTTTATGTAAATAAACATGACAGATCCCATTGCCTGTACCAGCGCTGGGAGGTGGGGGAGGCTGGGGTGGGGGGAGCTGGGAGGCAGCGGTGAGCCGGTGAGCGGGCGGCTGCTGTGTGCGCCAGGGAGCGCCTGGGGGCGCGGGAGGGGCAGGCTCAGCCCTGCCATGCCAGCCGCCAACCACAGGGGAGGAGAGGGGGCAGGAGGAGGGGAACTGGCAGCCAGGGTGGTTTGGTGACGAGGCTGGCTAGCCACACGGAGGTGGCTGAGCTGCCTGCTGCCCGTGATGGGGGGACAGATCACCCGGAGCACTCTCCATGGTAAGGCCCCAGCTGATGCCTGGGGGTCCGCCCACCCCCAGCCCGGGGACCACCTGGGGAGGCCGGGGCTGAGAGGCCCTCGTGCTTGAAGGCACAGTCATCCCCCTGCTCCTCACTCCTTGGGGGACTCTTTTTGGCTAGCAGGAGCTGGGGTGGAGGAGAGCGAGGGGCTTGGCAGAGCAGGAAGAGGGGGCTTTCCCTGGAAACCAGTGAGAAGTCAAGCGGCCAAGTCTCCCCACAAAGTCTCCCTGTCCTCTTATCTCCCCAGGGGGCTGACAAACCCCCAAGTGGGATGTGAAGTCCTGGGTGTCCCCCTTTCCCCAGGACTGAAGGAAAGCACATTTTGGCAGCTGGGGGACTTGTTTGTGGGCCCTGGGATGTGGGCCTTCGAGGTGAGCACCGAGTTAAATGATGGAGCTATGGAGAGATGTGTGGGCACACGCCAGTGTGCATGAGTGTGTGTGCGTGCCTGTGCTCATAAGTGTGCATTAGGGGTGTCTGTGGGTCTGCACCTGTGCAGGCTGCTGCCTAAGCACATGGGTGTGCAAGTGACAGCTCCCGCATTGTCTGACCTCGGTTCTCAAAGCGCAGGGAGGTCAATGAACTTCTGACCCCTGGGGTTCATGTCCACGGTCAGACAGAAAAAACCGGCAAGCAGGTGAAGGGGCGAGAGAGAGAAGTGCCAGTTGTGTCCTGCACTGGCATAGGGCTCCTGCTTGCCCCACTCCTGTCCCCTCGGCCACCAGGCTCGAGTGTTGTGATCTGGGAGTAACATGGCTGATGTGGCACCAGACCCAGGAGGGGGAAGCCTTCCCGGGGACTTGGTTTGTCATTGCTGGGACCCAGGAACCGGGCTTCCTATGAGACTGGCTGGTGGCAGAACAATGAGGGCAGGCCATGGCCAGCCCCGCCCCACGCCCTCTGTGCCCCTTCCTCCTTGGGGTGGCCTCCACCTGGGAGCCCAGTGGGCACTGAGGAACCAGGAAGGGCACAGGAAGGAAGAAGGGGTGGCAAGCTGTGGCTAGGACTGCTGACCGGGTGGCTTCCCCCTTCTGGGCTCTGGACTTTGAGAGAGTAATTTCTAATTAAAAAATAAAGAGTCAAGGAAGAAGACATGGGAAGAGCAAATCATTGGCTCTCCTAAAAGGAAATGAATTTTGTCCTGGGCTTGGAGGGCGAGGTGGCAGATGGAAGGCTCTGCAGGACACATAATCTGGAGACAGCCAGAGCCAGTGCCGGTGGCCTGGGCCCTGGCCCGAGACTCGGATTGGGCTGACATGCACCTGGCCCTGCCTACCTGCGGGGTGGGGGCTTCTCTCAGGGCCCATTGGCCCCTAGTGGGCGGGGTTGGCAGAAGGGCTGAGGCGGACTGACATTTTCCACTGGAGTCAGACTTGGGCAAGGCCGTGGCCTGGGAGGGACAGACAGGCCCACAGACAGCTCAGGATGCAGCATACTGTCCTCCAGCTGCCTTGGAGCACAGGCTTCAGAGGGTGTGAGGACCCCCCAACCATCCCATGGGGCATAGCCATCAAGAGCTCATGCACTGGAGTAGATAGACATGTTGTAGGGACGGCGAGTGTCTCCCTGAGCCTCGTGTCTAATTTGTCCGTGAGATTAACCCTAGCACCCTCTTCCAGGAGTGCTGGGAGGACTGCATGAGGCGATGGAAAGACGTCCGTGGGGAATACCCAAAGGCATTCTGAGGCAGGGCCCTTACATTCCCTCCCTCTTCCCCCGGGCACAGGGGGCTAGCTTGGGCGTGCTGAGAACTTCAGGAGTTGGGCATCTAGGCTGGGTGGCCCTTTGTGAGTGCTAGTCACATGTCCCATCCGCTGTGGCCCCCACCCCCTTGCCGTGGCAGTTGGGGGTTGTGGAGGGGGGTGTTTGCCTGTATCCACACAACCCCTTAACAGAACCCCTGCGAGAATGTCCTCACATGTTCCCACCCACATCTGCGTGTGCCCATACCTGTGCACGGCCATCCCCGTGGCTCCGGTTTTGCTTCCTTCCTTCTGGGAGGTGAGTTGGGGAAAGTGAGGGGTGCAGGGGCCTTGTTTCTTCCAGGGCTGCTCAGCCCGCAGCCCGACTGCTGAAGGCATGGTTATATAGTTTCTGATTGTCGTTTCACTGGCGCATTGGGGTTCGGATTGCTTCAAGCTGAGGATTTTGGGTTGCTGGGTTATAGTGAGCCCTGAGGGGGAGGTGACCGAGAGTGACACCGCACTGTTTGGGGGGGTGGTTTAGGGGGCTTGTGGAGCTGTCTTGTCTATCTGTGTTTCTGTCATCTGCAGATTGGGTATCTGTGTTTTAGGCTTCTCTGTGTATACTCACGTGACGTGTATTTATCTGTATAATATTTAGGGATTGAGTGTGGTCATGCCTGTGCTTCTATCAGTGAGCAGCCACATTTGTGGAACTCTGTGACATGTTCTTGTTATTCTATAGACGTCAGTGTTTCTGCATGAGTTGAGTGAGTGTGTGTGTGTGTGTGTGTGTGCGTGTGTGTGTGTGTGGCTGATAGTGAGGAGTCGAGCTCCTCTGGGACCAGCCTGGCAGGGGACCCATGGGAGAAATTAATTGCCACTTGGAAAATGGTTTTGGCACTTACATGCTTGATCTCTTTCATTGGGCAGATTTCCAGAGCCGCTCCCCCATCCAGAGAGCTGGATGGAGGGATAGGAGGAGCACAGAGGGAGGCAGCTGAATACTGGGAGCTCTCCCCTCCTCTCCCCTCCCCTCCTTTCCTCTCCCTCTCCTCTTTTATGTCCCTCAGTGTTCCCCCAAGGGCAAGAAAGTGACCCGATGTTGAAGGGTTGATGTGATGAGTGGATGACATGCCCACAGGCACCCAGGCATACATACATGTCACCCCCAGGTTGGTCTCTGGACTAACAGACCCTAGATCCTGCGGTATAAGGACCTGAGAGATCGGTTCCCACTCTGTCCTGTCACAGACGGGGCTGCTGTGACCTAGAAGGAAATGGCTGGTGGCTCAGAGCGGAAGCCAGGCCTTGCTTCTTCTGCAGCTGACTCCCTACTTCTCCTCCAGTTCCTTCATTCTCAAACAGGCAGCGGGAGGGGGCATCAGATGGGCCGTGAGCTCTGGGATTAGCGCAGAAGGAGCTGCCTGTCTCCTGGCGGCAGCTCTGGAGGCTTAGGTCGAGGTGAGCCTGGCAGATGTGTCTGAGAACATATGTACACACATGTATCACACCCACTGTGGTTATGGGCTCCTGGAAGGCAGGGGTCAGGTTCACCCATCTCTGTATTCTCTTAACCCAGCCAGTGCCTGGCACACATGGGTAGCAGCGGCTGCCTAAGAGGGAAGAGTATGGGGTACAGGCCCTGGGCCTCTGGACCTCATGGTAGTTGGAGCTGCAGGTGGCCTGGAGGCAGATGAGTTGGAGCTTTCAGGGCCATTTCAGAAGATGTGAGACCTGAAAACTAGAAAGGCTGGAGAGGAAGGGTGAAGTGGGCTGGTGTCCATGCTGAGAGTCTGAATCCCATTTCTCTCTTAGTGACCACGTGACTTTGGGTCAGTTCCGTTATCTGAGTCTCAGTGTCCACTTCCATAACTTGGGCACATAAAGTGTACCCTGAAGGGTTGTAGAAAGGATTGAGTGAGCTAAGGGGCCCAGGGTCAGCGTACCTATCGCATAATAAGTGCTCAGTAAATGGATGTGCTTTTGTGAGTTTCCACGGAAGCTTCTCCAGGTCTGCGTGTGCTTGCGAGTGTGTACACCACGTGCACCTGGCTGCCTCCAAGGACCAAGATTGCATCTTCTGCCTCTCCAGCCTTGGGGGGTCCCAGGACAGAATGCTTCCTAGGTGCTTCTGTCTGCCGTTAGACACACACTGGCTGTGTGTTACACGCATGTACACACAAGTGAGTGTGGATTTGTGTAAGGGGGACTAAGGGTGATGTCTGCGTGGTGTGTGGAGCTATGTGACTGAAACGCGCTCCCTCTCTTTCTCTCAGGCCTGGACCGGGGGCTTTGGGGCAGTGCTGGGAGGACAGGGAGAGGGACTTGAACCCGGGGTAGTTCCCATCTGGAATCCCCTTCTGGAATCCTGGGCTGGGAAAGGGGGAGGAGGAAGTCTGGTTCCCTCCCAGCAGCGAGGATACGGGGAGGCACAACTGTACACACATCTGACTGCTGGCAATATCAGAGATTGGGATGTCGCAGAGTGAGTGAGAGCAGGAGGCTCAGTGTGGAGATTAACTTGGCATGGAGGGTGCCGATCCTGCTTGCTCCCTGCCACTGTCCTTTGCCCGCCTTGTCATCATGGATTTGTTCAGTTTTCCAGGGAGCAGCAGGACTTGCCATACGCGTGGGCATTCTGGGGGAGGCGATGGGGTGCTTAGATGGCCCCTATCCCTAAATGGCAAAGGTGTATGCTTGGGGGCTGCAGAGGTCCTGGGAAACTGAGCAAGGTGTGGTGGTCATGGAGGGGAGAGGGCGCCTAACGTGCTGGCCAGCTAGCGGCGGCCCAGTTAGGATACCTGCCCAGTGAGACAGACATGAGTCCAGCATCATCCCACCACTGACTAGCTGTGTGGACTCTGGGCAGGTTATTATCGCTCAGAGCCTGTTTCCTTATCTATCAATATAAAATGGGACTAATTGATACTGTATTGTTGCATAACATATCTATTGCTGCATAACAAATTACCCCAAAAGTTAGTGGCTTAAAACAACATTTAATTATCTTATAGCTTCTATGGTCAAGAATCTCGACACAGTTTAGATAGGTGCCTCCAGCTTCCTGCCTTGTGAGGTTGCAGCCAAATTGTTGGCCTAGGGCCTACGCTGTGGTCTCACCTGAAAGCTTGACTGGAGGGGGTCCATACCCAAGCTTACTCACATGGCGATTGGTAGTCCTCGGTCCTGCCTATGTGGGCTTCTCCTTAGGGCCATCTGATGATATGACATCTGGCTTCCCCAGAGGGAGCAGCCCCAGAGAGGCAAGAGAGAGTAACCATCACAGAGACCGAAGGCGTTTTAAAAGGCAGTCTCAGGAGTGATGCCATTACTTCAGCTGGGTTCAGTTTGTTAGGAGCTGGTTACCAGGTCAGTTTCACACTCAAGGGAAGGGCTTGATTGCCAGGGCGTGAGTGGGGGGCTCACTGGGGCCATCTTTGAGGCTGCTTCCCATGATTCCTGCCTTTCAGGGGTTGGGAAGGTGAGGCACAGCTGTACCTGGAGGCATCTGGTGCGGCGTCTGGTGCACAAGGAAAAAAATCACCCCTCGCGGCCTTCCTTTTCTCCTTTCTCCCATAGACAAGTGGGAGCTATTGAAGGTTCTTGAGCAGTCAGGCTGTCGTCAGGCTGGGAGTGTGGCATCTTGGTGTCAGGCAGTGAAGGAACTGTCCCTTTAGTCCTCTCTTTAATTTCTCCACAGGACACCAGAAAGGAAAAGGTACAAAGTGAGCACTCCTTGGACACTTGCCGAGTGATCAGTAGATTGAAGAATTGAACAATGACAAGTCATTCAGTAGTTTTCAGTGAGCACCTGCTATGTGCTCTGAGCTAGCTCAGGGTGACAGCAGGAGAAAAGGCCATGTTCTCTGTCCTTGGGAGGCTCACAGTCCACCAGGGAGACACACAAGTAACCCTGAAGGCTTACTGAAGAACACAGAAAATGATCTGAGTGACTCTTCCCGAGCTGTCCCATGGGTGGCATGTCGCTTGAACCACTCTGAGTATGGAGAAGGCACGTCAGTGCATTGCATGCAGGGGATACCTCGGGACATTTGGGCTTAGTTCCGTGGAGGACTCGGAGTTGAGAAAGGCTGCTTGGGTGCTGGATGCTTTGTAAAGGGGGTGTGGGGGCCGCTGGAGGTCCATAGCAGGGTCCCTAACCGAGCCTGGAAGAGAGACTTCTGGGAGGAAGAGGGGTCTACCATCGAGGCCTGAAGGATGTGTGAGAGAAGGGCGGATATGGGTGAGAAGGAGGAAGGTAGAGTTCCCAGGAGACAGGTGGGCTTGGGCCAAGCCTACGGGCAAGAAGACAGGAAATGGGCCCCTTGACGGAATCCATAGATGTTCAGATCTGCCCAGTTTTATAGTCCCTCCTCCACGCCCTCTCCCCACCTGCTCTCCCACCTTCACCTGGCTCCCGAAGTCTTTCCACCCTAGATACCCTTGTTCAGGGCATGCGTGTAAGCTAGTCTGAGTCAGAACCACCCTGGCAATCTGAGATCAAGGCACTGGGGATAAGATAAGACAGAAGTGTCTGGGCTGAAGTGAGCTTTCCTTTGGTGTGATTGTTACTTTTATATGAAAAAATAAGACATTATATTGGGGCCGGGTGTTCAAGTTTGTAAAATTCTTTCATATCTGTGAACCCAGTGGGTCCTCACAACAACTCAGAGAGGTGGGTAGGACAGCTATGATGACCTCGTTTTACAGAGAAAGACACCAGGGTCCTTAGAGGTAAAGTGACTTGCCCAAAGTCACACAGCAAGTTTGTGGCATGGTAAGGGTTTGAACCCAGGGCTGCCTGCCTCCCATGTTCAAACTCTTTGCTCTGCCTCACTATCCAGAGAGTGAGACAGCCTCTGTCATACGGGATGCAGATGGTCATGCTAGCTCTGGCATCATGACGGGTTCAGAACAAGGTGATCCTGAACACAGCGAGAGCCAGCTGGGCTTGAAAGATGGCTGAGATCTGGAGAGATGGGGCAGGGAAGATAGGGGGCTAGCGGAATGGCTTGAGCAAAGGGGTGGAGGGTGGGACAGCACAGATTAATGTCAATAGCAATACTATTATATAATAACATTAATTAGTAATTCTTAATAACTATAATTATATATAACTATCATTATTGTTATAGCAACCACTTAATGGGTTAGTTTTACATATATTATTTCATGAAGAAAGTCTGTCATACCCCCATTTTACAGATGAGAAAAGTGAAGCTCCCAAAGGTCGCACAGTGACAGAGCTGCTGGGTTTGGAGGCAGCAGGTATAGGCTCCAATCTGGGCTCTTTACTTTGGCTGGGTGACCTCGTCAAGTAACTTTTCATCTGAGGACCTGTGTCAGAGCGGCCCTGAGGGCGTATGAAGACACTGCTTGTTAAGCCACATAAAGTTTGGTCATTGTCATTAGTATTGCTCTGTCCCTGTCTCTCGGCAGCCCAGCTCAGCCCAGCCTGAGCCTCCGGGGCTCTGCCAGGATGGTTCTGGGGCAGAGCTTGGCAGGGGCAGTGAGAGGTCACTCTGGGGGCTACGTTGTGTCTGGGCGTCTCCCCTGGGACCCCCCTGGGAAGCAGGAATGTGGGCTGGAGCTAGTTGAGGGTCACCTGGAGGGCTGGCCAGGCTTGTGTCTGTCTGGCAGCTCATAAATGCTCGGGAGGAATGGGCTGGGGGTGGGCAGTTTCCATTGTGTCAGCATCAGCCTCGCCTGTGGGGGGTGTCCCCACTGTGGCTCTTGAGAAGCTTGTAAAGCTGTCGCTAAGTAGGAGGGCTCGCTGGGAGCTCTGCTGGGAGCCAGATGGCAAGCTTGGGGTTCTGCCCAGGACCGTTGGCCACTGGGGAGCAGTTGCACAGCACACAGGCCCAATACCTTGAGGCCACATGCTGAGGCTGCTCCCCTTCTGGGACTGGCCAGCACCTCCTCCACTAGCCTTTCCCCACTATGCCTGTCATCTTGGACTCGAGGGGGGGGGGGGATGAGCGCTAGTATAGATGCTGAGTCAGGTAAAGGACCCTGGGCATGGTATTGGAAGACCAGGGTTCAAGTCCCAGCTCGTCCACTTAGTTCCTGTGTGACCTTACACAACTTGGTCAACTTATCCATAGAATGGGGACCTTAAGGGCTCATAGTGTGTGTCAGAGTGCAGGGAGGGAGTCCTTTCGGAGGTATAGGAAGGAAGCCCTGCCCCCAGCTGCCGGCCCTTGGTATCTGAGCTGTTCTCAGGGTTAGTCTCATTTTGCTTTCCTGCCTTCCTCCCCCCAGATCACAAGCCATCTGAGACAGAGGGGGGAGATAGCAGAAGAAGGGACAGCAGGGCTTGGGGAGGTGGTGATCCCCGGGCAGGGCTGCCATGTTGGACATCTCTGAGGACACCATTCCTACTGAAATCCATGAGAATGGTGCCCCCTGGAGGCGTGCAGGGCAGAGCCTACATGGTGGCCTCACTCTTGTCCAAAGAGAAAGAATAGGCCTGGGCTGAGGCCACGCAGCAGGGGGGACATACGGGGGTGGGGGGGCTGAGCCCAGGGTTGTTTACTTCTGGGCAGGAACTGCCAGCTTGGGGGCTGTATACTCAGAGATTCCATGGGGCCCAGAGCGTGGTGTACTGGAGGGAGGGTTAGGGTCAGTTCAGCTGGGGCTTGCCAAGTGACAAGTAACCATGGTCCATGGGCAGGAGATACCCAGCAGGACAGAGAGGGTTTTCACGTTGTCCCCACAGAAGTGGCTTGGTGAGAGTCGATCACCCAGAGATTTTGAGTAAAGAGAGAGGGGTCTGAGGACAGCTCCTGGATCAGTCCCTGTACCCAGGGCTGTCCTGACAGCCTCGGAGACCATGCTGTGGGGTAGGCGGAGGCTGGCGCGGGCCTTGGCAGGCCCAGGAACCAGCGAAGGTGCTTCGCAGCTGCCAGAGCACTCTGCTCACACCCAGGGAGGTCAGGGAACAGCACGCCACTTCACAGATGTGGAGGGAGCTGCGGGATGAGAGTGACAGGCTGGACCAGGCTTTGGGGTCTCCTGCTCGGTGTCCAGATCCTAGCACTGCCTGCAGTGGGGTGGTGAGGGCTGGCTTAGTCAGAGATTTCCGCCTCCCTTTCCTCCGTCTTAATGCAGAGCTGGGTTGTTAGTGTCGTGGTTCCTTTTGAGGTATCATTTACAGACAATAAAATTCACCGTTTTAAGTGAACAGTTTGGCGAGATCTGGTAAATGTGTAAGTTGTATAACCACTACCACAATAAAATATCGAGCTTTTCTGTCACCATAGAAACTTCATTTTGCTGCTGTGTCTCTCTTCTTCTTCCCCAGACTCTGATCCTCACCGATCGGTCGTCCCACCTCAGTAGTTTTGCCTTTTTTTGGACTGATGTAGCCTTTTGAGTCTGGCTTCTCTCACTTCGCATGCTTTTGAAGTTCCTCCTTTTTGTATTGTGGTTCCTTCCACTTGACTGCAGAGCAGTCTTCGTGGTGCAGACGCGCCACCTGTCCTCTGTCCGTTCGCCAATGGAAGGACGTGTGAGTTGTTTCCAGTGTTTGGTTATTATAGATGCAGCTGCTGTACATGTAGGAGCTGGCCTTTGTGCACGTGTGTTTTCATGGGTCAGTGCCCATGAGTGTGACTGCTGGGCTGTGTTGTGAGTGTTTAGCCTCCTAAGGAAATGCCCAGCCATTTTCCACGATGGCTGCACTATCTCGTGTCCTAGCAGCCGTGTGCGAGGGCAGTGTATGAAAACCTGGTTTGCGTGTCTGTGTGTTGGTGGTAATCCACATATCATGAAGGCAATATAATAGAATGCTGACGTGCTACTTGTGATGTTTATAGGTGGTTCATGGATGAACATCTTTTCCTGTATTTTAGCAGCTATGACCATATTTTAATGCACATTTTAAAAATGTGCCCAGCACACCAAACCCATGTTTTCTTGGCTATTACTACTGAGTGGCCAAAGCACAGGCGCTGCAGTCAGATTGCCTGGCTTTGGCTCCTAGAGCCCCTGCCTTCTGGCTGTGTGACCTGGGGCAAGCCACTCTGTCTCTCTGAGGCTCGGATTCACCGTTGGTAAAATGGTCTGGTAATGTCCCTCTCTGTTCCCTAAGTTTGCTAAGAGGGTAAAACCAGTTAAGTGTATGTAGAGCTCCCAGTTCAGAACTGGCACATGTCAGCACTTGATAAATTGCTGCCATTATTATTAGATACATGTAGCCCACGTGTGACGGGTATGTGTACATCCACGTGTATGAGAATCCAGGTGTGTGTGCACATGCACATGGAAATGTGCGATTCCTGGTCTCCGGGATAAGGGAAAGGATAAGTCTCTCTCCTCTGTCTTCTAGGGTCTGGGTTACACTCGCCTGTGCTCACAGGTGTATGTGTGCATTCATGAGCGTGCATTTTGAGGCCACAGGTCTGGGTGCACATCGTGCCTCCAAGGGACCAGGTTTCCCTTGTCCCTGGTCTCCATCCGTTCTGCTGTCAGCCAGGGTGACTGGGCTCTTGCTGCCCTTGCCCATCCCACATTCCCCCGTGGAAGGGGGCCCCTGGACACGATCCTTCTGGGGCTTGGGTCTCTGGCCCCTGGGGGTAGCCACCATAGTTGCTCAGAGCCGTTGATTTCTGTACCTTTATCCAGGGCCCCAGGACCTCGGGTGGAATGGGTGGAAATAAGAGGAAGCGTTCTGAAAATCTGTGGTCCTGCAGTTGGTCCATGGATTGGAATCTGAGTGGAGGCAGGGGCGGGGTGGGGCATAGGAGAGGCTCTGCTCAGCTGCTGGGCTCAGAAGGCATTTAAAAATGCTTTATTGAGGTATTTTTGCCACACACTAAATCACACGTGTTTAAAGTGTACAAGTGAATGGTTTTTTTTTTTTTTTTTTAAAAAGGCTTTGTTTATTTTACAGAGAGAGAAGAGGGGGTAGAATGAGAAGTATCAACTCATAGTTGCTTCACTTTAGTTGTTCATTGATTGCTTGTTGTATGTGCCTTGACCGGTTTCGAACTGGTGACCTCAGCATTCCAGGTTGACGCTCTATCCACTGTGCCACCACAGGCCAGGCTGTATGGGTTTTGACATATGTATTCTCTCATGAAGCCACCACGACGTTCAAAATAGTGAACACATCCGTACCTTAAACGCCCGCTTGGGGCCATGGTCATCCCTCCCTCTCCCCTGCACCTCCCTCGGCAGCCAGTCTGCTTGTTACCACTGGAGCTTAGTGTGCGTTTCCTGGACTTGATGCAAACGGGACAAGGTGGAGGGAGAGGAAGGGTTTGGAAAGGAATAGAGGTGCCATGGAGTGTGTACCCATCGTTTTTTTAAACTGGCTTATTTCACTCAGCATAATTATTTTGAAATTTGTCCATGTTGCTGCCCGTATCAGTGATTGATTTCCTTTTAGCGTTGGGTTGTGTTCCACTGTATAGATGTACCACCATGTGTTATATGTTCACCCACCACATGTTGTGTTCTCCTTTAAGCTTTCCTTTCTACATATGTATACATCCTTGAATAATATGTAACATTAGCTTTTACCAGAGGTGGTTTTTGAAATCAGGAGTCAAGCTGTGTCTGCCCCGTGGGCACCTCTTCCAGGCAGGGCACCTGAAGCCAGTGCCACCCTTTGCCCTTCACCCCAACTGTCCCTTTCCCTGGAATGACCTCCCCTGCTCTGCACTGTCCAGGGGCCACTCAGCCTCTTCCAGGTGGCCTTCCCAGACTGTCTGGCAATTCCCAGACACTGAGCATTTCCAGCCCTCACTGCCTGATGGCTTTCAAAGCCCTTGGGTACTGCTTGGTGATTCCAGTCTTGTCCCCTTGATAAGAGCAAGGTGGCAATGTGTGCTGCCCCCACCAACCGTACGGGCCTGGCCTGCAGGCAGCTGCTCCAGAGAGACCTGGGGGCTGACTCACAGGCATCCAGTCAGCCCTGGGCCGTGGGCGCTGCTGTCTGTGGCCCTCTGGGAAGGAGGAAACAAAACATGCAAAGTGATGCAGACACGGCCTGGACCAAGTCAGGGAGTCCTCCCTCCTCCTGTCTTCCCTCCTTGTCTCCCTCTCCTTCCTGGAAACACTCCTCCCCTTGAGAGAGTGACAGGCTTCTGGATGGGCCTGACATTGACCAAGTTTTCTGCATTATTAAATTCTTGCCTCGAAGGGACCAAAATTTGAAACATCCCAGGCCTCTGTCATATTTTGTGGCTTTCTATTTCCTCACCCCGTCTTCCTCCTCCATGTTTCTCCTTGAGGTGATGGGTGGGAGGGGGCTCCCCTTCCTGATGGATAGTGCTCAGATCTTGGGGAGGCAGTGAACAGCCCCCCACCCCCACCTAACCAGACTGTGCATTAATGCTGCCCAGTGCTGCTGATACAGGACTCAGAGCCATTGCCTAGAGGCCCCATTGGGCCAGGGAGGCGCAGTGACTTGCCCATGGTCACGGCCAGTGGCGACAGACACCAGCCATCTGACACCTTGTCCTGTGTTCTTTCCTCTCTCTGCCTTGTATCCTGGACACCAGCCTCACGTGATTGTAAAGCGCCTTTCCCTGGACCAAGCCCTGTCCCCTCCTCTGTCCACTTCAGGGTGTGGTAAGCTGTCTGTAGAAGAGCTGTACTTCTCTGGCCAGAGGGTCTTGAGGCAGATCTGAGTTCTGTTAGGAAGCCTGGGTAGAGAGGCCATCCGTGTCCAAGATGCAGACACACCTAGATCAAGTAGGAAGGCAGCCTGGGGTGGAAGGAAGTGGCTCTGAAGGAGGGGAGAGATGGGCGTGGTCCTAGGGCTGTGAAGCCTGCCCTGCCCACCTTCCTGGTCTCCAATGGCAGCCCCTTGGTCACCTGCTCACTGCAGCCCTGTCTGGTTGGTCCAGTTCCAATGCCTTCTCTCTCCTCCTCCTCCCTGCCTCTAGAAGTGACCTGCCTGCATGGCCTTTTAGCACTTCTCACTGCCTGCTCTGCCTACTGTTTGTATTGTGGTTTCTGTCCATGTCTCATCTCCCTCCCTGGCCCGTTGGCTTCCTGAGGACTGGATGTCTAGGACAGGGCTTGGTATTCAGCAGATACATAAGAATATGTGTTGCCAGACCAGGCGGTGGCGCAGTGGATAGAGCGTCAGACTGGGATGCAGAGGACACAGGTTCGAGATACTGAGGTCGCCAGCTTGAGCTCAGGCTCATCTGGTTTGAGCAAAAGCTCACCAGCTTGGACCCAAGGTCACTGGCTCGAGCAAGGGGTTACTCGGTCTGCTGTACCCCCACGGTCAAGGCACATATAAGAAAGCAATCAATGAACAACTAAGGTGTCGCAATGAAAAACTAATGATTGATGCTTCTCATCTCTCCGTTCCTGTCTGTCTGTCCCGGTCTATCCAAAAAAAAGAATGTGTTGAATAAAATAAATGACGGTGGTAGTGAGTGACAGTGTATGGTGGTGGCTGTTGGTAGTTAATGCTGATTTGTCACAAATTTTCGATGGTAGAAGGTCGATGGTGGTAAATACCAGTGAGAAACAATAAATGGTAGTATTTGTTGGTTGTGATGGTGGTGGCGGGAGGGGACAGGTGAAGGACAGCTGTAGGTGGTGATGGCGGGAGGGGACGGGTGAAGGACGGCTGTAGGTGGTGGTGGCAGGAGGGGACGGGTGAAGGACGGCAGTAGGTGGTGGTGGCGGGAGGGGACAGGTGAAGGACAGCAGTAGGTGGTGGTGATGGCAGGAGGGGACGAGTGAAGGACGGCGGAGGGGACAGGTGAAGGACAGCTGTAGGTGGTGGTGGCGGGAGGGGACGGGTGAAGGACGGCGGAGGGGACGGGTGAAGGACGGCTGTAGGGGGTGGTGGTGGGAGGGGACGGGTGAAGGATGGCGGAGGGGACGGGTGAAGGACGGCTGTAGATGGTGGTGGCGGGAGGGGACGGGTGAAGGATGGCGGGAGGGGACGGGTGAAGGACGGCTGTAGATGGTGGTGGCGGGAGGGGACGGGTGAAGGATGGCGGAGGGGACGGGTGAAGGACGGCTGTAGATGGTGGTGGCGGGAGGGGACGGGTGAAGGACGGCTGTAGGTGGTGGTGGCGGGAGGGGACAGGTGAAGGACGGCGGAGGGGACGGGTGAAGGACGGCTGTAGATGGTGGTGGCGGGAGGGGACGGGTGAAGGACGGCTGTAGGTGGTGGTGATGGGAGGGGACGAGTGAAGGATGGCTGTAGGTGGTGGTGGCGGGAGGGGACGGGTGAAGGACGGCTGTAGGTGGTGGTGATGGGAGGGGACGAGTGAAGGATGGCTGTAGGTGGTGGTGGCTGGAGGGGACGGGTGAAGGATGGCTGTAGGTGGTGGTGGCGGGAGGGGATGGGTGAAGGGTGAGGGTAGTGATGGTGGATAATAAATGGTGATAGATGGTGAAGTGCAAAGTCGCATAGATGGTAGCAGGAGAAGGATGTTGGCAAAAGGTGGCAGTGGTGGTAGGTTGCCATGATGGCGAGTCAGTGGGTGACTTTTGCTTGTGTCCCATCCATCTGCCCTTCCTTGGGAGGTCCTAGTCCAGCTCTTGGACTGCCAAGTTCTTTGACACTGTGGCTTTTTTTTTTTTTTTTGCAGACTCCATCGGGGGTCCCTTCCCTGTCACCTCTCACCGATGCCACCACAAGCAGAAGCACTGCCTGCCGGTGCTGCCCGGCGGGGTGCTCCTGGCCACACCGCTGCTTTTCCACCCACACACCAAGGGCTCCCAGATCCTCATGGACCTCAGCCACAAGGCTGTCAAGAGGCAGGCCAGCTTCTGCAACGCCATCACCTTCAGCAACCGCCCAGTCCTCATCTATGAGCAAGTCAGGCTGAAGGTGGGGCTTCCCTCCCTGCTCTCTGTCACTGCTTCCTCCTGGGCCTCTGACCTTTGCCCCTCAACCCCACCCACTGGCCACTGCCTTCTGTTTTGGCCATTACTCCACCCTGCACCTTCTCTTTCCTCTCTGCGGCTGCTTCTGCTCTTCCTCGTCCTTCCTCTTTCTGTTCCCTCTTCCTTGTTCCTTTCCCAGCTTTCCCTGCATGGCAAAGAAGGAAGGGGGTGGGGGTGGCCATGAGGACCACTAGCTCTTGCAAGGCTGGTGGGAAGGCTCCTGGGGAGGGAAAGGAGCCCAAATGGTGAGCAAGCTGGGCAGCGTGACCCTCCGCAGCTGTCTGCCTGGCCCTGGGCTGCAGAAAAGGCACACTCCCTTTGCCTTGGGCTCACTGATGTGGGGGCGGGCGGGCTGGGCTGGGCTGGGCTGCGGGCTCTCTGAGGCCACCCCCCTGCATCCAGATCACCAAGAAGCAGTGCTGCTGGAGCGGGGCGCTGCGCCTGGGCTTCACGAGCAAGGACCCCTCCCGCATCCACCCTGACTCGCTGCCCAAGTACGCCTGCCCCGACCTGGTCTCCCAGAGCGGCTTCTGGGCCAAAGCGCTGCCCGAGGAATTTGCCAACGAGGGCAACATCATTGCCTTCTGGGTGGACAAGAAGGGCCGTGTGTTCTACCGCATCAACGACTCGGCCGCCATGCTGTTCTTCAATGGGGTCCGCACGGCGGACCCACTCTGGGCCCTGGTGGACGTCTACGGCCTCACGAGGGGTGTCCAGCTGCTTGGTGAGTGCACGCTCTTTCGGCCCCTTATGTGCAGGGCACACCTCCGGGTGCTGTGATTTGAAGGGGAGCCATATTCTTCTGGCTGCTCCTGGGCCCCCTGATCCCTCTCGCCTCGCTACACTTGTGCATATAGACTCTGGGCACAAATCAGCCCACTGGCAGACTGGCTGCGTGTCCAGAAGGAGCCTGCATTAGCTTTGGCTTTCTCATCTGTAAAATGGGTTGGTGGGAAGATGAAATTCAGTTCAAGAGGCTGTGAGTAAAGTGCCCATCACAGTCCTGGCACCACGTGAACGCTCAGCCAGCGCCCGTTCTCCCATCGCCAGATGCCGCGGAGGTGGTTGCTTTCTGACTTCAGAGCCTCGAAGCAATGAAGCTTTTCTTTTCAAAACACCTTTGAGTAGAAACTTGGGGTAGAAAGGCTGTGAATGTAAAAACAAAGAAACAAGTCGTCATCAGAAGCCTGCTTGTTGAGTTCCAAAACCAAGGAGGCTGTTTTTATTAATAGTTTGGGAACTTTCTGGTTTTCAGCTGAATAAAAGTGTTTCTACATTCACACGGATGTAGTAAGGCTCCTCTGGGTCTCAGCGAGCGCAGCAGAAGCCCAGGCTGCCCAAGCCCAGTGTGCCCTCCGTCCCTCCTGTGTAGTGGTGCACCTGCACATGCCAGGGGCAGGAAGGGCAGTGGTCATGCTCCTGGGCTCCAGAGTCGGACACACCCAGGTTAGACTCTCGCCTTACCCTATTCATATAGCTAGTGCTATGAGACCTCAGTTTTCTCATCTCTAAAATGGGTATAATAATAATTGTTCTCAGGGTTCTTTTGAAGGCTCAAAGAGCTGAGTTCTGTGGCACTCAGTAGGCATTCAGTGACTGTCAGTCATTTCGCCCCATCTTGGAGTGGGCAGTGCTTCACCTGAAGTTCAAGTGAACTCCTTCCTGCTGCTCTAGTATTCTCAGGGCCCCACACTTCCGGGCACTGGGGTCATTTAGCCTGAGTTTGCGCTCCAGCCCAAACAGCTGTCTGAGCCTCAGTCTTCTCATTTGTGAAGTGGTTGGGAATACTGTGATAGCCCAAGGCTTGGCAGGAGACAGAAGAATGGCTCAGGGTTTTTGTTCTGTTTCAGCTTTTGAGAAAGTAACAGTCTTGTTCCGGGGAGGGGGTTAAAGAATGAGGGAGCAACATTCTTGTTTTTCTCTAAGTGAAGAATGCTTTTCCTCATAGTCTCCAAAGATCAAAATCCCACTCAGGCTTCAAGGCCCAGTTCATAAGCCACCTCCTCCCTGAAGCCTTCCGGATGGGATTCTCTTCTCTGTTCCTAGTGTCCCACATCATGGCACCTGCACTTCTCTGCTAAGGCATTGACTGAGCCTTGGTCCATCCGTATGCCTGTTCCCACGCACGAACAGGGAGGGCTCTGAGCGAGGAACCCATCTCAACCAGCCAGTTCTTCTCTAGAGTGGAATCTTGTGTGGGGCCTGTGGAGGATGCTGAGTATTTGCAGGGCGGAGAGGGGAGAGAGCTGGGGTGGATGGTGACTTGTGAGCTGAAGGGAAAGGTGTGGGGAGCTGAGGTAGGCCCAGCCCTGCTCACAGTCAGCCCCGGGCTCGCTGGAAATCAGGGAAGGCAAAGCAAGCACTCCAGACGGACCAGGGCATAACCTGAGAGAAGACAGTAAGTCACTAACTAAATGGTGTGGTCATAGGATCCCTCCCATTTGCCAAGATGGTTTCCCTCCAGTTATCTCATTGAACCTCACAGTAGCCAGGCTGGAGGGGGTATTTTTTATCCTCATTTGGGAGTGAATTGAGCTCCAAGGAAGACCTGACTAGCCCGTGTAGGGATGTGGCAGAACTGTGACTTGAGCTTGGTGTTCTGATGCCAGGAACAGTGCCTTTCCCGTTACCCTCCAGTGGGTTTAAGCATGAAGGGAGGCAGGAAGTCAGTGGAGGCTGAGGTCAGTAAGGGATGATGGAGTCCAGGAAGGCTTCTTGGAAGAGGAGGCTTTGGCTGGATCTTCAAATTCCAGGAAGCAAGGTGGGGGTGGGGTGGAGAATAGATAGAGTGGAGATGAAGGGGACATGCCTGGTAAGACTGGGCTTCCAAACCTCAGGGGCTGAGGAGGGGCCTGGAAAGTAGAGTGAAGACCCCCCCCGGGGGGGGGGCAGAGCCCAGATATCCGAGCTGGGCCAGCCCCATTCCCTCTCTTTGACTATAAATGGGTTTTCATGCAGCATTTTCCGTTTCATTTGGCTTTCCTGGCAGGCTCCTCTCTATACACCTGATAAGGCTGAGGCCCCAGCTGATTCCTGTCCCAGCTGTAAACCACCATAATCCCGGGGCATTTTCAAACACTGATTATGGCCCCTAAATTCAATTAGCAAATTAAAATATCTCTTCATTTTGTTCTCTTAAGTGGATTTTTAAGAACGCGGTCCGTCTAGGGTCTCTTCCCTGGTGGGCGTGCTGCTCCGAGCCCTCAGGCAGTGCCCCTGCCCGGTGGGTATGCCCACCACCCTGTAGTGTCTCAGGGTCCATTTTCCTGCCTCTCTTCTTCCCTCTCCTCCCCACGTCCCACGTCCCCCACTCTCCTTGCCTGCCATTCACTGCCCCTGTGTCCTCCCGGGCCCCCCTCCACCAACCCAGGTCTCTCTGGCTCCTCCGTGTTTCCCTGTTCTCCCTCTTTTGAAGACATCGCTCTATTTTTCCTGGGGTGGATTGTCCCCTAAACCAGTACCTCACTTTAGAGATTTCCTGCCAAGCCTGCTCCCTTCCTGCCTTTTTCTGGGACCTGTGGCCAAAGCCCTCCAAACCCCACCTGGCTCGTGTCTGCTCCTCAGACCAGAAACACCCCGGGGTACCTGGCACATAGTAGGGCTGAAAGTTAGGCCATGGACGGATCGGCCATCTCCCCTGACAGAGTGGAGGCTGGGCTGGTGTCTCTCCCTGACGGACACCTCCAGATGGGTGCCCCATCCTGCCTCCGCTGCCCTAACTATAACCCAGGTCCGCTGGTGCCCACGCCATGGCCTGCTTCCCATTATGCAGATTACCCTCTTCCCTCGGGGTGTCCTGGCCCTAGCCTGGCTGGTATCTCCAAGAATAACAGCTTCCTACCTCCAGGAAAAAGGACCCGCCAGCAACTAAATAAATACAAGTTTTATGAGGTGATTAATACTTGGAGAGATAAGATCCTATCCCAGTTTTTCAAACTCTCCCTGTTCCTCTCAGAAATGTTGGCTCAGGAAGAGCAGCCATGGGTCCTGGCAGAAAGCTAACAGGGTGCTCCTGGGCACCCAGGGGTCTCCAAACTTTTTACACAGGGGGCCAGTTCACTGTCCCTCAGACTGTTGGAGGGCCGGACCATAAAAAAAAACTATGAGCAAATCCCTATGCACACTGCACATATCTTATTTTTAAGTAAAAAAACAAAACGGGAACAAATACAATATTTAAAATAAAGAACAAGTAAATTTAAATCAACAAACTGACCAGTATTTCCATGGGAACTATGCTCCTCTCACTGACCACCAATGAAAGAGGTGCCCCTTCCAGAAGTGCGGCGAGGGCCGGATAAATGGCCTCAGGGGGCCGTAGTTTGGGGACCCCTGGCCTAGACGCTGTGCAGGGATTGGGGGAGATACAGGAATTAGAAACCCGTCTCCTTGAAGAGTGTTTACATTGAGGGGAGGGTCACACCAATAACGGTTCTGTGACCTAAATCCAATTCTGCAGTTAAGTGTGGCTACAGAGAAAAATTGGGGTGTGTGTGTGGGTGCAGCTAGGGAGGAACCCAGGAGGACTTCCTGTAGGAGATGAGTTTCAAGTTAGGAACCGTAGGAGGTGGAAAGAATGGACTGGTTGAGGAGGAACAGTTTAGGCCAGACAGCAGGTTATGCATAGGCACAGGGTGGGGGGATTAGCAGTCGTTCAGGGAGATCCTTCAGAGGAGGGGTGAGGTGGAAACATAATGGGTGACATGTGGAGAAGGGGTGTGCAAAGGTGGGAGATACTTGAAAATAGAAAGTTTCCAGCAGCTCTGTGCTGTCAGGTTTTTCAGGAAGAGGAAATGTGGCCCAGAGATGGGGAGGGACCTGCCTGAACGCTCCCAGCCAGTCAGAAGACAGGCCGGGCTGGGAACTCAGATCTCCCAGGCTGGTCTGGGCATCAGGTCAATGTGAGAAGATTTATTGTCACATCAAAATGGTAGTGGCTGAGCCCAGCAGGTGGGGGCTCCCAAGGTATGTGGCAGTCTGCATCTTTCCAACATCCGCCCAGGTTCCCAGGTCTTGGTAAAAGATCCCACTGCCTACTGAGGAGAGAGATGTATGGAAACTCTCTGAGCAAGCTTTCTGAGGGCCAGGCTGCTGTGAAACCAGTCCCCGGGGAGGTGGGCCAGCCTGGCCGCCCTGCAGGGACAGGCCGGGGCCTCTCTCAGATAGGCCCTGGGTCAGGACGCCCTCCAGGGTATGCCCAGGCTTTGTGGCACAAAGTGTGTGAGCCATCCCTGGCTGGCTGAGGACCACACTGCCATCTGGGGCTTCCGCTTCCCAGGCTAAACCAATATTTACCTTTGGCTGTGGCTGCCAGGGGCTGAGAAGCAAATATTAGTTTAAGGAGCCCGAGCCAAGCTCTTGGGATGGAGAAAAGAGCTGAGGATGCTGATTGTGATTTCTTCCTCTTTGACAGTTTTTGCTTCTTCTTGATTCGTAGTTATCTTGCTGTCCCTCTGCTTCAGAGACTCTTCCAGGCACTTTCTTTCTGCTCACCCTAAATTCCGCCAATTATGTCTAGGTCCACCCCCAAACCCTCCCTTCCACCAGGAAGCCTTCTCTGACCTCCTCTGTTCTCAATGACTCTTCCTCCTCCAGACCATTTGAAGCTCATGTAGGTCAAAGTGGTACCAGCATTCTGCATCGTGTATTGTCCTGTTCTTTAAGAAGACAGCCTAAATCCTCTTTGTATATATTATAAAGAAAGTTATTATTGTACCCATTTTGCAGATAGGAAAACAGGCCCAGAGAGGTCTGGTGAGTTGCCCAAGGTCACACAGCGTGGTGTAGCTAGAGTGTGTGGGCTGTGTTACTTTCCACCTTCTCTACATGAGTTCACTTGCTCTCTCTATGAAGTCTGGGTTCCCTCCAAGTGTGGGGACTGTGGCCCTCTTTTGTCTTCTAGAATAGAGTTTACAAGAGTGCAAACCATCAAGGATCAGCTGTATATGTTGGGTATGGATAGGCCACCAGGTCCCAGCATGGTTGAAGGGGGGGCAGTGGGGTGCCCAGCAGCCTGATTCAGCGGTGAGGGTGAGGCTGCCCGCCTTGGAGTTAGTTCCCTGAAAGCTCCTGAGGGCTTCATCCATTCTGCTGTTTGTGGTGTGCCCTAGTTTTCCATCGTAACGAGTGTATACAAAGTGCAACCATATATACTTGCCAACATTGGATTGTTTCTAACGTCCAAAAATGGCAGTTCCAGATGTTTCCACCTAGTATGTCTGTGGCCCACAATGTAGTTTCAGGGACTTTGAAGAGACCTGGGGCACCCAGGGTGGGCTGTGTATGTAGGTAAGGAGCCAGGGCTTGGCAGTCTTAGGGACGAAGCCCTCCTTTCAGAAGCAGCCGCCCTTGAATGAATCAAGACTTGACTCAGCCACTCACTAGCTTTGGGTGAGTCTTTCAGCTCCTGTGTGTCTCAACCACCTCATCTATTATTTGGACATAATTATACACCCACCGTTAACCTCATAGGTAGTCTGTGAGGCTCATGGATATGTAAAAACATTTACCCAAATGGGAAGGGCCATTGTTTTTAGATTAAACAGGAATACCTAATTTAGAAACATCACCAAAATAGACAAATCCTCAAGCCAGTTCTCTCATTGGAAGAGGGAGCCTAAAACCAAGTCCCTGTATCTGGATGAAAGTCAAACAGGGACATCTACGTTGTTTCTTGGAATAAGACCCGTGGTTCTCCAGCAGGGTCTTTGGAACCAGAGGCATCTCTTTGGTGGCTGGGCAGCAGGGATCTGTGGCCACCGCTTAGACTTCAACCAGAACTTCTGGTTCCATTGGACAAAAGGGTTCTACTGCTTTAAAGAAGCTTGAGAACCACCAGACCAGATGGTTCTGGAACTATATGTCTAAGATTCTGTGGCTTGAAGGTCCTATAACTCTTTTTTTTTTTTTTGTATTTTTCTGAAGTTGGAAACGGGGAGGCAGTCAGACAGACTCCCGCATGCGTCCGGGGGGCGATGCACTGCCCATCTGGGGCGTCGCTCTGTTGCAATTAGAGCCATTCTAGCGCCTGAGGCAGAGGCCACAGAGCCATCCTCAGCGCCCGGGCCAACCTTGCTCCAATGGAGCCTTGGCTGCGGGAGGAGAAGAGAGAGACAGAGAGGAAGGAGAGGGGTGGGGTGGAGAAGCAGATGGGCGCTTCTCCTGTGTGCGCTGGCTGGGAATTGAACCCAGGACTCCTGCACGCCAGGCCGACGCTCTACCGCTGAGCCAACTGGCTAGGGCCGGTCCTATAACTCTTAAGAGTGTGTGACTCTGGGACATTCTGCCTTCTGTCCGTGAGCCTTGGGAAGTGTGTGTGTTTTTTCTCCAGGCTTCCTGTGGTTGGGTTTATATGGAGAGGGTGGAGGTGGGTATCAGTTTCGGGGTACTGCCCAGAGGGGTGGAGAACCCTTCGCCCATCCAAGTCAGGCACTCTCCCTCCTGGCTCCTTCCCCTGCCCCGCGCCAGATGGAGACTGGCAGGAGGATGTTTATGGAGACAGTAAATGGGCTGGCAGCACCCTCCAAACGGCCCTCAGGTCCTCACCAGCCAGCTTGGAGGCTGCTGGCTGACCTGTGGTTAAAGATTATCCAGAGCTCCGGATGTGAGAATCTAAACAAACAAGACTCGGGCTGATGGCAGGCCCTGCTTCAAAGGAGCCCCCTACCTGTCCCCGAGGCTCCCTGTGCCAGGGCCCAGCCCTGCCTTGGTTCCCTTGCGCCCCCTGGCTGCAGGGGGGCGGGCCCGCTGGGTCTCCAGCCGTTCTCTCCCTTCTCACTGGCCTCGCTTACACTGTTCTCCAGGCGTTTGCTTCCGCGCTTTTCCTACCCAAGTGCCTATCACTTCTCTCTGTCAATCTAAACCCTCTTGTCCTTCAGGGCCCAGGTCAAATCATGTTTTTTCCAAGATGCTGTCTCTGACTCACTCTGAACCAGGAAGGGGAGCCTCAGCATAAGTCGGAGAGCATTACTCTAAAAGGGTTATTTATCCTAAAGAAGAGAAGGCTCTTCTTCTTCTACAGGGGGCCCCAAGGAGTAGATATAGTACACACATATGGATCCATGCAAAGAGAGGTTTTCCTTTTTTTTTAAATTTTCATTTTTTTTAGACAGGAAGGTAGAAAGAGAGAGAGACAAAGATCAAACTGTTTCTATATGTGCCCTGACCTGGGATCAAACCAGCAACCTTTGTGTATCAGCACGATGCTCCAACCAACTGAGCTATCTGGCCAGAGCAAGAAAGATGTTCTAATAGTCATAGTTGTTCAGAGATAGGGAGGTGGTGAGCTTCTTGTCCCTAGGGGCAATCTAGCCAAAGCTGGATGAGAACTTGGCAGAGATAAATAGATTTTCTTCTTTACCTTTAAGGTCCCGTCTCACTCAGGACACTAGGAATTTTGTAATGAAATCATATTCAGGTATTTTCATGCCTCTGAGCTTCGAACTATCTAAGGGTTACTGGCTCTCCAGGGCCCATGTCCTGGCTTCTCCCTCTCTCCTTAACCCCTGCCCAGAGTTGGGCACACAGTGGGCCAATGAGTCGGGCCCCAAGTACCACCCTGAGGGGAAGAAACCCTTGGCCCAGCCTCCCTGCCTCTGCAGGACCTGTTTCTGCCCTGCCCAGGGGACCTGCAGAGCCACCGCCTAGACCAGATTAGTTAGAAGCTGAAGACTAGCAAACGCCTTCCTGAAAAAGGGGACAGGAGAGGGGGGCCAGCTTAGCAGCTTCTCCCGGGGCCTGTGCCACCATCTCCCATCATAACATCTCCAGAGTGGGCAGCCGTGTGTCCCAGGCACAGATTACATAACTTGTTGCTTCCAAATGTGGGGCCATCCCACTGCTTGGGGTTATAGGTTGCCTGTCTGGTTTTTCCAAACTGTCTCCCTGGATGCAGTACAAGGCTATGATTGCTCTTGTGGTGTTCTGCCCGAGTTTCAGGAGTGAGGAGCCTTCCCTCACCTCTGACTTGATGTCAGCTCGCCCCACTGTGACCCTTGCTACTCTTTCAGAGGGAGCTCTGACCAGCTCTTCAATCTCAAGTTTCATCTATTTCAGGGTCCTGGCGCAGCCTGGCACACCAGTGAGATTGTTATTTTGGAGCTTGCTGGTGGCCTGCAGCTGCTCCTGACCCCAAGGGTGGAGGGGGTGGGAGAGGAGACATAGCTGGGCTGGGCACTGGCCCCAGGGACTCCGTTTTTAGCTGTTTCCCAGCATCTTACAACTCCTGCAGTATTTCCAGCGAGGCCCAGGGGGTCATTTCCCTGCCTTTTCTCCTCTCTCTGTCCCCCACTGTTTCTCCTTCCTTCTCTTCTTACTCCTCTAATCTCCAGTTGTAGCTTCTCCTTTCTAATCTTTAGTAAGTGATGTCATTCAGGGCTTATGTCTTGGGTGTCCCTCATGACTGCTATAAAGTTAGTTGCCTGAGTGCAGGTGGACCAAATTGGCAAACTCAACCTGAGAAAATACTAGTATCTGAATCTATCAGGTACCCAGGTGCCAGGGGCTTCTTACTCTATCTCTTATCCCTGTAACAGCATCGAAAAGCAGGTATTATTACTCCTGTTCTCTACGTGAGTGATCTGAGGCTGGAGGAAGGTTGCTTACCCACAGGCCACCAGCCAAGTGCTGGATCAGACATTTAAACTCATACCTGCATCACCCCAAAGCCTATGTACTTTCTTCTGAGCCACGTTGCACGTACAAGGTAGTAACAGTGGCTCATTTTAACTTAGTGATTATATATTCGCCAGGTTATCTACTAGGTATCCTATTTACCTCATTCCACTTCCTCTTCACAGCACCCCTGCCGAGGGGAGTAGTAGAGCACAGATTTTATACTATTCAGTAAATGCCGACTTCACTGCTGAAGAAGAGGGGCCTCGAGAGGTTAGGCTATTTGTCCAGGGTCATACAGCTAGGAAATAGCAGAGCCAGGATTTGAACCCAAGCTGATGACTTCAGAGTTCTTGTTCCTGTTTTGCTTACCAGTATTTGGAGACTGGTTACTAAAAACCCTAAACTACTTTTAGGTTGCATTATTAGAAATATAGTGTATATGTGAAGGGAGGTGATGGCCACACTGTGCTTTGAGCTGTTCAGGACACATCTGGTATACTGAGTCTGGTTCTGTTCACTGTCTTGACAGATGGGAAGGTATGTGGGGAGTCTGAATATTCCCTGGGGAGAGTTGTCTTCAGCATGGGGCTGAGGTAGTGGGTATAAATACAAAGAGGTATATTTCCGTTTAAGAGAAGGAAATACTTTCTTAAAGTCCGAGTAAACTCAACAACAGCACAGGTTGCCTGGGAGGTAGTGAGTGCCCAGTAATGGGTATATTCAAGTAGAAGAGGACTCTATATGCAAGTAGAAGGGGCAAAGGCCAGGAGAATGCACAGCTAGTCCCATCTAGAAATCTGTTTTGAGGGTCTGCCCAGCTCCATGGGCTCCAACTGATTGTCCAGAGTGTGTATGGAGTGGGGAGAGGAGTTATGCCTTCGCGTGCATCTATGTATGGGGTGCGTACGCTATGGGCGCCTGTGACAGCCTTGTGCCTGTAGCCCCGTCTGGGTAGCTCTGAGCCACCGTTTCCTCCTCGCCCTCTGTCCCTGTTCCTTCTCCTCTATCTCCAACCCTCTGGAGTCCTCAAGGCCACTGCTTGGAATCCCTGAGGCTGGGGAGAAGGGACTGTTCTCTGGGGTCCAGGTCAACCCACAGCCATCCCCAGGTCCCCACTTTGTCCCTGTCCTCCCCTCCTCTCGGGCCCACCTTGCTGCTGCCCGCCCACAGCCCCCCAGCGTCTCTGCACCATTGCTGTCACGGAGTCAATTCCCTGGAATAATCGCATTTTCCGGTCGGCTCCCTTCTCCTTGCCAAGCACGATTCTGGGAAATCCCAACCAGCCAGGCCCCAAGAGGCTTCTCCAGAGAGAAGGGACTTGGGGGAGGGCCTAGCACCCTCTTCTTGCCTGAGCCCAAATAACGCTCTTCCTGGCAGGGGCAGGTGGCTGTGTGGGAGAGAACAAAAACGGAGGCTTGAAGGACCCTCTCTAGATTCAGCTAGAGCAGGGGTCCTCAAACTTTTTACACAGGGGGCCAGTTCACTGTCCCTCAGACCGTTGGAGGGCCGGACTATTAAAAAAAAACTATGAACAAATTCCTATGCACACTGCATCTTATTTTAAAGTAAAAAAACAAAACAGGAACAAATACAATATTTAAAATAAAGAACAAGTAAATTTAAATCAACAAACTGACCATTATTTCAATGCGAACTATGCTCCTCTCACTGACCACCAATGAAAGAGGTGCCCCTTCCAGAAGCGTGGCGGGGGCCGGATAAATGGCCTCAGGGGGCCGCATGCGGCCCGCAGGCCGTAGTTTGGGGACCCCTGAGCTAGAGCCAGATTCTGGCCTCTGCTGGCCATACCAGTGCAGCCCCCAAGCCCAGCTCTCACACCAAGCACCCCAGCCATCCTCACCCAGTTCCCGAGAGAAAGCACAGTTTCTTCTGCGGGGTGCTCAGAGTACAGGCTCCCTGGGAGGGATAGGCCCGTGATGTGGCCTGTGTTGGCACTAGCCAAATTTGGGGACTCCCAAAGAAGGAGTTCAATGAAAGGAGGGCCTGAAGCGAAGACTGAGGCGTCAGGAGTTGAACAGACTTTGCTTCAATCCTGTATCTGCCACTTGGGGGCTGCCACAGAACACCCCTGAGCTTTCTCTGCACACCGGGAACACCGCCACGGGGAGCTTTCGGGATGAAATGCAGGGTAATAATCCATCGTGCACAGACTTTTATTAGAAATTACAGGACTCCATAAAGCTGGACATGACACAGCCATTGAAAAAATAGGTGTTAGAAACATAGTCATTGGTTTGAAAAGGTGTTGAGGACATGGTAAGTGGAAAAGCTAGTTTTGAAAAGGAAATCTGTTTTGTGGGCTTCTTAGTCTGGAGTCCATGGAGTCCGTGCTTGACTCGATTCATGGATCCCCTAAAATTACCCACAGAATTTAGGGAGAATGTGCATTTTTCTGAAGAGGGATAGGTCAAAGTCATATTTTCAAAGGGATTTGTTACCCACACAAGGTTAAAAACTATTGCTGTTTATATAACATGATTCAATTTTTGTATTAAAAAGACAATAACCAGGCCTGGCCAGAGAGCTCGGTTGGTTCAGAGCATCGTCCCAAAGCTCAGAGGTTGCCGGTTCGATCCTCGGTCAAGGCATATACAGGAACAGATAGATGTTCCTGTTTCTCTCTCTCTCCTTCTCAGTCTAAAATCAATAAAGTAAACATTAAAAATATAGTAAGCAAAAATTATATTGAAAAAAGATTACAAAGCCCTGGCTGGTTGGCTCAGCGGTAGAGCGTCGGCCTAGCGTGCGGAGGACCCGGGTTCGATTCCTGGCCAGGGCACACAGGAGAAGCGCCCATTTGCTTCTCCACCCCTCCGCCGCGCTTTCCTCTCTGTCTCTCTCTTCCCCTCCCGCAGCCAAGGCTCCATTGGAGCAAAGATGGCCCGGGCGCTGGGGATGGCTCTGTGGCCTCTGCCTCAGGCGCTAGAGTGGCTCTGGTTGCAACATGGCAACGCCCAGGATGGGCAGAGCATCGCCCCCTGGTGGGCAGAGCATCGCCCCATGGTGGGCGTGCCGGGTGGATCCTGGTGGGGCGCATGCAGGAGTCTGTCTGACTGTCTCTCCCTGTTTCCAGCTTCAGAAAAATGAAAAAAGAAAAAAAAAAAAAAAAAAGAAAAAAGATTACAAGGTCATACATCCAAATATTAATAGTATTTTTCTTTGGATAGTGGGCTGACAATTATTTTTTCCTTTTGCTGAACTGTCTATTCTACATAATACAGCCTGTGCGACTTGTATGATTAAAAAGAGACAGGTTTTGATTTCTTGTTAAGTCATTTTCAAAAAGGATAGCTTGGATAAATTTGTTCGATTTCTCTCAGCCTGCAGTTTCCTACGGTGGCAACAACTTTAAAAGGTAATTGTTAGGGTAAGATGAGGCAATTTATGCAGAGTTCTGGGGATGTCAGCAGTGCATTCAACATTTCTTTACTGTTTGTCTGCTAAGTGATTGGGCTGTTCGGAGCCGCCGAGGATAAAGAGAGAAGGCCTCAGGAGTTAATTTTTTTAAAAATGTCTTTTATAAACCTACCATTTAGATGCAGTCATGTTTTTAATTTTGTTAACGAGACCCCAATAGTTGAGTCCCTCTGCACACACTGGCTCAAAATAAATGCATGAGCAGGAATTTGCAGTATATAGAGAAAATGTTTAACAGTGGCCAATACTCTAACGACCCAAGTTCCCAATGGCATCTAAGTTACAGATTCTATACAGCAAAAATCACAGGACGTGTTAAGGGGTGCCAGGTTGTTCTGGAAACTGATTGGTTGGAAGTGAGGTAAGGGTAATAAATCATTTCTTCAGGCCTTGTGGACAGGGCTGAGGTCTGTTGTGGTGAGCCTCTATCTGGTTTCATGGGAAAGTAGCCAGTGGGTATTTCCACCTTAGGGCTCAGGAGCTGAAAACATCATTTAGGTCAAAATGTTGTCTTTAGCCTGTCAGTGCTCGACCTTGTGACCATTATTAGGTCCTGGCTATTGTCTTCTGCTGGGGTTGAGGGAGTTGAGGGGAGAGGCGAGGTCTATGAGCGATGTAGAGTGAGAGAGGAAGATGATTTCTAGAGCTAGGATTCAAAGCTAAATTTAATCAAAGTCATAAGGATGCTTGGTTTCAATTTCCTTCCAGCCTTAATCCTTTGCTTATGCAAATAGATGTTCTACACAACTTTGGTTGCTGATTTGCTCGTCAGTTTATGTCCTAAGCAATTTCTATGCGGTTCTGATGTTCTGATGGTGCGTACTTTAAAGGCCAGTCGGGGACGGGCGCAGACAGACGGGCACCGGCCCCGTCGCGGCCCGCCTGACGGCTGCGGGTCTCTCCCCTCCCCGGCCACAGACAGCGAGCTGGTGCTGCCGGACTGCCTGCGGCCGCGCTCCTTCACCGCCCTGCGGAGGCCGTCGCTGCGGCGCGAGGCCGACGACGCGCGCCTCTCCGTGAGCTTGTGCGACCTCAACGTGCCGGCGGGGGAAGGCGACGAGGCCCCGCCGGCCGCCGGCTGCCCCATCCCGCAGAACTCGCTCAACTCGCAGCACAGCCGCGCACTCCCCGCACAGCTCGACGGTGACCTGCGCTTCCACGCGCTGCGCGCTGGCGCGCACGTCCGGATTCTGGACGAGCAGACGGTGGCGCGCCTGGAGCACGGGCGCGACGAGCGCGCGCTCGTCTTCACCAGCCGGCCCGTGCGCGTGGCCGAGACCATC
The DNA here is from genome assembly GCF_036850995.1 of Saccopteryx leptura. NCBI lineage: Eukaryota > Metazoa > Chordata > Mammalia > Chiroptera > Emballonuridae > Saccopteryx > Saccopteryx leptura. The sequence goes on along the minus strand of NC_089515.1, from coordinate 23,872,274 downwards.
TTCGTTAAGGTCACGCGCGCGAGCGGCGCGCGGCCGGGCGCGCTCTCCTTCGGCGTCACCACGTGCGACCCCGGTACGCTGCGGCCTGCCGACCTGCCTTTCAGCCCCGAGGCCCTGATGGACCGCAAGGAGTTCTGGGCCGTGTGCCGCGTGCCCGCGCCCCTGCACAGCGGCGACATCCTGGGCGTGGTGGTCAACTCCGACGGTGAGCTGCACCTTAGCCACAACGGCGTGGCCGCGGGCATGCAGCTGTGCGTGGACGCCTCGCAGCCGCTGTGGATGTTCTTCGGCCTGCATGGGGCCATCACACAGATCCGCCTCCTCGGTGAGTGTCCCCGGCCACGTGCGCGCCTCCTTCAGCACTCCGAGGGCACCGAGCCTTTCCTGGAAGAGGGGGCCGCTCTCTGAGTCTGATCAACCCGCATTCCCATGGTAATACGATAAACAGCCCAGGTACACACACTCAGAGGCCACTTAGAATGAGAAAATATTGTTTCTACCAGCAATTAACTTTTGGGGGCTGTTTCCATTTCTCCCAAATGCCTCTGCCTAAATTTAAGTATGGTTGTGTGTCCAAATAAGAAAAGGGTTGCTGTGTGGGTACCCGATGTCCGCAGGTTGGCGCCTGCGTTGGAGGCCTGAGGGGAATCCTTGAGCCGAGGGCCCTGGAGGAAATGGAGTTGCAGAAGTCTGAGCTTTGCTCTCCTGGGTTTAAATGGACAGACTTGGCTGTGGGCTTGGGTAAGCCATGTTTCCCAGAGTGTTCTGTGGGTTAGGTGTCCATTGAAAAAGTGTCCTTGGGTTGAAAAACTTGGGAAATACTAAATTTTTAAAGAGGTCAGGATTATTGCCTGACCTGTGGTGGCACAGTGGATAAATCGTCGACCTGGAAATGCTGAGGTAGCCGGTTCGAAACCCTGGGCTTGCCTGGTCAAGGCACATATGGGAGTTGATGCTTCCAGCTCCTCCCCCCTTCTCTCTCTTTGTCTCTCCTCTCTCTCTCTCTCTCTCTCTCTCTCTCTCTCTCTTTCCCTCTCTCTAAAATGAATAAATAAAAAAAATAAAAAAAATAAAAAAAAAAGAAACAGGATTAAAAAAAAAAAGAGGTCAGGATTATTTACTGCAGAACCTCTCAGAACTTTTAATATGCAGAGTTAATCTTTAAGGAGGAAGTGGCGGTGGTTATGGTGTGCACCTTTTCCAAACAAATTTGACCAGAAATCTTTTTTTCACAAAGCATCTCCTAGGACCTCTGTTACCTCAGAGTCAACAGGTATTCATGCTTTCCAAGTACTGGTCTGCTAGCCACCTGCAGTAGACTGGGCTAGTTTCATTAGACTCATTTGGAGAACCCACTAAAGTGCAGATTCTTGAGACTTCCAGAGATTTTGATCCTGTAGATCTTGGATAGGTCCTGGGCATCTTTTTTTTTAGCAAGTTTGCTTAGACAAGTTTAGAAACCCCTGGGCCTTAAAGCCCCTAGTCCAGGGGTCCCCAAACTTTTTACATAGGGGGCCAGTTCACTGTCCCTCAGACCGTTGGAGGGCTGGACTATAAAAAAACTATGAGGCCCTGGCCGGTTGGCTCAGCGGTAGAGCGTCAGCCTGGCGTGCGGGGGACCCAGGTTCGATTCCCGGCCAGGGCACATAGGAGAAGTGCCCATTTGCTTCTCCATCCCCCCCCCCCCTCCTTCCTCTCTGTCTCTCTCTTCCCCTCCTGCAGCCAAGGCTCCATTGGAGCAAAGATGGCCCGGGCGCTGGGGATGGCTCCTTGGCCTCTGCCCCAGGCGCTAGAGTGGCTCTGGTCGCGGCAGAGCGATGCCCCGGAGGGGCAGAGCATTGCCCCCTGGTGGGCAGAGCATCGCCCCTGGTGGGCGTGCCGGGTGGATCCCGGTCGGGCGCATGCGGGAGTCTGTCTGTCTCTCCCCGTTTCCGGCTTCAGAAAAATACAAAAAAAAAAACCCAAAAATCTATGAACAAATTCTTATGCACAATGCACATATCTTATTTTAAAGTAAAAAAACAAAACGGGAACAAATAAATAGTTAAAATAAAGAACAAGTAAATTTAAATCAACAAACTGACCAGTATTTCAATGGGAACTATGGGCCTGCTTTTGGCTAATGAGATAGTCAATGTCCGGTTCCATATTTGTCACTGTTAGCCATAACAAGTGATATGACGTATTTCCGGAGCCGTGATGCCTGCGTCCTGAATCACCGGAAGTAGTACTGTACGTGAGCGACGCTGTGCTTTGCGGCGCTGCCACACACAGTACTCCAGGAGCACAGGAGTACTGTGCGGATGCATCCTGTGCTCCTCTCATTGACCACCAATGAAAGAGGTGCCCCTTCTGGAAGGGCAGCGGTGGCCCGATAAATGGCCTCAGGGGGCCGCGTGCGGCCAGCAGGCCGTAGTTTGGGGACTCCTGAGTTAAACGGTAAGATTGGCATACTATGTGTAAGGAGGCACGTGTGAGTAGATGCATACTTGTATTTGTGGATGTGTGCTCTTGGTGATTGTGGGAGTGTGTGAGAAACCAGATAAAATCAGTGGGAACTTCCTACTCTGTTCCAGAGACCAAATGAAGAGATGGAGTTAAAAATACATTTTAAACAGAATGAAAAGAAATGAGGCTGGGATGCTAAGAAGTTAGGATAGAGAGGGAAGATAAATCAGGAAGGAATGAAAAGAAATCAAGCTAGTTGAAAAGACAGCTAGAAATCAAGCTAGTTAAAAAGAAATTAGACTTGGGTGCAGAAAAAATCAGGCTGAGGTAAAAAAGATACTTGGCTACATTCACCAGGAGACGCTGCTCCTCAGGTGAAGTAAATTACATTAGGGCAAGATACTGTCTTGCTTCAGCATCATCTAATAATAGTTCAGTAGCTTTCCAGTGAGGCCTCTGTTGCCCAAAGAGGCTTACTAGACTGAGCAAAGAAGAAGCTTAAAAAAAAAACAGGACTTAAATGTCTTAGGTAAGTGGGCCAAGATGGGTGTTGAAGAATAATCTTTCAGAATTCAATGTATACTAAATAGGGTGCTCCTATTTGGAGAATTGAGTGTCTCAATTAGCAAATTGGTGTTAGGGGATTCTGACTCCAAAAGAAAAATAAGTCAATGACATTGGAGAATGCGTAAAGTACACGGGTTGTTGTATGGCTCTCGTGGAATTACATTTTAAAATATGTGGCGTTCATTTCCCTCTCAGCCAAAAAGCTTCCTGACCCCTGGATTAGAACAAATAACTAATAATATAAAAAGATCTCTTTGAGTACTTACTTGTATGTAGGCGTTATGTTAGAGCCCGTGGGAGAGTCACAGGTGAATAAGATTTCCTGCTCTTGGGAAGCTCAGGGTTTAACTGGGGCAACAAAGCTGCATGCCTGGACAAAGGACAAATAACTCCCCAGAATCTGTGGTGGTTTAGGCCTCTGCATGTGGTGTGTGTGGCTGGTCAGTGCCAAAGGTTGCAGGGGAAGAGTGAGGCGGGCTTGTGGGCGGGGGGCTTGTTTGGAGACTGCTGATGTAGTGACACCAGAGCACATATGGCCCTCCAACTTGTAGGTGAGAACAGAGAGCTGGAGAAGGATGCTGAGCTGGCCTGGGGAATCTTGCCCTGAGCCCAGTGGCTGGGCTGGGTGGTCAGACTGTGGTACCCACTCTCTCTCCTGGGAACCTGCTGGAGGGGTGGAGGCTCAAGCTTTCTCCCAGTGGGCCTTTAGGTTGCTAGTGTATCCCCCCCCCCCTTTCTGCAGGCTCTACCATCCTTGCAGAGCGGGGCATCCCATCACTTCCCTGTTCTCCTGCCTCTACGCCAACCTCGCCCAGTGCCGTGGGCAGCCGCCTCTCTGACCCCTTGCTCAGCACCTGCAGCTTGGGACCGCTGGGGAGCTCTGCTGGCGGTAAGCGGGCCCCTCCAGGTCGATGGTGTCTGTGCCATAGCGTCTGCCTGGCTAGGGAAGGCATGTAGCCCTGTGTCCGGGCCGGGGCTCTGGAGGAGCTGGAGCTCTGGAGGAGCTGGAGCTGGCCCAGGTGGACCCTGGGTGGGTGGTCCTTTGTGGGGTATACTCCATCCTCTCCTCTGGCTGGGAACCTTTCTCCAAAGAACTTTTTTTTTTTTAAGCACACAGGGAACACCGAAGGATAGCTCAGGCTGGGCCTGCCTTAAAAGTTTTTGGGTCTCCTTTTTTCCTCCATTGCTCCTCCTCTGTCACTGCTTCATGGACACCCTGGCCCCTGGGCTGGGAGCTGAGGGGCCAGCAGTGGGGCTGCCTAGAATGCGTCCTCTCCCATCTTGTGTCTATGAAGTTGGGTTGTCAGAGTAAACAGGCAGATCTGATCAATGCTGGGGGGACAGAAGGCCAAGGGGCTCTCTTCCTGTGAATCTGGGACGGGGCCTGACCAAGTCTCTTTTTGACTGGTGTCCCCTCTCTCCCAGGGACGGCCCCCAACTCGCCAGTGAGTCTGCCAGAGTCACCAGTGACCCCAGGCACGGGCCAGTGGAGCGATGATTGCACCATTTGCTATGAGCACACAGTGGACACAGTCATTTACACATGTGGACACATGTGCCTCTGCTACGCCTGCGGTCTCCGCCTCAAGAAGGCTCTGCACGCCTGCTGCCCCATCTGCCGCCGCCCCATCAAGGACATCATCAAGACCTACCGAAGCTCCTAGCCCGACGCGATGCCCCACCTCGCTCGCCCACGCCTCAGACTTCGGCCCAGCTCCGGCCACGGGTCAGGCCGATGGAGCCCCTTCTCCTTTTCCTCATTTTGGAAACTCTTTTCCCTTCTCCATTAAACACGGGAAGCCGAGGCCCCTGAAGGTTTGAGGGGGAAAGGGGGTACGGTGCGGGGCAGTGCCAGGCAGAAACGGATCGCCCAGCAGAGCAGAGGGGAGGGAAGGAGTCTCCTTTGTCCCCTTCCTTTCTCTGCACCCAGCTCTGCCCTTCATGCCGAGGGACTAAATTGGGTCCCCATCTAGGACTCGCTTCTAGGAGCTCCTTCTAGCCCATGTGGCACCTTCCTCTGGGCAGATGTGGCCCTGAGCCAGGGCACATGGGTGGCTAGTGGGGTAGGGACTGGACAGCAGCCTCCATCTGCTCCCATGGCCGGCCACCTGCCCTCGGGCAGTGCACGGCTTGCTCGACAGCGGTGTCTCTGCCTGCCCGGCCTGCTTCCTCTCCCGTCCCTGGGCCCAGCAGCCAGTGGACACCTTTCTCCCAGGCTGGCTGTGGCCTCCATGCTGTGCCCCTCTCACCCTCACCCATCGTGGGTGGGCCGCAGGCCGCGGGAGGCCCCTGGTTCTGAGTCCTGGCCCTGTGCCCTGGCAGAGATGCGGAAGGCCACTTCCTGGCCATAGCTTTCTGCCCCAGCGTCTCGCCCCTTGGTGTGGGCTGGAGAGCGGGGTCCGTCTCCTGTCAGGCTTCTAAGAACAGGTCTCCATCTACTCTCTTGTGACCCGTCCTCCGACATCTCAGTGCTGTCCTGGGCCTGGCCGATGCTCAGAGATGCCGGAGCACCCGGGCCCTGGGTTGGGGGCAGGGACGTGTCCTGGAGTAAGACCAGACTATTCCTTTATTCTTATTTATTTATTTATTTGTTTTTTGGAGGTGGTGGTGGTGAGTTCCTATTTCTCAGCCCCCTAGGAATGCTGCCTGGTGTGCAGATGTCTGGCGAGGGGGGCAGCACTTCTCAGACTCCAGCCACAAGTCCAGAGTTAGCTCTGCTTACCGTGAGTTAGAACTCCTTAAAAGGGGGCTTGAGACACCTCCTGGCAAATGATCCATTTTACCCAGAGGCAGATTGAGGCCCCTTAGTTCCCTGGGGCTGGTGGATCCCCCAGAGCCACCAAGTGCCCTTGCTCTGTGGCTGGAATCCGGGGATCAGTTGGCTCAGATACGTCAGGAGGCCCAGGAGTGCCCCCCCCAGGACAGGAGTTCTGGGGAGGCTGAAGGAGGGGAGCCCGGTGTGAAGGGTGAAGACGGGGGTTGGGGCAGGAGCCTGGGGAGAGTAGAGCGAGGGAGCCTGCTCCTAGGAAGGGCGTCCATCCCCAGGACAGATGAGTGGGGTCCTAGTGCCTCTGGGTTCTTTTTCCTGTTGGGGTGAAGGATGGCCCTTGCCCTTCCCTCCCGCTCCTAAGCTAGGTCATCTCTGCCCTGCCCGGTCATCTCGGTCATCCCTGCCCTGCCGCGCTGTCCTGATAGGCCGTGGCTTAGCCGGCTCTCAAGTCCAGCCCGCTGCCCCCTCAGATGGTTTTTCATGTCCACTCGAGACTGCTTCTCCCTGTGACTGGCAGAGCAGCGGACTCTGGACTTGAGACTCCCCAGTAGTGTGGTCTGGCCAGGTCAGAGCCCCTCTGTGGCTCTGCTGCCACCACTGTGAGATGACTACTTGGGGAGGGGAAGACTGTATGTGACTCTTAGGCGGCCTGTGATGAGGGGCTGCTATGGGTGGTGTGGTGTGGCGGAACAGCACTGGGGTCCAGGAGGCCACGATAGGCCTTTGTCCCTGCCTTGCAGCGAACCTTTGAGGAATCATAGGTCTGCTCTGGGTCTCCCCAGCCTCTGACCCTGATGACCCCTTCTGTGAGGGGGAGGTGGGGGAGGTGGTGGCCCCATGGCTCCATCCAGTCAAGGGTCCCATTACAAAGGGAAGGCTAGGTCTTAAGTGCAGGGGTGCCTGGCCTGAAGGTGGGGGAAAGCCAACTGTCCCATTGTCTTTGTTGTGGGGGGTAGTTGCTGCCTCTTTTGTGAACTTGGGTCGCTGTAGTCGTGAATAAAGGTGATTTGTACCAACCTGAGGACTGCGCTGTGCAGTGTGGAGGCGTGGGGTCAGTGTGTGTAGGGGTGTGTGTGTGTGTGTGTGTGTGTGTGTGTGTGTGCGTGTGTGCATGTGCGTGCGTGCATGCAGTATGTGGGGGGGCTGGTGCTGGAGGGCCAGGTGTCCTGGGTATGGAGAGGAGTCAATATAATGAGGGTTGAGTCCCTGGGGTAGGGGGCTACAGCATGACCTGGGGCTGGACAGCAGGAGCCAGAATGCCAGGTGACCTTGTAAGTTGAAAGGAAGAAGCCCCTGCCCTTTGGTAACCTCAGGCCCGTGGGTTGCTGAGGAATGGTGTTTGTTGGGGCAGAAGCAGTGTGAACAGGAGGCCTGTTCAGCTTTTGGCTGAGCTGAGCCCAAACCTGGCCTGCAACCCTTATGGAGCAGTGCCACCTAGGGGCTAATGGAAGGATGACAGGTCCTCAGATCAGCAGGGACTGCGCTCAGGAACAGGGCCTCCCCATCCCTCCCTCTGCCCCTCAGCTGAGCTCCCATTGGTTGCTAAAGCCAATACCATACACAGCTGGGCAGCAAAGGGAGCCCTCTGGCCAGAGATCTTTAGAGAAGCTTTCTAGATCTGCATATATAGCTGGCTGCAGAGGCTGGGCCTGCTGGATGTGGGCCTTCGGCCCCTAATTTCTTCCAAAGCCATGGCCACTGCCCAGAAAGCTTCCCCAAAGTGAAGGCAGTAGAGGGGAGGAGCATGAGCAGTTTTCTCACCAACAATGGCGGGAACTCACCTGCCCCCCCCCCCCCCCACACACACACCACGTGTCCTCAGAGGACCCCAGATCCTACAGTTCACTCTGCAAGGGGGATAATTTTGCTATTCAGCTGGGTGGGTTTTCTGGCATCAGGGAGAGTTAACGAGTGATTCTGTTCAGTTAAAAAGGCCAAAAACTTTATTTAATTTTCAGGGAAATACAAGAAGATGCATGTAAACATAAACAAAATACAAAACAAAACAACCCAAATCTTACAGTCTAGAAGCATGCCAAGACAGAGTATTTCTGCAGACCAAAGAGTCCCATCAAAATGATAAAGGACACCTGGAAAGTTGCAGGCCAAGGGGCTGGGTCCCTTCCCCAAGGACACTGCATTTTTGTGATGAGAATTAAAAAAAACAACAACCCACTATTAAAACTATTAGAAACATGGAGATAGTTTAGCACCATCATTGATCCTGGAAATTTTTTAGCACTCAAATTGACTGCACTGAATTCAATGTCCTTTTCTTCGGTTTCTCAGCTGAGGGGGCATAGAGGGAACAGCCTCCTCCTGGCCCCCACAGAGCCCACTGGGAGCTGGGAGGGGTGTGGATACCACGAGGAACTCCCAGAAGTTCGGGAGCCCAGACATCCAGCAGTTCACATGCAACCACGCAGTCTACAAGCCCACGCTTCAGGGACTTCCATTCATGTCCGCATCACGCACAAGTCACCTTCCTGTGGACCTCTCAGTAACTAGCAGTGACACCCTGTCCCATCCTGTGTCCTGCAGTTAAAGAAACGATGCAGATTCAAGAATGTTGGCTCTGCTTACCCTTTTTTCTCTGCAATCAACACAAGAGCAGTGCGCCTTGATCACAGGCCACTGAAACAAAAGGGCATATCCACGGATGAGCGTGCATTGTACCCTGTCTTCGAAGTCACACCAGCGGGCAGGCTCGGCAAACTGAACCACCACAGGTATCATCAGGGACACTCGTAAAATAACGGGTCGACAGAAGAACAAACGAGGCTGCCCTCCTCCCAGATAAGCCTGATGGTATCCAGTTTGGGCACGGTGGGTCCTAACTGCTTGACCTATTTGGTCACAAGTCTCTAATTCAAGCAGCTTGTGAGGCTAGCTCTGTGTTGGACAAAGGGCGGTGAGCAAAACCAGCCGGGAACCTGGGAGATGGGTGAACATCCCGGAGCCAGGGCCTCCAAACTCAAATAAAATTTGTTGCTGGTGACTTCCCCTCTTCACTAAATCAATCAATAACTCTTCATTAAAAACCTGCTGGGACCCAGCTTGTGGCACAGCAAGTAGCCGTTTCCTCTGGCCAGCTGCTTTTATGGCTTAATCTTGGGGCTTTTCCAACCTGCTCTGGCTGGACCCTTGGATGTTGAACCACTAAATTCCCTCCTTACCTGCTCTCTTCTTTCTGAAAACTCTCAAAATCGACTTCTTCCTTCTTTTTAATAAAGACAAAATTCTGGACTTCAAACTCTCTCTCAGCCTTCTCACACTTCTCCCTTTCTTCCTAGAAGACATCCTCTTCCGAAAGCCACCTTCCCAGGGAAGGGACAGGAAGTCTCCGACACCCAGACACACACATGCACATACTCGTTTTGCCAACATGCCTCTAGCTCGCCTCCAACATGCTCGATCCATCCTTTTGCTCCCTTGCTCTCTCTCTTGCCTCTTGAAGTCCAGCCCCATTAGCCAGGAGGTAACTACGGGGCAAAGGAGGGACCTTTAGCACAGGGACCCACTCTCTAAGACCACTAAGTTCTAGGACTGGGATGGGAGAGGGGGCTGATTGTCAAGGTCAAGTGCAAACTCAAGAGTAATAAGATAGGATTGGAACAGGAAGATCACATGGTAATTTCAACCTTATAGGCAGGGCGGGATCAGGCCTTGGAAGGTAGAGCCCTCTACCCAGTCTTTAAGCACCAATGTGCCCAACTTCTTGTCTAGGAACCCAGGTGCAAAGGACAAAACAGGATGGAAGCTAAATTCAGCGGGGCTGTTTTTTCTGAAATGAGGCAATAGGTCACTGGCCCCATCCTTCTCTGATCATGGAGCATGAGAACCACATGGGCTGTCCCCAACAGGGTTCATAATTTAGGCAAAAATCTCAGGAAGGTCCAGAGGGAACCCTCCACACCATTCCTAGGAAGTGTCCGACAGGCCCGAAGTCTAGACTGATGGACGTGCACGAGCAGGTCTGCTGACAAGAACTGAGGCCCTCGGAAACACAAGAACTGAGGTCCGGCAGCTCCTTGATCATAGGGGATTCCCACGGTGATGACGTGCGTGGCAGGGGGGAGAGCCGGCCTGCTGCAGAGCTCACACGCAGGTGGGGCCCGCTGGGCCGCTTCACCCCTTCCACACCTGCGGCGTCTCCGCACCTTCACTTGGGAGCCCGGGACGGTGGCCTAGGCTGCTTCTGCTAGATCTGTTAATGCCAGTGTGGTTTCCAACTAAATACTTAATAAAATAATTACAAAAAATATAAAAAAGACACATTGCACTCTCCAGCCAGAATTACATGTGTGAATAACACACACACTTGCTGCCAGAAGCAAGCTGTGAGTCCCGTGGGGCCTGCCCAAAGCCAAGGACTGTACAATGGAGACAGTGTGCCCGGGATTTCTTCTCTAACCCCATTGTATTTAGTTCAAGTGGGAAATCATCAACACTCACACCAGCACACACACACACACACACACACACACACACACACACACACACACACTTAGCACACAGCCCTCAAAAAAGTGAGGGAATCTTAATTTTTAGTTATGTGGATGGTTCTCTTTCCAGAGAACTCGGTGTCAAAATGGTCAAAGACTGGAGATAGATGTATACACTCCAAGGAGAGACACCCACACATGGGGACACAGTCCCACTTGGCACGTAGATACAAATTCACCAAGCAGAGGGGCTGGAGCAGCAAGTGTACAGTACTGGAGGTGGAGGGGACAAGCCAGCAAGCATGTCCCTGGGGCCAAGGAGCAGAGCTCTGAGGGCGTGGACCCAGAGCCTTCCCATCCTGCTGCTTTATCTACCTGTGCCGAGTTAGGAGGAGGCCGTCTCGGTACCTGTTGTGGGCAGTTCTGTCCACACAGACCTGAGGAGGCCCCCTGGATGCTTCTCCGAGACCCCCTGGGGACTGTTGGGGAGTTCCGCAAAGGCAGGCTCACTCCTTGGCCGAAGTCATTGAGATGAATGGGTGGCTTGGGCAGAGTACACTGCAGGCTTGTGGAAACTGGTGTCTCACGGGGATGTACATAAGGCTGGGCACCCACATACCCCCCAAAGGATTTGGTTACATTTAGGGTTCCTGCCCATAAACTGAACTGAGGTTACATAGTTTTAGGAAGACTCAAACATCAAACATGGTCATACATCAAAAGGATCATGGCCCAAACATCAGGAGACTGGGGTGAGTGAGCTGCTGAGTGATTTTTAGGACAGGTCTTTCTGAGCAGCTGGCTGAAAAACAACGGAAATGAAAACAAGGAACAGTTTCCTGGATGTCCTTGCTCTGCTCTGAGGGCTGGGGGCCCAGGAGGTCAAGAGCCCCTGCTACTTCCCTGAATCCCTTTCTTCTGGGTGGGTGACACCCAACAGAAAAACGGGCAGCCCTCTGGCGGGGACCCCTGCCACCTTGCCAGGGAAGGGGGAGAGGCGAGGAGGGGGGGAGATCAACACCCACGAGGCCACCTGTCTGTTCCACAGCTCCGACTTCTGCCAACAGCCCCGCCTCTATCGACGGACTGGGCCCTGGGTCCCCGCCACTGTCCAAACAAGCCCTGGCATCCTTCTTGATAATATTGCACGTTTCCTGTCTCTCAGGCTGTTTTCATTTTCGATTGAGAATGCAAAGTATTTGGAGGGAATAGGGGAAGTGAGTAACCTTAAAGAAATAATATATTAGTTAAATACAAAAACAGAAAAAGTAGGGATTACCTTATCTTTTTTTTTTCCCTTAAAAACAAAACAAACTACCAAACCAAGGTCTAAACTTAAATAGTTCTACGCCTAATCTGCAAATACTAGTAATATGAAAATAATGCTTGACCAAAATTCCCTTGTCTTTTCTCCTTAGATGATAAGAGTAGTAACATGCCTTGCTGAGGAAAGCGACGGATAAATGCCAGTAAAATACGCTGCTCTAACATCTGACAGTGATTAAAATGGTTCTATATAATGCCTTCGTCAAGATGGGGAGTGGGAGAGGAACAAAGAGAGGCTGTGGGGCTGGGCTGGGGGTGGAGGGGGCCGAGGGCTGGCAAGGCAGCGCCCTGCCACCTAGGAGCAGATGGCACACCTGCTGTGCAGGGCTACCCCTTCCGGCTCCCCCCTGCCCCGCAGTCCCTTGGCCCCATGGAAAAAGCATGGTGGGGCCAGGAAGCCCAGCCAGGGCTGCTGGGATAAAGTGGGAAAGAGATGAAGACATTTTTCCCCCTTTGTAATAAAAGAAAGTCTTTGAACGGAAAGAAAAAGCACCAATGCTGCATCTTCGGGCATTATATAAAGCTCAATAATGACCTCAGAAGGGCTCATTACGATTAAAGTTGCAGTATACAGCCATACAATGTCATTTCACATTTTCAATCACAAGTAATGGAAAACTAGGTTTGGATGCTGCTGAGATTTCTTTTTTTTTTTTTTCCTTTCTTTAGTCCGATCTGGTTTTCCTCCAGACGGGTCAGAGCCCCAGGCCCCTCCCTCCTCCACGTGCTGCCAGCAGTACCCTCCACCATCACAAAGCAGCTCAGTAGCTCTAGGGAAAGGCCCTCTCGCCCTGGGTAGGGCTAGGAGTCCAGGGACACAAGGCCTGGCATCCCCTGGCCGTGTCTAAGAGGGACTGGCATGCACCCTTTTTGCTTCAAGTATTAACATTCTCTTTCGGTTTGCAGGGTTTGTGCTGTGCTGTGAATTAGGGGGTGATGGAGAGGGGTACGGTGAGAAGATGGGGCACGGTGATCCCTGTTCACTGCCCGAATCTACATGCTGTCACCAGGGGGCAGCGCTCCCCACTCTTCCCGGATGCCTGAGTGACTCCCAGCCATCCTTGGGGCTGGACGTCCCAATGTAAACATGACCGCACCAGAAACTCTGGGTAGGAGTGCAAGGACTGCTGCAGTGAGGAGGTCCGCCACTGAACTGAGCTCTGTGATTTGGGGAAAGTCATTTCCTGTCCTGGGGCTGCAATAGCAGGAGGGGGCGGGCTGGAGTGACCTTGGACATCACTCTAAATGACCATCACTCTGAGCACCGGGGATCAAGGAGAGAGGGTCCTTGGGGTGGTCTGGGGGAAGGTGGGCCCTGGTGGTGGTAGAGGACCCCACAGGGCAGTGCGGACAGTGAGGAAGGGCGGGGCAAGGCAGGCTCTTGGGGAGCACTGGGGTCCAGTCCAACTGAGATGCTGTGCTTGGCAGATGTGTCCTGCACTCCTTCCTGGCCTGGCTGTCATGTTACTGATTGAACTGGCTCAGTGCAGACATTTGAGGAGTGAGGCCGCTGGGGCCCGCCCCCTGGAAGATAGCTACGTGGAAGGTCCTTTAACCCGACAGTCACTCTACTTTTAAATTTTATTTTAAATAATCATAAATTACTTTTTTTTCTTTTAATAAATATGTGCTGCTTAAAAATGAGAAAAGTATATACTGCATCTTTAAGTAATGCACTTTGCTCTCTGGGTTTCTTTCCATTCCACCTTATTAAAGTGCATTAATTAAAAAATAATGAACCACTTCTTTATCATTATTGTTCAAATAAGTCCAAATAATATTAATACGAAGAACTAAACCACTACCATTAGTACTGCAATCTAGCAGATTAACTCAACATCCTGCTCTATTTTTAATACTGTCCAGCAGAAGAAAATAACTAATTTCAATTTTAAACTCACAAACAAAACAAAAGGAAACAAAATCTCACCACGGCCCTTTAACAAAGAACAGGAGCAGTTTGCTATAGCTGCCGGGCGTCAGTGTACGGCAGGGAGGAGTGCGGGAGACCCCAAGCAGGGCCTCGGGGTCTGGGGCACAGGGTAGTGAAGGCACAAGACACTGGGTCCCATGCTGATCGTCAGGCAACATGTACTTCCTGGGTGGGAAGCAGGGGTGGAGAGAGGGCCTGTCCTCCTCTGTGGAAAACACCAACCCTTAGTCCAGGGTTCTGGCAGCTGAATCGGTGGCCGTGAAGCCCGATCTGTCCGAAATCAAAGGCACGTGTGGAAATCCACTCCCAAAAAAGGGTGAGTCCTTGGGAAGCCACTTCGGCTTCTGGAGGGTCCCCTCTGAAACATCAACGATTCAAAGACCCAAAATGGGCAGGGACTTTGTTCTCTCGCTTTTCTCTTCACGGGGCACTGCCCCTCGAAAACCGGGGTCCTTCATCTTCTTGGATACCTGTGGAATCGCTTACCCACTGGGGGGGGGTGTTTGCTCCAGTCTGGTCTGGGCTCCCCTCCACCCAGGGTGGGGGCGATAGCCACATCTCCATAGTTCACATGTAAGGCTTTCGGTCCTACCCAGGATGGCGGACGTACACCGAATGGTAGTCACCTTCTCTTCTGAACAAGCCCCGCCTCCCTCCTGGGCCTGGGCATAAACCAGGAGAGCGTGTCCCTGCTTCTCTGGGGGCCGGACTTCTCCAGCCCCTACCCTCCAGCAAGCACCAGGCTCCGGTCCTGTCCACACAGTGGAAACCAAACGCAATGACTGGCTCGTGGGGGGAAGCAGGTGAAACAACACAAACACGACCTCCCCACAAGAGGGCGACAGAAACGCCCACCCACGACCCGTCCCGTTCCCCGTGAGGCTGACCGTCCTTAGGCCCCCAAACAACCCCTAAAATAAGACCAAAACCCAAGGCCCAACATAGAAGAGACCCAAATCAATAAACTTCTCCCAAAACATGCAAAGGAACTGCCCACCCAGAAACATCCAAAATAAAGTCTGTGCAGACGCTGAAGAGACCACTGGCATTGCCCATCCTCCCTGTAAATCGGGCTGGTGGTCCTCCAGGGGCGCCCCGGGCAGCGCAGGCTCTTCTCAAGGTTAGTGATGACTAAGACAGGTGGTCCTTGCTGGCACCTGGGGAACTGCTTTTTCTTAAACTAATAGACACTGGCAGTGGCCTGGCCAAGGACAGGCTGAGCGTGCAGGAGATGCCTCCAAGCCCCAAAGCCTGAGGCGTCTTCTGCACACTGCCCATGGTGGGTGGTGGCAATCCTGGGAAACCCCCGCACAACTCACAATTACAGATGGGGACGATACAGGGGACACCTCTGCTGGCAAGATGCCGGCAGCCGACCAGGGCTAGGCTGGGGCAGGGCATGGGAGGCCCCCATAACCACACCTTTTCAAGATTGACAGCCAAGGCACAACTGGGGTTTCCCACATGGCCTGTCCCAAATGGCACTGAGTCCATCAGCAAAGTCACCGAGACGCACCCACGGGCTCTGGTGTCTCGCCTCTGGTCCCAGGCCTCCTGCTCAGTGTAAGCCCCCACCAGACCCTCCCTTGCAGCTGGGGGAACAGCCTGGAGGGGAGAATCTGTGGAATCATTCGTTCTGCAGGGTTTAGTGTTGTCCTCCCCCAACCCCTCCCATTTCCCTCTCCCCGTTGTCTTCCTCTCACCACTCACCCACACTCAGACTGAAGGACCCGTGCCCCCCGTCAGTTCTTTTTCTCCAGGTAGTTGGAGGGCACCCAGCCTTTGAAGGGCTTCACCCCATCCAGGATCTGGCAGTACCACCAGCCATTGGGGTTCCTCTCCAGGACCTCCATGGATACACCCTCCTGGAAGCCAGCCGTCTCCTCGTCCCCCTCGTAGTCCGCGATTGAGACATACACATCTTTCAGGTTGTTGTGGATGAACTGTGACTTCTCGATGGGCTTGGGGCGCACAGGGGACACGGGGATACCATTGCGCTGGGTGGGCAGCAGAGGTGCGTCTGAGCCCTGGCTGGCGGCCCGTTCAGCAAGGCGGCCCTTGGCCTCTGCAGCTGCGGAGCGGGCGGTACTGAAGGAGGAGTTCCGGCGGACGCCTCGGAGGCCATCGGTGGCTGTGAGGGACTCGTTCCTCCGAAGGGCACAGGACAGGTTGTTGTCCTTGGGTGGTGGAGACACGAATACCGACTGGGGCCTCACTGCCACCTGCCGAACACCATTCCTCATCTTCACCACCCCAGCACCTGAAGTCTTGGTGAAGCCCCCGGGGGGCTTGGAGGGGATGGGAGGCGTGGCCCTCTTGCTCTGGTTGACGGTGTTCAGCGCCTGGACCCGCTTCTCGATCTTCTCTAGGCTGTCTGACTTGCCTTCCTTTTGCTTGCTCTTGGCAGTTCCCACATCCAGCTCTTTGCTGGAGGGGTCGGGTGGCTCGTTCTCACCCAGCACCAAATAGTGGGAAGGGGCCCAGCCCTCCAGCTCCCCAAACCTCACATACCACCAGCCACTTTCCAACTTCTCGAGCACCTGCACCTCCACACCTGCAGGGAAACTGATCTCCGAGTCCTGGACCTTTTGGTAGGCGCTACATGTCGTGTAGAAGGCGGCCTGCCCTTCCCGTCCCTTCTTCGTGGGACACGGGAGCGTGGTGGCTGGGAGGGTGATAAGGTCAGCTGAGCCTCTCCTGGACCCCTCACTGGGACCCTCGGAGGCCGTCTGAGGGGGAAGCTCTGAATCCTCACTCTTGGAGCCCTTCAGGCCTCCCCGGAGCTGGCCGGTGGGTCTCAGCTGGCGCCGTAAAGTGCTGATGTCCATCTTCTCCTGACTCTGCGACTCGGCTCTGTTCAGGAATGGCTTGGGCCGGACCGACGGCTTGGCCCGAGCACAGGATGTGAGCCCGGCCTTCAGGTCGGCATCCTTCTTCACCCCAGCCTTGGGAGTGCCACGGATGCCTGCGTCCGAGGCGGAGCGGGGCTTCAGCTCGCTGCTGTGCTTGGACAGGGAGGAAGAGGAGGAGGAGGAGGAGCAGGTGTTGATGGTGACGGATGAGGAGAAGGAGGCTGAGGAGTGGTTCTTCCCCAGTTCCGCCTGGGCATTTTTCTCTGCCTTGAGCTTCAGGAGTGAGGATGACTTGGGGAAGCCTGACTTGGGGGAGTTTTTCCTGGCGAGGGACAGCGGGGAGCCTCCCGGGGAGTCGCTGTCCCGGGAGGAGCGTCTGGCCGACAGGGCGTCCTCTGCACACGGCCGGAAGCCCTCGTTCTCATAGATGGTCTCCTCTTCCAGGGCCACGTCCTCTGAGGAGCCACCCACCTTGAAGCGGGCCCGCTGCAGGGAGGAGGCAGGCGAGGGTCTGTGGGGCTGGGCGGGGCGCTTGTCCCCCGAGCCTCGGTCCTCCGCCGGCTCCTCGCTCAGCTCCGGCTCCGAGTCAAAGCCAAAGGCAGGGATGTCATACTCGGGCTCCTCGTACCTGGGCTTCAGCGGGGAGTCCTGGCTCTCACCGGTGCCGGCGGGACCTTCTTCGGCCTCCTTGGGCTTGCTGGGGGGCGCCGGTGGGGGTACCTTGGGCCGGGTCAGTGTGCTTGTGCGGCGGCTCAGGTTGGGCTTCTTGCGCTTATCAATGTAGGATGCGGGGGCCCAGCCCTCCTTCTCCCCGATCTGCACGTACCACCAGCCGCCCGAGTTCTTATCAATAACCTAGAGGAAAGGGGGACAGGCCGGTGAGCTGGGAGGGTCCCAGGGACCCTGTGACGTGCCAGGCTAGGAGCTGTGCTCTGGCTCTGGGAGACACTATCTCCATTTACAGATAAGCACACTGTAGCCGAGTAAGTGGCCCAGGCTCCAGTGTAGTATCTGATAGGCCAGCATGCAAACCCAGGTCTCTATCATCTCCTAGTCGGGGGGCAGGGGGGTATCCCACTATTCAAGTCCCTCTCCCCTGCCCCTCCAACCTCTTTCAACACCCCGGTTGGGCTGGCCTCCTCTGCAGACCCCTGCTTCTTTCCTCCTAAGCTACTGCATCAGAAGAGGCACTGTTCCCAGTCCCCACAAAAACCTCACTCACCAAGGTCCCGTGTGTATAAAAAAACTATTCCACCAGTCCCGCCCTCCACTATCACTAGTTCCTCCCTTGGTGGCCAGGAAGGTTCTCCAGTCAGAAGAGAATGGAAAGATGGAGGTGGGTTGACCTGGGAGATACGGCCTGAGGCCAGAGCCTTGCTTCGCAGCACCCCCCTGTCCTCCCCACTGCCAGGGGCATTTCACTGCCTGGAGGAGTCCTGCCAGCTGACAGAGTTTCCCTGGGTTGAATGGTTTCCTGTGCGAAGGATTTCAGTCATTTCCATGTTACTACCAACTGTATAGTTCAAGGAGCTTCATTCTTAACTGCTATCTGAGATTGCTGAAGGCCAGGGGTGTGGTCACGGGTTGTGCTGGGCTTCATTTGGACCGGGGCACACAAAGGGAAGAGCATTGGGGGTTGTGGAGCATTCCTAGAGGAAGAGGTCCTGGAGATGGGTGGAGGGAAGAGGGGCAAGGAAGGGAGGACACAGGCTGCCAAAGGTGGGCTCTGCCTGAGACCAGGCCCTGCAATGGATCACTCCAGAAAGCTGCTTCTCCTTCCTCCGCCCCCGCCCACCACAACACCCACAGGCCGAGCTTAGGCAGCTCCCAAGTGTGACAGTTCTGTTACATGGGAAGCTCTTTAGGTTCTTCTGGAAACCTGAGCACCACTGACAGACTTTTCTTGGAAATTTAAAAACATTCCCCCTGGGGATATCACCTCTTCAATAGGCAGAGCCTGCCCAGCTTCTCTCCTGACAGTTTTATAAGAATGAATTGGATTTAATTCCTTTACTACACAAAGCCACTCAAGAGAAACGAGAGTCAGGGATCTTCTCTGTCCCTTGGAATGCCATGTTCAGCACCAGCTACCAAGCAGTTTCATAAATGCTAGGAGACAGGCCAGGAGGGAGCACCCCAGGGTGCACTGGCCCCAGTCTGCAGAGAGAAATGGTCAAGGCCGGGGCGGGGCGGGCAGAGGCGAACACCAGAGGTGTCTGTGGTGTGGACACGGCCAGAACCTGGCTCCCGGTTTCTGACTGTAGCAGCCTGGACCACACTCTTCCCAACAACCGCACTCCCTTCTGTGCTGGCCCCCCAGGTGCTCCTGGGCCGAACGGGCCTGGGCAATGCTGCCTAACTCATCCCCCTTAGAGACGCACCATGACGTCTCCATGTCACAGGCTCTGAGAAGTTCTGCAATTAAAACAACAAAACTGGTTGGATTTTGTTGAGCCCAATGTCCTCCAAACTCATCCAACCGCAGAAGCCCTTTGTCTCAAGGCAGACCCATTAGAGGCTCCTGCAAAGCACCGTGGGAACTGCTGCCGTGAGGGACACACCGGGAGCACTGGGCAGACACGAATCCTGGGTTCTAGTCCTCACAATGACACTTACTAGCTTTGTGGGTCTTGTTTCTGCACCATTCCTGTTGCCCTTAAGGAACAGTGCCAGCCAGACGTAAAAGGGAGACGCAGCAGGTCTTTGGTGTGAGTTAAAACCCTCAGCCTCATAGCCCAAGGCTCACCTCTGCCTTCTGTCCACCTCGGAAGCTGATACCATCAGAAATGCATGACTGGAATTCGGCAATGGTGTAGTACTCCACCTCAACAGAAGGGGGCTCCGGTGGCTTTGGCAGCTGGAACCCCTAAGGTAGAGAAGCACTCAGTGAGCAAAACCCACCTGATCAGAATAGTCATGGTAGTTGAGTGTGGCACTTCCACCAGCCGGACCGCAGCTGACCTGAGGACAGATCTATCACCTGAGTCACTCTCCTGACAAGGATTTCTTTTTTTTTTTCTTTTTTTTTTTTTTTTTATAGAGACAGAGAGTCAGAGAGAGGGATAGACAGACAGGAATGGAGAGAGATGAGAAGCATCAATCATTAGTTTTTCATTGCGACACCTTAGTTGTACATTGATTGCTTTCTCATATGTGCCTTGACCGCCGGCCTTCAGCAGACCGAGTAACCCCTTGCTTGAGCCAGCGACCTTGGGTCCAAGCTGGTGAGCTTTTTTTTTTTTTGGCTCAAGCCAGATGAGCCCACGCTCAAGCTGGCGACCTCGGGGTCTTGAACCTGGGCCCTCCGCATCCCAGTCCAACACTCTATCCACTGCGCCACCGCCTGGTCAGGCCTGACAAGGATTTCTAATACCTAGGATTCACTTGAGACTTGTCTGAGCCTTCAGAATGACTGTTTAGTAACAGTAATTTACACCCTTCCATTTCTGGAGCTCGTTTTCTGATGCCTCTTCAGCGAGGTCCCAAAATAAAAATAAAAAACAGAAATCATTGTAACAAAGTCTGTGCACACTGCCTTGTGGGAGAGGACTGTCACTGTCCTGAAGTCTCAGGGAGATGGCTGCCAGAGTGACACCTGGCTGCAGGGGCAGGGCTAGGGGGCACAGCCGTCTCTGGGGCGGGGTCTAGTGGGAGGGGCATGGGGCTGGCTGAGAAGAACCCCTGGTTGGACATCACAATGCTGCCAAATGCCAGCTGAGCACCGACTAGAACCCAGGGCCTCTGCTCTGTGGGCAGCGGAACACAGTGGGTGACCTAATGGTTTTAAGATGCTGGCACATCAAGACCAAAGCACAACATTCAAGGACACTTAGAATTTGGCCACGGCCTGTGCCTTGTGAGCGTCGTTCATTTATTTTACAAATGTTTGCTGTGTGCTTATTGGGTGTCAGACGCTGGTCTAAGGCACTGGGCATCCAACAGTGAACCAGAAGGATGACCAGAAGGATGACCAGAAGGATGACCAGAAGGATGAGTGCACCTCTGCCTCCAACGGTCTGGAACCCAGGTGGCCCCACCCACAGGAGCCCGGCACCCCAGCGGCACTGAGCAGCATGAAGCTTCAGCACAAGCCAGTCTTGGCCATCGACCCACTCCTGGAGGATGCTCTCAGGTCTGCCCTCTGCCCTCCTGGCTCTGGCATCCACCATGTCCACCGGGCATTCCCCAAGCAAGGAAGACAAAGCTGAAAGGTGTCCAGGCTCACATGGACTCCCTTAAGGAGTGGCCAAAAGGGACTTCGTGCCTCCCTATTACACCCAGTATGTCCTGGGGTCATACAAAGCGGGGGAGACTAGGGAGGGGAAGCAGCTGTGATGTAACAAGACCTTGAAAGAGAGACCTCTCTGCCTTGCAGCTGGGCTCATATGGGCTCCACACCCAGCTCAACAATTCACCAGTTGCACGGCCTTGGGCTTGACCTCTCTGGAGCCTCAGTTTCCTCATCTATACAATGGAATTAAAGCAGGGCCACAAGAGGATTACTGAGATAATATATTCTGGACCAGCCAGGGCCACAGAAGAGCTCCATGAATAAAAGCCAAACTGAACACTCCTCCTGAGACAACATCTCAGCCTCTGTACCTTCCACATCCTTACCCTCTCGGCTCAGCTGTCTGGGGTCACACAGTGCATGAAGGGTGGGAGGAAGCTGGGTTGTGGGACCGGGTATGATTCAGTCAGCATTCCCTACCCTGGTGGCTGGCCCTGCAGCCGTGCACGTGAGCAAATGTGGCCCAGGCCTCAGCCCAGCCCGGACCCCTGGCCAAGTGGGATTCAGCCGGGCCTAGCTGGAAACAGCCCTGCCTCAGCAAGCCCTGTGTTCGGTAAGTGTGGAAGGAATTACCCCAGTCTCGCCAAAATCAAGTCTGCCTGAAAATAATTAGCTGGGGCTGAGAGGAATGGCAGGAAAGAACTTGCTACTTAGCTGTGCAGAACACAAGGGGAAAAGGAGACAGAAACCCCATTGGGGCTGGTGGCCATGGCAGGGATGGTCTCATTCCCAGGAGCCAAACCTTCAATCAGCCTGAATACTAAAGGCCCGTGTTTCCAGGAGCTGCTATCCCCCTCTGGGCAGACATCACTAATCACAGTAACCCTTGCTGTTAGCCCAGATGTGACTTCAGAAATCCGTTTCCACACGGTGTTACAGGTAATCCCTCCAACAGTCCCAGCTGACACAGAAAATGGAAACCTGATGGCCTGCCTGCAACATACATCATCTCATTTCATCCCTACAACAGCCCTAGGGACGGCTAGTACTGTCCCATCTCACAGATGAGGAAACTGAGGCTTGTGGAGGGTACGCAGGTTGCCTGGGGGAAGTGATACTAAGTGTCAGGGTGAAATGTGAACCCATGCCTGGCAGACTCAGAGCCCCATTCTCTCCAGGGGATCCACTGCCCCTGGTAACAGCTCTCTGCTTTGGGGCTCCGGGACTGCCACCAGATCACTGCTGGCCCAAGCCCAGCACCCTGAGTGCACCTCTGCCTCCAACGGTCTGGAACCCAGGTGGCCCCACCCACAGGAGCCCAGCACCCCAGTGGCACTGAGCAGCATGAAGCTGCAGCACAAGCCAGTCTTGGCCATCGACCCACTCCTGGAGGATGCTCTCAGGTCTGCCCTCTGCCCTCCTGGCTCGGGCATCCACCATGTCCACCGGGCATTCCCCAAGCAAGGAAGACAAAGCTGAAAGGTGTCCAGGCTCACATGGACAGCAGCTGCGTTTCCAGCCTGTGGCAATGCCCTGGCTGGACACTTCTTGCCGGCCAGTCTAAATGTTTATGTCTGCCAGTGCAGTGGCTGGGATGGGTTTATTTAGCTTTGGGTTGCACAGTGTTTTTGATTATAAACTGTCTAGCTATCCCCCTGACCCCCAAAAGGTTGGGATCTGCAGACTTCCCTCTCTGCCTCCAGCCCCACAGAGCTGGAAGCCCCAGCGGGGCCCTGGGAAACCTCTGGACCAACAGGCTCTGCAGGGAGACAGCCAGTTTTAAGCGGGGCATCCCCAGAAAAGGAACAAAATAGGGAGAAGAGATATGCACACATACCAGGCTGGATTCTCTGCGAGGCGGAGGCCTTGTCCTCAGGTTCGGGGAGCCTAGAAGAAGAAACATGGCTTTAAAATGCCAGCCAGACGCTGGAGAACATGGCCTGCACCTGCCTTCCGTGGGTGTGCCTGCCTCCAGATCCTGGGAAGTTCCTGCTTTTGTCCCAAACCCATGAAGGACCCCTGCTCTCCATCAAACAGGCACTGCTGTCGGTAAACCACAGACCTCTAAGCTTCTATGGCTGTGCTTTGGCGGCGTGTGTGTGTGTGTGTGTGTGTGTGTGTGTGTGTGTCTATGGACACTCTGAAGTGATGTGCATATTGCAAAATGTATAGACAGAGAGGAGCCATTTTTTTGGAGAATGGGTATATAGTTTTATCAAATTATAAGGTCTACCGGAAAGTTCTGTCCGTTTTTGGAATAAAACAAAATACAAATTTTTCTTACCGTCAATAAACTTTATTAAATAATATAATTGCCATTATTATTAATGATTTCTTGCCAACGTGAGGGCAATTTGTATATCCCATTTTTGAAAAATGTTTTTATCTTTTGATGCGAAAAATTGAACCAGTGCTTGTTTGATATCTTCTTCATTTTTGAATTTTTTGCCCTTCAAAAAATTTTGTAAGGACAAAAACAAGTGATAGTCGGAGGGTGCTAAGTCCGGGGAATATGGTAGATGTGACAGACGTGCTTCTGTAGCATTTCTTCCTTGTTGAAATTTGTAAAAATTACAGTGGCGTAAATGAACTTTATCAGTAGCCATGGGTACACTATTGCTTCACACATAAGACTAACGTGAATCAACTTTGTTTTAGTTAATTTGCTACGTCAGTATGTATACATTAAGTGATAAAAATAGGGAGGCACAGGTCTGACCTGTGGTGGCGCAGTGGATAAAGCGTCGACCTGGAAATGCTGAGGTCGCTGGTTGGAAACCCTGGGTTTGCCCGGTCAAGGCACATATGGGAGTTGATGCTTCCAGCTCCTCCCCACCTTCTCTGTCTCTCTCTCCTCTCTCTCTCCCTGTCTCTCTCCTCTCTAAAATGAATAAAAAAAAACAGGCACACATGCACCAAATAAACATGTGCTTACGTGTTGAAACTTGTGATAGAAACAGACAGAACTTTCCGGTAGACCTTATATATAGATTTTCAGGCACAGAGCTCACTTAACCAAGGTCAGAATAAAAAACAGCTTTCCTCTTGATGCTAAGGCTGGCTGGACACAAACAAAGCTTGCCTCTCCTAACAGAGCACAGTGGAACCCCCAGCCGAAGGCGCTGTGAGCCAGGGATGCAGAGAGATTCGGTGGATGCCCGAGAGCCAGGTTTCTCCTGTAAGAATGAAGGAGAGTCCTGAAGAACTCCCCTTAAGCCTATGCTTGTTCAGAGAGGTAAAGCCACCCCAGCCGTGTCTCAGGATTCTAGTCACTGGTGGAAGGCCATCAGGAAGCAAGGGGAAAGGCCCAGAAAGATGTTCCTCTGTTCCTCTATTGGCAAAGTGGCCTTGCGCCTATCCCAGCCTGGGGGACAACAGCTGTCTACCAAGTGAGCGGTCCTGGCTCTCCACTAGAGGGAGTGCTAGCGGCTTACACACTCCTGCCATGTATCTTCAGTGGAGGAGCTGGGAGGAACTGCCTTGTCTGCTCCTGCAATTAGCACAAGTTGACAGAGTGAGGCTGGGGTCAGGGGCCAGTCTACATCCCAGGAAGAAAATGAGATGCACCCCATGCCTACTCTATAAATAGCTTCGCAGCAAGGACCGGGGGCTGGGCGTGGCTCTTACTGATCTGGGCCCTCTGAGGGGCGATCCTGGCCACGGCCGGGGAGCCCTGGGCCAGCTTGGAGACGGTCCTCTCGGGGACCCCCAGGGCGCTGCCATTGGAGGCGTTGCAGAGGATGGGCAGGCTGATCTCCTTCTTGGCAACGGGGGCCTCTGGGCCCTCGCCTTCGGCTGGTGGAGTCTCTTTGTCCCCCGACGCCTTCTTGTTCAGCAGGTTGCTGATCTCCATGATGTTCCCAATGATCTCCACTGGGCCCGCCAGGTTCTTCTTCCGGGCCGGCAGGTCATCCTTGGCTTTCTTCAGGTAGGATGCTGGCGCCCAGCCTTCCTTGCCCAGGTATCTGTGGGGGAGGAATGGCACACGGGTCACTAGAGCACGGAGTCCTGACCTCAGGCCCCACTGCCTGGCCCAGGCTCCGTCTGGCTCTGCCCAGCTGAGACTTTCCTACCGCGTTCAGCAGACACGACAACCCTGCTGCTCTGGAGAGGGACTGAGGGCAGGTGGAAAAGACACCTAGGACACCCTTTCTTTCTCTCTCCTCTCTTCGCCCAGTGCCTCTGTGAGCTCTCGTACTCTGCAAAGTCAGGCAAATGAGGGACCTTCCGGTTGAAAGAGTCCTTACATTTTGGGTTGCCCCAAAGGCAGACTTTGTAACAGCCTGCCACCTTGCAGAAAGTAGTGGGTAATTCCAGAGATAAGAAATGAGGGGGTGTCTCGAGTCGAACGTCCTATTGGAAAGGGAAGTAGCATCAGAGAGGTGGAGAGTAGCCCAGGTGAGTTAGGATAGCTGGGTCCCAGTCTACAGTACCTTGGACAAGTCTCTACACTGGAGCTCAATTTTTTTTCTCTCTTTGGCGAAATACAGGGATAGAGTAACTGCAAACATTTACCCAGCAGTAGGAACACATTGAGACCAACAGGAAGATGGCGCTCAAGAAGAGTGACTGAGTGGGGAAAAGTATCGGTCCTGTGCAGACACAGCAGATGGATCCAGTTCACAGAACAAGTTCACAAATGGCCCAGTGGACATTTCAAATCAGTGGGGTAAGGATGGATTATTCAGTGAATGATTTGGAGATGAGTGATTACCCAGTTAGGAAAAAACAAATGAGACCCTGGCCTCACACTGTATAACAAAATAAAAAATGCAACTTGTGAATACTTGCCTAACCTCGAGGGGTTGAAGAAACCTTTCTAAATGGGATCCCAAGAGCTGAAACCATAAATGAAAATACCAAAGCACATGACTGGGTACAATTAAAATCTTTGGTATGGCAAAACAAAAACAAAAGGAAACAAAACCAAAAACCCATAAACAAGAGAAAAGGCAAATGACAGGGCTGACTTAATTTTAGGGGATTTGATGGCTTCTGAAAACAAGTTTTTCCCTTTTTCCCCCCACGGTGTTGAGCTTCTGCCCAAACCCACTGAGGGCTTACTTCCTGGTCCAGTCGCTGTCAATGTCCCCAAGTCTGGGTTGTAATATCCTTGTGTACTTCCTGGGACACATCTGGCTCTTTGGAATGGCTCCTCCATGCCAGATGTCAGACAATCCCCCCTGCCCTGCCTCCCCATCTGACCTTATTCTTGGGCACACATTAGGTGGGAAAAAAGAATGTGAAAGTTTAAGCTTCTATCAATGTGTCTTGAGCTTGACTGGAAAGCTCATGTAGGGGTGGCTTCTTGTGTGCACGTCACAGGAGCCAGGCTGACCCAAGCTCGCCCATCTGGCCCGTTTAGGGCCTGGAAGGCAGACATCGGTGAACAAATGGATGGAACTCAGGTTGCTGACAGACAGAAGCACAGAATTTCAGGGGTGGATGGAAGCAACTAGTTGAGATGCCTAATCTCACATACGAGACAACAACCGAGGCTCAGAAAAGCAGAGCAAGTAGCGGAGGGTCACCCAGCTAGCTGGTGGCAGCCTCTGGTTCAGAAGCTGGTGCTCCTGTATCTCAAGAGAAAAGATGAAAAGGAAACAGCTGACCGCTACAGGGGCTTTTCTATGAAAACGCGGTGGAGAGATGGAGAGCAGGGTCTCGCGGGAGGGATGGTCCAGCCAGCTTGCTTCCCATTTTGAACCCCGTGTGCTCCTCCGGCGTTACATGGATAAAATTAGATTCCAGGCGAAAGAGGCAAGGGAACCAGGAGCAGCTGTGTATGGGTCTGGGTCCAACTCTGCTCACATCTGCTTTCCAGCTCTGGAGCATGGAATGACTCCAGAGGGAAGCAAACTGGAAAAGGAGAGATGGAGAGAGAGGGAGGTGGGGGGAGGGGGGGGGAGAGGCTGGGGGTGGAGAAGAAAGACAGGAAATGAGGATCAACACAGAGCCTGGAATGTTGGGAAATGGCATATTTAAGGGGGTGTCTGGCAATCTTCTTAAGGTGGAACCTTTTCAGCAGGGTTTTCTCAGTTGAAGCTCCCGCTGGCTAAAGGGCCAGACCATGGGGACAAGAGTTGACTGGAAGCAGCAGCACAAAGTGGCTTTATTGGTTATTTTATAAAACTTAAAAAACCAAACGAAAAGCCAGCAGCTTTGTAAATAACCTCCAGGCAAGGGGTTAGGTATCTAGCCTGCAAGAATGCTTGCTGGCCTTCCTGTGCCAGACACGTGGTGGCTGGATTCGGGGCTGGCTCTAGTTTCCACGGCAGAGAGAACACGCCAGTCCAGGGGCAGTGGCTTTGGCAACACATGTCCAGGCACACGGTCCCGGCCCACCTAACAGGGCAGGAAGGGACACCTTAGCCCTCCTGACTGGCGTAACACAAGGTCAGGGCAGCTATGTTAGGTCCTGCCAGGCCACGCTAAGTGTCAATCCCGTGAGGCCAGTGACCTTCATCCCACCCATCAGCACAGACCAGTCTCAACAGCATCGGCGTTGGCTGGTCGGCCGTGGTCTGAGCAACCACCCTCTGTGTGCTTTCATCACCTTGGCCAATCTTGTCCCCACCGGGGGAGACAGCCTGGAACATGCAATCTGCCCACAGTGGACCTAGGGTCCCCAGGTGTGGTGGGCTGGCGCGGTGGTCCCCAGAACCCACAGGTGTGGGACTACCTCAGCCAGCCTAGCTCTGGACAGGGACAAGAGAAACTGGGCAAAATGATCACAGCTGAGTGGGTCCCAAAGGAACCAACCAATACATTTCCTGAGAGCAAGCGTCCCCGAGGCCGACACTGGCCATGCAGCACCCAGGCAGAAGGGACTGGAGAGGCAGGGCCTGGTGGGGGAAGAGCGCGTGCTCATTCCCAGGACCATCAGGAAAGCTCCCCACTCTGCTCCCCACACTCCCCAGTTTTCTCAGCTGGGAAGCCCATGGGACAGACCCGGGAAGAGGGAGGGGCAGAAGGAAGAGGCCTCCCTGCTGCCTCAGCTCTCACAGCCCTGGGAGCCAGCCCTGCAGTGGGGCAGCCGGACAGAGCCAGAGCACTGGGGCGTGGGCAGCGGGGGCGGCCTGCCGAGACCTCAGCAAGGCCCGTGGACGCCCGTGCTCCAGGCGGCCTGGGCTGCTGAGCACACCAGGCAGCCAAGGCCGGACACAGAAAACCCAATTTAGATGTGCTGGACCCTCCTGGCAGCCGCAGGGGAAGGGACTGCCTCACTGCCCATGAGCTGAGCGGGGGCCCCTGCGCCCTGCTGGCTGGTGACAGCTCCAGCTCCTCCGCTGTACGTGTCCCAGGAGAGATTCTGCAGGATGAGGACTCTCTGTTCGAGCCCTTCAGCTGTGCAGACAGCGCAGCCAGGCCCGGGCTGTGGGCGCAAAGCTGCTGTCGGTATCTGCTTGCCATCCGCGGTCCTGGCCACTCTGCAGCGTCTACCTGCTCTGCTGCCCAGGCCATCTCGCTCCTCTGCTGGGGCTCCTACCTGATGTACCACCAGCCCTCCAAATTCTTCCTGATCACCTCCACGGTGACGCCCTTCTCAAAGCCAATCTCGTCCTTGCTTTGGCTGGTGTAAGGCTGCACAGTGACATACTTCTCCTCTGTGGGTGTCAGGCAGAGCAAGAAAGCACAATTACTTGAGGTTGAGAAGGGGCTCCTCCTTCCTGTCTCCCCCCTCCCAGCCCCCTGCCCGGCCTTGCTTAGCTGGTTGCCGAGGTGCAGTGGGTTGGCCTCTGGCTTTTCCAGGGAAGGAAAGAGAAGGAACCAGGCTTCACTGTGGCTCCTGGTATGTGTCAAAGCCAGCCAGGGCCTCAGTGGTCTGGCAAAACCCTGGGCAACACAGAGACTCTCCCAGGCTCCCAGCCCAGTAAGAGGAGCCAGGCTGCCGGGGCCAGGGGTCCTTAGGGCCCCAGAAGCTCCCTGCCCCTCATAGGGCCCGTGTCAGGAAATGTGAAACTGACCCTGGGCGTCCCCTGAATGCCTTGAGGCCCCATGACATGCCTCCCCCTGCCCTAAACGTGCCACACTTCCGTCTCTGTCCCGGACATGCTCACCCAGCCCTCTCCACCTCAACCCCTCAGATCCTTCCTGTCTGATCTTCGGAACGCTCCACAGGCCTGTGCTTGGCGAAGCCTTATCTGACTACCAATCTGATCCCCTGATCGTGTCATTTCCCCAAGAGGATTCTGGGGAGCATGCATTCAATGGAGAGGTTATGTGTGTCTTGTTAAGACAAGGGTCCAATGGCCAGACGAGAAGAGGCGATGCCGAGGGCAGCACAATCAGGCAGGGCCTCCAGGTGTCCTGAGTGAGCCTGCGTGCCTACATATCACCTGGGGGACAGCATGGCATTGACCACGTGGCACAGCAGAGCCCCTCGGGGGGCTGCCGGCTGGGGTCTCGCTGACTGTGGGCCTTGCTCGAGGTTCCCCAGGCTCTGGGAAAGAGGGATCTTGTGGGAGTTCAGGAAAAGCTCAGGGGGGGAGGGGCAGGCCTCGGGGCCTGGGCCACATGCATCTTCCCTGGCTCCTGCGCCTCTCTCCTGGCAGGGGGCCCTGCAGCCTCCATGCGGTTCCTTGCTCAGGCTTCCAGGGAGCTGATCCTTCTGTGCCGACTAGGTCAGCTCTGCCTGTCTCCAGGAAGCCCTTGACAATTCGACCACAGCTGGCCGGCCCCAGAAACCCTGCCTCCTACATGGAGAGCCTCCCAGGACTGTTTAGGTCTCAGGAGGAAGTACATATCCCCATCCTCACCCTCTGGGAGAAGGTGCAGAGCACAGGAGGGAAGAACTGGCCATCTGACCACGCCCACCGAAGGAGACCCCCTGAACCCATGTGTTTCCTACCTTGTGGGTGCCCCTGGGGCTGGGACAGTGCCCGGGGCACAGCAGGAACTCCACATGGACTGTGGAGTGCGGGGAGGAAGGGGCAGGCAGGGCCGAGCAGGGGCGTTGGGTTGGGAGGCCTTCAGCGAGCTCAGAATAGCAGGACGCTGGCACAGGACCCTGGTCCCTAAGACGCCTGCCCCCCCCTCCCGGACTCCTCAGCTGGACCTCGGTGGGCAGCCTGCCAGAGCCTCTGGCAGCAGTGGGGGAGGAGGGGACAGCTGCCACCCCACCCCCCTGGGATGGGAGGGCCATCTGTTCATTCTTCCCAGGATTATCGGGTCCTGTCTGCGGCCCTGTCCTGGGTGGAGATAGCAGCTCCCTTTGGGATGGAGGCAGCGGCCCTGCCAGGCTGTGAGGGCAGAGCTGACCCAGCCAACTCCGACAGGCTGCCGGAAGGAAAAGGTGGGTGACGACCAAGGAGAGTCTCCTGCACTGCAAGCCTCTCTCAGCGTCCACTAGCTCCTGGAAGCTTCCAGATTCCAAGGCAGCCACGCAGGGGAGAACCGCCAAGACCGCCTGAGAACCTCCCTCGGCCAGATTCTGACTCGGCTTGGGCCTGTGAGTGTTCAGTGTTCCTCAGGCCAACCCTCCACTCTCCTGCTGCTCCTGGTCCAGCTCCACGTTCCAGTGGGGCACGGTATAACCTGGCCCGGGCGGTGGCCAGAGGGACAGCGCCAGGCCCCGCGAATCTGCAGTTCTGAGGCTAGGGTGAGGCAAGGCCTGGACTCCACATTTTGCCTTTGCTCAGCTAGGCTATTTTTAAAAGCCTGTGGTTCGAGCAGGAAGCCATCATTAAAGTTTTCCTAGGCAAAGTTGGTTTTGCAGAGAAAAATGACAGCCCTTCTCTGGGGAAGATCAGAGGAGCCCCGCCCGGCCGCGGCAGAGAGCAAGGCCTAACCGTGTCATGTGGGCTCAGGCTCTGAGCCGCCAGGCCCACGTGCCGGCCTCCACAGCCCCCTCCGAGGTGAATGCCAAGGACAGAGCCCCACGGGTCATGGCACCACCTCACTTTCCCCTGACCCGGGCGGAATCAAGGATGTCAGCTCACAGAGCTGCTCCTGCTAAAGGCCCTTTTCTTGGTGGCCCTGGGTGTGATGGGAACACAGATGTCTGGGAGATTATGGACTCCTAGGAAGACCTCTCTGGCTGGCTCAGAGCTTGTCCTGCCCTGTCGCTGTGCAGGTTCCAGGTGATGAAAATGCAGAGCCCTGACAGGTTCCAGGCAGCACAACTCTTCCCCTTGGTCTGTCGGGAGCCTTGCTGTTCTGCCATGGTCAGCTCGGTCTGCGGAGGTGTGAATTACCTCCACGTGCTATGTGGGACTCAGGCCCCCAACTCACAGGTTTCCCCTAGGGAGAAGCTCAGCTAGCCCCTTCTGCAGGACCAGGGCCACAAACCTCACCTGGGGACCAGATGGGAGGAGGCCCAGTCAGATGGAAACGGCCTCAGGGGGTGACTGAGTGATTCTGGTTGGGTGGGGTTTCTAGAAGAGATACCCCTTTGGAGTTGAGGGAATGAGGACTATGAGCTCTGGCGGGGCGGGGGGGGGGGGGTGTGCCTTCAGGGCTTGAGGCCCTGAGGCCATGGTCACTCTGACACACCATCCAAGCCCTGAGGCCATGGTCACTCCGACACACCATCCAAGGACGGTGGCAACCCTGCCCCAGGAAGGGCTGGCCAGGCCTCCCACCGGGTGAGTGGGTGGGTGGCAGCAGGGAGGTGGACAGGCCTATTTTGGTTTTGGAGGCAGGGGATGGAGAACCCTGTAAGTTTCCAAACCACAGATGCCTCCTCTTTCCAAACACTTTCCCCTCTGTCAGCAGTCTCCCTGGCTCCCCTCCCGGCCCCCACAACGTACCCAACCCCACTGCAAGGGGCTTTCTGGTTCCGAAGGCCTGGCTGGCCCGGGGAGTGGGGAGTGGAGGCCCTGGGGAGGCGCTGCCTTTCTCCTGTCTGGCTGAGCCCGACCCACAGCCCCCCCTCGCACTCCCCCCCCCCCCTCCCGCCATCAGCTCGGCTCCTCGCAGCAGTGTCTCCTAGCCAACTCCCCACAGTTCTTCTTGGCTGCCTGACTTAACTTAGGGCTAACGCTGGGAAATAGTGTTTAGATCTTATTTAAAAGAGAGAGAGAAAGAAGTTGTGGGCTTGTATTTGCATCCTTATGGGTGACCGCAGAATTATGTGTCTGACTGGGCATTTGTGTCTACATATATGTAATACATGTTTGGGATCGTGACTACACTGCCTGTGTTTATGCGGCACAGGGGTAACGTAGATGAGTGTCTACGAAGCTATATGGGTACACGTGGTGCTGCTGCAGAGCTGTCTGTCCAGGTGTGGCTACGAGCAGTTTGTGTGGATGTTACTTGTGACTGTATGAACAATTTAGACACGGAACAGTCTACATGTGGCTGCACAGGTGGAATTATGCACGTGTACCCAGGAATGGGGACTGTGCACGGGTGGGGGCTTTGCCGGCTGCATGTGTCCATGTGGCTGTGGAGACAGAGTTGTCTCAGGGGCTCAGTGTGTGATGGTGCTTGGAGCAGATGTCCGAGGAGACGGGGAGGTCCAAGCCTTCCTCTCTGCTGCTTTTTCCAAGCCAGTGTCCTGCTATCCTCTGCTGCCAAGGCTCCCCCCAAAATGCTGTCCCACCTCTCCTAGCTCTAGGGTGTTGCTGCTCTACATTCCACCTGTTCTTGCCATTTCCACACCTCGGCCCTCTGTCCTGTGCCAACCTAGGGTCCACTCCACACTCCATCCTCAGGGCAAGCTGGCTCCTCACGGCCACAGGCCACAGGCCACCCCACAGTCCAGGCTTCCTGCTGCTTCGGGCTTGGGGGCAGACACCAAGCACAGTATTATAATTGTTCAAAAACAAGCTTTGGGGTTGGGGGTGCAAGTCCCAGGGCACCCCTGCCATTCTAGATAGGTCGGTGTTTGTCACACACCCTCTCAGCTGTACCGTCACTGCCTGGAGCATACGGGGTGTGTTCTCCTTGACACAGGGGAAACTGGCCGCTCACAACCTGAGGGCTCTGGAAATGTCTAGGGTTCAGTTCACAGACCCCTACACCCTAGGTCCCCAGCTCCTGGATGTGGGAAAGGCCCTGAACCTGCAAATGCCTTGGTTCTCCACCAGCCTTTGCCGCAGACCACGGGCCTCCCTGGCACCTCCCCCGGCCCCAATAGCTAGTGTGGAGATGTGGGAGGCTCCTGGTGGGCCGACCCCACCATCAGAGGAAGCAGGCTGGGTCTGGCTCTGGCTTCCTTTCTAGTTTCCTGGGCGCTGGCTGAAGGAGGCGGGTTGTGGGCCGGTCCTTTTTCCCACTCTGTCCCTAAGCAGTGCTGGAGCAGCGCTTTGGCCCAGGGAGCACCTTCTCGGAGGAGGAAGGCAATGAAGCAGAGAGAGAGGTGTGAGTGCATGAGAGTGTGTGTGTGTGTGTGTGTGTGTGTGTGAGAGAGAGAGAGAGAGAGAGAGAGAGAGTATGTGAGTGTGTGTGTGTGTGTGTGAGAGAGAGAGAGAGAGAGAGAGAGAGAGTGTGTGTGTGCGAGTGTGTGTGTAACGGCCCATGAAGAGATTCAGAAACACTCATTTTTCTTAATCTGCAGTTCCCAGGGCAAATGTGGCCTTTTGTTGAGTCCAACTTCCCTAACAACTGTGCCTTAGGCCCCATGACCCCCACCCCAGGACGTTGACAGAAGCCAGAGCCACCTGCAAGTGTCATCCCAGCTCCCAAAGCTGTCCCCACACCCTCCCCCCGAAGCGGCAGGAGGCGAGAGAAGTCAGGCCAGTGGGTCTGGGTGGGGCGGCCACAGGGCAGAGCCCGGAGAAGAGCGGTTAGTGAGAGAGAGGAGGAGGCGGCAGCTGTGAGTGAGGAGAAGCGGCTCCCGGTCACCTCGGCTGTGCTGCCTGTTGACCATCCCGCCCAGGGTCCACCGGCGATCCAGGCGCCGCAGGTGGGCCTTGCGTCTCTTGGACACTGGTGTGGGAGATGACGATGGGACACGCGGCCAACAGGAACCGGCGGAGAGAATGGAGATGAGGTGAGATGGGATGGGCAGGAGAGGGGTGGAGAGAGGGAAGGCTCACGCTCCTGGCTCGGCGACGCACACCTGCTGGGTGGGGGCAGACCTGAGGAGTGACATCATTGGCATGTGGGAAGAAATCCAGTCAAAACCAGAGGTTATGCCCTTGAGCCAAGGACGGGCATTTAGAAGTCCAGTTCCTGGGAGGTGAAGAGGGTCCTTGGCTCTGGCAAGTGCAAGGATGCCCTTCTGCTGCAGCCCCAGAGAGGCCACTGCTCTCGCCATTGCCGGGCAGTGCCGGCTCCCGGGGTGGTCTGGGGTCCCATCACACCGGGGCTCATAGCCCCACCGCTAACTCACCAAGTCCTGCTTGTGACCCTGCGACCACGAGCCAGGCTGTGTGTGTGAGAATACACACACGTTCAAGAGAGACCTGGGGTCCCTTCCTCGCGGGGCTCATAGCTCTTACTGCTCTGCGTTCATCTCTGCTTTCACTGTCATCGCCACCGGACCACGTCTGCTCACAGCACAGACTGAGCCTGGCATGCCCAGGGCCCCGCACAAGGCCGAGCACGTGGCCGACCCTAAGAAATGGTGCCGAGTGAAGTGCACACACGGGGGGAGGCCACGGCATGCCCAGGGCCCCGCACAAGGCCGAGCACGTGGCCGACCCTAAGAAATGGTGCCGAGTGAAGTGCACACACGGGGGGGGGGGGGGTGGCCACGGGCCGTGGCTCTGCTGCTTCTCCGCATGTTATCCATTTGAATTCCTGATGACAAGAGCTGCCTCCCCGGCCCCTCACTGCTCCAGACCCCTTCTGGGCAGACCACCCCACCTAGGGCAGCGTCCTACACTGGTCGTCTGGCTGCTTTGCCCAGCTCCAGATGCCCCTGCCTTCCCACGGGACACCAGGTGGTAAAGACACCAGACCAGTGGAGACCAGGACTCCAGGGTGCCGAGGAGCCCCCATCTCTCCACTGCGGGAGGACAGTGCTAGGCTGCCCGCGTCTTGGGACGGGAGGCTTGCAATTTGGGTCACAGCAAATCTGTCTGGACATACCTGAGCCAAATACCATCAAAGCTTCTTGGGAAGTATTTGCTTTCCTGGAAGGAGGACAGTGGCCTGTTGGACCTGCTTCTTGTAAGCAGGAGGCCCGAACAAAAGGTTAGGAGGTGTGGATTCAGTCCAGGCCCCACGGCCAGGTCTCGATGTCACCCTGCGCGGGCTGCTGTCCCGCTCTAAGCCTCTGTTTCCTCATCTGTCACTGGGGCTGACGCCACCTGCCCTGATGTGAAACAAGGCAAGGGCCTGAATGGCTCTGTAGCTGCCCACAGGTTGCTGCGTGTTGCACATGCGCACACACCCCCCTCCCGAATGCAGAACCTGCAATTGGCTTCCCGATTCTTCATTAAGGTCAAAATCTACAACCTGCTACTGCTTGTTCTGTGCCAAGCACTGCTCTCTCATCCAACCAGGCTGGCATCTGTGCCCACACCTCTCGGGCTCTTCCCTCGCTGGACTTCTCTGC
This sequence comes from Saccopteryx leptura, assembly GCF_036850995.1. Lineage (NCBI taxonomy): Eukaryota > Metazoa > Chordata > Mammalia > Chiroptera > Emballonuridae > Saccopteryx > Saccopteryx leptura. Next base: position 23,837,250 of record NC_089515.1, on the reverse strand, counting down.
CCGCCCTGTGTCCTGCTCCTCCATCATCTGCCACATCTCCGCTCTGGCATTCTCAGCACAGCCTTTCCAGGAGGGGCTCTGAGCCCCTACCCCCACCCCGAGATTCTTACAAGCAAAATGCTCCATGGAGATGCGTGTGGCCCAGTGGTGAGGACCACGGGGCAAAGGAGGACAGCCAGGGCTGAAGCCTCAGGGCGACAAGCACGTAGCTGACCACCTCGAAGCCTCGGCTCCGGAATCGGGAAACTGGGGATACCCACAGCGGGTGCCCAGGGCGGTGGGGAGGGCATGGGAAGCCCCAGCTGAACACCAGGAGTGAGCCAACGCCTCAGTACACTCGAGGCACCGTTATTTCCGAGAGGCCTGGGACGCCCCCTCCCCTCCGAATGGGGGACTGGGTCAGAGTTGAGGCCTGGTGGTTGCCAACAACCTGGACCAGACCCAGACCAGGGGCCACGACCCTCCGTCGCTGCTGAAGTATCATGGAAGCAGGGGGGAAAGGGGCGCAGGTTCCGTCCCTGGGCTTAGGAGACAGCCAGGAGAAACTGAGCCCCTGGCCTGGACACGGGAGCCCGTCCTGGCGGGGCCTAGTCCCTGCAAACCTGCCCCAGGGGCTCACACATTGCTGGGACTGCAGAAAGTCTTTCAGGAGGAGGGTGGGGTTCCAACTGCCTGTCGAGTAATGCGCACTCAAGGGAAGGATGAGTAAGGAGCTGGCGCTGGGCGGGCTGCTTATTTTGGCCTGAGCGAAGGGGCGGGGGCAGCAGGGAGGTAGCCCTGGAGGTGGCCCGAGCCCCAGGTGGCAGGCCTCCATCCCCCTGGCTCTCAGACATGCCCATTTGGACGGTCCCCACTGACTGTCAGAGCAAGAGTTCCTGGTGCCAGGACACGGGAGGTTTGGAAGTCATTAGGAGCAGGCAGCGGGAACTAGGGGCTCCTCGTACTCGCCGGGCTCTGGCAGCCTGCTCTGGGGAATACCTGAGTCCACAGACAGCTCTCCAGTCCAGGGCTGGCCTGGGGGCAGGCTCTGTGAAACGCAACGAGGAAGACCCAGAAACACCACACACCGCACCAGAGTTCATCGGAGAGGCTGCCGGTGCATGGGCCGGAGCTACCCCTGGGTGCCTGCCAACACTGAGAAATGACTCTCAGACCTTCCCTCTGCGCCTGCGCCCTCAGCTAGACGAACAGACACTGGAGCAGAGGCCTCTGAGCAGAACACACTGTGTGCACAAAGCCCCTGGGGATGCCCCCGCGCAGGGAGCACAGTGTGGGGCAGGGACAGGCGGAGGCAGGTCTCTGCGGGGTCTCCAGAAGAGCGCAGGGCTTGTGGGGGAAGACGGAGCTTCAGGGCTCTAGCCCCAAGGCTATTCTTCCCAGTCTCTGCCCCAAAGGTGCCAAACCCTGCGATCCACACCGCAAAGGAGTTTCCCCTCTAACTTGATCCCCACATGGGCCCGGCACAGCCAGGCCTGGGATGGGAGGTGAGCTAGTCGGATTGAGAGAAGAGTGGGAAAGCCGCCTCTAGGAGGAGCTGGGCTCAGTCCTGGGCCAGGGATGGGGTAGGCACCAGTCTCCAGGGACCCCAGAGGCAGCCAGCCCCCCACAACCTGTAGGTCCTTACCTTCCCCGGTCTTGGAGGTGTTGATTTCTGAGTCGTCCCGAGTACCATTCTGGGCCTCCAGGTAGGTGGCAGGGACCCAGCCCTGCTCCTCAGAGGTGCTTACAAACCACCAGCCTGCAGAGGGGACAAGAGAGAGAAGGGCCATGAGAACCCACAGGGGTGGCAGAAGTGGGGTGGGGTGGGGGCCTGGATGAGAAGGGGAAGGCCCAGAGCCAGACGCCAGGGAGCCTGGCAAATGCCTGGCCCACGTCCTACCTCGAGGAGCCCGCACCTGGCTAAGGAAGGGCACCAGCGGGCTCCCTGAGAACCGGGCCCGATGGGTTGCAATGCACCCTTCCACAAATGTTTGATGAAACTAACTTAAAAGTTGAAACACTAATATGCCCAATGTGTGACGGTGACCTTGCAGGAAAGGCCATGCACAGAGACCGTCTAGTCTGTAGATCAGGACCACTAGTGTGGCTGCTTTCTCTGCTTCAAAGGTATTCAGGCATCACTGCCTCATGGACACTAACGGTCACCATTCCCCTTTCCCTATCACGGGTCAGTGGTATGTCCACATCTGTGCTACTACAGCTGCCCTTAACTGTGTTGACACTTCACAGTTAAGTGGGCACAGCACCCTTGAGTGACCCTTGACGGCCATGGCCAAATGCCATGAAGGGTTCATTCATTTTCTTGCTTTGTCTGTTGGTTCATTCACTCATCATTCAAACAAACACTGACTAAGCAAAGTACACTGAGTACCCAGGTCTTGGAAGTCTGCCAAATGTCTTCATCCCCTCCTAGAAGGTCCTCTTCGCAGGATCCGGTCTTCTGATCCTTCTCTGTCCTCAAAGCAGCCACCAGTTCTGCCCACGACAGAGTTCACCAACTTAAATTGGCACTATTCCCTGTCCAGAGACCCAGGGCTTCACCTGGGCAGTACTGAGGCCCGGTCACTGCCCACAGCAGCGAGTGGCCACCCAAGGAGGGGGCACACTGGACTTCCCAGGTGTTCCCTGCTGGGCTTAGCACTGGGAGATGGAGGAGCTGCCCAAGTACACGGTGACAACGCAGAGGGACAGAGGCAAGTACTCCCACCACTGCACGGGACTGAGAACCCAGTGTCGTCACCCGGGTCTTCAACTAGGTCCTCACCGCCCTGAGCGACAGGCCTGGGCTAGCAAATAGCCTGTGACCTAGTCCTAAATGCCCCCTGCGCCCACCCTTTCTGGGGAGTTCCACAACTCAGCAGCTCTGCCCCGCCCGTGAAACGTGGTAACACCTATATGACACCGTAATGAGGGACACATGTCATTATGTGTCTGTTCATAACCACAGAATGTATCGCACCAAGCGAACCCTCAGGTAAACCTACCCTGGGTGGTTAGGCTGTGCCAGTATATGCTCATCAATAGTGACGATGTGGCACCCTGATGGGGCTATGGACACCGGGGAGTCACGCATGTGTGAGGACATACGCCTCTGCACCTTACGCCCTACAAAAACAAAGTCTTAAGAAGAAAAGAAAAAGAAATCCCTCAATGAAGAGTTTGGACTCTGGAGCCCAGGCCTATTTGGCACAGGGGCCTTAGCTAGGTGCCTACTCCTCTGGAACCAGGGGGAGGGAGATGCCTTCCTTCCCCCCTCTGCCAGCTTCAGGTCAATTTCCTTGTCTCTCCTCCAGGCGGGATGGGTGGGGGGCACCTTCACTATACAAACTGCCACTTGCACATTCTGGGCGTACCACCGAAGGGGCCACCGACCGGCTGCCTGATTAGCATCGCCACACTCCCTGAGCCCAGGCTGTGGCTCATACAATCTCTGAAGACGCCGGAAAGCATGGACTTGGAGGGCTCTTTGCCTGGTACTTTCTCCGCCCTTCTCTCAGCCTCTGGGGGAGTACTTTCAGGAACCCCAACAGGTTCTGTCAAGAAGCACCAGCCCCGGGTGTTCTTCTACAGAGGCAAGTGGAAGCCACAGAACAGGGACCCCCACCTCAGAGGGCTTCCCCCGGTGGCTCTGCCTCCTTGACCACAGGATAGAGCACACCTGGCCTGTCATCTCCCTGAATACTGTAATGGTTCAGGGGCTTTTCCAGGAACTGATAGGTCCCACATTAACCAGGAATCGCAGGGGTGTGTGGGAAGAGATGGCCCAAGAGTTAAGTCAAACAGAAGCAGCAAATTCAGAGGTGGAGAAAGTCAGTTCTGATTAATATCATTTGAGCTCTGGGTTCCAGGTAGCCATCAACTAGAATACCCTGTTGGACTTCCTAATTACAATGAGCCAAAGATCTTCCTGTGCTGTTTAACTTAGCCAAGGCAGGTTTTAATCACTGGAACTAAGATGGTCCTAATTAATGCCATCCCTACCCAGCAATCACCAAGGTTCACGACTGAAGGTCCGCCATTGTGAGTCAAGTCCACTAGGCAACCGCTACCACAGACCTCAGCGGATGAGGATGGAGCCCCCAGGGTAAGCAGTCCTTGCTCAAATTCCCACTCCCAGGACCATCTGGGGAACTGCCTCCTGACTCCAAAGGTCTCACAATCCCAGGATCAGGCCCCTTCCCTGCTGGTGGCATTATCCGCTCTCCCCCTTACTTCACCCTCTCGTGTACATTCTGTTCCCTGCCATCCCCCAGGAGCCAGGAATCTGGGGTGGAGGGTCGGATCTGAACTTGTCGGCAGGACCTGACGGGCCCTCCTCCACCTCTGCCGCACACGCCTGGCTTGCAGGAGGTGCCAGGCAGGGACTTGCTAAGGGGCCAAATGGGCAGCTGAGGTGCCTAGTGGATCGGGCAGCACGATGCTCTGCGCCTCCCACTGCCTGTGTGCCCCGTGCATGGCCAGGGCTCTCCGAGTCCTCTCCACCTCAAAATCTTTGCTGCACCAGGCGCTTCTGGGGAGCGTGGGCCACATTATCAGCTGACCGTGAGCATCTCCCCACCCCAGGGCAGCACCCTGGGATCCTATTCTCCTGCTGACCCTCATCATCCTCAAGGCCTGATGGTCCCGGCCAACCTTGCTGAGAACACTGGCCTGGGCTTCTTCCACTCCAGCCCTAAAATGTTCTGAGCTAGGCTGTGTGGCTTTAAGTCTCAGGTCACTCCTGTGTCAGGCCCTGCAGAGAAGAACTTGCTGGCTTGGCTCTGGGCACCTTCACTGAGCAGAAATGGACAGGCGCAAACACTGCCCAGGTGGGCATGAGTGAACATGGGCAGAGGCGCCCACCCAACTCCATGCATACTTCCCGGAAGCCCTGGCATGCGTCACAGAGTTGGGCTCCTGTGGGAGGCTCCCTGGGGCTGAGCGCACCCACAGCTGCTGACAGGCCTGTCCTAGACGCCAGCCGCTCAGAGGTCAATTGCTGCAACCAGGGCTTCCGAGTCAAGTCACTGCTGCTCCAGCAGCAAGGAGCAAAAGAGCCTGAACCCCTGGGCGTGGCCCAGCTGCCTGAGAGCACTCAGGTGTCAGCCAACCCCGGGGGCTCCTGGCTCCCTCTCCCCCGTGGAGACTAAGAGTGTATGGGTGAGTGGGGGGTGGGGGGTGGGCAAGGCTATGTATTTCTGAGGACACGGGAGGTGGACATCCATGCACATATCTATGTACACCTGGAACAAAGGTGTGTCTGTGCGTTTATCACACATAATGGTGACTGCGGTCAGACCTAGGAAGAGCACTTGGTACCAGGCACAAATTTTACATACATGACTGTATTTCATCTTCAAGAACATTATGAAATAAGTGTGACTATCATCATCATCCCCACTTTACAGATGAGGAAACTGAGGCAGAACTAGATGACAACTGGGAAGAGACAGAGCTGGACTTCAAAGCCAGGCACTCAGACTCCAGGACCCACGTTCCCAACCATCACAGAAATGAACACGGTCCTATCTGCTGCGTGCAGGAGGGCGGAGGTGGCTCCCTGAGAGCACGTGTCCTTGAAGATTGGTGCTTTATGTACGGACCTGTCTGTGAGTGGGCGTGTCCACACTGCTGGGCACGTCTGTACACTGTGTCTGTACACTGTGCGCAGTCATGCGGGGCCGGGCAACCTGAGTGTCCGCGTGTATGGGCGAGGGTCCTCTGGGGTGGAGGGTAATAGTTAAAGGTCTGAGGGGAGAACACTTCAAATTCAGGTCCTGGCTTGCTACTTCCTAGTTGTGTGACCATGGATAAACCACTAAGCCTCTCTGAGCCTCCATGTCCCCTCTCAGATAGGGAGTTCTAATGAAGCCTACCTCCCTAGGTTGTTGAAGTGACTAAGTGAGATATAAGCAGCTCAGCACAGAGGAGGAGCTCAAAAGCCTTGCACGTGGTGGTGGTTTGGTATTCTCCTAGAAGAGTCAGCACCCAAGGGTGGCCAGGAGGCCTCTGCGCCTGAGGACTGTACCAGGAGTCCTAGCAAGGCTTGGTGAACTGACCGGGTGTGTGTGTGTGTGTCTCTGACCCGGGGTGTGTGTGTGTGTGTGTGTGTGTGTGTGTCTGCGTCTACGCACACACCCATGCACTCCCTATGGAGTATGGGGGCTGCCTTCAAGGGCTCCAGAAGAATAGAAAGCACTATCTTTGCCACTTGGCCTGCTCTTTCCTCCGTTGACATGATAGCAAAGCATGGTGGGAAATGGTGCCAAAAGGAAGTTGTCTCTGGGATTTTCCTCCTTGCCTAACATGTCTCAGAGCCATCCTCAAGCTAGCTCCTGTTCTTCCGCTCACATACGGTAGTTACCCTGGACATCGGTCCTGCAGCCTCCCCTCTCCTGTCCTAACCTCTTCCAGGAAGCCCTTCCGAACTGACCTCCAAATCCCCAAAGTGTCTGGACAGTCAACCCCAGGGCTCACAGCAGCTCGTGCACTCTACAAATCAGTCCACGTCTGCTTTGTCTCTGGGCAGAAGCGAGCTTGCAGAAAGCAGCCCAGCAGGAGAGGAGCCTGAGGCACAGAGCCCAGGTTCTGGAGACAAAGACCTGAATCTGAATCCCGACCCTGCCACTTCCATGCTGTGCCCTCTGGAAAGTGACTTAACCTTTTTGGTCTGTAAGATGGGAAGACCGCCTTCTACCTTGCAGGCTGGCGTGAGGATCGGACGGGATAAAGAACACAGCAGGCACCCACTGAAGGAAAGCCATGTGCTTTGCTGCATGAAGGACTCAAGTCATAGGATGGGGGAGGGTGGGTGGCTAGGTGGCCATCACTCATGGATGCTCAGGGACCAGTCCGAGCCAGGCTTGCACTTTTCATGTCCCCAGGAAGATGGGTCCAAACTCCAACCTGGCCTCTGCCAGCCTTCCTCCTCCGTCCTGTCAACCTCCCTTCTTGGGAAAGGAAACTTCACGAGGTTTTGCTGAAGGAGTTGAGCTTAGAGCTGCGGAGTGGCCCTGCCTGTGCCCAGACAGGCGGCTGCTCCCCAACTGGCCACCAGACTGGCCTCCTCCTGAGCCGTCGCCTGGTTTCTAGGTGGAAGGGAAGCGTGTTCTTTTTGGGGGTTGGGGGACATGGTAGAGCAGAATGGTGAGGAACCCTCAAGGGGCTGAAGCGGCTGGGAGACCCCTCAGCACAAGCCCGCACCTGGTAGCCGTGCCCAACAGGTCTTCCTACCTGGACAGCCTTTACGCTGACATGCCCCCTTCAGACAGGGCAGGCGAGGGGCTACCATGTTCACCCGTTTGAAGGGGAACCACTGTAAGGAAACCCTGAGAGAGGAGCCACACATGCTAGACGAGCAGGAGAAACCTTCACTGTGGGGGCTAGGCCTGGTATTTGGGGCTAGGCCCCCCAGACTGGGGGAATCATCTGGGAGAATCCCAAACTGGCCAACCCACTGAAAGCTGCCTCGCTCTGGCTTCCTCTCCTGTGTCTCCACGGAGCCAGAGAAGAAGGTCATCCTGCCAGGCTGGCTGACAGGCCAGGGCCGGCCCTTTCCAAAAGGCAGAGGCCCAGAAAGAACAGCAACGTCACCTGTCACAGCAGCCAGCCCTGCTCGCTAGGCCTCAGTAAGAACCCACTTCACAATGGCCCAGGGGCCCAGGGAAGGAGGCAGCAACACTGAGGTGGCCTGCCCAGCACTCCCAGCTCGGGGCAGGGAAGGGGGCCTCCGTCCCAGGTGGGGAGAAGAGGCCCCCGAGCCCCGAGAGAGGAAAGCTCAGGCCCAGGAGCCAGACCTCTGTTTCTTTCTTTTCTTTTTTTTTTTTTTTGTATTTTTCTGAAGCTGGAAATGGGGAGGCAGTCAGACAGACTCCCGCATGCGCCTGACTGGGATCCACCTGGCATGCCCACCAGGGGGCGATGCTCTGCCCATCCGGGGCGTCGCTCTCTGGCGACTAGAGCCATTCTAGCGCCTGGGGCAGAGGCCAAGGAGCTATCCCCAGCGCCCAGGGCCATCTTTTGCTCCAATGGAGCCTCGGCTGCGGGAGGGGAAATGAGAGACAGAGAAGAAGGAGAGGGGGAGGGGTGGAGAAGCAGATGGGTGCCTCTCCTGTGTGCCCTGGCCGGGAATTGAACCCAGGACTTCCGCACGCCAGGCCGACGCTCTACCACTGAACCAACCGGCCAGGGTCCAGATCTCTCTTTCTAGGCTGAGCATAACCTTCGGTTTTCTGGCCAATGTCAAAGCCCTCCCAAACTGACTCTAGTTTGGACTTCCCAAAGCTGGCACTGGAGGAGGTGTGGGAAGGGTAGAAACAGAGAGAGAGGGTGAGAGAGAGAGAGAGAGAGAGAGAGAAAGAGAGAGAGAGAAGAAGGGAGGGAGAGAGGGAAGGAAGGAGAAAGAGAGAGAGAGAGAGAAGGAGAGAGGGAGAGAGAAAGGGAGGGAGGAAGGGAGAGAGAGAAAAGAAGGGAGGGAGAAAGGGAGGGAGGGACAGAGAGAGAGAAAGAGAGAGAGAGAGAGAGAGAATGAATGAGCTGTGAGAGGGGTTGAAAGAGGGAGGGGCTGGTGGCCTTGGTCTCTCTAGGAGGGGCCCGAGTCTGGCCGAGAGTGGCAGGAAGTGATAGGCACTCAAAGGCCATTGCTGTCCCTAGGGTGACCAGGCCACAATGGCCTCCTTAATGAGAGAGGATAATGAGCTCATTAGGGCCAGAGGAGACCAGCTGCACACAGTTAGGATGTCAATAAAGCCTTCTGAGGTCACAACTCAGCCTAGGGTAAAAAAGCTGATAGGGGAGGGGGACTTTGCCCCTCTTCTCCCTCCGAAGCCCCCCACTTCATCCTCTGAGTGCTGTCCTTCATGAAGCCTTCCCTGACTCCCTCCACCCTCTGGTCCTGCCCCCCCAGGATTCAGCCCACGGGGACCTCTTAGCCCAGGGGTCCCCAAACTTTTTACACAGGGGGCCACTGTCCCTCAGACTGTTGGAGGGCCGGACTATAAAAAAAACTATGAACAAATCCCTATGTACACTGCACATATCTTATTTTAAAGTAAAAAAACAAAATGGGAACAAGTACAATATTTAAAATAAAGAACAAGTAAATTTAAATCAACAAACTGACCAGTATTTCAATGGGAACTATGCTCCTCTCACTGACCACCAATGAAAGAGGTGCCCCTTCCAGAAGTGCAGCGGGGGCCGGATAAATGGCCTCGGGGGGCCGCATGCGGCCCGCGGGCCGTAGTTTGGGGACCCCTGGCTTAGCTCCTCCTCCAAGACAGACCTCAGTTCTGATCCTGGCTTCACCACATTCTAGCCGGGTGGCCTGCAGCTGGTCACCGGCCCCCCTCGAGCCTCCCCATCCCAGGACAGTATGATCTGCCTACAGAGCTGCCCAGCATCAGGGACATGAGGTGTTCTCAATAACTGAGGACTTCCTGAGCACCTGGTATATGCCAGGCACTGCGCCAGGCAAGGGGACACTGCAGAGAACGCCGCAGCAGGGCTCGGGCGCTTCTTCCTGCCCCCCTGCAGGGCGCACGGGAAGGGTGTGATCACGACCTGTGCCCTGGCACCGAGGTCAGCAGGGGCGAGCGCTGCTGCCACAGCCCTCGGTGCCGATCCAGAGGGCCTCGGGCAGGAGGGGAGTCAGAGTCTGGAGTCTGGGAGAACCCAGCAGCCACCAGGCGACTTCCCAGACTCGCCCTTTCTTTCCCTCCAGGTCCTCCTGCATGTGGCATAACTCCAGTTAACAGAGAGCGGGGCTCTGAGGGGTGCTGTGACACGCCCTGGCCTCCGGGCGGGCAGGGCGGGAGATGGAGCTGGGACAGTGGAGGCCCAGCCCCTGGCCTCAAACACCTGCCTCCACTCATGAGGTACAAGCCGCCCTGGCTCGGGCTGGACCCCTTTGGGAGGCGCTTGTCCAGGCATTCCCACGTTCTTCCCTGGAGCAGTTTTCTGGAGAGGATGGGGTGAGGAATTGTGAGCACCAAAGGGCAAAGGTGGGGAGATGCTGAGAGGGAGAAGGGGCTGACAGGGGCCTGGCCAGGGCATGCCACCAGTGCTGCTCACCTGGCCACACCACCCACCTGGCACGAGGCGGGGCCTAAGGAACTGCTTCTGCCCTGGCCCCAGCCAGACCTCCTTCCCATGACCTTAGGACAGATCTAAGGCTTCTGCCCGAGAGGGCCCAGAGGCCTGGAAACACACGCTGCCCATGGCATGCTGTGCCTTTAAGAACAACGAAAGGCGGCCCACCCGCGGCCAGGCCTCCCCTGGTCAGAAGGCTGTCACCGAACCTCTTGCCAAGACATACTCCAGCTCACAGCACGCGGCCTCCACAGTCCAAAGCAAACAGTGGGTGAGAGGGCCCCCAGCCTCTCCTGAACACACCCGCAGTCCCTGCCATCCTGCCTGACCCCTTCTTCCGCTCCCCCCATCCCTCTCTGTTGCTCACAGCCTCCCCACCTCCCAGACGGGGCTCTCAGGCCACCAGGGCCCCAGAACCTTCCCTGGGCGCCTGAGGCCTGGATTCCAAGACCATTAGCACAGGCTGCTACGTCACAGTTTGGAAGGCTCCGTGGAGTCCATGGCAAGATGACAGCAAGAACTGGGCCGTTGCCACCCTTCCCCCAACCCCGTCTCAGCCTGTCCACCTCACTGGACAGGCCTAGTGCTGGGTCTGGGCATGCTGAGGCCATGCGTGAAGCACCCAGGAGAAGGCCAGGCTAATGAGCATTTGCAGGCAGAGAGGGGGCATGTGACAGAGCCTGAAGCGAATCGTGGTTTTCAGCCAGGGTTCCAGAGCCGGATTGCCTGGGTTTAAGCTGCAGCTCTGCTACTTACTAGATGCACAAATTTGGGCAACTGCCTCGATTTCCTCACCTGTAAAATGGACCTGCAGTAGTAACTATATCTCATAGCATTATAAGGAGTAGAAAGTTAATCTAGGAACAGCACTCTGCACAGTGCCTGGTTCCTCTCAAGGCACACCAAAGAGCTATTATTATTAAAGTCTAAGTGCTCACCGTGGTTATTTTAAAGATGGGGCTAGGACTTCAGTGCCCCTCAATGACTGGTGCCAGGGCTGGACAAGGGGGTCTGAGGTGCCTGCAGTCTCAGGGAGACAGCGCCTCTTGGTGTCACTGTCATCTGGCCTTGACCTTGGAAAGTCTCCACTGAAAACAGTGGGTCTCGTTCTGTGCCTGCCACGGGTGGGGAGCAGGGGCAGGATGGAGTCGACAATACGAGGTGGCACGGGGCCTGCCCAGGAACGGCAGGTAGGGTGACCCAGACAGCCCCGTGCCACAGTCACAGAGATGGAAATGAGTCGTCAGGGAAGGGTTCTTAGAGGAGAGGAGACCCGAGTTGAACCTTAGGTCAAATCCAAAGGAGAAGGGAGGGGAGAGGGCAATTGGGGGGAGGAACAGGACAGGCAGAATGGGGGGAGTACTGTGGCCCAGCGCAGGGATGCTCACAATGCCGCGTGGTGGGGGGCGCTCCCCTTCAAGGTCACGGTCCTCCACCTACCCCCTCCTACAGCAGAGCCACAGATCCCTTCACAGAAGGTGGCTCAGGAGGGAGAGAAGACGCAAAATGGTCTTCTCAAGCAGGACCGTAAAGGCTCCAGATGTGAGACGTGGCGACAGGTTCAGGCACAGGAACACAGACGGGGGTGACGGGACGCAGGTGATCAGTCCTTGTGAAGGAAGCGCAGAGACCAGGAGGTGAGACCCTCTAAGAATCACATCAGGAAGCGTCAAGTCTCGTAAGCGGACCCCTGAAGAAATGCTCAGGGTAACAGGCATGTCTCCTGATGTGCTGGGCAAGAGGAAGAGTGAGAAAGAGGAAGGTCGGAAGACACAGAGGGAGCTGCGCTGTGAGGCCGGCTCCCGGGTGGGGGTCTGCCGGACTCCTGTCCGTGGCGGGGGGCTCTCGCTCAGAAGAGGGCTGGGCAGACTGGAAGGCGGTGCCTGGCAGGGTGGCAGCAAACAGACCCAGGGCAGAGGCGGAGGGAGCGTTGGTGGGACCCCTCCACGAGCTCCCATCAGCTGGCCGTGAGAAAAGGTCTGGGGAGCAGCTGACAAGAGCCTGCCAGGCTACCATGAGAAGTCCTGGGAGACACAGATATGGAGCAAGGCCAGAGGACACAGAACGGGCAACGGTCCTGACTTTCAGAGAAAGAGGAAGGTGAATTCCAGAGTAGAGACCAGCCACCTCAAGCCTGGTTCTGATCAAGGGACATGCGGGCTCCCCGAGGGATGGTGAGAGAGCCGGGAAAGCAGCTGGCTACCGAGGCAGTACTGGACGGGAAGTCTCCCAGGAAGGAAGGGGCCAGGCCACGCTGGATGCTGATAAGGAGTGAGCTGCTGCTGGCAGGTCTGGAACGTGTGTCATGGCTGAGCTGTCCAGGCCTTGGGCTCTCATGATCCCCCTGGGGCCGCTCTGACAGAGTCACAGCCGATGGCTGGCCACCTCCAAACAGGGTGTGACCATTCACTGGTTACAGCCTAGAGCAGGCGTTCTACTGGGGGCTCAGCCTGTTGGATGTTTTCATCGGTCCCAGGATAGGGACAGAGGTGCCGTGGGGTGGTGCCATCTCATTTAGCAAAAACGGTGCCAGGATCAGGAGCCAAAAAAGAAGGTCTGAACAGATGGTAATGACAGATCAAATCTAACAATGAGAAGTTGTAAATAGAGACGAAAGGACGTGGCTTAGTACAGTGACCTTTTATAATTTGCTGTCCGAACTTTTTGGAATAAATGGGGAGGATTGCCAAAATACCAGGTGCCAACTGGGCATGTCCTGGGCAATCAGGTTGGCTGGATCACCGTATTTGGCAGCACGGGTGAGAAGGTTCCTGGCGTTTGGGGGACTGTAAGTCCAGTAAGTTGTCCCCAAGTCTATGAAGTCTTAGGCTGCTTCAGGACACACCGGGATTGGGTGACTTACCCAAGGTGCCAGGCTAAGAAGGGGCAGCACCAGGATTAGTGCCTCCGTCTAAGTCCCTTAAAAATTACTCCGGCTGTTCGGACTTTTGCTAAAAGAGGCCGGGAACGCATGCTCTCTCTTAGGTCCTCCCAATTTCAATCTGACAGATGAGCTGGGGAACCAGTCCTTTACCTGCTTCTCCTCTGTCCATCAGTGTCTCCAAAGCAGCCCCGATTCTCAGGAGAGTCACAGGAGTTCCCCCCCCCACCGAAAGCAGAAAGCTGACAGGTGATTTCAGGTGCCCTCTCCCACACCCTCTCGGAGCCCACGTGGCGGGGAGAGGCAGCGGCACCCCATCTAACAGTTTTCTGGCACAATATATTACCCAAGAACTTTGCCAGGAGAGAGTGACTGGTTCAGCATTTCTCAAACCTCAGATATTCCATACCATGCAGGACTTCTGCCGTATCCTTGAACTACGTACACTGTGGTCGGCGTAGTAAATACATATTTAAAACAATCCATCTTTTTTTTTTTTTAACGTCAAGAAAATAATTTGTTTAGGAAACTCCAGATTGCCACCATGAATAAACAGCTAGGACCAACCCTAAAATTATAGTGAACAAAAAAGCAATGTAGTCAGCTTGAGCTGTGCGGCAGAAGAGGCGACCCTGTAGGCTGCGCCCTCTTGGCTATGAAGGGAGATTTATTAGAGATAGCCAACCGTCACGCTGAGATAAATCAGAAGGCTTGGAAGGGAACCAAAATGGGACAAACTTTTCTCGCTGTGTGTAGCAGAAGTATTTAACACGGCTTCTCTGTACCATCTAAAACCACCCCGTGTACCGTGGTGTTGCATGGATGACATTTTTAGGAAACCGACTCTGGATGAGAATGATACTTGGCCATTAAGAATGGTTACATAAAGAGGCGGAAGTGTCCTAATTCGTGAGATGACAATATTAAACAGCACGTACTAACCACATTGTGACGAGAAATTGGAGACAAGAATAGAGAGTGCCCTTTAAAAAAAAAAAAAAGTTAAAAAAAAAAAAAAAGAATAGAGAATGCCCAGCAAGGTGTCTGGGGCCTTCAATGTCCAGTCTACACAAAAGAGCTGAGGGTACCTTCTGTAGGCGTGACTAGTCATTTGAAATATTCAGGATTTTAGTCTTTCTCTTTTAATTAGCTTAGTCTAGTGCTTAAGAAGTACACCTCTCAGCAGTAGAGCGTCGGCCTAGCGTGCGGAGGACCCGGGTTCGATTCCCGGCCAGGGCACACAGGAGAAGCGCCCATTTGCTTCTCCACCCCTCCGCCGCACTTTCCTCTCTGTCTCTCTCTTCCCCTCCCGCAGCCAAGGCTCCATTGGAGCAAAGATGGCCCAGGCGCTGGGGATGGCTCTGTGGCCTCTGCCTCAGGCGCTAGAGTGGCTCTGGTCGCAACATGGCGACGCCCCGGAGGGGCAGAGCATCACCCCCTGGTGGGCAGAGAGTCGCCCCCTGGTGGGCGTGCCGGGTGGATCCCGGTCGGGCGCATGCGGGAGTCTGTCTGACTGTCTCTCCCTGTTTCCAGTTTCAGAAAAATGAAAAAAAAAAAAAAAAAAAAAAAAAAGAAGTACACCTATATGAGTATGGTATCTTTTTTCCTGTTCCTTTCTTTGCTAAAAACAGAGTTCTTGGCCCCAGAATTAAGTTGCTTCCAATGGAAAGCCTTAGGCCGATAACCTTCCCCTCCCTTCCAGCTGAGTTCAGCCCTTCTTCAATTGGGGCAGAAGTAAAACGGGGGCAATTTCAACTTTAAAGACCATCTCCATAAACAAAATGAACCCACCCCACAATTTGTCCAGGGCATTCCTCCCCCTAAACCCTCCTTATTTAATTTCTGGGGAATTTTAAATAGAGGCCTTGCAAAATCCTGCACCGCCTGACGTCAACAGCCCTCTGACAGCGTGGATTCTTCCAGGCGGTGTGGGGAGCAGCCGCCACGACTGCTGGTGCTTTGCCAGGCTCCTTACCCAGCTGGAATTTGGGAGCCACTGGTGTCACCCTAGGAGTCTGTGGGAGAAGGAAGGCCACCCGGAATGTCCTGCTTGGGGTCCTGTAGCTGCAGTTCCCAAACTTCAGGCATTATAGGGTACCAGAGAGCCAATGAAGCTAGCCAAGTAGCACCTGTACTAGTGCTCTTATTTAAAAAAACAAAACAAAAACAAAAAACCTTAAATACTTAAGTATTTAAAAAAGTTTTCTTACGCTATCCTAGATGGAAACCCAGTATCGCTCGGCATAAACAGAAGATAACTAGAAAAATACATACAGTGAAGCCACAACACTATGGACCTCTGACATGGTATTACGGCAAATTCTAGCAAGAAACTAAGGCTGGAGCCAGATTTTCTCTGGGTCAAACTAACAAGCAACATCAGCAAGTGTTAACAACACAAAAGCCCCAGATGGAGGCCTTTCCTTGACTCAGCCTAGAGAGAAGGAGAACAGAGAGGAAATAACCTTCTCACAATGGGGGTCAAGGCTATTTAATGCTGTGCCCAACACACGTTTGTATGGCCCCCTCTCTAGGAAATGCTGATCTTGCAGAAGGAGCTTTGGGTTAACAATGCGCAGCCCTGGGGTTCAAGTTCAAGCTTCGAGGTCCTGCGCACACCACTTACCCTTCTGAAACTCAGTTTCTTCTGAACAATGGAAACAAAGCACCTGCCCTACTGGCCCCTGCAGTTACTCTGAGAGGGTCAATGGGGGAAATGCTTTGAAAAGTCTCCAGGTTAGCCTGACCAGGCGGTGGCGCAGTGGATAGAGCGTCGGACTGGGATGCAGATGACCCGGGTTCAGGACCCCGAGGTCGCCAGCTTGAGTGCGGGTTCATATGGTTTGAGGAAAAGCCCACCAGCTTGAACCCACGGTCACTGGCTCCAGCAAGGGGTTACTCGGTCTGCTGAAGGCCCGCGGTCAAGGCACATATGAGAAAGCAATCAATGAACAACTAAGGTGTTGCAATGCGCAATGAAAAACTAATGATTGATGCTTCTCATCTCTCTCCGTTCCTGTCTGTCTGTCCCTGTCTATCCCTCTGACTCACTCTCTGTCTCTGTAAAATAAATAAATAAATAAATAAAAAATTAAAAAAAAAAAAAAAGAAAAGTCTCCAGGTTGGAGGTAGAGGAAGCTGGCGGGGTTATTATTCTGAGTAATTTCAGGAACCTGCTGGACTCAGCTACCCTCCTGCATACAACTTACTGCCCAGACTGGATGGTAGCTCATCCCTGGGCCTTAGAGAAAAGAGAATGAATATGCCATGTGACAACTTTCAGTTAACCTTCCCAACATGTTGCCACATGGGATTCAAAATATCATCCCCATTTTATAGATACGGAAACTGAGGAACAAAATGGCCACTAACTGGCTATTCTGTGGGAAAGTAGGATTTGTACCAGCTTTTCACAGGGTCTGGGGGAAATGCCATCTACCCTGTTTTTGTGCACACCCAGCAGGGCTCAGAAGCCCCCAGGGGGGATTTACTCTTAGATCCATCATCGCACCAGGCCTCATCCTTCAAAGCCACCCCCACAGCTGGGGTTCTGCCCTCCCGCCCTTGCGCTGACCTGGCATCTTGGCCTTCGGTTTGGGTTAGCTGCTGCCCCCAGCTTGACCAGGGTCTCTTTGAGGACAACAGCCAAGTCTTGCTCATCTTGGCATCCCGTCGAGCCCCCTGCCTGGCTCGGTGTTTCAGACAAAGAAGAGGCTCAGTGAGCAGCCCTTGCGAGTGAAACGCACCGAGGATGAGCATAGATAGGCTCCCTCCTCCTTCCCTGGCCGTCTCTGTCCACCCCACTCCCTCCTGCCTCAGTACTGCAGAGCCCAGCTGCAGGGGTCAGTGTGAAGTCAGCACTGGGCATTCTCCTGACTCACCCTATGGCCCCAGGGCCCGGCCCTGCTAAGAATCCGGGCAGCTAGTCAGCCTCGGGCAGTATTCCCTCCTCCCTTCACCGGAAGGCAAGAGGTACCTCTGACTCACAGCTCACCTAGGGATCTGCACACAGGGACCTGAGGCCAGGACTGCTTTGTTGCTTATCCTGTAACCTGCTGGAAATCACCCAGTAAGCTAATACTCCCAGCAGCCAGCTCTCAGTCTGCTCGTATACCTGCTTGGGCCATTTTCATTTGGGCCTCTCCCCTCACAGGGATGGAAAGGCCAAGCTCAGGGAGGTCCCACAGGCCAAGCAGCAGGGACAAGCCCACACCCTGGGTGAGGTTCTTGGAGGAATGCAGAGGGACTAGCGGCCCCTCCCCAAACTCACTCAAAGCAGCCCTACTGGCCACAGGCCTCCACAGGGACTCCTGCTGGCCAGCTCCAGGAGCACAAAGCCCTCCTGTCTGGTCAGTGCAACTTGGAGCTCTGGAACAAGCAGCCCGAGACATGCTGCCCCCAACCCCCAAAAGGTGGGTGGGAAGAGAGCTGCCCCATCAAGGTGCCCCACTCAGGGCCTAGGGAACCGCGGAGGTTAAACCACAAGGCAGCGGGGTGTGTGAGGAAGAACTCTCTGGGCCTCGGCTTTCTCATCTGTAAAACGGAAGTCACACTGACTGGGCTTTCTCGGGCAGTGGTGGGGTTACAGGACAGATGGTGTTGGGCTTGCTGTCTGGTACACAGGCCCCTCAGTAACCCCTTTCTAGCCTTTCCCATACAGAAAACAGCAAATGGTCTTAACTTGAGCCCTGAATACCCAGGTCCTGAAATAACCATCCTGAAGCCCCCACTGGGTTGTGAGTTAAGCAGAAGATCTCTCTGAGCTTTTCCTGCGCCATTTCTGTTTGTGTGTCTCTAGCCTCTGGACACCATCTTGTCTTCCTAGTTCCTGAGAGCTACTTTACACACAGATCCTGTCTCAATCCAAGGAGAACAGGATACATTCAAACAAGATACACCCCAAGTCCACATGCCTCATTCTAGACTTGCCACAGTTACAATAATTGGTCAGGCAGTGTGACTGACACCCATGAACACCAATCAGTGATGGAGCTCTAACTTTAGTCAATCTCTGGTACTTAGAACTCCCAACAACCAGTGTGGAGGGGTCTTCAGAGAGTCACCACCCTGCCTCAAAACACACCATCAACCGCAGTCCCCTCTGCCAGGTCAGAGGGTAACTGTCTACTTCCCCCATGAGACTGTCAGCTCCACAACATGGAGAACAAGTCTTCCTTTAATAGCTCTGCGCCTCGGTGACACGCACACAGCAGGAGATATAGGGTGGGGACCGAATGAATGCCTAATCTCCAGCTCCTGACTACACACTGGCTTGTTTGCTTGGTTTGCTTTTCTACGCTCTGAATGAGGCCCAACCTTTGATCAAACCCCACTATGATCAGCAGGAAGATCCTCTTACCTGATGGCAGAGAGATGGGATAGGAAGCTAGGAAGTCACTGATCTTGTCTGCCCTTCATATACCCACCTCCCAGCCTCCATGAAGTCATCCCACCATGGCTTAACCCTTGGGAGGAGACTCTCACACCATTCTTTTTTTCTTTTTTTTGTATTTTTCTGAAGTGAGAAGCGAGGAGGGAGACAGACAGGCTCCCGCATGCACCCGACTGGGATCCTCCCAGCAAGCCCACTAGGGGGCAATGCTCTGCCCATCTGGAGCATTGCTCCATTGCAACTGGAGCCATTCTAGTGCTTGAGGTAGAGGCCATGGAGCCATCCTTAGCGCCCGGGCCAACTTTGCTTCAATGGAGCCTTGGCTGTGGGAAGGGAAGAGAGATAGAGAGAAAAAAGAGGGGGAAGGGTGGAGAAAGAGATGGTCACTTCTCCTGTGTGCCCTGGCTGGGAATCGAACCTGGGACTTCTACATGCTGGGCCGACACTCTAACACTGAGCCAACCAGCCAGGGCTCCAGAGACACTCCATTCTAAAATTGGTTGTAAGGTGGGAGGCCTGGATAGACAACAGATGTCTGGGGGTTGATGGGGGCCATGAAGATTCCCCTCCTTTAACTATGCCTCAGCAGTGACAGGCCTAAGACCCCCCAGCTGAGCTGCAGCCCTTGGCCATGACAGGCCATAACTTCATTCCCCAGGAAGTGAGTAATATGGTCATTGGCTCCAACTCCCTATAGCTCTGGCCTGTCCTCTAGACTGCAATGTGGATGTCTTCATCTCCACTCTGTTCTGGTCTCTGGATCAGAGCTCCCACTCAACCTGTGACTATCCAGGACCCCCAACCCTTAAACCATCTCAAGAATGAATTGAGACGCCCCAGATGGGCAGAGCATCGCCCCCTGGTGGGCGTGCCGGGTGGATCCCAGTTGGGCGCATGCGGGAGTCTGTCTGACTGCCTCCCTGTTTCCAACTTCAGAAAAATACAAAAAAAAAAAAAAAAAAAAGTGGAAGCCTTTTAAGTCCAAGAAGGCCACTTTGTGTCTGGCTCTTAGTGAAGCTGGGACACAGGGCTGGGCTCAGAAGCAGAAGAATGAAGCTAACTACTCATATGGGAGGCATTGAGGCAGGAGCTCTGGATGCTCTCCTTCCCTGTGCAAAGCCCTGATGATGAGATCAACTTCCTTCCTCTCCTCCCAAGAATAAAATCCTTGCTTTGTTGGCAAAGAGGCCTAGGCATTCGCCAGCCCTGGTCCGGCTCTCGTTATCAATGCCAGGGTGCGCACACCCTCGCAGGACTCTGGGGAGCAGCGTTCCTTACACCAAAGCAGGAGCAGTTCTGAGGCTCGTGTAGGGGGTGCTTGAGGACGCGGAGGAACGGAATCGGAAGGAGGCCTCCCAGGGCGGTGTTGGGGCTAAGAGGGGTGAGAGCCCATTATTTTTTCATTTTCTTTTCTTTTTTAAAAATATTATTGATGGATTGATTTTAGAGAGGGAGAGAGAAAGAGAGAGAGAAACATCGATTTGTTATTCCACTTATTTATGCGTTCATTGGTTGATTCTTGTATGTGCCCTGACCGGGGACTGAACCTGCAACCCTGGTGATGCTCTAACCAGCTGAGCTACCTGGCCAGGGCTATTTTTTCATTTTCAAGGGCGGGTCATTCTGCTCCAAAGTGCTGAGCCAGTTTCATTATATCCCCACTCGACCTCCTCCTCCCCCTCCTCAGATTGCTAGGCACAAAGCACACATGAAAACAGTGCCAGTTTAAACATGTAGAGGATCAGGACACTTGGCTAATGGGCAAGATGGGGGTAAGGACACCCTAGGCAGACATGAGAGACCCTGGGGAAATGGGCTTCTCCAGTTTACCTCAAGGAGAAATGGGGACAGCAAATAGCCCCCCCCAACTCCTGCAGAGGCTGGTGGAGCCCTCCCATGCTGGGCTTTGAGACCCCTCGCTGGCTTGAATTCTGGCCTCTCTTTAAGCCCCAGAGCTATTGCTTTCACATCTCCTATTGAACTTGAGAAGGACGGAGGAGGAGGGGCAAGGGAAACTGCATTCTTCCCCATCAAAGCCAAGAGTCTAAAGTAATACTTCTGGTTGTAACTGATCCCAGCCTGTTTGTGATTACGGCCCCTTGCTTGCTTTCTGGCAGGACTTCCCTAGAACCCCGCAGTACGACTAACGGGGAGAGACACCCTCAGAGCTCACTTGGATAATCTTGTCCTCGTCTGACATGACCAACAACGTCCGTCAGCCTCTCTGCTCTCAGCAGTTTTCCAGGGCAACTCTTCAAAACATTACTTTATTTTTAAAAAAGGGGGGAATAAGTCACCCCCAACCCCTACCACGAAATTCCACAGCACTAATCATTTCTTCTGTTACCAGCACCATCCTGGAAAACATGCAGCACCAGCAGTCCCATTGGCTGATGCAAATTGAAGGAGAGAAGAAGGCTGGGGATTGGACTATCTTCCTCTTTTGCCTACACCCCTCCTTTCTATTAGGGGACACACACACACACACACACACACACACACACACACACACAGCTTTTGCTGCCATAGCCCAGCAGTGGCTTAGCAAAGCTCAAGACTATTTCTCAGCTGCTCTTTCTCCGGAAATTTAATCTGCAAAGCATTTGGCCTCACAAAATCCATGCCAAAGGTGTCCAGGAGCCCACGAGTCCCCTGTGATCATCATTACAAACCCAGGAATGTTTGCAGCCAGTGACCCATTTGGCTGCTAGGGAGAGCCGGCTGAGGTTTGCCAACATGGTCAAATTCCCCTTGCCTGCTCCCTCTAAGCTGACACTGGCTTTTTCTCAGAGCCCCAGAGGTTAGAGGGGATCTAAGGAGCTCCAGAACCATGATGATGAAAAGACTGCTTCTCACCTGGCCAACAGCACGACCAGGGGAGTGCAGAGCTTGGTACCTGGCAAGCAGCCGAGGCCACCGTCTGCACTGCCAAGCACACCTGTTTTACAGGTGGGGAAGGCTGATGCTCAGAGAGAGAGAGTAGCTTTCCGGGGTCACCTGGTTCATGTGTGGCTGGGCCTAGAACTTAGATTGACCAAGATCCTCTTAAAATGCTGGCATTCCTTCCACGAGGGCACACTGTCGCTCTGCCCATTGAGATGACACCCTGAGCCCTGCTTAAGTGGCAATCCCTTGACCCAAAGCATCTGGCAAAAAGTGGGCGGCTAAAAGTGGCAGAAAGCCTCCCAGAGCACAGGGAGGTCACTTGGCCAGGCTGGGAGAAGTCTGAAGCCAACAGTGCAGGCCCTGGTGCAGGGCCGGAGACCCAGCAGTGGGAGCCCCTGGATGGCAGGACTCGATCCCGAAAATAGGGGCATGATGAGTGCAGAGAAGGTGAGAGCCTCGCGGGGGCATCCACAGAAGTATAGACAATAAATGAGAAAAACAGTGTCCAGGAACACGGGACCGGACATCGAGCCAACCTCGACAGCGACCTCATCACCTTCCTGGGGGAAGGGAGGAGCGAACGAGTCCGGAGAGCGCCTCCGGTCGGGGGGTAGGCCCAGAGCCGGCCAGTGGGAATGCCCCACCTTGGTTCCGAGAAGTGGCTTTGTTAGACAGGGGAGTCTGCTTCCTCAAGTTGGGGCCTCTGATCGTGATCTTAAAGGGGGAAGCTGCTATGTATGAAAAAAGGAGTCTGTCTGAATGATACGCAGGAAGCGCCTCCAAGTCTGGGGCCTGCCTCTGCACCGTCTGTCTGTCTCCAGGCTCCGCTTCAGCACCAGGCTGAGGGGCCTCGGGTCGGGAGCTGGAGTCAGCTCGCCTCCTTACCGCACCTGAATGGGGGCCGGGCCTCGGCCAGTCAGGGCTGAGCCGGGGTACACCCACCCTCAGCGGGCGGTGAGGCTTGGGTGGTGCTGGGAGAGACAACAGCCCTAGGAGACGGTACCCTCTGTACCACCAGCCCGCAGCTGGGTGACAACCTTGCTATGAACTTGCTGTGTGACACTGGGCAAGTGCCTTCCCTTTGCCAGGCTCCCTTCTTCCTCTGACGAAGGAGCAGTACAGCAGACGATCAGAAATGTCGCCCTCAACTTGGTAAGGAAGGAAGAACCGCCCAGCCCAGCAATACTGTGCTATCTGCCTTGCAGGTGGTAGGCACACTGTGAGAACAACTGACCCACTGCGTCTGGGCCTGGATCCTGCAGTGAGCGAGGGCTGGAATGCCGTCACCTCCAGAGACGCAGACTGCATCCTATGGGAGCAGTCACTCAAGCAGGGCTGAGACTGCTGAAGGACGCGGTGGAGGGGCCGGAGGCCGGAGGGCAGCTCCTCCCTGCATCCCGTGGGTTTGGGAGGGGGGCTGCCCAGCGCTGCCCAGGCACAGCCCAGGCTCTGCCCTCACACCCTCAGCCCTGCCTGCCAGGGCCCTGATGAGCAGATCTCTGGGGACACCACAAGTGCCCCTGCCCACCCACCCACCCACCAGGTCCGGCCCATGGACCTGGCTGCCCCAAGGCTGGAACACTCATGCAACTCCTCTGCAGGAAACTGAGTCAGCAGGCTCCCATCCCCTTTCATGTTCCCTCCGATCCTCCCCTTGGCCTTTCTCCTACCTCAGCCAGGGCTGCAGCTTGCCTGACCTCTACTCTCCTGTTCTCTGTAGCCTGAGCAACCCACGCAGCAGAACGCTCTTGGCTTTGGCTTTCCAAAGAAATCCACAAGGAAGAGATTTCCAAACATCCCCATTTCCAAACAGTGGATAAATAAGTAGCATATGTTGGGAGGCCATGCCTCACCTCCCAGCTGTGCAACCTTGAGACAGTCACTTAACAACTCTGGGCTTCAGTTTCTGCCTCAGAAAGATGGAACGCTAACATCCGCCCTTCCTCTTACCAACACACTTTATAAACTACAGCTTCATGTCTTATCATCAAAATATTCTGATTCAGAAAGAAGTCACCTTGGAAAAGGTCTCAAAGCTCCTTACTATCTGGCATGAGCAGGCACTCCCCAGGTGGCCTTGACCTCTCCGATGACCCGCCAGCATGAGTCTTGAGAAAACATGCCATGCGTGTTCAGGCCACTGTGCTTAGAACGTTCCTTAAAACACACGGTTCTGGGACACGGCGATCCAAGGGCGGACTGTGGCCATGCCGACAGGCCAGACGGAACAGGAGAGATACTGTCGTAGCACAGCATCTCACACCCACTTGTGGCTCGCTCATTTTACGGCCCCTCCTTGGCAGACTCTCTCTCCCCAAGCTTGGCTCTCTCACCTCCCGTGGTGCCTGGCCACTTCCCTATAATCCAGTCCAATAAAAGCTTAGGGGAGGCAAAGACATTTTTGCATGAGCCCGAGAGGTGCCAAAGCAGGGAAATGTAGAAGCTGGGCCGAGGCAACTAAACGAAACCAAAAAACCCCGATAATTTCATATAGCATGTGTCAAATGTACACAGAAATAAACTTGAGGGTGACGAGAGCCGGAAGCTTCCCTTCACTTACGGGGATTTGCCAGCTCAGTGCCCAGGATGGGGAGCCCCAGTGAACACGGGCTCCCACAAGGCTTCTGGGGGCAGTTGGGTTAACTGGGTCAGCCTGACCGTTCTCCTGCAGGGAATACAAGTCAGCGCTGGGCACGCAGAGGATGAGGTTGTGGAATCTGAAAAGCTGCTGATAGAGGGGAGTGATTACCCTGGGTAACCCTGCTACCCCCACAGTGGGATAATCTGGGGACAGAGCGAGGGGCAACTTCTCAACCCGCATTCCCTGATCCTGACAAATCATACACACCCAGAAAGTGCCCACTCCAGGGTGGAAATCTGTTATGGAAAAGTGGAGGAAACGCCGAGCGGGGAGACCTTTTCCCTGAGCTTCAGCCTCGTGGTGGGACCTGTCACTTCTACTGGTGACCAGGGCCCTGTATGTGCGTTGGGGGCAGGCAGGTCTCCAGTGCTGGCTGCTCCCTGGGCACCTGGGCTGAGCTGTGTCTGGGGAGGGGAGTGAGGTCACCTGCTGGCTCCCACTGGTGTGTGGTGGCTGTCATACCGAGAACAACATGCCTTGGTCTGGTGCCACTAGGCCTGTCCCTCTTCTCTGCTCTCCCCACCACTCTCCCCGGGCCCAGCTGGCCTCTGGTTCTCCCTCCGTTCCCCACACTCCATGCCTGCTCAGCCCGACCGGCCCCTTTTCAGAGAGGCCTTCCCGAGCCACACTGTCCCTCCTCCCCTGCTGTCCGCGCCGTTTACTCAAACTCTGCGAGTCCTCTCCTGCTTCCCTTGTGACTGTCTCTCCTACATGTGAGCCCCGAGGGGGTGGGCTTTGTTCAAAGGGCACCGTCATCTCTGGGCCCCAGCCTGGCACTTGGTCAACTACGCAATATGGTTTCGGGACGACCAATCGCTGGAGACGGGCCATACTGGGGTCTGAGTAGTGTGTGCTCCCCTAGTCCCCTAGTGTTCGAACCCGGAACAGTGGCATTTGGGTGGTGCTTATGAACAGACCCAGAGCAGACTGGTTTGCTCCTCCAAAGGGGAAGGCAGGCATGATTCTCTGGCAATTCAGTGGGATTTCCAAAGTCACCACTGCACCCTATTTTTTTGCTCAGAAATAATTGTCTAAGGAAAATGATCTTTGGAGGAGTTTGGGACAGGATAGACCCACAAAGGCAACGTGAGGTCAGAGTGACCGGCCCAACCTGAGCAGGTGGAGATGAGGCAGAGAGTGCCCAGAGCCCACTGCCTGACCTAGCCACCTGGCAGCTGCCCCAGGGACCGGCAGCCGGCAGCTCTCAGTGCTGACAGCCCTTGGAAACCTCCTTAACAACAGCCCACAAAGATCTGGCTAAAGGAAAGAGCGATTCCAGCTCCTGGACACATCTTCGCCGCCACACTGCTCCCGCAGCCAGGGTCGTTGCTTCCGAGTACCACTACTCTCAGGTCCTGCTCCCGCCCACCAAATTCTGAGAGCTCCATCCACTGCTGCCAAACTTCCACCTTCTCCATCAGCTCTCACCTGAAGCAGCCATCTACCTGCCTTGCTATCTCAGCCCCAACGAGCCCAGACCTCTACCTAGCACCCCACTCACCTGGAACTGGAGTTCCCTCCCTCTCTGCCTCTCTGCCCCTCCTCTCCCTCCAGGCCCCAGCTCAATGCATCCAACTCCTGCACGCACCTTCCCTAGCAGCACGAGGCTCTCCACCCGCACCTGCCCCTGGAATGCCAGCACTGCGCCAGGCAACAGAGCCACTGAGGGCGGCCCAGGTGGGCGACTCCTCTCCCAGCCTTGCATGAAGCCCCCTGCCTCATAAGGGCACTGTCCCTGGGTCACCAACAGAAACTGGATTTCTGTCTCCATCTCTCCTAGCCTGGGGCGAGGGCAGCTGCCTGAGCAAGGGCTGCAGGGGTGCGACTCCGGTCCTCAGCACGCCCTCCTGCCTCCACCCCCCTGCAGGAAGCCCCCTGCTCATCTTACTCTCCTCGGAGACCCTCTAGCACTGCCGAGAGGAATCCACTTTCTGTCAGGCGGGAAAACCAAGGCCCCGCGAGGGAGACTGGCCTGCGGGGGGCCTCAAGGGCAAACTGTGGCAGCGCTGCCCCAGTCCAGCCGTCCTACCCGACTCCCGGGTACTGAGTCCTCAGAGTGTGCCAGGCCCACAGCTAAGCACAGAATTCCTTTTGAATCAGCGTATACCTACAGCTGTGGGGACAACTATCCCCATTTTGCAGATAAAGAAACTGATGTTCAGAGGACCCAGGGTCACCAGGAAGTACAAAGTCGACATTAAAACCAGGCTTACCTCAGTTGGAGCCCATGTTTTTCATTGCAATCTCCTTCTCAAAACAATCTGTGGCCTGGGGTGGATAAAGCTGGGTGAAGGGCCCACGGCTGGATCAAGTGCCCACTTCTGCCCCTGGGTTTATGCTCTATGGCCCTTTCCCTGCCCGCTGGCTCCGTGAGGTGGATAACAAGTGCACACCAAAGACAGTCTTGGACCAGAATTGACTTTGGAATCGCTGGTTAGGCTGCTGTAGCAGGAACATACATGTGCTGCACGTGAAGAAATGTTGTCAGAGACCCAGGCCTTCTGATGGCTGAAGAGGACCTCATGGAGGCCAGTCACCTCATCCAAATGGGGCTGGCTCACCGGAACCAAACTCTTAAAAGGCTGTTGCAGAGCTAAGAGGGTTAGTTCACTGATCTGCAATGCAGATTGCAATAAGCCTGCCTTTATTGGAATGCCTAGCCTGTCTTTATTGGAATGTCTCTTTTCTGGGGTAACTTGGCAGTCTGAATTAGCAAGCAGATGGTTCCTTAAGCACATAAACTAAGCAAAAAGACATAGGAGATATTCATAATCTACTTAAAACAACAGAAAGTGTGCAAAACTACCTCAGCCTCATGTTACAATCTATGCCTTCAGTACTCAGAATGCTCACATCCATTAGAGTCTAAGCCCCATCAAAGTAGGACCCTTACGGGCATATACCCAATCTGCACAGGGCCTTGGACAAAGGAGGTATTTGAGAATTATGTGGAAACAGAAATTAAGTGACCCCAACTCACAGCACACAAACCAAGTGTTCAGACTCCTGATTCTTGGTTTTCTCCACTACACACACAGAGCAAATACAAGCAAAACAGTTTTAGTCAGTGTTTTTGGGCTACCTTACCCCTCTAGAGCTGCTTTCTTTAAAACCTGCCTTCCAACAGCCACCACTGAAGAAGCTGGCTAGGGCCCTAGCTGGGTAGCTGTTAGAATGTCGTCCCGATACATCAGATTGTGGGTTTGATTCCCAGACAGGGCAAATACAAGAATCAACCAATGAGTGCCCGACCTGTGGTGGCGCAGTGGATAAGGCATCGACCTGGAACACTGAAGTCGCCTGTTTGAAACCCTGGGTTTGCCTGGTCAAGACACATATGGGAGTTGGTGCTTTCTGCTCCTTCCCCCTTCTCCCTCTCTCTTTCTTCACTAAAATGAAGAAATAAAGTCTTTAAAAATTTTTTTAAGCCTGACCAGGCGGTGGCGCAGTGGATAGAGCATCGGACTGGGATGTGGAAGACCCAGGTTCGAGACCCCGAGGTCACCAGTTTGAGCGTGGGCTCATCTGGTTTAGGCAAAAGCTCACCAGCTTGAGCCCAACGTTGCTGGCTCAAGCAAGGGGTTACTTGGTCTGCTGAAGGCCCGCGGTCAAGGCACATTAAAAAAAAATTTTTTTTTTTAAATCAACCAAAGAATGCATAAATAAGTGGAACAACAAATCAATGTTAATGTTTCTCCCTCTCTCTAAAAATCAATAAATAAAAATTCTTACAAAAACGTTGGCTAGAAAGCCATGTTTATACCCCGTGACACTTCTACAGCTGATTGGCCCAGGGCTGAATACCTGACGTAAGGTCTGTCAATCTATTGGTTGGCCAGGAACCAATCAGAGTCAAACATCAAATTTTGAACTCAGAGAACCAGAGATCATTGTCAATTGGTGGTGGTTATCTCCACTGAAAGTCAGTCTAGTCCTGACAAACCAACAGCAGGAGAACAGGCTGCTGTTATGAGTGAACAGGAAGAGAAGGATGACTGATAGAAGAAGTTCGAAGCTGGGCTTTAAATCCACATGGTGCCCGAGAGAGGCAGACAAGAGTAGCTGCTCTTGTGTTGACTTTCTGGTTCCTAGTCCCATGAGGCTGCGATATACTTCCCACCCTTGGGTTTGATGAGATTTTCCTGCAGTCTTTCAATAATCTTCATTAATCCTTTCAATAATGAACAAGTCAAAGTAGATGTCTGTCCAAGATTTAGTTTTTTCACCTGCATAATTTCTTACCTGGGTGGACCAGTGGAGCTCGAAATTCCTTGCTAGCACAAGGTTTTGATCATAGATTCCATAGTTATGTGCCTCCAAGGAAGTATAAGAACTATCAGTGTTATCACTCTAGTACCAGGAAAGAAGCAAAGACTCAGAAGGAAAGCTGAGGCAGGAAAAGAATGAGCATCTGTTGACTCATCTCCCCACACCCGCCCTTGGCTCCGGGTCCTGAGGAGGAAACAATCTTCGAAGGTTGCATACAGCTTTGCTCAACTCAGAAATAAGAGCAACTGGGACCCTGCCGTCGTCACTGCTCTGCCAGAACTCAGACCAGATTACGACTGCTGGAAGGTGAAGCCAATGTAGTCTTTGAGGCCTAAGAATGTCCTACTCAGGAAGCATTTCAGGCACCACTTTTTGTGTCAAGACAAGACAACAATGGCAGGTGCATGCTCTGCTGGTTGGTAAAGCCAATAGAGCTGTTGCATCTTTCTGCTGGATTTGTTCGTCAATGGAGAAAAAGAAGCATCTCCAGGCTGGGCTCCAGGCCCATTGCTTGATCAAAAATGCTTCCCCTGAAGCCACTCAGGTTTCACGTTGGCTGTCTCTGACTTTCGTCCACCCCTGTTCCCTAGAATAGGCTTGTCCTCAGAGCTGAGTGCACATCCTCCTCTGCTACTCCTCTCAGCTGTCGCTTATCCTCGAGTTCAAAGAAACAATGAACAGGAAGTCCCACTGCCTACGAGCACCAGGTTGGAAGGAGGGACACAGAGGCATCCTTCTCCAGCAACACGCCATGGAAGCCCTGCAGTCATCCCAACCGGCCCTTGCTTCCCCGACCCACAGTGTCAGCAGTTCGGGGATAGTCCTACTCACTCTCCCCCTGCATGCTCTGTACAGGGACAGAGTTCAGCTATTGGACTCTAGGGGAATGACTTAACCTGTTACTTTAGCCGCAAAGTGGTTAAAGTACCTTCTACTTCGTGGGGTCTTTCCATGACTGCAGTAAAATGACACATGTGAGGTCTGACCTAAAACTGGATTTGATTGTTGACTGACTCCCAGTTGCCTTCCAGACACATCTCTCTCTCTTTAGACCAGTAAGATAATAGAGCACTGGCACAACCATGCCTCCAAATCGCTTGGTGGCTATGGTCCCAGGCAGAGGGCTCGGAAGAGCAGGGGAAGCCAGTGGTGGCCGGATCCCTCTATGGACACTCCACTCAAGGGACTTCCAGTCCAGTGAGAAGGGAACACAGGCAGGGTCCTGGCTCCCAGTGGGCAAGGCCAGGCCCTGGTGCTAACTGGGACTACTGAGTGAAAATGCCTCAACATACCCACCAAGCCCCAAGGTCAAAGGCATCACAACTGGGTCTTTGTTTTAGAGTTCAAAAGCCTCACACAGCACTCCTTACAAAGCCAGTTTACAGGATGTACAACATACCCCCCTACCACCACCACCACCAGACATCTAGTTTCCGAGAACTGGGAAACTGCCCACCCAAGGATCTGAAGTTCGGCCCTCTTCCTTTCTCCCCTCCACCCACTTAGTTTCTCTGGTTAAGCTGGCTGCCCAGTCCAGACCTCCTGGTTTTCAATGGTGACAGACAGTGTGGGTCTGCACAGTGAACACAGCCCTCACTGTAAACGTCTGCCGCCAGGGAGCCATCTCCCTCAAGGGTCAAGGTACGAAACTCCCAGAGAAGTGGGGAAGCCACTTCCGGAAGGCTCTCCCCACCTGACACCCAGGGCTCTACGGAGTCTCTCGGCCACGGAGCTGAGACAAGGGAGAGGGCTCAGGGAGGTCATCCTCTTCAGGCCCTGCTTCCCAGCTGCCACCAGTTACCTCCAATTTACAGAAGGAACAACCGAGGGACCCGAAGCCACCCAGCCAGTAGCTGGGGGGAGGAATCCTGCTTGCAGGGACAGCAGCTCCCGCAGAGGGCTGCCAGGCGAGGCTCTGGGGACCCAGGCTGCCCGTGCCCGCTCGGCCATCGGACTCCTCAGAAGAGGAGGTGCCTCTATGCCTTTTCCGGGCCTAACACGGAACCCCCAATTTGTCAAGAATCTTCCTCCTCCACTGTAGGCCGGACTCCACACGGTCCCAGGGGCCTGGATGCGGGATGGGAAGGCAGAGGACACACCCGTCCCTGGGAATCAGAGAGTCTTTATACAGCAGGCTTTCTTTTGTTTGGGATCTTGTCTTGAGCCATCCTGGCCAGTGGCTGGTACCCACTCCTCCTGCTGCTCCAAGGCAGGGAGGTGGCAGAAGGGTCCCTACGCTAGAACTCTGCTTCTGAGCAGACTTGACCTTATACGGAGAAGTGGGCCCGCCTTCCTTCGGAACAAGTTCCAAAACAAACATCTCTCTCTCTGTCCTCAGCTGGTGTCTCCCATCCACCAGTACAGATCCCCTCCGCTGGGTACTGTGGGTTTCCAGAGCTAGGTCCTGTGACAACACAGCTTCCCTGGGGGGCTGGGAGCTGGGGCTGATACTGGGAAAAAGGCTAAAGGTAAAGCTGTGCAGGAAAGAGACCCATGTGGGCTCCTGGGGTGAAGGACCCAGGCCTCATGCTGGGGACGTGGCTCTGCCAAGGGGACTGCTGCTGTCGACCTTGGCAGTGACTCCAGGCACACAGGCCGAGCCTGACCGCTCTGAGAAGGGAACAGGCTCCGAAGACCCCAAATCCAGTGGGGCCATGAGTCAGACCTACATGGGCAGCGCAGCCTAAGCTCCCCTCCCCAGGAGGCCTGCTGGGATTTTCTTAGCATCTCTGTAGCTAGTTGCGGCCCACAAGCCTAGGAATCAGGGGTGCAGGAACATTCCTGTTCTGTTCTGCTTTTAACTCAGATGACTCACTTCCCCTCAAATCTTCTGAGTGTCAGTTAATCTATAAAATGGGCACAGTCATCCTTTGGCCTGCCGTCCTTTCAGCGCTCTAAGTACTGGAAGGGAAATGAGTGGGACAGGAAAAGGCGAACCGGCCCCTCCCCTCCAGAGGATCCTCTCAGCACAGCCCGCAGAGGTTCCTGGCCAGGGGCCTTCCCTTGCGACAAACCCAAATCGAAACAGAACACCCCAGGAACCAACTCAAGCCCAGCAGACCCTGGACAAGCTGCCGATGAATGTCCTGGGCCAGAGTCGGCCCCGGCCCTGCTGGCGGCCACAGGGGCCTGCACCTCCAACTGGCCCTCTTTCTCCACCTACAGAGACTCCTGCTGCCAAGGGCACCAAGGCTCTCAGGTGTGCCCGGCCAGAACCTGGGAACCAGCAGTGCCCTGGACAGCCCCAGACAAGACACAGCTCAGCTCCCAATGACAGGGTGACTGCCGCAGGACCCTCCCTGGCCCCAGGACCTGGCTCCATCCCCCTGTCTGGGCCCTCTTCCCAGGTCCTGGCAGCCTTCAGCTCGGCAGGGGGCAGTCAGCTCACTGCCCAGACACCAGCCAACCCCTACAGGCCTGGCCTTTTCTCAGACAGCATGCCAGGGACCCAAGGACCCTAGACCCCACAGTGATGTCGTGGCCTGCCTTCCCCTACCCCTGCCTGGGCCTTGGCTTCTACTCTGGCCCCGTAGGGGAGAGCTGCTGTAGGGTGCGCCTGAGCTGGGAGCCACCTTCCCAAGGGGCCCAAGAGGGCACAGGGCTCCTCAACGTGGGCTGGACAGTCACACCCACACTGCCACCCCAGCCTTGCATGAACACAAGCCGGTTAATCACCCAGAGCGGTAGAGACATTCTTCTACCACCAGGCAAACTGCTGGCCTGCAGCCCAAACCAACAGGGGAAACTTCAGCCTCCTCAGCCCTCTCCCTGCCAGATGCAAATAACGTATAGTTGCAGAGGTGGGGGAGGAGGAAGGGAACAAAAACCAGCCGTCCATCCAAGGAGCCGGGCTTGGAACCCCGAGGGGAAGGCCAGGGCACTCACCGCTTTCGTTCTTCTCGATGACATCCACCACCTCCCCGGCCTGGAGACTCAGCTCCGAGTTCTCCTGCTTCTTATAGTTGGACACCACCACATACTGTTCCAGGATCATGGGCTCGGCGCTGGTGTCGGCACCTGGTGAGGGCAGAAAGCACGCGGTGAGCCAGCGGCCAGCCATGGCCCCGCGGCCAGGGCGCCCCCTGTCCATCGGCCTCGGCGGAGGCTGCTCGGTCGCCAGCGCCGCTCCAAGGGGCCGCCTGCAGCCAGGGTTCGCAGCTCGCTGGGCCCCAAGGCCAGGCCATATAGCAAGGCCCCGCACGGCCCGCTGCACCGCGGGGGCCAGGGGACATGGGGAGCCAGGGGCAGAGGGGGGGTGGGGGCAGGAGAGAGGCAGACGGAGACCGAGGTCAAGGAAACTCGGAGGCAGAGCCTGCTGCTGCGACGCGTTAGTCACAGCCCGGCCTGAGAGAGGCAGAGGAGAGGCCCGGGGCAGACGGGGTCTCTCCAGACCCCTGGGCGACAGGGGCGTGAGGAGAGGGCTGCGGGTGGGCGGCCCATGAGGGCTGGGGCCCAGGCTGAGCGGAGCGCAGCGGAGAGAAAGGCAAGGCGGGAGGAGGCTCCTGCCTGTCCCCGGGCCCCTGGAAACCCGGAGAAAGAGAACCGGTAGTCCTCCCCTCAGGAGGGAGAGGGAGAGAGCGGGAGAGACCGGTCCACAGCCCAGGCCCAGGCGAGAAGTCAAGAGGGTTTGAGGCCGCCAATCACTGGGGTTTACTCGCAACCCTTAAATAGAAACACATGAGACCCATCGAATGAGGAGCCGGGGGTGGAGGCAGGGGAGGGGGAGGAGGGCCGAGACTGTTTACTTGAAACCCAAGAAGAAAGCCCTAGGCAGGCCAGCCCAGCCCCCCGCCCCCCCACACCCCTCCCCGCCAGCTTTTCCTGAAGTTCTGCTCCTCGCCTGCCTCTGGGGCTCACCAGGGTGCTGCCATTCGAGCCCAGGGCCTGGCACCCCGAGCAGCCTCCGGTCGGCTCTCCCAGACCGGCTTCCAGAGAGGGCACTGGTCCGGCCTGGCTGCCGCCCACTGGCCACGCGGAGACTGCCTCAGTCTCCCTCTGCCTCTACTGGTCGAGGTGTGTACTCAGGCGCCCAGAAGCCCTTTTCTGGCAGTTTCGTGGAGCTCGAGGGGTCAGAAGGTGGGTAGGTGGGGTCAGAGGTGCAAGAGGGCAGGCTCCCAAAGAGCAAGCACCCTCTCTGGCCTCAGCCACAGGACCAGAGCAACATTCACTTAGCTAGCGCCGAACTAGAAGGTGGACAGATTGGGTGCCCCTCTCTGCTTACTGGCTGTGTAGCTCTGACCATGTTGCTTAAACCTCTCTGTGCTCCACTGTTACCATCACCATCACCAAGATGAAGGTGGGGACAAAACACCTAAGACGTGACATGCCCTGCAAGGAGCTCAGAGGAGCCACAAGCCGGAGACCCACTGGTCACCTCCCACAGGAGGTCCTCCCGGACCAAAACGAATTCCCAGTACCCTTCTTGAACTACGCTGTACACCAGGGGTCCCCAAACTTTTTACACAGGGGACCAGTTCACTGTCCCTCAGACCGTTGGAGGGCCGGACTATAAAAAAACTATGGACAAATCCCTATGCACACTGCACATATCTTATTTTAAAGTAAAAAACCGGGAACAAATACAATATTTAAAATAAAGAACAAGTAAATTTAAATCAACAAACTGACCAGTATTTCCATGGGAACTATGCTCCTCTCACTGACCACCAATGAAAGAGGTGCCCCTTCTAGAAGTGCAGCGGGGGCCGGATAAATGGCCTCAGGGGGCCGCATGTGGCCCGCGGGCCGTAGTTTGGGGACCCCTGCTGTACACTCTGTACTGTACATCTGCCAATCTCCTGAAGGCTGCA
The DNA here is from genome assembly GCF_036850995.1 of Saccopteryx leptura. NCBI lineage: Eukaryota > Metazoa > Chordata > Mammalia > Chiroptera > Emballonuridae > Saccopteryx > Saccopteryx leptura. The sequence continues at coordinate 23,803,303 of NC_089515.1, read as the reverse complement.
GGCTCCATCCCACCAATCTGCCTATAGGAACAGCTGAGGGTTCCCAGGCTCCACACAGCCCCCTGGTGCTTCAGCCTATAGCCACGTTCCCTATATCCTCAAGTTTGATTTGGCTGATGCTCCGTGCCAGGCACATACACTGTCCCACGTTACCCTAACAACAACCCTCATCCCTTCCCATCTCCCCAAAGACCACTCAGAGAAGCCCAGGGGCTCGTCCCCATCCACAGCGCTGCTGAGGAGGGAACCAAATTCACTGTGTTTTAGTTCAAACCCATCGCTCCTTCAATTACAGAACTGCCTCTGGTTTCTGTTTCTAGACATCCCGTTCTTCTAGCACCATGATCCTCAACTTGGTCCCCCAAAATCACTTGGGGAGCTTTTAAAGAATGTAGGTGCCTGGGTCCCACCTCCAGAGAGCCAGAGTTAATTGGTCTGGGGTGTTTTTTAAACACCCCATCTTCCCCCGTGATCATGTACAGGCAGGGGTGAGAAGCGCTGCTTAGATCTTTGGGTCTTTTCAGTGGAGGATCTATCTAAGTGAGGGCAGGGAGCCGTGGAGGGGAAAGAAACTCCCGGGCCCTGACAGTGTTCTCCCCTGAGGAGTGGACCCTGCAACCCCAACTCAGCGCTTTGGAGACCCAGAAGAGACCCTACCCCAGCTAAGCCCACCACATGCATACGCACAGGCCAGGGAGCCCCTCCAAAGCAGGATTGTATTTCAGGCAGAAAAGAAACCAACAGCTGGGCAGCAGGGCCAGCCTGGCTCTGCACTCAGACGCGGTCGGCTTCTGCACCTGCCCCTGCCAGCAGGACGGAGGCAGAGCTGGGCACAGTGCTCATGGAGACTACCTCCCCTGTGGCCCCCGGAGGGACATCAGTGCCTCTGTGGCTAAGAGCACTTCTTAAGTGCACCCAGCACCAAAAGGGGCTCCCTTTCCAGTTTGTGGGGGAAAATATAAACAGAAGAGGAGTTCCCCAGCAACAGATTAGAGAGCTTCCAAATCCTGAGAGCACTGGATTGGACAGAGTGAACCGTGAGCCTTGTTAGCGCTCACTCGTGGGCCGTACTATGCCAAGTGCTGACCGCGTCACCTTGCTGTCTGGTTTGATCTCACAACAACCCTATGCGGTAGGTCTTATTACAGCCCCATTTTACACACAGGCAAACTGAGGCTCATGAGAGTGAGCAATTTTCCTAAGGTCATCTGGCTGAGGCTGAACCCAAGCCCACCTGACACCGGCGTTAGTGTTCTGAACTTCTGCTCTGTGCCCGGCCGACAGAGAGCCTGATCGCTGGTTCCCAGGAAAGGACCCTGCTTCATTCTACCCCCAGGCACCTGGCACGTGGTTGGAGCTGAACAAGGACTGGAGTGTGGGTTCCTTGTTGACTCTTGCTACATGTACTGAGCAGACCACCATGCCCACTTAGGTGGTTGGCACTCAGTGTGAAATGAATGAACAGGCAGACAGATGAACGAAGTGACTTAATGGTCTGTTCTGAGCCAATACAGACAATCAGGCAGGGCCTCACTTCTGAAATCTGGGGAAACTAGACAAGTACACTGCAGAAGGGAGGAAGGGGAGACGGGAAACAGAGGCACAGAGGAGCAGGCAGCCAGAGCTGCCAGAGAGGACAAGCAGGGGTGCTGGGAATAAAGAGACATCAGCTCATTTTAACGCAAGCCAAGGAAATCTGAGACAGATTTCAAAGAGGGGAAAAATCTACATACTCCTTCCCCCCAGCCCCTTGGAATACTGGCCCGGGCCTTCTGAGGACTGACACTCTGGGTCCAGGGAGAAGAGTCAAGGACATGTCCCCCAGGCATTCCAGAGCACAGAAGACGGGCAGTGGCACATCTCAAAGGCTACTCGCAAGGCTGGGACAGATGGACGCACGGACACTCTGTCCTCCTGGCTGCCCTCCCCTCCCCTCCCCCAGCACATGCAGACCCCCCGCTAGCTCACTCTGGCATCTGCCCCTGAGGGTGTTGCCTGCCCAGGGCCGTCAGGGTGGGCGTGAGCTGGGAGCAGGTATCCGATGAAAAACCTTTCTACAGGCTGGCCGGCGGGTGACGTCATCCCGGAGGCTGGATCCCCTCCCAGCCCAGGCCTGGAAAATCAGGGGCTGAAGGAGTTGGCCCTAGCGAGGGGGAGGGGTGGCAGAGGGAGACTTCTGTCTTTAGATGGCAAGGGATTGGCAGGGGCATGGAGAAGGAGTGGATCCTTCTAGAGAGGAGAGCCCCTCCCAGGTTGGAAGAAGGCTTTGCAAGAGTCTCATCCAGGGCTGGGCCCTTGTGCGGTCCCCAGAGCCTCTGGCTCCGTTTGCGGGGGCTCTGGGCGCTCGCTGGAGCGCGGCCCCACCCCTGCCTCACACCTGCACTCCTCCAGCTACCACCTGGATGGACCCCTGGCTCCTGCCTGGTCCTGGCTGCCAACTTAAACTTCTAAACGAGGCTTTTGCCAAGTCAGTCTCCTGCTCCAACACCTTCAGGTCCCTGTGGCCTATAGAATAAAGGCTAAATTCAAGTTGGGTCTTTCCTGACAATCTGAGCTCCCCAAGTTCCCTGACATACAATCCTCCTGTTCCAGGCAGCACTCATCATTCCACAGGTGTGTTCTGGCACCGCCGGGCCAGCCGCTCTGTCCTATGCAGGTTCTAGTTCCCTGACATACAATCCTCCTGTTCCAGGCAGCACTCATCATTCCCCAGGTATGTTCTGGCACCACCGGGCCAGCCGCTCTGTCCTATGCAGGTTCTAGTTCCCTGACATACAATCCTCCTGTTCCAGGCAGCACTCATCATTCCCCAGGTGTGTTCCGGCACCGCCGGGCCAGCCGCTCTGTCCTATGCAGGTTCTAGTTCCCTGACATACAATCCTCCTGTTCCAGGCAGCACTCATCATTCCCCAGGTGTGTTCCGGCACCGCCGGGCCAGCCGCTCTGTCCTATGCAGGTTCTAGTTCCCTGACATACAATCCTCCTGTTCCAGGCAGCACTCATCATTCCCCAGGTGTGTTCTGGCACCGCCGGGCCAGCCGCTCTGTTCTATGCAGGTTCTTCTTCCCGAGCCTTTGCTGTAGCTGTTCCCACGGCCTGGGACGCCTTCCTTTCTACCAACCCCCATTCTCCCCAACCACCGCTGCCCTCCCGGAGTCGCCGGCTCATACTCGCCACAGCGCTCGCCCCTATCCTGCACTGAACTTGTCCTGGGGCGCTGCTGCCTAACCAAGAGTCCCCCTGCGAAGAACAGATGCCCCAGGACTGGTGCCCCAGGACACGGCACTGGAGACAATAATTGCCTGAGATTTCTGACACAAAGGCATAAAATTGGAGTCTGAGGGTCCAAGATCCAGTCCTGCATTGCCCCTACCAGCTCTGTGACCCTGGGGAGGACAAGTAGCCTCTCTGAGCTTTAGCTTCCTCACCGGTAAACAGGAGCCTCATGGACTGTTCCAAGCATGGTATGAGGTGACAGGCTTAATGCCCTAGGTAAACTGTACCAGGGGTCTCCAAACTTTTTACACAGGGGGCCAGTTCACTGTCCCTCAGACCATTGGAGGGCTGCCAAATACAGTGGTCCTCTCACTGACCACCAATGAAAGAGGTGCCCCTTCCAGAAGTGCAGTGGGGGCTGGATAAATGGCCTCAGGGGGCCGCATTGCGGCCCGCGGGCTGTAGTTTGGGGACGCCTGTAGACAGTGCTTATAAAGCAAATAGAAGTGGAAAATTCGGGGAGAAGCAGGAGGGGTTTGGTTCCTTTGCAGCCTCAGCTGGTCTTTTGCAGAACCAGCAGGCAGCTCAGGGCGAGGGCCACAGGGGCCAGGAGAAGGGTGGCCAAGGCCCTGTCCCTGCAATGTGACCCTCTCAGATCCTGCGTCCTGGCAGGCAGCGGGCACTTGCCATCTAGAGCGGTAGATCAGAGGCCCCAGGCCCACTCTGGAGGGGACACCAGGTAAAGCAACCCTAAGACCCTCGTCTACAAGGATCCAGCATCAGCCCCTGCCCCAGTGTCCTGTCTCATCGAATACTCCCACATTCCAGATGGGGAAACTGAAGCCCAGAGAGACCTGGCCACTCATTCAAGACTCCAACCCTGGCTGCTTTTCCCCTGGCCCACCTCTCCCTCCCCTCAGCCTCTTGCTCCCAACAGCTGGGCTCATCCTGAGAAGCCAAGCCCTGTGGTGGCCCCTGCCCCGGGCTCCCCACACTCTCCATAGCCTCCTCCCCCCCCCGAAACCCTGGGCAGTCCACCCACGTCCCTCACAACTGGTTCCTCCCAGGCCTGCCTCGGCCTGCCGGCTTCTCCACAGGCCCTTGGGCGGCCAGGCTATACGTTTGGTGAATAAAATGTATTGTTGTGGGCCAAGTGGGCTCTGGCTCGCTGGCTCGAGGAGAGGGGAAAAAGGGACAGGAGCCCAGCTATTAGCTCAGGTCCAGGCCCTCATCATAGGCAACAGCAGAAGGATGATTGGAAGGGGCTGGGGACAGGCAAGGGGTCCTCCTGACTGCTGCCCTCTTCTCTGATCTTTCCTCCCAAGAGGCACCCCCCCCCCCGCCCACAGCTGCGGTGGGAGGGACGGACCCAGCTCCCCCTGACCCTTCTGCCTTGTTCCCCAACTTCCAAGCCTGCACCTCAGCCCTCAGGGGTGGGCTGGAGAAGCTGGTGAGAGGGGTCAGGCAGCACTCACAGAAATGGAGGGGTTCCCAGAAAAGCCTTCTGGAAACCCTATCCTCTGCCGGCTCCTATCTCCCTCTAGCAGCCGAGAACTCTGCCGTCCAAGGTTTTCTGCAATTATCCAGTAAGATCAAAGACTAAAGGCGAGCCCCTGACCTGGCCCAGCTCCGCCCAGGAGGCCACAGGACACAGGCCCAGGGCTCTGAGGGCCGTCCTGGGCTAGGCAGCCCACAACCTGGAGAGCCTCCTAGGGCCAGAGGCAGCTCCAAGCTCTGCACCCAGGAGCCTGGGGGCTGTGGCCTGCATCCCAGGTGCCCCAGTCCCACAGCAGCCCCCACAGCCTCCTGGGAGGCTCCCTGGGAGCCTGGCTTCTGCTCTCTGCCTCAGGGTAACTGCCTGAGATGAGATCAGTAATCTTGGGCTGGCCCATTTCACAGGGATGGCCAACTGAGTTAATGGCCGGAGATGATGACAGGGACTCACTGTCTGTGTGCCAGGCTCCCCATGAGGTGGCACCGCATCCACTTAGGGAGGTTACATAACCCAGCCAAGGCAGCACGGCCCAGGACGGAGCAGAGCCGGGATTCAAACCCACAGGCTCCGGGACTGGGGTGCATTTGCTTACACACTGAGCTATGTGGGCACTGCCCATCAGAAGGCTCCAAGGCTGGATCTGAGACCTAAAAAGGGTGGAAAGGTAGGCAAAGAGTTCAGGCAGCAAAGGAGCAAGAGAAAGCAGAGAGGATGCTGGGCGTGCTGACAAAGGGCTGCTACACATCTCCAGGGAGCATGCGGCAAAGGCCAGCGGGGCCGGCTCCCACACGGACGCCTGGGACGCACGTGTCCACACACATGCACGCACATGCACGCTGGGCAGTACCTGTCACGTCCTTTTTGGGAGACTCAGCCCAGCTGGAGAGCCACACTTCCAAGTCCGTGAGAGCAGGAGGCAGCAGGAGAGGAGAATCAGAGGAGAGAGAACCGTTAGGCAGGCAGGAGGTCCACGGGGTGAGTGGCTGCAGGCGCCCGCAGAGCAGCTGGCGGAAGGCGGGGGAGGGGAGGGGAGTGATTTCCTGGCCCTGGGCTGGCTGCTGGGCGTGGGCAGGAGTGATTACAGAGGCGCTGGGACACGGCCGGCCAGGATGGGGATAATGAGGTGTCTGCCGAAACGCAGGCATCCTCTGGAGCACTGAGAAGCCCACATAATGCTAACTTGGAACAGGGCCCGTGGGCTATTTCTGCCCTGGAGGAGGCAGCCTGGACCTTCCTCTCTGGCCATGTGGGTGGCTGGCCCCACAGAGCTTGTTGGCTCTAAGGATCCTCACCAGGTCAGCAGGCTCAGCAGCCTGAACCTGGAACTCCAAACATCAGGGTTGGAGAGCCCCAGGTCAGTCTCCAGGCTCAGGGACCATACCACTGGGCCTTGATGTCTTCTCTAGCCCTTGCCCCAGACCCCAGACCCACCCGCTAGGAAGATGGGTCCTGGCAGAATGGGAGGGTGCCTCCTTTCAGAGTCACACTTCAACTCCAACCCAGAAGGACAGGGACCTTTAGTGACCAGAAGAGAGGAGGGCTCTAGCCCAGGCTCAAAAGTCATGTCTGATCTGGGCCTCAGTTTTCTCATCTGTGAAATGAGGTTAAAAGTTGTCCTCCTGATCCTGGCCCAGTAGCTCAGTTGGTTAGAGCATCATCCTGATCTGCCAAGGTTGTGAGTTCAATCCCCTTTCAGGGAACATACAAGATCAACCAATGAATGCGTAAATGAGTGGAACAACAAACTGATGTTTCTCAATCAATAAAAATAAATAAATAAAAGAAAGAAAGAAAAAAGTTGTCTTCCTGACAAGAGGGAGAAGCAAAGTCAAAGCACCTAAAAGAACCTATGTATATGCCTGACCAGGCGGTGGCGCAGTGGATAGAGCGTCAGACTGGGATGCAGAGGACACAGGTTCAAGATCCCGAGGTCGCCAGCTTGAGTGCGGGCTCATCTGTTTGAGCAAAGCTCACCAGCTTGGACCCAAGGTTGCTGGCTCAAGCAAGGGGTTATTCGGTCTGCTGAAGGCCCGCGGTCAAGGCACATATGAGAAAGCAATCAATGAACAACTAAGGTGTCGCAACGAGAAACTAATGATTGATGCTTCTCATCTCTCTCTGTTCCTGTCTGTCTGTCCCTATTTATCCCTCTCTCTGACTCTCTGTCTCTGTAAAAAACAAAACAAAACAAAAAAACCTATGTATATACGATCACGAGATGTGATATAATAACATCACGCAGCAGAAAGCTCTTAGCCTAATCAATGGTGTGAATATTTCTAGAGGATCAACACGGAATAAACACTGACAAGTCTACCATGACACACAGTGGCTCATTTACTCCCCCTGACAATTCTCTGAGGTGGGTGTGCATGTTTTGCCTGATAATACACAGAAGCAGTGTGAGTTCAGGTAGGGATAGTAACCAGCCCAAGTTCCCACAAGCACAGCGTGGTGGAGCCAGGAATGGAACCAGGTCCGGGAACAAACCAACTGAGGCTTTCTCTGCTGAACTGCTCGTTGCTCCAGAGGAGCGTGGTGTTGGCTGCAGCAGGGACAATGAGGAGGAAACGTTGGGATGAAATCGGAGATACAAACCCTCACGTAAACGTTGAGATAAAAAACAAAAACAAAAAACAAAAAACAAAAGCCCTTGTACTGCCTGCCCATCCACCCAGCCCTGGCCAGGATTGCTGCCTGACCCAATGACAGAGTGATCTAATCCTAACGGCAGGGACATTTACACAGCATTCACTACACACCAAGCATCGAGCCGCATGCACAGATGGTTACTCATTTGTTTTTCACAATAAACTTACAACGATAGGTATTCCCTCCCTTTTATAGATGAGGAAAATGAAATGGAGAGGTTAAGTAACTTGCCTGAGGTCACACAGCTAACCCAGTGTCCATCTCCTGTGGGGACACAGACTTCAAGTGATCATTCTGCCACTGACTGTTGTACGCACTTAACTCTCCCTTGCTCAGCAAGCCGCCTTTCCAGCTGCAGGCTGCCCCCCACGCAGAGCTGGGAAGCCAGGCCCTCCCAGTTCTTACTTTAAAACCAACAGAGGGGGGCTCTGGGGGAGAGGTTTAGTAAGGACTCAGGAGTCTGACCATCTGGATTCAAATCCAGGCTCTGCCCCTTTGAGGAAGTTACTTAACCTCTCTGAACCTGTTCCCTCACTTGTAAAAATCCACATGAAAGGATACAATCACCTTCTAGGCTGCTGCAAGGATTAAAAAAGGTAATATGCAGTAAGTGCGCACTCAGCACAGTGCCTAGTACACAGTTAGTGCTCAGTACTGTTAGCCACCATCGGCGACGTCTCCCATGAGCACGGTCCAGTCAGCTCTGGGGCACTAGAGACAAACCTTCTGTGGCCACAGCGTCCATCAGGCCTAGCAGAGGGAAGCCTCCGTGGGCAGAAAGAGCTACACTGGTCCCACAGGCCTGAGACAAGCTAGATGCACGTGGGGCCTCTGAGGCTTTAAGCAGGGTTGGCCAAGTGGGGGGCTGAGTCAGAATGTGGGACTTCACTGCCTGCTGCTACATCTTGCTGGGGTCAGAACTTCCTGGGGCTGTACCCCAGATGTGGCCAAATGGACTGCCCCCCCCCCCCGAGCCGTGTCAGGCCCATCCTGCCCCATCTGGCCCTGCCTAGCCCTGAGCCAACCCAGCTAAGAGGTTACCCCATCTCTCTCCATCTCTGCCGGCTTTGTTCTTTTGCACACCTTCTTTTTTATTTCTTTTGGGTTCTTCAGAAGGAAACCATTTGGGAAGTGCTAACACCTCTCTGTGAGCCAAGGGATATTATTTGACCTGGGCCTGGAGAAGCCAGGAAGACTTGTTCTGTTAGATTAGGAGTTGACAAACTTTTTCTGCAAAGGGCCTGAGTCAATAGTTCAGGTTTTGTGGGCCATGTGGTGTCTGTTGAGACTACTCAACCCTGTGAATAGCTGGTGTGCCAGAAAAACTTTATTTACAAAACCATCTGGTGGGCTGGGCATAGCCTGTGGGCAATAGTTTGTCAACCCCTATGCTAGCAGATGAGGCCATCAGTGAGGAGGAGATGCCCCAAAACCCTAGGAAAGAGAAGCGGGGACCCTTAACCCACAAAGACTAAATGCTCAGAAGGTCTTGGCTGCTAGGATAATTTTTTCAAGAATCATCTCAGCCTGACCAGGTGGTGGTGCAGTGGATAGAGTGCTGACTGGGACACGGAGGACCCAGGTCCGAAACTCCAAGGTTGCAGGCTTGAGCGCGGACTCACCAGCTTGAGCGCGGGGGTCACTGGCTTGGGTGTGGGATCATAGACATGACTCTATGGTTGTTAGCTTGAGCCCAAAGTTTGCTGGCTTGAAGCCCAAGGTTGCTGGCTTGATCGAGGGGTCACTTGCTCTGCTGCAGCCCTCCGGTCAAGGCGCATATGAGAAAGCAATCAATGAACAATTAAGGAGACTAAGGAGCTGCAATGAAGAATTGATGCTTCTCATCTCTCTCCTTTCCTGTCTGACTGTCCCTATCTGTCCCTCTCTCTGTCATGCACACACAAAAATCACCTCAAAGGGTCTGATGCCCTTCCAGGCCCTTGGGGTTTGGGGGTTTGGGCCTTTGGGAAGACGGGTTGTGGGGGTGGACAGGAAGCTGAGCCCCTACTAAGTGTACAGCCCGAGCCCATTCCCACCCCCTTCATCCCCCATAAGCAGGCCTTCCCTTCTCTTTCCAAAGGAAAATGGGAAGCGAACCAGAAATGAGCCTGTCTTTCTAAAAGAAAGTCTTTTTAAAACATGATTTATTTCCCAGTCCCCTGGACCCGCAGAATTAATCCAGTTTCACGGTTCCCACCCCTAACTTCCCCCTCTTTGGAGTGCGTTCTCTCCGGCCCACCAGAGCAAGCCCTCTCCCAGGGTGGGAAGAACCCCCGGCCTCATTACAATGAACGGAGAGCCCCTGGCTCACAAACCCCGGCCCTCCGGCCAGGAGGCAGACAAGGTTGCTGGCTCAGGGCTGGGAAAATGGAGAGACAGAGAGATGGGGTGAAGGATCGAGAGGCCAGCGCAGCCAAATGAGCAGCTGTGACAGACACAAACTAACTGCTTCCTGCCCTCCCTGTTGTCTCTGCCTCCCTCTCCTCGGGTGACACAACCGAGAGCCCAACGGAGCAGAGTCACGGTGCCTGGTGGAAATCGAGGCGCATCCGACCAGGAAGCTGCACAACTGATTTTGCTGAGAATGAGCTCTGAGACCTTAAGCAAGTGGCCTGACTTCTCTGGGACCAATGCTGACATCTGTGGAATCAAACATGTGGGCCCACAGCTCTCCACAGTCCTTCTCTGATGTTCTAGACTCTTCCAGCAGAAGCCGCCTAGTCTTTGCAATACAAGTGCACTATGGCTAAAAAGAATCTTTCCCGAGAAAAACACTTGACACATGCTCAATATATGGAAACTCAAGTGAAAAAAAGCAAATCACTCAAGAGGTACGGAGGGCAGAAAACTGGAGCAAGAAGTTGTTGTAGAAGTCTTGGTTCTTGTGCTTCCTCTGCCTTTTAGCTCAGATTCTGGGCACGTAGCAAATATCTGAGCCTCTCTTCCTTGTAACACGAGCATAAAAATACTTCCTGTGTCTTTGTAGGGTTGTTTTAAGAGTGAAATAGCCCAATGCCTGCAAAAGGTTCTGGTGGGGGACAGAGAAGGGGCACGGAGGGTGGGGACAGAGCTGGTGACTCAAGCAGTGCCTGGGAGACAGGAGGTGTGGAGACAGGGTCCCCCTGTTGACCATCCTCCAGTACTTCTGTCCCTGCCACAGTCCATCCTCTTGGCTTGCAAAACCAGCAGGCATCTACGCCCAGAGAAAAGCCGGTGTCTGCGGGCCCTGGCCAAATACCGTGACCTGAGGACAGAGATTCTAAACCTGACTCTTGTCAGGTCCAAGTGGTTATGAGAAGTCAGAGAACAATACTACTTTGATAGTAAGAAAGTTTTCCCCCAAACACACATGCACCCAAGTGCTACATAAAAACAAAAAACAAAAAACAAACAAACACCTGCACAGTCCTAACTTAGGTTGGAGACTCTTCCTGGCGCATCCTAAGGTTTCTTCTAGCTCTGAGGAACTCCAGAGCAGTGAGAGTTGGGTTCAATTTACCCAAATCTCGTCTCAAACCATGCTTCCAGGAATCCTTTCTTCCCTGGTGTAAAGCAAGTCCCACCCATCCAAACTAATAAATCCAGAGTGGGCTGCAAGCCCAGGTGGGAGAGACGGGAGTGAGAACAGCCAACAGCACAAAATCCTCGGAGAATTAAAGCAAACCAAGGGCTCGAGGGACTGGGGCAGGGTCACCCTCCTTATCAGCTTACACAGTCCCCGCCCTGGGCTCCGGGGAGGGGAGGAGAAGCAAAGACCCTGCCAGGGGCCCTGCATGGAATGAACACACCACCCCCACCCCTTTCTTCTTGACATCCTTCCATTCTTCAACCTCTACTCGGGACCTCTCCCTCTTTGGGAATTCTATTGTTCTTACCTCACTGCAGCCTTGAACGAGTTTCTAAAGATCTGCTGTACTCGAGTCTTTTCTCTCCTTTTCTACAACTAGACTTTGCACAGGGCTGGAAGTCAGGTTTCCTACAGACATCGTGTGTTTCTTTTCCTTTTTGACTAGGCCACCAGGAAACTCGGCCACTGCTTTCAGGACATCAACTAATCAGGGGCTGCCGGCTGCTAGCCCTGCTATTGAAATGTAGTCAAGGGAGAAGCTGCTCTTCCATGAGCACATCCCTTGTAGGAACTGGGCTGCTACAGACATACAGTGGCTCAAATCTTTCCAACAGCCCTGCAGGGCTAGAGTCCTTCACAAAGAAGTAGTCTGGTTTGCGTGATATAGTTACTTTAGGGAGCCTGAAATGGGTCGGCATGTTCAGAGCAGCAGAAAGAGAGGCATCCACAGTGAAAGTGGTATGAAAGCCATAGAGGAGAAAAAGGATGGCCAGGTTAAGATGGCTAAGAAAGCCTGACTGGTGGTGGTACAGTGGCTAGAGCGTCGACCTGGGATGCTAAAGTTCCAGGTTCGAAACCCCAAGGTCGCCAGCTTGAACATGGGATCATCGACCTGATCCCATGGTCACTGGCTTGAAGCCCAAGGTCACTGGCTTGAGCCCAAGGCTGCCAGCTTGAGCAAGGGGTCACTGGCTCGGCTGCAGCCCCCTGGTCAAGGCACATATGAGAAACAATCAATGAATAACTAAAGTGCCACAACTACGAGTTGATGCTTCTGATCTCTCTCCCTTCTCCCTCTTTCTAAAAATAGGCGACTAAGAAAGCAAGCAAGAAACAGTCAAACATAACTTCCTATCAAGAGTCATACAGGCAGAAGTCTGGAAGTGTACAACTCTGAGGTGTGTGAGCTGCTGCTCACATGGGCAACGCTATGTAGCTTGTCATAAATACTTACGGCGTGAAAACCATGCCCGTGGCCTGGAGGGGTGAGGGGTTAATGCCGCTACAGCAGCAGCTCAGAGCCTGGCCCTGCCTCCTCTACTCGCGGACTCCAAGGCAGGGCATGAAGCTGATACAACCTGGGCAGTCATGCAGGATCACACCCTCACTTGGTTTAATGTTCTTGCGGCCCCCTTTGAAATCTTTAATCATTTATGAACAAGAGGCCCCATAAATAATACAACCGGTGCTGCAAGAGGTTTCTGGGTCACAGAATTCTGAGCTAAATAAATGGAAGTACTGAAGAAGGAATTGAGCAGGGCTGACATTTCTGGTAGGTATCACCTTCAAGACAGACGGCAAAGATGGGCCACTGTTTGTCTCTGGGTCCCCTCCGTCCCTAACATCTCTGGCTTCTTGGTGGTAACCCAAAGGCTAGAAGAAGCATGTGGGGACTCAGGACCAGAGAAAGGAAGACATTTGCCTAAGATCACACAGCAAGTGAGTGTCAGGACTGGGCTCCAACAATTATACCAGTTCCCACTTTCTTAACACTCATGCTGGCACTGAGCCAAACATCTTATGAGCCCTATCTAATTTAATCCTCACAACAATCTGTATTTTTTTACAGATGCAGAAAGTGAGACCCAGGGAAGTAAAGATTGTTCCGAAGGCCCCACAGCAAGGAAGTGATGAGCCAGACTCGAGCCCAGGCAGGCTGGCCGGGAACCGCGAACAAAGGGGCCTAACACAGGGAACTACATTCCCTGGATCCTCCCTGGCCACTGGCCAAGGGAGGCTCATTTGTTCTGCCGGGCTTCTCTCTGTACACGCGGCCATATTCCTATTCATGTTGCTCTCAGGAAGAAGGGGCCTGCCTCCTTCCCCAGGAGCTGCTGTTCCCAGAATCCAGACTCACAGTGGGGGCAGCCCAACCCGGGCTAGGAATGCACCCCTGACCCTCTGGCCACTCAGCTATGCAGTCAGAGAACAGTCAGTTCCCCTCTCAGGTGGGGAGTGGGCTGGGCTGGGCTGGGCTGGGGGTGGGCTGGGCCTAGAGCCATTCCACAGCCCATCAGGGACTAAGTCCAAAGGCACCAGCCTGGGCCATGGCTGCGGCCAGCAGAGACAGCCCAGCCACAGCGGGTATGGGCAGGGTGGCAAGGAAGCCAGGGGCACCGCAGCCACCTAGAGGGGATGACGCAGGTGTGGAGTGGGCGGGCTGCCTTCCTCCCTCCAACTGCTGGAAAGACCTGGAGCTTCCCGGTTCCAGACAGGTCCTATGGCTAACCAGACACACTGGGTGAGGAGGCAGGCAGGGTTCTGAGCCCCTGCTGCTGGCAGCTGCTGCCTGACCCCACAGAGGCCCCGTGGGCTGCAGCCTCCCCCTCAGTTCTCAGGTTCTCCCCTCTCCCCGTACCGGGGCACTGATGTGCAGAGACGAGACAAACTCAACTCTGTTCAGAGTTCCGGGATCCCCCCCGCCCCCGCCCTGGGGCGGGCTGCTCTGGTGGTCCTCCCCCACTTACTAGGATATCCCCCAGCCAAAGCCCTTAGCTGTGGAGAGGGGGCGGCAGCAGAAATAGGAGCCAGCGAAGCAGGACGGAGGGAGCAGCTGCTGGGTCTCCGGGTCCCCGGCTCTGTGGTCCGTCTCCCTCCCTGGCTGTCTCCACACTGCATCCCTCCGGGAGTGATTGATGGCAGCACCAGCAATGGACCTGAGACCTGGCATTGCTAGCCCAGGGCCGCAGCAAGTGGATTGTCTTGGCTCTCAAGACTGGACTCTTGCTATCAGATCATCAGTGAATCTACTGCTAACTCTTTAATGAGCATCTACCATACGCACAGCTTGGGGCCCCAGCTATGACCAACTGACTCTTCCATCTGTCTCTGAGCTTTAAGGACAGGGCACAGATATTCCCGATCACAGACGCTTTCCTAGGTGTTCCCGTCTGCGTCAGGAGTTACGTCGGTTTGGGGAGGCAGTGTGGCTCCCTCGTCCATCTCTCTGGCACTGCTGGGGCTGCTACGCAAATGCATCCTCACTCCCGAGGTGGCCCGTACCAGCTGGAGGGCATGCCCAGGCACTGAGGGTGGCTCCATGGCCTCTGCCTCAGGCGCTAGAACGGCTTCAGTTACAACAGAGCAACAGCCCAGATAAGCAGAGCATCGTCCCCTAGTGGGCATGCGGGTGGATCCCAGTCAGGCACATGCGGGAGTCTGTCTCTCTGCCTCCCCGCTTCTCACTTCAGAAAAATACAATAAATAAATAAATAAAATGAAAGGACTTCACCCTCCTGCCAGGAACAGTTATGTACCTAACCCTGACCCAGAGCCAACTCCAGGGCCGAGCGGGGGAGACTGGCATAATGGGAAAGGCGGTGCCCAGACACTTGTGAGGGCTTCTCCTGCACGTCACACCCCTGAGCCAGGAGCAGTACTCGGGAAGCAGCACAGAGTGGTGTCTCTTCTGGGCACAGGGACGTGAAGGGACTCTCTGATGTGGTCCCATTTTCTTCAAGACTTCAGGTCTAACATGAACAAAACACATCTTTGCACCAGCTGCTGGGGTCACACGTGGCAATGACAAGACCCAGGGGGCAAAGACGAAAGAGCCAGGGAAAACCACTTTTTTCCCTGCAAACATCTAAGTTTTACTGAAACTCTGGAAAATGTTTCTCTGCCTTCACATTTCAAAACTGACCAATTATAAAAATGCCGCAAGCCAACTAAGTTACACATGCCACAGTCCTATTTCTAAACAAAGTAACTTTAGATCAGAAAAAGGTGCTAAAAAAATAAGTAATGCGCATTTCCCCAGATTTTTGTTTTTCCATTGGCTTCATCATTACTGGAAATGTTACCTCTTTTGTCACATGTCTGTAAACCAAAAACTGAAGCGAGAAACAAGTTATTTTCTGGCTGAGGGCCGCAGTGGGAAGCATTTCTTTGCTGGACCACAACATGGCTGTCTCCTCCCCCAAGAAGAAAACCTTAATGGAAATAAAGGGCAGATGGAGTCTCATCACTGCCTCCTGATGAGGCGAGAAGATAGGCTTGGGCTGCGCAGACCCCTTCGACGGCCATTCTCCAGGACCCCAAATGCTGCACCAGTGTCCTCAGTCCAGTGACTGGTTCCCCTGTCCCATGCTGGCCCACCTCCCCAGCTTGGGAGACAACCACATGCATCTGCAATGAGCAGCCCGGTCTAGTCACTGCCAATCTACCCTGAACACTGCCATCAACCCTTACGGGCAATCCATCCAAAATTCCAAAAAGGCTTGGTCTCAGAATCCCTGGGGAGCCTGGCAAAAAACGCTCTTTCCTGGTACCAGCCCCAGAGATGCTGATTCACTGGGTCCGGGCAGGGTAGGGTCTGGGAGCCTGGAGCCAGTGAGTAGGTGCAGGATTCTGAAGCACAACTCCAGGCTTCGCGCACGCTGTTCCCTTCCAGACCACCTGCCTAACTTCCCAGCAGGAGAAGCTGGGACAGGAGCGAGGGGGCAGAGGGAAACAAAATGGGGCTGAGCATCGAGGCTACCAGCCAGCTGCCCACATCCTGGGAGCCTTCTCCTCGCCCACCCCTGCTCGGTGCGTCCGGGCCAGCAGAGCAAGGGGGCCCCGGCTGTGGGAGCGTGGCACAGACACGCACACGTGAGCAGCACACTCCCTTTCTCCATCGCATCACTGCCATGTGGGCTGGCCGTGGTGCTGCCTAATCAATCAGCCTCCTTTCATTGCCAATTAGTTGGCTTTGAATCCAGGGTGACATCAGGCTGAGGACCTGGAGCCATGAAAATTAAATATTGTTTTAAAACATCAGCCCGGGAGAGATGTGCCAGAGGCAATGCCTTCATGAGACACATCCGCTTTTGGAACCAATCGTTGGACCGTGCCAGCGATATCCTGGCCATGTTTGCAGAGCAACCTGGGCCTTCCTCACTGCGGATGAGTGGCTCTGGCCCAGGCAGACAAGAAAGCCTTGGATATTGTTTTGAAAAGTCTTGCTCATACTGTCCACAACTTCCTTTCCGGGCTCATCTCCCACCTCCCACTCCCTCACCCTTCTCTCCTGCCAGGCTGGACAGCTCTCCTTCCCTCAAGGTCTCAGGCTCAATCCAGCCTCCATGTCCCTGCTCATCCGCCAGCCAGGGACCTGCCCACCCCCTCTGCTCATCTGAGTCTCTCCTGTCCTCCAGGACACCTCTTCTGCCTCTTGCGCCTTGGCCAGCCCCCACTGATGTGACTCCCACAGCTGGTGGATCACAGCCACCTGGTCTTGTATTCATTGTTAACGAACCTGAGAATGCCCTGCTGTCTCAGCTGAGCTGCGCTCTCCAAGGGGCCAGGGACTAGCAACCACTTAAGAGGAATGAAGCCTCGGGGACCCTTGCAGTCTGGAGAGGAGTGAAGGCTGCTGCCGTCTGCTTTGTCTCTGTCCGTCTCCCTCTGGCTGGTGAGCAGCAGGCCAGGGGCCATGACAGCTGGTTCTGCTGTGTCTTCCTGGGCATCAGCTTCGGGGAAGATGAGGTGCTGGAGGTCTTACAGAGCTGCTCTCTCTACCGATGGCCTTGCTCACACCTTCGCCTTGTCCCAGGGCCGTGGGAGTGTGACAGCAGGACTCATGCTCTGCCCTCCCCTCACCTTAGGCAGGCAGCAGCCCCTCTCTTAGTTGCTTCATTAATATTTTAAAATATTTTATTTATTGATTTTTTAGAGAGAGAGGAGTGAGAGAGAGAGACAGAGAGAGAGAGAGAGAGAAGGGGGAGGAGCAGGAAGCATCAACTCCCATATGTGCCTTGACCAGGCAAGCCCAAGGTTTTGAACCGGCGACCTCAGTGTTCCAGGTCGACGCTTTATCCCACTGCGCCACCACAGGTCAGGCCTTCATTAATATTTTAAATAAGGTGTTTGTTTTTTTTAATTATTGATTTTAAAGAGAAAAGAGGGAGGGAGGGAGGGAGGGAGGGAGGGAGGGAGGGAGGGAGGGAGGGAGGGAGGGAGGAAGGGAGTGTTGTTCCACTTAGTTATGCACTCATTGGTTGATTCTTGTATGTGCCCTAACTGGGCACATCAGGATGACGCTCTAAACAACTGATCTACTTGGCCAGGTAGGAGGAGGCAGACTAATAACCTTCTATAGTAGACAATACCTATGAGTGGGTTTTGCTTTAAGAAAATCCACTTCATTAGGAATCAAATTCATACAAAGAGAAATTAAGGGCATATGAGTCATACTCTACAAAGGGACCCTTCGCAGGTTTTTAGGAATCACACATGAGTAAGGGGTTCTTTCTAAAACCTCAGGGGCACCCTGACCAGATAGCTTGGTTGGCTAGAGCATCATGCTGAAGCACAGAGGTTGTCAGTTCGATCCCCGGTCAGGGCTCGTGCGGGAACAGATCAATGTTTCTGTCGTTTCTGTCTCTCTCCTTTCCTCTCTCTCTAAAAATCAATAAAATAAACACTAAAAATTTTTTTTAAATAAATAAATAAAACCTCAGGGTCTCTTCTTGGGGCAGCCCCCACCCCACCCCACCAGGAACTGCCTGCTAGAGGTCTTCAGGGCCCAAGTACTGCTCATCTCTTAATCCTATAGGTCTTGGCTCAGGAAAGAACAGACTTCCGCAGAAAGAGCTTTGGAGCAGAAGGACCAGATTCGAATCCTATGCCTACCCAGCCAGGTGAATCTTGGGTAAGTTCTTTAGCCTACCTTTCCTGGTCTATAAAATGGGGGACAAGATCACCTGCCTGGGTGGTTGAGGCTGACTGGCCATTATGAGAGGGTGCACACTCCGCCTTCCCCCGTCTGACCAGGGAGTCACTCGTGGAGGAAGTCAAGTGCCTCGGCCAGTGGTCTCTTGTGGTTGAGAACTGGATACCTTCAGGTGCTGCCTCCTATTCATAATAAAAGTCACTTAACCCTTAGTGAGTATTTACCGCACCATCATAATAAAAGTCGCTTAACCCTTAGTGACTGTTTAGCCCACCAGGCACAATGCTGCAGTTAACACTTCCTATCTATTAACTCATATGCAAGCCCTCAAACAACCTGATGAAGTGTTATCACTACCCTATTTCACAGCTGAGAAGACTGAGGCACAGGCAAGCTAAGGACTTGCCCAAGATCACACAGCTAGCAGAGCTGGGGCACGAAACTAGGCATTCTGGCTCCGGGGTCTGTGTTCTTAATTATACAGAATATTCTGCAATGGCTGAGTCTACGTCCCATTTTCTCTGAGGCCGGGTCCAGGCTCAGGGCACACAGAATGGAAATGAATGCTTTATCAAGTGGGTCTTTTTTTAGAAGGTCAAATTCTCCCCTCCTTTCAGAATCCAGCAGTAATTAAAATAACAATGGCAACTACTATGATTTGGAGCTTGCTATGTGTCAGGCCCTCTGCTAATTCAATCCTTACATTTAATCAATGTGGGCACAACTTTTACCCCCATTTTCCATATGGGAGCATGAAGGTCAGGGGTTAAGGAAGTTGCTAGTTACAGGGCAGATACATGGCAAAGAAGGGGTTCAAACCCTGTCCGTCTGATGCCAAAACCTAAACTCTCACCTCTAAGCAAAACCTGCTTCTCCTTGATTATAACTACAGTAACACTGATCTCATTAACTCTGTCCAACAATAATAATGCAGGATTTATGATCACTAAAATGGAAGCTGGACTGAGCTCACCAATTTTTCCAAGGAAAAGTATAAAGGCCTGACCAGGCGGTGGCGCAGTGGATAGAGTGTCAGACTGGGATGCGGAGGACCCAGGTTCGAGACCCCGAGGTCACCAGCTTGAGCGCGGGCTCATCTAGTTTGAGCAAAGGTCACCAGCTTGGACTCAAGGTCGCTGGCTCGAGCAAGGGGTTACTCGGTCTGCTGAAGGCCCACGGTCAAGGCACATATGAGAAAGCAATCAATGAACAACTAAGGTGTCTCAATGAAAAACTAATGATTGATGCTTCTCATCTCTTTCTGTTCCTGTCTGTTCCTATCTATCCCTGTCTCTGATTCTGTCTCTGTAAAAAGAAAAAGAGAAAAAAAAAAGTATAAAGTAAACAGGATTTCAGGAGGAACATCAACACGTGCCCAAAAGAACAAACTTTCAACACTCTTGAGCAACCTTATTTGCATTTAAACCAGCGGCAGCCAGCAGCAGCTTCACAGAACTCCTGGGTGGGATGGAGCAGCAGCCCCTCAGCCAATCCCAGAGCCAAGTTGATTCCACAGGCTCTGTGGCCTCCTGCGCTCCCTAGTGGCGCCAACTCAGAACTCCCCAGCCATGGGCTCTGGAGCACGCAGCTTCCTAGAACCAAGAGCACCCTTCCCTCTTCCCAGGTCTGCGGAGCAGAGCTCACTTTGGAAAGCCAATCACAGCTAACAGCAACAGGCGCCTCCTACTGCCAGGCACAAAGTCCTCGGTAGCAGCACCTCCTGAACCCTCTGTACCTTCCTGCAAGTAGCTGCTCTGATACCTACTTCATTATACAGGTGTGACAGTTTTATCTGTCAATCTGTCTCAGCTAGAGTCGCCAGATATTCGACCACACACTCACTAACCCAGGAGCTGCTGGGGAAAGTATTTTGCAGATGTGATAAAGTCCATAATTCATTTACTGATATTTTCAGTGACATTATATAGATATTGGGAGGGGCTGGGGGGTTTGAATCAATAAGCTGAACGGCCTCAAGGGCAGAGCTGAGGCTTCCCTGAGAGGCAACTATGGCCTGTGGACCACAAGCCCAGACTGCCCTTGAATTTCAGACTTGCCTTGCCAGCCCCCACAGTCGTGTAAGCCAAACCCTTGCAAATAATCTCTCATCGATAGCTCCCACTGATTCCGTTTCTCTAGTTGAACCCTGACCAACACAACAGACAGGTGAGGTAACAGAGCTCAGGTGAAGGGGTCTGCCCAAGGTCACTGACCAGCGACACGAGGGACTAAGAATGGAGGCCCAGGCGCCCTGACTCTCCCCAGCGCCCAGATCAACTCCCCTGCCAGGCCATACCCAGCCACCAAAAGCCAGCCCCTCTGCTGCTGCTGGAGTTGTCCCTCACCTGCCTCCTCGTGACGCAGCTTTCCATTCACCAGTCAGGAGAATGCTAAGGGCTGTCACATCATGTCCCCCTCGCTTCACGGCCCTTTAGTGCCTTTTCATCTCACAGTGAAAGTCTAAATACTTAAAAATGACCCACAAAGTCCTACAATGGTCTGTGCTGCTACCTCCACCCCCAGATTCCTCTCTGTTCTCACCTCCTACCACCTTGCCCTCCCCTGCCTCCTACCCCAACCACAAGCCTCCCTGCCCTTGTTTCAAGCAGGCCAGCATGCTCCCACCCCAGGGCCTTTGCATACACTATGCCCTTGGCTTGGACTGCTCTCCTCCGGTAACCACATCACTCCCTGTCTAACATACACTCTTGCAAATACAGTTCAACCCCTCACAACCCATAGCAGACTGCAAACTCCTCAAAGGCAGAGAGACTCATTCCTGTGACAATGTCCCTGACCCAGTGCCTGGCATACAGCCGGTGCTCAATAAGATCATCAGCTGAAGTTTCTGGTCTCCAAACAAGCCACGCTCAGTCCTACTGTCCCACCTTTGTGCAAGTAGTCTCTTGATTACCAAAGCTCTTTGCTCACTGTCCCCAACAAGAAAAATCATCCTCTTCCCAGATAACATCCCCGATTGGAGGCTGCAGTGACCTCCCCTTCCTGACCTGAGTGTTCACTTACATACGCATGTGCATGCAGCCTTCCATCCACCCACCCATTCAACAAGCACAGGGTGGGGAGCAGGGGTGGGTGCGGATGGGGCTGCTACTGGTGCGAGGCCTGTGGCAAGGTCTTCGCTCCTGTGCCGGGACACAGATAATAAAGAAAACCCAAGAGATAACCAGAGAGTGACCAGCGGTGTGCAGAGAGGAAGCAGGGTGAGTTGAGGGGGCAGCTGCACAGTAGGGAATGGGGCAGCTTCTCTGAGGTGATGATTAAGGAGAAATCCTAACAAGAAGCCAGTCATGTGGGAACAGCATTCCAGACGGAGGGAACAGCAAGTGCCAACGCCATGTGGAGAGAACAAACTGGATGTGCTTAAGGTATGGATGAGCAGAAAGTGCTGGAATGGGAACGGGGTGACGGGAGCAGGAGAGGGTAGGAGCCCAGGACAGAGGCAGGTGGGGAGCAAAGCACACAGGACTCGTAGGCTGGGATAGAGTTTATTTTGGTTGGGACGCAAAGGCTTTTGGGGAAATTTAAGCGAAAAGCACTTTACTGGATACAGGTCTCAAAGCGCTCACTTGAGCTGTGGTGCAGATAAGAACATGGAAGGGCAAGGGTGGGAGGAGGGGCCACGGAGGGAGCTGGGGAGACGAGGGGGCTTTCCAAGGGGGGAGGGTTGGAGGCGGGAGAACCGCAGGGGTCTGGAGGTCAGGTTGGCAGGTGAGAGAAAGGGAGGAGTGAAGGGTGACTTCGGGATGTTGGGCTTAAGCAACAGGGTGGATGGAGGAAGGGGGAAGGTGTAGGAAGGAGCAGAAATTTGAGGCTGTTTTCAAGGTCACTGGTCCTGCCTCCGCCTTAAGGCTGTGTGCGGCCTGAGAACTCTCTCCCCAGGCCTGGCTTCAAGTCTTGGCTCTGCTCAATAAGAGATCCTTTCCAGAGATCTTCCCAGGGGGAGCTGGGGCTTTGGGGACTAAAACGTGAAAAGTAATGACCAGGAGGCCTCTGCGGCGTGGTCCTCCGAGACTCGGGACTTGCCGTGCGCAGGCCATGGCAGACTACCTGATTAGTGGGGGCACGTCCTACGTGCCTATGATAAAAAAATTTTAAAAAAAAGGAATGACCAGGGAACAGCATCCATTCCTTCGTGCAAATGTCCCTGGCTCTGGCCCTGGCCGGTTGGTTCAGCGGTGGAGCGTCAGCCTGGCGTGCGGGGGAAGCCGGGTTCGGCCCATTTGCTTCTCCACCCCCCCTTCCTCTCTGTCTCTCTCTTCCCCTCCCGCAGCCAGGGCTCCATTGGAGCAAGGATGGCCTGGGCGCTGGGGATGGCTCCTTGGCCTCTGCCCCAGGCGCTGGAGTGGCTCTGGTCGCGGCAGAGCGAGGCCCGGAGGGGCAGAGCATTGCCCCCTGGTGGGCAGAGCTTCGCCCCTTGGTGGGCGTGCCGGGTGGATCCCGGTCGGGCACATGCGGGAGTCTGTCTGACTGTCTCTCCCCGTTTCCAGCTTCAGAAAAAAAAAAAAAAAAAAAAATGTCCCTGGCTGGAGTGACCCTGGGAAACTTTGTGAGCTTCGTAACTGAGCAAGGTAAAACCCTAAACTGGGACTCAAATCCTCACAGAATCTAAGCTCAGACTTTGGGTAGCCACTCCTCTCAAAAACTTAGTTTCTCATCTGTAAAATGGGAATCCTACCCACAATGCAAGGTGGCTCTGAGCAGCAAATGGAGAACCATATGTAAAGTTGCCAGCGCATAGTAAATGCTCATTAAATAGTAATAGTAGCTATCTGGCACTTTGAGAGAGCTTTACAGGTTATAGGCAGTGTTCTAAGCATGTTTATATATATGTTTATCGAATCTTCGTTATAACCATATGAGGTCTGTATTAAGGTTCTCCAAAGAACTATCTATCTATCTATCTATCATCTATCACAGAGGTATGGTGAGCCAAACTCTGATATGGTAGGCTGACGGGCTAAAGACTCAGGGGAGAGTTGGAAGTCCAAAGGAAGAGTTCAAGCCCAAAGGCAGTCTGCTGGCAGAATTACATTTTTGCTCAGGGGAGGTCAGTCCTTGTTCTATTAAGGCCTTCAACTGATCAGATAAGGCCCACCCACATTATAGAAGGTAATCTGCTTAACTCAAAAATCCACTGATTTAAAAGGTAATCTCATTCAGCCTTGGCTGGATAACTCAATTGGTTAGAGCAGTGGTCCCCAACCTTTTTTGGGCCACAGACCAGTTTAATGTCAGAAAATATTTTCATGGACTGGCCTTTAGGGTGGGACGGATAAATGTATCACGTGACCGAGACAAGCATCAAGAGTGAGTCTTAGATGGATGTAACAGAGGAAATCTGATCATTTTTAAAAAATAGAACATCATTCAGACTTAAAATATAAATAAAACAGAAATAATGTAAGTTATTTATTCTTTCTCTGCGGACCAGTACCAAATGGCCCACAGACCGGTACCGGTCCGCGGCCCAGGGGTTGGGGGCCACTGGGTTAGAGCATCAATCCGATACGCAAGGTTGCTGGTTCAATCCCCAGTCAGGGCACATATAGAAACAGATGGGTGTTTCTGTGTCTCTCTCTCCCTTCCTCTCTCAAAAATAAAAAAATAAGTTAATCTCATTCAAAAGTCACCTTCACACAAACATTCAGAATAATGTTTGACCAAATAGCTGAGCACCACGACCCAGCCAGGTTGACACATAATATTAATCATTACAATGTGTGTGAATATTATCCCCAATTTACAGACAAGAAAACAGGCACGGAGAGGGTCTCAGAGGAGAAGAACCAGGTCTAAACTGCTGTCTGGCTCCCAGGCTGGCACTTTCAACCACGACACTAAGTGGCCATTATCATAAGCACACCAGTGTAAATCAAACTCCTCCATCCATACTTTCCGGGCCTGAGGGTGGAAAGCAGAGAAACTGGGGGAGGTTTGCCCGGGGTGCGGCCCTACATCGCTTAAGCTGCAGAACAGAACCTGAGCTTCAGAGACTCAGAGACTGGCTCCGGGGAACCTGAGGGGTCATGCGGTCCAGCCCTTGGATCTTACAGAGGGAAAATGAGGCTCAGAGCTGAGAAGGGAGTCACCCAAGGTCTCTTGGCTTCAGAAAGTAATCATGAAGATAAACTAACACTTCTAGAGTAGTTATTATGTGCTACATGTGAGATAGTCACCATCTTTGCTTTAAAGAAAATGAGGACAGTAAAGCAGAGGTTAGGGAACTTGCCAGAGGTCACACACAGCCAGAATCTAAGCTCAGGCTCAACCACACACTACACCTCTGAGGCCCAGGGCAAGTCTCTTGGGGGTGGGGCTGCGACAGAGCACAGTCTCAGGTTCGTAGCTCCTTCCCAGTTCTCCCCCTGGGGCTCTGACAGCAAAGGACAGCTGAGGTGGTGCTGCAAGTCCTCGGGTTATAAGGCAGCTCACCTTCCTGGTCACCGAGGAAAGGCCTTCTGTCCCAGAGGGGGGGCATACCTGGGACACCCCACGCCCAGCTGATCAAGGGCTGGACCACACGACCCCTCAGGTTCCCTGGAGCCAGTCTCTGATGTGCACACACATCTTATCCCACAGCCACACATACCCCAAACAGGGACACACACACATGAACACAGACTCCAACCCACAACACACTGGCACACAGACCCAACATCTGTGCACCCAAACAAGGGGAACAGCCTCATAGCACACAACTGTATAGACCCCCTCAGCTCCACATACACACATGCCTAATACATCAACCAGGACACAACTTTCCACACCCTAATGAACACACAGGCCAACACTTGTACACATTAAGCATAGGAACCCATTTTCAGAAACACACATTATGCAATCTCTCCCCCCCCACACCCCCAATTCACATCCCACCCATCACACACAGGCACACATGCCTCTACTGATCCACAGGCCAAGGCACTTGGACACAGACACCTCCCCACAAGAGCCATTAATGTGAGCCACGTGTTTATACACACTTCCCACATCCACAAGGGCCAGATGGCTGCTCACCCCCTAACTCACCACCCCCATAAATACAGGCGACACACGTGCCAACACTGATCACTCCAGTCCCCACCCCACCCCCATCCGTACACACAGAGCCCTAACTCCTAGGGACCACCCTCCCCAATCAACTGCACCCCACCCACATTCAGGCATTTGCCTAGCCCAGCCTGCCCCACCCGGAGAGAACCCTTCTCTGACCCCAGTGGACAGGGGGCTAGCTCCTCCTCTCTCCCTTTTCCAGCCACTTCTCATTCTGCGCGTGAGCCCTGGCACCCGTCAGGCCAAGGCCAGAGCTGGTGTGCCCCCTCCCATTCATGTTCCTGCTGCCACCACGCAGAGCTTCCACAACCGCAGCAAGAACACTCAGAGTTGGAGGAGGAGGGGAAGTCTGCTCTGCACCCATTAAAAACTCAGTCACTCAAGTACGACCCCCCTTTCCAGTCCTGCATGTCACGTTCCCACGGGGAACACCCTGCGTCCTAACCTTTCCAACACCACCGCACCACTGAAAGGAGGAGCCAAGGAAAAGTCACAGCCGGCCCAGCAGTGGGCACTGCAGCCAGGGGACGAGGGAAAGGACTGGCTGCCAATGTTGTGGGGGCTTATGCCCTTTGAGAGACACCCCTGCACTCCGCATGCACCCACCCCCCATTTCCACAAGGGACAGCCGGGGGACTCAATGGTCAGAGAAAGCGCAAGTACAAGAGATCTTAGGGGCATGAAGGGAGTACCCCAACCGCACAGGACACACAGGGCAGACCGGCAGGGACCCCCAACCCCCAAGATAGTCCTCCGCAGGATCAGAGAGGTGCATGCACGAAGTGGGAGGGGAGGATGGAGGGAAAAACGCCCGGAGGCTCCCTTACCTGATTTCCTCTTGGAACTGCCATAGTCCCTGAAAAAGAAGCAACAACAGATAGACATGGTTAGCGCTGGACGCGGGCGCGAGGCTGCGTGGCTGCGGCTGCAGGGCGCCCACGAGCGAGCTGCGGTGGGTCCCGGCACCAGCACCGCTGCTCATGTGATCCCCGCGGCTGGCGAGTCGCGCGCTCCGCAGCCGCACGCACTGCGCGCTGCGCCCGCCCGTGGGTCCCCAGCCAGTCCGGCCTCGGCACGACTCCTCCATCCCGCTCCTCCCCCACGCCCCGCCCGCCCGTCCTCGAACCCCGCCCAGCCCCGCCCTGGACCAGCCCTACAGGAGGGGCTCCATGGGCCGCTCTTCCCTTCCCTAGGCACCTTCCCTCCTCCTCGGTAGGGGGACAAGGTAGGTTCCCACGCACTGCGTAAATAGGGAAACTGAGGCTCTGGACGAAGGTGGTTGCTAGGACCCAGGCCTGCTCCTCACCCCGGCAGGCCTTCCACTCCCAATTCTTGGCATTGCCAGCTCATGCCCATTCAACTTTTAAGTCACTACTAAAATGTTCCCTCCTTAACCTATCTTCCTCCACATTTTCCTCTCTTCAAATTGGCCTCCAAATAATTATATATTTGTGTGATCCTTTGAATAAAGTCTGCCCCTGCGCTAGACCCACGCTCCCTGCTAGGAATTAATTAACCCAGCCTCAGGATCAGGCTGTTTCCCAACTCCTGCCTCCAGGTGCCCTCCTGTGCTCACCAGCCATTGGCCCCTGCCACCACTCCTTCCATTCATAACCCTCAGGGAAGACTAAGAGCCCAGACAGTGCTGCTGGAGGTTCTGTGAAGTGCTCAGGAGCTGGGTAGGGATATATCTGGAGACCAGAGGAAATGCCTTTGATTTCCCCTGGGAAAAAATAAAAATGCCCATTTCGGGCTTTGGTCAAAGCCAACTGGCCAGCTAGGTCGGCCTGCTGGAAAGAGAGGACTCAGTAAAAAGGGACAGCAGGTTTACAAGGAAGGTGTCGACCTCAGGGAGGCTCTCCGAGATTCCAATTCCGGAAATCTGGGGGTAGGGTAGCCTGGGCTTTGGGGACGCTTGGTAAGTTCCGAGGTAACTGGCCCGCACAGCGAAGGGCGAGGGGCTCCCCCGCTCCTCGAGTTGTACGTTTCCTAAAGTTGGGTTCAGACTCAGTGAGTCGGAATGCTGGAACCGAGGCCCGCTCCCCTGTTTGAGAACCCCCTTCTAATTCCATGCTTCTTTCCATCCTCACATCCCACAGGAAGGTCCTATCGCTCCCTTTCACAGATGAGGAAACAGAGGTTCAGCCCAAGGTCACCCAACCTGGGCAAGGGCAGCGGTTCACGAGCCCACCTGCAGAAATGAAGACGCAGGGTGGACGGGGTGGAGAGGGATCTGTTGAATCTGTTGTCTCCCAAGGATTAAGAAAATGAGTTCCCATGTGCCCCTTCCTCAGCCTGGCAGTTTCATGTCCTTGGGGCGGAAGGCAGACAGGTAGACTGTCCACGAGGGCCTGGCTGTGCCCCTTGAAGCTCAGTGGAGAATTCCCACTGAGGAAGAGGAGAGCATGGAATGGTGGCTATGTCCTGCCCAGCAGACTTGCCGCTCCCAAGGGGGAATTCATTTCTCAGGCTGTTTTGCGGAGTGAGGCCCAGGGAAGGGCAGAGAATGCACGGTGATGAGGAGCTGCCCCTCCCTGCACCCCCTCTCCGTTTTCCCACTGGTCCTGCAGGGGAAGCCCTCTGGGCCTGGGATTACAATGGCCCACTGACCACTCCCTGGCTGCCAGTAGTCCAGCCAGGGGGTACCTTCCTCACAGTGATGGCCACCTTCTCCCTGTTTGTGCAGCTGCAGGCTGCCCAGGATTCTCTTGGAGCTTGTCAACAGCCCTGGGGGAGGGGGACGCACACGGGTCATTCTCCTGTGACAAAGGAGTACACCGAGGCTCCGGAATGGGAGAGGGACATAATTCCCAGAAGCTGAGTGCTTCCTCTGTGCCAGGGCCAGGTCAGTGATTCCCAACCTGGTCATTCACAACGGGATCCTCTGGCGAGCCGGTTACAAATTCGGATGTGGGCTCCCACCCCAACCTGTCTGCATCTCCAACAAGCAAGCTTACGAGGCGGGGCCAGTGTTGGCTGAGAACCTGGGAGCCAGCACAGCTGCTGCCCCCTTTGCTACCACCCTGACATGTAGGCAGGAGTGGTGGCCAGGGGCGCGCCAGGCCTTGCACCCTAGTTTCCATCAGACTCAGCCGCCGCTTGGAAACGGTTCTGCTTGGTCAGAACACTGTGCTTGCAGTGTCAAATCAGCTTTGTGGTGCATCCTCTGGCTGGCCTGCACTTCAGCCTGAGTGGAGCCCTTCCCACCAAAGACTCCCAGACCTCTGCAGGTGGTGTGGTCCCTCATTTTGCAGGTGAGAAAAGCAAAACATAGACAAACTAGACAACTTGTTCAAGGTCTTCCAGGGAGTAGGCGAGGCTGGGCTTGGACACTGAGAACCTAAGCCTTACTCAGGGGGGCTCAAGGCAAATCCCCAAATCCTGCCACCCCCTGGAGCACTGGGTGCAGGGGAGGGAGGACGACGCAAGGCCCTGGGCCTGAGAAGCACACAGAGTGAACAGGGTGGAGGCGGAATCCTGGAGGCGGGGCGGGCAGCAGAGCCACACGAATGGAGGGAACGCAGGCAGGCGCGGGAACCCGTCCTTCACGGGATCTGGCCTCCAGCCCCTTAGCAGTTTACGGGAGAGCACCTCTGAGCAAGCCCCTTTGTATTTTTAGCTGCTGAATGTGCTGAGAAGCAGCTTAGGTATCCAGTGACTGGGACTCCCCACGTATCACAGGCGGCAGGGGGGGGGGGCAGGGCTCCCTGTCTCTGGCATGCCTACCTCCTGCAAGACTGCAAGCCCTCTGTTGGGGTCCAGGTCCCAAATAAGTCAAGACTGCCCTCACCTCCCTGCCTTGCTCTGGTTCTTGCCCTGAGCTGGTGCTGACAGCCCCACCCACCGGTGAGTGATTTCACTTCGGGTAGGTCACAGTCTAGCCTGCTTCCGACCTGCTGCTGAATCACTATCTCCCAGGGAGCCACAGGAAGGAGCAGGGAGAGAAGGGAGGGAAGGGAAGGGAAGGAAGGAGGGAGGGAGGGGAGGGAGGGAGGCGAGAGCCAGCGACTCCCTCTAGTGCCGCCAGAAGCTAATGTAATTGAAAAGGCCTCCCGGGCTGTGTCCTCACTGTGTCCTCACATCAGGCCGCTTGGCTTTCTCTCCAACTGGTCCAGAGGTGACGAAGACCATGGATACAGTGACCAACCATCCCAGGCAAACCAGGACATGGGACTTTCAGAACTCAAGCTGGGAAAGTCACAGACAAACTGGGACCGCTGGTTACCCTGCAGTCCACTGGTCTGGCCGGGCTGGAAACCATGGGAGAACTTCCACCTACCCAGCTCCACCCCTCCCCCATTTGAACAAGGACTGCTGAGGCCCCATCCACCCCACGTGATACAAATAGTTCATCTCTTGGCCCATCCTCACTGGATGAGGTTCAGGACGAGGTTCACAGGGCAGGTTCAGGAAGCAGACAGACCCCCCTTTTCTGCTATTTGCTTGCTGGATAGTCACCCTGAGCTCCTTGCTTCACCTCGAGCCTCTATTTCTCTGTAGAATGAAGATAATGACAATGCCAACCCCTCAGGGTTTGGGGGAGAAGAAATGTATGGTATACATACATACATAAAGCGGCTCGCAGAGGGCCCGGCACTGAAGAAGATGTGTGTAACTTGTCTTTGTTATTATTCTTTCATACCTGGACCTGGCCTGCCTTAGTTGCTACCCAAATGGCAAAGGCCTGCAGAGCCCCCTAAAACAAAGGGATGTGGCTTCTTCTTAAGGACCTCACCATGATGCTGGCAGCACAGTGCCCGATGGGGGCAATTCCAGCCTCATTTTCCAAGTTTTGGGCTTTCACAAACACCGACACAACCTGGGTCTCTATCGAGTCTTGTCCACCCGGGAAAAGCCTGTTTCTACACACAGAATGTTTGATCCTGGCTCCTCTGGCAACACTCGTCCTTTCAGGGTGCCGCTGACCTGCTCTAGACTTACAGACTGGAACCGGCCTCCCACAGAGCGGCCAACTCTCAGAGCCCCTAACTAAGAGATGCGAAGGGCCCGGGGTTCTCATGCTAATGGCACCCAGAAAAGTCAGCTTTTCTTTTATTTCTTCAGCCCTTTCATGTCTCTTGGTGAGACGGGCTGTGTCCCTGCCACAGACATCCTGGTGAAGGAGCTGCTGGCCTTGGAGAAAGCAAAGGGGGAGAGGCTAGAAAGAGGGAATGGGAAAGGCACTTAGCAATTTGTGCGTGTTAGCCACCGTTTCCGCACACGCTCCCCACGCTCTGCCCTCCCTTGACAGCTCCCAGCAGGCACCTGACCTCAGTGCTCTGAAGCAGGCAGAGGTGGTGGTAATCCATATTCTGGATGAGGAGACTGTGGTCCTGAGGGCGTATGTGGCTTGCCCAGGCTCAGGAAGCTACACTGACAGTCCTATCCTTGCGTGCTCCCCACGCTGAGGCCCACCAGGAATCAGGCTGCAGGGAGAGGACACCGTATCCGGCGGGAGCAGACTGCTGCTGGGGAAAGGAGGCAACCATCTTGCGGGGCAGGGGCAGCGTTCCCGGAATGAGAGGCAGCGCCAGGAAGAGCCACTGAGGCGAGGGAGGAGGCAGAAAGGGAGCCCCGTCGGCCTGGGCCAGTTCTGTGGGAGGCTCTGAGTCCTGCCAGGTGGAATTGTGAGCGCTACAGGGCCTTTCCCTCCACACCTGCCACCCCCTCTCACTCCTGCTCCCGCCAGCGAGTGTCCTGGCAGGGGAGGACACGCATGCACAAACTTCCAGCCTGATGTTCTCACCCGCTGTCTGCTGGCTGACATTGGCTGCTCGGCCCAGGACACCTGTCTGCAGGGTCTGCTGCCGCTGAGAACTGCTGGAGAAGCTGGCCAGTTTGCCAGATGGCTCTGGGTGACCTTGAGAGCCTCGTGGTCTTCGGGACATGGGTGGTGCCTAGAATATGGGGGCTGGGGAAGCTGTTATGCAACCCTGGCCCTGGAAGTGACATGGAGCCCTTGAGGTATGTCATGATGATTGTGACTGCTGTTCTCAGCTAATAAGCACTTTCTCCGCTCCTGCTGTATGCCAGCTCAAGAAGGCCTGAGCAGGCGCAGGAGGAATGGAGGACCTGGCCTGCAAGTTTGGGGGGAAGTTGAAGGAACGAAGTCGCCTAGCACAATGGGAAATCTTACATTCCGAGATATTCCAGGAGGCACAGGGATGGTTACAGCCCCAAGAGCACCGAACGATGCTGGGCAGCAGGTCACCCAAGGCAGCTTCCTGCCGGAGGGAACCGGGACCTCGGCTGTGGAGGATCGGGGGGAGAGGGCAGGGGGTCAAGCTCTAGAAGCAGGAACAAGCAGCCCTACCCAGAGGGTGAGCAAGTAGAGGAACAGCCAGGGAAAAGCCAGGATGGAAGGGAAGAGAAGAGGGACTGTGATGTCTGGCGGTGAAATCCAGCAGGTCTCAGAATCAGGAAGCAATGTCTGGGTGCACTGAAGGGAGATTTTTGTTAGAAGGCGAGGTAGGTAGGTAGGTAGGTAGGGGGTGGAGTGGGAGAGAGGTTGTGACAAGTCTGGCAGTGATGTCACCAGCCCCAGGTTCTGGGCCTGGCTCTGCCCCTCCGTGGCTGGTGGACCTGAGCAGTCGGCTTCAGACTCGTGTTTTCCAAACGACAGCCCATCACCCATCAGTGAGTTCTGAAATCAACTGTGTCCCAACAAGCATTTAAACAAGAAGAGACTGAGTAGTCAAGTCACCCCTAGTAAGGTTAAATATTGTTTTGTGAAACTTGCTTCAGATGTCTATCTACCTGCTTGTCTTATCTGTCTAGCTGTATTGGGTTGTGATTTGAAATTTCTTACTGTGGTGGAAGAAGTTTTAAAAACACTGACAAATTCTCAGAACGTCAGTTTTTTCCCTTCCAAAATGAGGCTACCCTGTGTATCCTCATGGGCAGTTGGTTCTCTGAAACCGACCCAGCGAGACAGAGCGTGCTGGTCCCAAAGCGGGCGAGGAGGGTCTGGGCACAGGGGCTCAGGCCAGCCTAGGTCTGGAGAATGTGGGGGTTCCCCCCCACAGAGCCCCGAGCTGGGGTTTGTTCTGGCTGTTGAGAGCCTTTGCCAGAATGCTCTCGAGCAGCCAGCGACCTCCAGGGAAGACAGATGGAGGGGGCATGAATGCTGTGCTTTGCCCCCATTTGCGCCCTGATCTACACTGTGGCACTGAAGGCCCTTGTGTCCAACAAGAATTCATCCTTTCTCCTCAGGGGCTGTGTTTTCCAGGGTTCTAAGAATGGGCCTCATTGTGGCCGTGTGGACAGTCCAGAGAGGCTGGAATTCCCGCCCGGGGTGAAAAAGCGGAATTCCTGGGGAGGGAAGGGGTTTCGTGTACCCCTAGGCTGTGTCCAGAGAGGCCACTGCTATGGCCCTGCAGACCCCAGGCACTGGGCTTGTTTCCCAAACAT
Organism: Saccopteryx leptura; assembly: GCF_036850995.1. Classification (NCBI taxonomy): domain Eukaryota; kingdom Metazoa; phylum Chordata; class Mammalia; order Chiroptera; family Emballonuridae; genus Saccopteryx; species Saccopteryx leptura. Next base: position 23,770,954 of record NC_089515.1, on the reverse strand, counting down.
CCCAGACGGCCTCTGCCATTGCTCCATCCACAGCAAAAAAACAAAGCACTATATATCTGTCTATCTCCTCTGACTTGCCTCAGGGTTCTGGGCAAATGTCCCGAGTGTGTCTCTAGCCTGGGGACAGCTCCACCAGGCCCAGGCCTCGGAGCAGGAGGTTAAGAATGTGGGTGGAGTCCGGTGAGTGCTTCAGCCACTTACTACTTCATGACACAGGCAAGTCACTTAACCTCTCCGGACCTTCGGTTGTCAAAGGGCATAAACACAGTTCCTACCTTTGTTGTGGGGAGGGTTACCTATGACAATGTACAAAGCTCTCAGAACCACATCTGGCACTTGAAGGGAGCCCCTAGACAGCAGCCTGGGCTCTTGTGGGGCTAGACTCGCAGCGTGGACGGTTGCCACCATGTAGGAAGTGCAGACAGCTGCGCTGGTTTTGGACTTTGCAAGACTGGCTCTGTGGCCCAGCGCGGCCACCTGGCACCATAGAAACAAACGGGCCTGGGTTCCCACCTGTGTGCACTCTAAGGAGTCCCACCCCGATGGCGGGGGGGGGGGGGGGCACAAAGCTGGTTTTCCAGGTGGGAAAGGAAGCCGTCTGGCTCACTGGCCATGGAGTAGGGTGAGCTCCCCACGGGCTACACCACTCCTGCTCACTACTCTGCAGGCTGCTCCCGGCCACGGGGCTCCCGGGAGTGCTGGGGACTGCATGCCAGGTCTGTGCAACCACAGGAGGGGCAGTGACAATATGCAGTGATAAGGTTCAACTCTGAAGTCCCTGGAGAGGAGGACAAAAAGGGTCTTCCGTGTCCCTGTCTCTCTCCAAGTCCATGTCCGCCCACCCACCAACCGATGTCTTAGCAGAGGGGCTACTGTAGACCCAGCCTTGAGTCTGAGCAGGAGAGGGAGGGAAAGCCCAGTTTTACCCTCGCAGAGCACGCGACTAGCTGGAGGGACAAGATAACCCCCCCAAGGAAAAGAAACCATGGAAATCATCCTGCAATTAGGTGCCTCAGAGGCCCGTCAAAAGCGGATGTTGTACAGGGACAGCCAGGAAAGGGAGTTCAAAGTGGTCTGGGAGGGCTGCCTAGAAGAGGGGCGCTGCAGCTACCCTTGAAAGGTGACTATTTAGGAACAGCAGAGGCAGGAAGGAGGGTTGAAGTGGAAGGGGTAATGTGAGCAAAGGTGCAAGGGCAGGAATGGCTATGAGACCGTGTAAAGCCAGTAGCCACGGCCACCATCACAGCCGCCTGGCCTATGCAGGTTCGCATTTGATTCGGACAGATGGTAATGAAACAACGGAGCCAAGAACTGGTGGGCCATCATCTTTAATCCTAGCTTGCACCCGGCGGGCAAGAAATACACACAGTGGGAAAACACTTCCCTTTCCATGCAGGGCTCCCAAAGCCACTGACTTATCCGAGTTTCCTAGAATCAAAGGTTTCTAGCTCACCAGCCTTATTCACCTCTGTTTCCCATCTCCTTCTCTCTGCACAAACTCTGCACAAACTGGCTTCTCCTTCCGCACTCCGCCATCTTGGCTGCTTCTCCTGGCCTCCTCCACGAGGCCTTTCTCTGCTCTCCTTTCTTTCCTCTTTCCTCTAATGCTAATCTCAGGAACAGAGAGAGAGAGTAAGCTCCCAGTCTGCCCCATTTTTATAGTGTAGAAATCAAAACCTTTAATCCAATATACAAACAAGGAAGTCTGATACAAAGTCACTTAGAGTGGGAAGTGCCTCTGCTGTTCTTAAAACTAAGCCTTAGGCTATAACGGCCCTGCCTGCTTACAGCTGGCCCCCACACCCAATGCAAACTACAAGCGAGCAAACCTATATATCATATTTACAAACTTATTTGACCAACAGACCGTGTGCATAACAAACAGATACCAGGCCCCACTGCCGAGCAGACCTCCAGGCTGCTCGCTGGCCACGGCCCCTCACCCCCCAGCCCTGGCTGAACTTCAAGCAGGGGCTGGGAGGCCGGGAGGCTGGCCCAAGCGCTCCCTGCTTACGGCACAGTGGTTAGACAATCATACCCTTCACAAAGTGTCGTGTCCCCCGATACTTCCAGTACCCACCTGGTACCATGCATAGTCACTATAATTTTACTGACTTGATTCCCTATGCTGTTATCTACTATTTTTAAATTTTATTAATTTTTTTTCAAATTTGTAAGAGAACGTTTATTTAGAAAATTACAGAGGTAGCAGAGGTAAGCCAGCCTCACTGTCAGCACTAGGCCTGCTCTGTCCCCTCCAAGTCAGCCTGGCTCTAACCCAGTCAGGTCGCTGTTCACCGGGGCTCCTGTTCCAGATCCCAGCGGGCTACCCAGGGCCACCACTTCCATCTTCCACTATGTGATGAGAGCTGAGCTTCTGCCACGGAGAAGTCCCCTGAGGCCCTGGAGCAGGTGTAACTCTCGAACCCCAGAGCATGGTGGGAAATGGGGAGGGGACAGCCCGTGGGTCAGGCCTTGGTGGGAGTCACCACTGCGAAGCCCCTCCCCCCTGAGTAATCCCCTCTTACCCAAAGGGTGTTATATGGCTACTATTGTTATTGCTGTTGTCATTATTATTACTAATATATCACTGACAAGAAGGGTACATTTTTCAAGGATTTATATTATAAAGGTACCAAACTAAGCCCTGACACATCAGCTCATTTTATCCTCACAATACTCCAATGTAGCATTTCACAGGACAGAAATGGAGGATCAGAGAGGGCATGTAAGTTGCCCAAAGTAACACAGCTTGTGAGTGACAGGGACAGGATCTGAGCCCAAGCTGCCCTAGCATTCAAATCATTTACCACCTTGTGTCTGATAAGGACACCTGTAAAATCCAGACAGATAAGCTAAATTAGGAATAGGTGGGGAAGAGAAAGGTAAGAGGAAGGCAGGGTCAGGGCCAGAAATATCAAAGCTGCACCACCCAGTTCTCGACACATTCTTAGGGAGGTCACAGCTTTTAATCTGCTGTGAGTGAACACAGCTTCCAGGAAGAGGGAAACTGGCTCTGACACACAGCAGTATCTGTGCCCACAGGTCAGGCAGGCACAGTGCTTTCTGATTCTAATGTGTCCCCACCACGTCCAGAGCTGACCTGTTTCCTGGGTCTGCAGCCCGAGGACTGCCTGCTTCACCAGGGCAGGCTTCACCATCTCCAGAAAGGCGGTGTCAGCAGTTTTTGTCAATTCTGGGGACAGTGATGCTGGGTTGATGCTGTCCTGGGCTCTGTGCCCCTTCGACTTTCTTTCCTTCCCCTTTTCAGCTCCCAGCCTACGGCCACTTCCCAATACCCCACCCCCAAACCCAGCCTAGAGCAGCGCCCTGTCCCCTCCCGTGGTAGCTTTTGCCTTTGGTATTATGAATTCGTCATTTCTTCCCCTCCACTCTAGGTTCCATGAGGCAGGCACTATGACATCTCCCCAGGCCTCACACAGGGCTGGGCACAGTCGGTGTTTGCTGAATGAATGCACAAAAGCCCTGAGTATGGCCACCAGGCTCAGGGCCACCATGGTCCTGGGGGTTGGTCAGACCTGCGGTGTTATCCTGAGCTGTGCTGCAGACAGACTCTGGGTCTCTGCCCTCCCTTCCTTTCCCCAGGAAAGCTCAGTGGAAGTGCCACTTCCTCCAGCAGGTCCTCCTGATCATTACAGATGGGTCAGCAAGCACAGATGTCAGTTTGTGCAAATACAAAAGGGCTGGAACAGTCTCTGATGACTCGAGGCACTTCCTGTCCATATATGAGGATGGCCTTGGTCCCCCTGCTCCTTCCTCTGTGACATCACCCCGAGTCGTCAGGAAACCGCTGTGGCCTCGCAGGGAGCCGGCATGCCCTCCTGGCATCCTGCACAATTGCTTCACGGGCGTCCCTGTCCCTGCCCCAGTTGGGGCTACAACGCGCACTGCCGCCTTTGCCTGTCTGCCCTGTGCGCCCACGTCTGAGAACAAGGGCACGTGCGTGTGCCGGAGGTACTGGCTCTGTACTTCACATACACTATCTCAGTTCTCTTGACCGCCCCAAACAAGGTACTCTCACTGTCCATTGTCCCGATGAGGAAACTGAAACATAAAGAGGTTAAGTCACTAGACAGTGGCAGAGCTTGAGATCTGAAGCCAGTGCCGGCTGATTCCTAAGACATGCTTAGCAATTTCCTGTCTCTTTCTTGGCCTTCCCACCTTACAGACCTCCATCAACACACCCTGCCCTGCCCGCCCACCTCTGCTCAGAAGCCTCCAAGCATGCTTTCACCAGCGCCCATGGGCCCAGCCCCCTTCCTCCCTGTCTCTGTCCCTCAGCATCCAAGTCCAAGTGGACAGCCACAGCCCCATGGGTCTCCTCCCTCTCCAAGGTTCCCCTGTATTCCTGGTCTGAGCATGTCTGTTGGGCAGATAAAATATATTATGACCACTTTGTTAAAGATGGTGCTGCCCAGCGGTAGAGCATCGGCCTGGTGTGCAGGAGTCCCGGTTTTGATTCCCGGCCAGGGCACACAGGAGAAACACCCATCTGCTTCTCCACCCCTCCCCCTCTCCTTCCTCTCTGTCTCTCTCTTCCCCTCCCGCAGCCGAGGCTCCATTGGAGCAAAGATGGCCCGGGCGCTGGGGATGGCTCTGTGGCCTCTACCTCAGGCGCTAGAATGGCTCTGGATGCAACAGAGCGATGCCCCAGAGAGGCAGAACATCGCCCCCTGGTGGGCATGCCGGGTGGATCCCGGTAGCGCGCATGCGGGAGTCTGTCTGACTGCCTCCCCGTTTCCAGCTTTGGAAAAATGAAAAAAAAAAAAAAAAGAAAAAGATGGCGCTGCCCACGTAGAGGCCATTGCCCAGGTGATATTAATGTGTGTCTCTGTGGGCAGGCAGGATCTTTATAGCCTGGGGCTTGGTTTTGGGATTAAGCCCGTCCCACCCTTTTTGATGTGGGGTGGTACAATCCCATTTTGACTCATAAGTGACTTTGTATTAGAGACTTCCCTATTATGTATATTGGATTAAAGATTTGGATTTCTACTCTATAAAATAGGGGCAGAGCGGGAGCTTGCTCTCTTGGTTCCTGAGATTAACATTGGAGGAGAGAGCAGAGAGGAGAGCAGAGAAAAGCCACGTGGAGGAGGCCAGGAGAAGCAGCCAGGATGGCGGGGTGTTAAGTGAGAAGCCAGTTTGTGCAGAGTTAGAAGCAGGGAGAAGGAAGGAGATGGGGAACAGAGGTGAATAAGTCTGGTGAGCTAGAAACCTTTGATTCTAGGAAACTCGGATAAGTCAGTGGCTTTGTGAGCACTGAATGTGAGTGGGTTTTGGAGCCCAGTGTGTGTTTTTACTTGCCCGCCGGGTGCAAGCTAGGATTAAAGAAGATGGCTCGCCAGTTCTTGGCTCCATTGTTTCTTTACCGACTGTCCGAATCCAATGCGAACCTGCATGGGCCAGGCTGCTGTGATGGTGGCTCTGGCTTCTGGCTTTACAATGTCCATTGGGCTTAACCACCTTGTCCCCGGTGTACTGGTCAGTCCCACACTCCTGGGAAGAGGAGCACAGGGGACTGGCCCCTCCAGGCAAGGCCTTCCTGAGAACTTCAACCAGGGCTGACATCAGCCTGGAGCAGACCTGCACAGTCCAGTCACCCTTGTTAGAGAAACTCAGGGCGTGCAGAAGAAAGAGCCTTGGCCCCGGGACCCCCAGCTCGGGGGACCTTCCCTGCAGCTGCCGGGCTCTGTCCTCTGATTCGCTGCTGTACTTTGTCAACGAGTATTTGCTGAGCATTTACTATGTGCCAGGCCCTGGGGTCACAAGGTTGAGTAAAACAGCCTTGGGCAGAGGCTGGGAGGCAATGAACAAAGCCAAATAAAGCAAACTGATCATTGGATTAGGAGCTGTGAGGAAAATGAAAAGGTTGCAGCCCAGAAGAGAGAAAGGGAGTTCCCCAGGAAGAGAGGATTAAAGGCAGGCCTGTGGGCACCTGGAAGGGCAGGACTGGGCGCAGAGGAGGCGGCGGGAGGCACAGGCTGCCTGGAAGCTCTGGGCAGTGGCCCTGAGCCCGTGGAGTGCCATGCTGGGGCTGCTCACGCAGGCTTTCTGGAGCGCTCCCTCTGGAGCTGGCTGGGGGAGGGGAAGGGAGGATGAGAGCAAGAGGAAAGAGCCGCAGTGCCCACACCCACCCTTGGAGGGGACAGCCCTGTGGCCTAGAGGCCTTCACTGATCCCCAGAATTCCCAGCGATGAAGCCCCAGTAGCTGGCTGATAATGTGCCACTTTGGGCTGCCTTTCCTCCCCTGCCTTCCTTCACTTCCTCACTGGTATCGCCTCCCAAAGAAACTACTAGGTCTCAAATCTTCAGCCCCACATGGGCTTCTGAAGGTTTCTAAGCTGAGACACCTACCTTTCCCTGTCTCTGGCCCCTCAAGATCTTAGTAGCCCGCGGGACCTAGCACAGTGCCCAACACACAGTGGGAGCTTTACCCACACATGCTGGGTGTGGGTCAACGTGGGGTTAACCCGTGTCCTCTGGCTAAACCTGAGACAGCTGCCTGCAGCGGGGCAGGTCTCCACGTGCCCCTGGCCAGGTGAGACCAGCTCACAGGTGCCCTCTCCCCTCTTGGGGTGGGAAGCACAACACTCCCAGTTATTAAGCTTTAATTCTCCAGCTTGGCGGGCAGAGCCTTTCCTAATCAGTGGCCTGCCTCTGCCTAATTAAATCAGAGCTGACCACAGCCCAGTTCCTGCTTCCCCGGCCACTGAGAACAGCCGGCCCCTCCTCTCTGACTGTCAGCCAGGCTCCTGTTCGAGTCTCCATATGGGTTCAACTCTTTTTCTACTCACCAGTATTTGGGATGCTTCAAAAATCTTCTGAGAAGGCTTCGAGAGCCAGAAAAAGCACTGAATTAAAATAATAATAATAATAATTTATTGATTTTCAGAGAGAGAGAGAGAAACATCTATTTGTTTTTCCACTTATTTATGCATTTATTGGTTGATTTTTGTATGCACCCTGACTAGGGATTGAACCCACAATCCTGGCATGTCGGGACAACACTTTAACCAAATGAGTGATTTGGTCAGGGCAAAGAGCACTGAATTTTGGGTCAAAAAACCTGGTGCTAATCCAGTTTTCTGGGTGACTTCAGGCAAATCATGTCCCCACTGTGGGCTGCAGAATGTCAGGAATGTTGGGCTCTGAAGGCTGGGGCTCTCAATGGGATGCAGCCAGGATGAGAGAGGCACCTTTGATGGCTCCAGGCACTGCAGACGCACCTTGCTGCCAGGTCAGTGTTGTGTGGGTGTCAGTTAGTCAGGCCTTTGGCTTTTCCTCCTGCACGTAATAGCCCCTCAACAACAGCAACAGTAATGACAGGTCCCATCTATTCCGAGCATGCGCGGGGCAGTGTGCTAAATACCTGACAAGTTTCACTGAGGGGCAGGACAGGTACAAGCCAGGCTCCCATAATGGACTGCCTGGGTTCGAGCTGTCTCTGCCACTTCATCAGCTTTGAGAGTCATATGACAACTTGGTGCCCAAGTCGATTTATCTGTAAGTTGGGAGAAATAACTGTACCCACCTTTATAGATGGATTACAAAAATTCAATAAGCTAAAACATAGAAATTGCTTCCTGCTAAAAACCTAGGCTGCCTGAAACTTGCCCAGGTAGATAGTTGGGCATCTGGTGGCCGGGCCCTCGCCATGTTGCTAGTACCCACTGGCCTTTTGAGCTGCTCTGTGGAAAGTAAGCACTGATGTTGGTGAAGACAAGCCAAGCTGTGTACATCCTTCTGGGAGTGGGATGAAGTCCAAGGTGGCACCCAGTGGGCTACCGGAATCAATAGGTAGGGAAGGTGCCCACTGAAATGGGTGCCCTTGTCCCTCTGCCTCGGGCCCTCTCTCAGTGGCCCGTCCACCTCAGAGCTGCAACAACAAAACCAGGCAGGCCTCGCTCCTGGCTTGTTAGGCACTGTGTGCAAAGGTCATTTAGCCGGAACTACCAAATGGTCTAGAAATCAGAGCCACACACGGGTGGGGAAAGAACTCAGTGCCCAAGAGCACACATTGTCTCTTCCCAGGCAGGAGAGGAGGGAAGGGGTGCCCACAGGGCTCCTAGAGCCGGGAGTTTGGGGAGAATTCACCTCCCTCCGGGATCTCTTTAAGATGATGGAAAATTTCTAAACTTAGATTGTGGTAATGATTGCACAACTCTGTCAATTTATTAATAATCACAGGGTTAATTGCATACTTAACACGCCTGAATTTTGTATTATGTACCAGGGGTCCCCAAACTTTTTACACAGGGGGCCAGTTCACTGTCCTTCAGACCGTTGGAGGGCTGCCACATACAGTGCTCCTCTCACTGACCACCAATGAAAGAGGTGCCCCTTCCGGAAGTGCGGTGGGGGCCAGATAAGTGGCCTCAGGGTGGACGCATGCGGCCCCCGGGCCGTAGTTTGGGGACGCCTGATTGTAAACCATACCTCAATAAGGCTGTTTGAAAGAGAAATCTCTCTCTGGCCCTAAGTCCTGGGGCAGGTCTTGCCCAAACAACCTCTGGTAGCAAGAGTCTCAGGATCAAGGGATGTGCTGGGGCTGGGGTTTCCCCATGTGACAATGGGCCATGTGTTGGGATAAAGGGCTTAAAGTCTTGGTCGGGAGCTGGGGTCTCTGCTGGACCCAAGGCCAAGGTCCAGTCTCAGTTTGGTTGGGGAAGGGAGACCGGCTTTTTTGGGTGCTTCCAGAACCAGCCTCATTATGTCTGTCCTGTCAGGGAAGTCAGGCAGCAACCCTCTTCAGACATCTAACCGCAAAGCTTGTGGGAGCTCCTGAGGCTGGGGGAGGGGTCTCAGGGAGGGCACCAGGGATGTGGGCTGGCGAGAAGCCTGAATTCCCCTTAAAGAGCCCTCAAATACGCTTGACCAGGCGGTGGCACAGTGAATGGTCGGACTGGGACTCAGAGGACCCAGGTTCAAAACCCCAAGGTTGCTGGCTTGAGTGTGGGCTCATCCGGCTTGAGCATGGGTTCATTTGACTTGAGCGTGGGCTCACCAGCTTGAGCTTGGGATCATAGACATGGTTGCTGGTTTGAGCCCAAAGGTCGCTGGCTTGAGCAAGGGGTCACTCGCTCTGCTGTAGCCCCCCACCCCCCATCAAGGCACGTATTAGAAAGCAATCAATGAACAACTAAGGTTCTGCAACAAAGAATTGATGCTTCTCATCTCTTTCCCTTCCTGCCTGGCTGTCCCTATCTGTCTCTCTCACTATATATATATATATATATATATATATATATATATATATATATGAAGAAGAATCCTCAAATGCGGAAAGTGCCCTCAACTATACCTTCAGCTGCCCCCCCAACCCCTTGACCGTAGAGACCACAGGGTCCTGGGCTCCATGTTGCAATCGGCCCTTGTGCTTTTTTGTCACAACCTAGCTGAAGTGTAGACCTAGAGTTGGAAGGGGTTGAAACCAGCCTCTGACACTTACTAGTGGAGACGTAACTCGACCAATCTGAGCCCAAGGTTCCTCAGTTGCAAAAGGAGGCACAAACCTCACAGGACTGTAAGGATAGGTAATCAAGATCACGCTCAAGGGTCCAGCATAGCTTCCAGCAGTATCAGCTGAGTCTGCAGGCACTCACCAGGATGCTGGCAGTTGTAATACCCAATGTTGACACAAGGTGGAGGCAGAAATACACAGATCTCATGAAGTAAGGCACTTGAAGGGAGTTATAGTGGTGCCTAACTCCAATCAACCTTAAGACACTATTTATTCACAGGGCCTGTGAAGGGGAAAAGGTCACATGATCTCTAGAATGCTTATCTTTTCCACATCATACTGTAGCTATAAATGTCCGCCACTCCAGGTCCTGGTTGTTACATGCTTGGATCACTGCAATAGCCATCTGGTTCTGATAGGATCACAGAATTTCAGAGCCAAGAGGGATCCCAGAGACCCCCAAATTCTTTCCCCTCACCTGATGCTGAAGTGTTGAAAGGGTTGATGACTATTCAAAGTCACCAGCTGGACACTGGATGCCCCTTCCTTTCGGCCCAGCCAAAGTCAATCCTCTCCTCTCCAGGAAGACAATTTCTTTCAATTCCTTAAAACTGCTGCAGTCTCAGGGACTCTCTCTAACCTGATTACCCGTCTCTCCCACTCCCCATCAGGGGCTGGCTCTCACCTCACTCTCAGCTTGAATGCCACCTCTTCAGGGAAACCTCCCTGACCACCCAACCAGCCTGGCCTGTGGCTGTAGCTCCATTGGCTCAGCAGCTTTTATAAACTCAGCAGCAGTTTTTATAAGCCCCATTTTACAGGTGAAGAAACTGAGGCCTTGGAAGTTCCACTGTTACCCAGGCCGCACAGCAGGTAGGGGAGGGGCCAGGATTGCCATAGAGCAGCGGGGGCTTCACAGCAGCTGGCTAGGCCTGCCTGTGTGTCTGTCTCTCCCCACTGGCCGTGGCCCCCTGCAGACAGCAGTGACCCATGACACTGCATGGAACCCAAGCCTCACACCAAGAAGATGATCAAAAATAGATGAAAGCCAAAAATGGCCTGGAAGCCAACAGAGGAAGCCTTGGGCTAAGAGGCCACAGACTTGGGTTTGAGATTTACCATATTTTCCCATGTATAAGACACACCCTTTTTCGAAAATTGGGGGTCTAAAAACTGGGTGCATCTTCTACAGTGGTTATAGGTTTATTTACTTGCATTTCCGCTTTTTCACGCTTGTTTTTGCACTCATTGCTGTAGATTTTTTTACTTGAGTTCAATAATCTTTTTTTTTTTTTTTAAACACAAAGAGAGAGAGTCAGAGAGAGGGATAGATAGGAACAGACAGACAGGAACCGAGAGAGATGAGAAGCATCAATCATTAGTTTTGTTTTGTTTTTTAAATTTTATCTTAAGCATAGGTCATATTTTATTTTTATTTTATTTATTCATTTTTAGAGAGGAGAGAGAGAGAGACATTAAGGGAGAGAGAGGAGAGAGAGACAGAGAGAGAGAAGGGGGGAGGAGCTGGAAGCATCAACTCCCATATGTGCCTTGACCAGGCAAGCCCAGGGTTTTGAACCGGCGACCTCAGCATTTCCAGGTCAACGCTTTATCCACTGCGCCACCACAGGTCAGGCCAATCATTAGTTTTTTGTTGTGACACCTCAGTTGTTCATTGATTGCTTTCTCATATGTGCCTTGACCTGGTGGGGCTACAGCAGACTGAGTAACCCCTTGCTCAAGCCAGCGACCTTGGGTCCAAGCTGGTGAGCTTTGCTCAAACTAGATGAGCCCGTGCTCAAGCCGGCGACCTCAGGGTCTCAAACCTGGGTCCTCTGCATCCCGGTCCGATGCTCTATCCACTGCACCACCGCCTGGTCAGGCGAGTTCAATAATCTTATGTAATACATTTTCCCCCCAAGTTTCGGGCCCCAAATTTAAGGTACGTCTTATACATAGGAGCGTCTTATATATGGGGAAATACAGTAGCTCTGCCACATCCGCTCCTTAGAAGGGCAGCAAACCAGGGGACTGGTTATAATGGAGGGTGGTCATTACAGGCATGGGAACAAACACTCCCGTTGCACATGACATAACAACAGAGCTGGCTTCAGGGGCTCTTGTGGGGCCCAACCCTCCAGCTGACACCCCCAAAGGGTGCCATGGCCTCGGGAGCAAAGGGTGGGCTTGTGGGCCTTGGGTACCTGCAAACCATGACCCTCTTCCATGGCCGAGGAGACACAGAAACACAAAGCACAAGCCTGAGGAGACAGCGGGGACTCAGCCCATCCCCACGCCCCGGCGCCAGGACACTGTTCCCTACTCACCACCTCCCTTCCACCCCTGCCTGAAGGAGCCGCAGGGCCCCTGCCAGCCCCGAACACACAGAGCAGGCCTCTCTCCCAAAACGCGGCCTCCGCTCCAGGCCTCTGCTCCAGGGCTGGGGCCGGACCGGTGGGTGAGTTGCCCCCCCCCCCCCAGCTTGCTCACCCAGCTCAGCAGCTGCGCCCTCAGAAGTCCTTGTTCCCTGGAGCGGGTGCCCCTTTCAAGTGGGTTGGACACAACTTCCTGTGGGCACCTTCCTCCCACCTGCCCACCCAGGTTACAGGGGCTGTGGCACGGGTGGGCAGGGTCTACTTACATAAGTTAAGCACTGTTCTGGCTTCAGCTCCTCGCGACCCAGTCCCTGCCCCCAGCTGGCTCTCTCGCCCACCAGCATGAAGAGGCTATTTGTGCAGCTGCCAGTGGCAGCGGGGCTGGAAGGACAGTGTGGGCCACGTCCAGGACGGCTGGTGGCCAGGACCGCTGGCTGTGGAGAGACGTCTAACCGGGACTCAGTGAAGCACCGCGTGGGGACACAGGTGCCTCGCAGTTCCCAATAGCCAGGGGGCTTCCTGGTGGTGGAGGACCAGCTTCACCCCACAGCCACACCCAACATGGTGAGAACTCCCAGAGCCGAGATGGGCTCAGGGAGGTTTAGCCCAGCTCCTGTCTTCAGCGGGACCCAATTATACACACCCAGTATTTCTGAGAGCCGCTCTGCACGCAGCCTGCGCTGCTGGAGGACAGGGGCAGAAGAGAAAGTTCCTGTTCACCGAGTATCTGAGGGCCAGGGGCTCTCGAGGCATTTATATGCATTAGTGCCCTTGAAACTCAAACCGCCATATGGGTACTGTTGGCCCCTTTCACCGAGAAGGAAATTGACATTTAAAGAGGTGAAATAATTCACTAAAGGCCACCAGCCGAGCTGGGTGTTCTGACTGTTGTCTCTGAAGTTAGTTAAATTCAATTCAAAATTTCAACCTAGTGCCTGATCTGTGGTGGCGCAGTGGATAGAGTGTCGACCTGGAACGCTGAGGTTGCCAGTTTGAAACCCTGGGCTTGCCCGGTCGAGGCACATATGACAAGCAACAAGCAAGCAATGAACAACTAGTGAAGCACCTATGAGTTGATACTTCTTGCTTCCCCTCCCCGCTGTGAAATCAATAAACAACTTAAATGAACATTTTCAGCCTAGTGGTAGCCTTGAGCCTGCATTCGTTGACCCAGGCAGTCCCTGGCACATAGTGGGTGCTCAGGGAACACCTGCCCAGTGAAGAAAGGTCATAGCAGAAGCTCTCTCCAGTGCTCTTCCCAGGATCTTCCATTTGCTTCCCAGGGAAGGGAAACGGAGAGGAGAGGGTCATTTTGTTCAGCTCCTATTGTGTGCGTCACCTCACTTAATTCTCCTTAGTGCCGTGGCAGGTGGCTGTGACTTATAGAGAAGGCTTTGTCACCAGCCCAAGGTTGCCCTGCTGTCAGCAGGGCAGCCTGCATCCTGATCTGGGGTCAGGCTCCCGAGCAGCCTCCCCAAATCCTCAGGGCCACCCCAGCTGCACTGCCACACCCCTCCATCTTCCTGCTGGGTCCTGAGGCAGGGCTGGCCACATCCCCTCTGTCCTTCTGGACTGTTTTCTGCAGGGAGGACAGCCTCAGCCTCGACCTACTTCCAGAATAACAAATGCATGGGGAGGCTGGGGAGGCCTTGCAGGGGAACGCTGTTCTCAGGTCTGACCTGTGCCCACCCCAGACCCAGCGCAGCTACCTGCCCTGGGCCCTGGTTCTGCACTCCCGCAAGCCTCGCTCAGCACCCTCCAAGTTAGCTCCTGGGCCACCTCAACAAGCCCCTGGCCCAGACCCAAACCCTACCCTAGACAGGTACCACAGCCTCCCTTTCTTGTTGGCCTGTCTGTCCAGGTGTCCCACGGGCACCGCAGGTGGCAGGGGCATTCAGGGTGGCTCTCTGGGCCAGATGGAAGGCGGCTGTCCCAGCAGGCTGGGGCAGGACAGCGCTGAGCTGGCCACGGGCCCATTCGCCTCTCACCCCAAGTCCCTCCGAACATTGGACCATTGTTCTAGGCCATTAGAGGGTGGCTCTGTGGCCCTGGGGCTAAAGAACAAAACCTGTTTAGCAAGGCTCTGCTCCACCCATACAATTTCAAGAATTTAACCAGGACCGTTGCTGGCTTCAGCGGGAGGAAGTGGGCTCTGAGGAGACAGGCCCAGGCCTAGGCCGGGAGGGGTGGCAGGGGCGGGACAACCTCAGCCCATTCCGTGAGCACACCACGTGCCACTGGACAGGCAGCCGGTCAGCAAGCAGGGCCCGCTGTGTGCTGAGAGGGGACACACCAGCCCAGCCCTGGCCTCCACTTTCCCCTCTATGACACGGGGGCCTAATGCGTGTGTCCACCCTGACCAGGCTGAGAGCAGAGAGCCAACAGTGGTCAGGTGACAGAAGGAGGCTGCAGCCCCTGCCGGGGTGACTGCGGGGTGATGGGGGCCTCACGCCGCTGTGCCCTCCTCACCCAGGCATGCCACCAGGATGACAATAAGTGCTGGCCTTGGGCAGTGCTGACCACACTCCAGGTCTGTTCAGATATGTGTACTAAGAGGTCATATAACAGCCTGGGGGGCAGCTTTAGTTGTTCCCACTCTACAGATAAGAAAACTGAGGCTCTGAGAGGCATGAGGCAGCGCTGGTCTCTGAATCTGGACGACTTAACTCCAGAGGGGTCCACAGTGCTATTCATTCTGCTCCCTCAGCAGCGGGCAGTTCAATTTTCTATCTTGTTCAACAGCCCCAACTGTTTTGGCTCAGTCAACAGTAAGCAGGCGCCAGGCCCCTGGGGGGAATGTGGGCCACCCCTATGCCACTCCTGAGGCAGCCAGGCTGGGGCATTAGGGAGGCTGAGCAGGAATCAGTCCTGGGTTAGGTGGGGAGGGGCAGAGGGAGAGGGAGGGGGAGGATGCCCCAGCTGGAGGGAACAGCAGGGCATGGGCTCAGAGGCTGGGCACAGCAGATGGCATTCCTATGACAGGCACCTAAGAATGAGAGGGTGGCCGGTGGGCCAAGAGGCTGGAGAGACGGGAAGGTAGGTTAAAGACCCTGGGGCCTCCTGGGGCTGGACCTTCCCCAAAGACCAGACCCCTCTCCAAGAAGGATGTGCATCACCTGGGCATCTGAGGACATTGTTTAATGGGATGTAAATTTAAACTTGAATAAAAAGGGCATTTGCTGGGTCATGTGGTTGACTGGGCTCTGTGTCCTGCCAGGCCAGCCTGGGCCTGCCCTAGCCCCCGTCTGCCATCCGGGACACCATGTGAAAATCAGAGCAGAGGAACCGACGGCTGGGGGCTCCCATGTGGAACCCAGGGCAGTGATGGCGGCAATACCTGGCTCCCAGCCCAGTGGCCCAGCAAGGGACTCTCAGCTCGGGCACTCAAACACTGCAAAGCCAGGGGGAGCTGAGACAGCACATGGGGCCCCAGGACGCTGTGCCGGGTAGAACTCGTGAACAGCAGTGGGTCACCGCGGGGTGCATCAGCGATGCTGGAGTGTGGCTTCACAGTGCCAAGCTGGTTGTCAGAGTGGATGCCTAGCACTGCCCAGCATTTGTCCTATACTGAATTCCCTCCAGCTCCAGGGCTGTGTCTATGCCCCTCCTTTGGGCCTTAGTGACCAGGGCTCTCCCTACCCTAAGCCAGCCACACAGCTGCCCCAGAATCCACACAGGAGACGCTAAGAGGCATCATACCACTTCTCTTACCCACCTGCCTGCCTGGGCTTAGACCCTGGCTCTGTCACTTGCAAAGTGAGCTACTCAGCTCTGAGCCTCGATCTGCTCTGTAAAAACTCGTCACAAACTACCTCCCCTGGGAGACTCTAGTGAGGCCTGAAGGACATCAGTCATTCACTTGGCAGATGTCTCCTGAGCACGTGCTCTGGGTGCTGGCTTACAGCGTGAACAGAACAGGTATAAGCTCCTCCTCTCCTGAAGCCTGTGCTCTAGTGAGAGGGACCAACAATAACCGCAGTGAGTGGAAAGGTCACCAGTGAGGTCTGAAGAAAGATGGAGCAGGAAGGGGACAGTGAGTGCAGGGGGGTTTAAACAAGAAGGCCAGGACAGCCGCACTGGCAGCTGTGCGAGTCAAGATGGAAAGGCAGTGTGGGCACGGGCCGCGGCTCTCCTGGGGAGGGACCGAGTGTGCCAGGCGGAGGGAAGGGTCAAAGGCAAAGGCCCAACGCAGGAACACGGCCGGCGGGTGTGAGGAGCAGCCAGCTTCCTGGGTGGCTGGAGCAGGGAAGGTGGCAGGTCGGTAGGTGGGGTCACCAGAGGGGAGGGAAGGAGGCAGGCAGAGTAGGCCTTGACTCTGAGTGACACAGAAAGCAGGGAGGATTTTGAGCAGAGGAGTGTCATGAACTAATGTGTACTTTCAAACGATCATTCCTTCAGCTGGTTTGAGATGTTCCATAGGGAGCAAGGGCAGAAGCAGGGGCACCAGCAAGGAGGCCAGAGTCCAGGTGAGAGATGGCAAGGGTTGGCTGGGGTTGCAGCAGGACCGATGGCGCAGGGCAGGGGAGATGGTGTGGGGCGGCAGCGGGGGCGATGTGGGGGTGATGGCGCAAGGGTAGTAGCAGTGGGGTGATGGTGCGGGGTGGCAGCGGGGGCGATGCGGGGGCGATGGCGCAGGGGTAAGTAGCAGTGGGGCGATGGCACAGTGTGGTCAGGGTCTGGGTATAGAAGGTAGGGCCCACAGGGTGTGCTGACAAGTTGGGTGGAGAGTGTGAAGGAAAGAGATGAATCTAAAATAATGTTTGGGTTTGGGACCTGGGCCAGCGGCCCCAGCAGACCTCAGCACTGCTCACACACAGCAGCTACAGAGCGGCCAGCACTGGTAGTTAGAGGACAGGAGGACAGGGCCCGAGAGCCACTCTCCTGAGGCAGCTGCACAAGGAGGCAAAAGCACTCTGTTGGCTGCGTGGCAGGCTCCCCAAAGGTGTCTATGAAGAACATCCTCTCTGTGCTCGGCCAGTGGTCTAGAAGAACAGCCTCCAGCAGTCGGGGGTGAGCCCCACGGTCTGCCACAGAAGCCGGTGGGTGGCCTGGGATCAAAGCCCAGGGGCTCAGGCCTGCTGCCCACCTCCCCCACTGAGCCTGGGCTACCGCAGGCCTCCCCGCTCCCTGAAACGTGGAAAGGGACGCGGTCCCCCTGCTGCCCCCCTGAATGCTCAGCGCCCCTGCAGCAGCATACTTGAAAGACTGGGGTTATCTTCGAGTTTTCAGTTCAATCCACAGGCTTTGATTGTTTGATAAGCCACTCCACAGTCGCCCCAGAGTCAAAATACTCTGTTACTCGATCCTGTGTTTATGTTCGGGATGGTGGCCTGGGAAGGTGCAAGCAGCTCTGAGGCGGAGGGGGTGCAGGCAGGAGCCGGATCAGAGAGCTCACTGGCTTCCCAGCCCAGGGTGCCCTGCGGGGCTGGGCTCTCACGGGAGCGCACTCCGCTGCGGAACGTGGGTCTTTCTAGGTAGGTCCTGCTGGCTGAGTAGGGACAGGGGAGGAGAAACCCTTTAGGCCTGTCTGGCCGCAGCAGGCCCCACCCCTGACCCTCAGGCCCGCTTAGTGCTGGAGGGGCTCCGTGAACCGGCCCAGGTGATGAGAGCCACATCAAGAAAAAGGCAGATTATCCCACTGCCATGGTGACTTGGAGGCTCAATGCATTACAACTACTCCCTACCCAACAAAAGCCAGGTCACGGTCTGCAGGGTGGGGCGTGCACACAGCCGCTCTCTGGTCAGTCCCACAACCTTCCTCGACAAAACTGCACAGCATTTTGACGAGCCAGTGGCACCTGGCTGGGTCACCTTAGTGCATCTAACCTGTGTAAGACCACTCTCTGAGTCAGGGGTCCCCAAACTACGGCCCACGGGCCACATGCGGCCCCCTGAGGCCATTTATCCGGCCCCCGCTGCACTTCCGGAAGGGGCACCTCTTTCATTGGTGGTCAGTGAGAGGAGCACATTGACCATCTCATTAGCCAAAAGCAGGCCTATAGTTCCCATTGAAATACTGGTCAGTTTCTTGATTTAAATTTACTTGTTTTTTATTTTAAATATTGTATTTGTTCCCGTTTTGTTTTTCTACTTTAAAATAAGATATGTGCAGTGTGCATAGGGATTTGTTCATAGTTTTTTTTATAGTCCGGCCCTCCAACGGTCTGAGGGACAGTGAACTGGCCCCTTGTGTAAAAAGTTTGGGGACCCCTGCTCTGAGTTCTGCACTGTCTCCTTTGAGGGATGGAAAAACAGAAAGGCATAGCGGTAGAGCAATGGTCAGAGATCACGGAGGTGAATGGCAGCCCTGACCCCCTGAGCCTGGCCCTGCAAAGCCACGTCCACTGCCTCGCCAGCACCCTCCTGTGTCCCTGAGCCTGGTTTCTGCCGTTCCTTGAGCGCCTGGGGGGAACGGGCCAAGGGCTAACCTGCCATTAGTGCATCCCCCTCTCACTGTGCCTGTTACGTGCCAGCTCCTGAGAGTTCGCACGGGGAGTTCTACACCCTTATCCTACATCTCAGTCCATGAAGCCAGGACTTGAACCCACAATGTGCAGGCCAACAGGTGGCACAGAACCAATTTATTCAGCTGACTGGCTGAGAGTGGGATGCAGAGGCACAAAGCAAAGGCAGGGTCAGTTGATTTTGAGTAGATAGATACAGCTGCTACTTCACCCACCAGCCATGATCCCTCTCCTGTCCTGTGGGCACATGGTCACGGGTGATTACAGTGACAACCCTCCTGGCAAGAAGCATCTCTCCCCCAGGGAAGGAAGGAGAACGGTGGGTCCAACAGGCCATCCCAGTGGGGAGCAGCAGAGCCCGGTATGGACTGGGGGGGGCACTGCTACTCAAGAGCCTTTTTCTGCCCTGGGAGAGCAAGGAGGACTGGCAGGGGCACAGAGGGGAGGACACAGAGGCCACATTGAGAGGCATCAGGCCCACAGTCTGGTCCCCCGACTCCTCCCCAAACGGGGGAGGCAGATGGGAGGAGTGGAAAGACTATAGGCCTCCGCCTGACACAGCAAACTGTGCTCCGTCCCTGCCGCCTCCCGCTCACCAGCTCCTCGGGGCAGACCAGATGTTTCTCTCCATTGAGACCGTGCCCTAGAGGATATAGGTCAGAGAAGTGTTCTGAGCAAAAGAGGGAGGCCCTTGGGATGCAGTTCAGTTGTGTGTGTGAGACGCCAACCTTCCTGTATGGGCCAAGCTGACCACTAGCTCCAGAGTATCTTGCTTCCAGAGAGAAGAAAGACCTGCTTGGTTCCCTATTTCTCTCCAAACACGGAAACAGCAGCCAGCCCTGGGTCATTCGGAATCAGAGATTTTGGCTCAAGTCTCACACCTGTTACATACCCAACCAGTTGTACGATGTTGGGAAAATTACCTAACGTCACTGGGCCTCAGTTTCCTCCTCTGTAAACAGCGCTACTAATGTCTATCATAAAATGCTACAGGTAAAAGCCATTTGGTGAACACTCCATGCACATTCATTGTTATTCTTGATGACTGCATGATCTGTCAGCAGCAGCTCAGGACTGCTGAGTTACTCAGCGGGTGGGTTTCCAGCCTGGGCAGCCCATGACTTCCCAGCCTGCATTTCCACTGGGAGTTTGGAAGCATCGACAATTAAGAGCAATGACCGCTTAGCTTGGGTATCTGAATGGCATGACCTGTCTATTTTCTGTTATCTCACCTGCCCCTTACAATAACCTGGGAGCTAGAAAGCGTTTGCAGGAAAACCTCCTCCCCAGCTGCAGACACCCTTGCTTCCAACCTCGGGCTGAAAGGAAAGGAGGAGGAGTTTTGGCAAGAGGAGTCTGGGAAACAGCCCCCCTTCCTCTGGGCCATCTCTCCTTAGCCTGCTCGCCCTCTCCTGTGTCCCCACACCCTGACCTCCACGATGCCTCAGCTTTCGCCCACACCTGCCAAACACACAGGAGAGGCCAGAGCTGCCACTTACTCTTTTGGGGGGTTGACATCCTCTGGTCGGGCCTCAAAGAACTGAAAGACTTCGTCACACTGTGAAATGTGGGGAGGCAGCCGGACCAGCGCCTGTGGAAAGATAGAAGAGAGGGCATTAGGCCTGATGGAACTGGGACCAGGAAAACCAAAAGCGGAACCAGCGTGGTCCAACAGAAATAGGGGGGCTCAATCACTGTGCTGTGCAAGACAGTTCACTAGCCACCCACCCATCCACCGGACAACCAATGAATTAACCAGTTGATGAAACAACTCTCCATCCATCCATTTGTCTATCCAACCCATCAACTAAGCAACTAGCCAATTGATCACTAACCAACCAATCAACTAATAAAAATAACTAAAAAAATTAGTCAACCTATCAATCATCCAGCCAATAATTCAACCAACCAACAATCAATCATCAACCAACCAACTAGCCAGTCAACCAACTAAACAATCAGTTAATCAAACAAAAACAATGATCATTAAACCCTAGGTCTCAGGGCCCTCAGGAACTACTCATTCTGCACAAACCCTGAAACAATTCCCTTGTGCCCCTAGCAGGGGTCTCAAACTCAACTCAGCATGTGGGCCGCAGAGCAAGATCACAGCTGTTTGGCGGGCCGCACTAGGTCTACAAAAGGCAACTGTTACGCAACACTTTTCAGTGTCACAAAACGACCAGAAACTGTAGTCGTGGATTAGTCTGCGGGCCGCACAAAATTGTTCGGCGGGCCGCGAGTTTGAGACCTCTGCCTAGAGTAAGTCCAAAACCCTTAGCCTGACAATCTGAGGTCTTATCCCACTAGCCGTGCCTCCCACTGGCCCCAGTCCAGCTGCACAAGGCACTCACAGTCCCTAAACACTGACTGCACAATTAACCATAACAAACTGATAATTCTACCAAGATGCAGGGAGCTGCCACGGAGATGGACAGGACCTACATAGTTTAAAAGGGAGAGAGAGGGGTTTTAGAAAGACTCTTGGAAACCGAGTTCTGAAGGATGGGTAAGACGTAGCTGGTCGGGGTAGGCGGAGAGATGGGGTGGGTGGTTCCAGGTGCTGAGTGTGGGCGGGGTGCCCTGCAGGCACACTGACCCGGGGCCAGCACTGACCCAGCAGTGTCTCACTGGGCTGTGTGGAGGATGCCAGGAAGAGCAGGGTAAGCTGAAGCACGCGGAAAGGCTTCTTAGAGGAGTGGACACAAGCCAGACAGAGGGGTTCACAGGGTTTGGACAGGCAGAGAGGATGGGGACACTGAGGCTGGTGGGGAGTGACATGCAACTAAAGTAAGTAGCAGAAGGAAGCCCTGTGCTCAGACCAGTAGGATGGGTGGAACTTGTCCCCACAAAGTTCAAGTTTTCATTCAACACACATGGTATGTACTGTTCCCTTCCCCCAGGAAGGGTAGAAGGAAAAGGAAAAAGAGTAACTAAGGAAGAAAAGAAGAGACAGAGATATAAAGAGACTGTGGGGGAGAGAGAGAGACTGACAGAGAGACAGAGAGATGGAGGATAGAGAGACACACACACAGAGAAATAGAGACATAGAGAGAGACAGAGAGAAAAGAGAGATAGAAGGAGAGAGAGACAGAGAGAAGTGGGAATCAGGTGCGTGCAGACCGAGTGCTCCTGGCAGGAGGCAGGAGTTTCAGAAGGGAGCACTAATGGGCAGGGATGGGCAGGGGGCAGGAGGAACGAATTCCCCAGGACCCAGGCTGTGTGCAGAGCTGCTGCCAGGGTCACCTCCGACAGGGACAGGGAGGAGGCGCAGGACAGGATTCCAGGCAGCCCAGAGCACTAGCCCCCTGCCAGCTCAGCACACTGCCACCCACCCAGGCTCATGCCCTGGCCCGGACACGGCTCACCCAGCACTAGGGCGAACACAGCAGCTCTTCACGCTGACAGAGACCGCCATTCTGGGGCAGAGGACACGTGGGCTGTGAGGGCCTCAGACAAAGGGGCCTTTTGGTCGAAACACTGCAGACATCTTTATTTAATAGGGAGCCCCGAGGGGAGCTGCACTGAGGGCTCGTCCTGATTTCAGGCTGACAAGAGGCTCTCAGCTCAGAGCAGCTTCCACCAGAGCCGCTGCCAAGCCCATCTCTGGCCAGAATCATTTGGCAGGAGAGCCGGTGCTGAGCAGTCGGTCCTGGAGACCTGGGCTGGGGTGACTGCCAGAGCCAGGGAACCCCAACCCAGACTGCCAGAGCCAGGGAACCCCAACCCAGCCGCTCTGAGACTCCTGGGGCACCACCCTGGCTCAGGCCTAAAATTCTGCCACTGGACAATCAAGATGTATTCAGGGGGGTGGTTCGGTCAGGACCTCGGGGCCAGGCAGATGTGGGTTTGAGTACTGGCTCTTCCCATTCACAGGCTGTGTGATGCTGAAAGCATTATTTGCCTTCTCTGAGCTCAGTGCAGTGGATCCGATGTGGCACCTACCTGTTAGGAGGAGAAGTGAGCTCATGAAAATGAGGAGCCTGGCACCAAGTAAGCACTCAGTAAACAGTAGCTGTGGCACTACTGTCTGTGTTGCCATTGTTCTGTAGGTCAGAGCAAGGATGCGTATCAGACACTGGGAAGGGAGCCGGAGACCTCAACGCTAGTTCCAAGTCTGCCTTTGTGGACTTGCTGCATGACCTCGGGTGGCTCACCTCGCCTCTCTGGTGGTCATTTCTCTTAGGATAAAGTAGACTAGCTCTACAATCTCAAACTATGTCTCAAGGAACACCTGTTTGGTGACATAAAGTGAGTTTGGTGGGCACAAGTGAAAGGATGTCTTACAGATAGATCCCCAGCCTGGTCTTGGAGATCAGTCACCCTGTTCATTATCTATCATAGCAAGGCTCTGGGAAGTCCCGCAGAAAGAAACGTGAGGGGCTTCGGTTAGGCCAGCATTTATTAATCATAGTGACATCCTGGGGGACTGCCTCATTTAATCGTCACATTAACTCCAAGAGATGGGTGTGACTTTGATTCCAATTTTGTATAAGACGTAAAGCACAGAGAGGTTAAGTAATTTCACAAAGTCGCACAGCTAATAAGTACCAAGACTTTAGATCAGGCCACTGGTCCAGAGCAAGCCTACATTGTCTGATCTTCTCCTCTATCCTGCCTCCACCATTACCCATAGGTCTCGGGCTGTAGAGTTAGGTTTCCAAACAATTCTGATTGACAGCCCATGGAACACTGCTGGGACAAACCCAAAGCAGACATTCTAAAGTTTCTTCTAGATCTAACAGTCGGCTCCAGGCCTGTAACCAGTTCCACTACCCGTGAATTCAGTGCTGGTCTATCAATCAATCGTACTGAGCCTTTCTAATAGAGCTTTGACTCAGGTGAGGGTGTGAATTCAGTGCTGGTCTATCGATCAATCGTACTGAGCCTTTCTAATAGAGCTTTGACTCAGGTGAGGGTGTGAATTCAGTGCTGGTCTATCGATCAATCTTACTGAGCCTTTCTAATAGAGCTTTGACTCCGGTGAGGGTGGAGGGTCTGCAAGGCCCCGAGGCTGGAGAAGGGCCGGCATGACCATGGCCTCAGAGCCCTCAGCATCCAGGGAGGAGCCGCTGGCCTATGGGGCAACCTTGCCATGCTGTGCTCCAGGGGGTGGGTGACCTGACTGACAGCAGACGGGGCAAACAGGGTGAGGGAAGGGGCTGAGGGCAGTGGGTACCCAGGACTGGCAAAGGCACGAAAGAGCCATCCAGGTTTGCCCTCAGCCAGTACTCCCAGTGCCTCCAACCCCCAGTCCTAACCTGCCTGGAAGTCTCCAGTTCCTGGCCCCTAAGGCCATTTTCTGGGAGCCAGTGACATGGGCCACCACGTGGCACCATGTCGTCATTCCAAGTGGTGCAGCTCTAATAAGGGAGAGGGTGGCACACTGCATGTCTCTGGGACCCCCTCCCAGATCAGCGGGCCCAAGCCTGGTCTTTGCAAGGGGAGCAGCACTGGTGGGGGCCCTAGTCAGGCTGAAACTAACCCTCCCCCATGAAGCCCACGGCTCTGGGGAAGGCCTGTCCCAGGACAAAAAGCAAAGTTCTGCATTTGGCAAAACAATGGTGGGTGCCTTGCTCTTTACTCAGGATCAAACATTTCCCTCCTTTTAGCAGCATTATTTTGGTTTCTAATCAATAGACACTTTATGGGTAAAATCCCAGTGACTCTGGCTGGGGTGGGGGGTATGTTGTGGGGATTAGAGTTACGACCATTTGGCCCTCGACTCTCGGCCCCCATCCCCACTTCCTGTGGCTGCCTCTCTCCTGCCCCGACTGTTCCTCCTAAATCACTTTCTAGGAAGCTGGGGGCTCACTGAGTTTCTGAAAATCAAGACTATTTCAACTGCTTTATCCCTAACGACCACTCTAAGGTCATTCTAAGGTCTCAGACAATCAGACCAGATCCCAGCTTTCAAGTTGGGTGGAATTAAAGGTCACTTCTGCACTGCCCCTTCCCCCACCATTCTCAGAGTAAATTATGGCCTGTGAGAGATGCCTGACTGCTTGGTGAACCCATGACATTGCCCTCATTGCCTGGCTCTGAGCCGGCCTCCTCTGAGCTAATCAGGTTAGGAGGCTCCACCTCTTGCAGACCCCACTTACATGGCTCCCTCAGCCCCACAGCCCCCTTGAATCTCATCCCAATTCAGGACTCCTGTGCAAAGCCTGATATCAGGAGATACGGTGTTATCGGTTGCCCCCTCAGATGATCTGGGAGGCGGTGTCTCCACAGAGACCAACTGCAGATGCTTGGGCTCCACCACCGAGGCTGATGTGAACCATGAATCCCAGCTGGCAGATGCCTCCTCCCGCCCTGTGCCCCTCCTCCATTAGCTTTGCCCATTTATTTAACTTCTTGGGAGAGGAATAAAGAGAAATAAAAGCTCAGGCTGCAGCCATCAGTTTCACTGGAAATGGCGAGTGCCCTTTAAAGAGAAGAATGAATACAGGCACACCTCATTTTACTGTGCTTTACTTTATCACGCTATAGATGTTGCCTCCCTTTATTTATTTTAATTTTTTTTTTATATAAATTGAAGGCAAGACCCTCCGCCAGTGAAAAGATCACTGCGCTTGCTCGGTAGTGGTCTGGAACCGAAACCGCAGAACCTCTGAGGTCTGCCGGTACTGATCTGGAGGGAGGGAGCTCACGGTGTAGGGGATCCATCATCGGGGGCGTCCTTTTTGGTTCAGGCAGCAGATGTGACCAGTACGATCTGCACAGTCATGAAATTCAGGCGTAGGGTAATGGAGAGTGTGTGGGAGTGTCTGTCTTCCTACAGCCTTGAGAAGACCATTATTAAAGTTAGCCGCATGATTCTTATTTAAGCTTTTTTTTTTTCTTATTTAAGTGTTTTTATTGCCAGACATGGTGATCGAGAATGATCGAATATTAGTGCAAAAAGGAACCTTATGGCAACAACTCTGTGTAGGGACAGGGCATTTCAGAAGTGACGAACACTGATACACATTCCCTTACGCAGCCCCTTCCATGAACCCCGTGAAAGAGTTGTTTTTATCCCCCTTGTACAGATGAGGAAACCGGGGCTCAGAGAGGCAAAGGCACTCTCTAAAGCCACAGAGCTAGTAGGCGGGGCAGTGGATGACCCCAGCTCTAATGCTAGCACTCGCAACAAAATGTTACTCCACTTGCCTCTGCTCAAGATTCCTGAGTCAGACTCTACAGGAGGTATCCTTTAACTAAGAAATTCCATCTCCGTCGAAGCCAGTGGTGCCCAATGGTAACATTCAATTGCTTCTGTCTTGTAATAACAATAACAAAAAGGTAGCATCTACCCAATGCTTCCTCTGTACCAGACACGACACTTATCTCAATTATATCAGTGCATTTCATTCTCAGAGCTGCCTTCTGCAGAGGTACTATTCTCCTTAAGGCACAGATGTGGAACTGAAGTTGTGAGAAGTAACTGGCCCAAGTTGGCAAAGCTAGTGAGGAGTTCAAACCATCCAGAGAACCCTCGTTCTCATCACAGGGGTCCCAGGCTCTAATCCAAGTAGGAGCACAAAGAGGCTCCATTTCCCGCCACGCCCCCACCCGCTGGGCACTGGCTGTTTTCCTGCATGTGTGCATGCACGCTTTGTGTGTGTGTGTGTGTGTGTGTGTGTGTTTTCATGCATGTGCGCATGCACGCTTTGTGTGTGTGTGTGTGTGTGTGTGTGTGTGTGCGCGCGCGCGCATGCGTGCTCCAAGAACATCTGTAACTATCAAGACTTCTGTAAGTAAACAAATACGGATTTTGGATTCTCCTGAACTTAGAACAGATTCCAACAACATCCCAAAAGGAATTGAAAGCAATAGTCCTCTGATGTCCAGCAAAATATCACGTGGAGAATCCCTTCACTAGGAAGCCTCTTAACTGAGCTCCCAAGACAGTGCAAGTGATTTAAAATAGCATTTTGTAAACATGAACATGTCCAAAAGGAGCAGAGTTTCAGCTGTGAGCCCGAGTGCTTTTGCCCTAGAGGGTGGCCCAGGCATGGGTGGCCCCTCCCTAAGGGACAGCCATATCCATCTCGCTGGCTAGGAAACACCAGGCCTCAGGGTGCATGTGCTAAATCACAGCAGGGGGTTTCGTACAAACAGTTTCCCTTCACAGACAGACAGAAGGGGCGACTCCCCAGCCCTCAGACACAGCCTTACCCGGCAGTACTCATCAATGGGCTTCAGCCTCCGCACAGCTACGTCCCGGATGTGGCTTCTCCGGAAGAGGATTTTGCCTGGAAGAGAAATACCCGTGAGCCAGGTGATTCCAGGTGAAGCTGCCATAGGGACTGGGGACCCCCCCATCCTCAATCCTCTGTCCCTTGGCTTCTCAGCATCTCAGCTGGCTAGCGCTTCTGCTTGTGGTCAAGGTAACAGGAAGTGAGTGGTCACCTCTTTCAGGGGGCAGGAGGCACCTAAGGCTAAGAGTCCAGGACCTCTCAGGTAGATGAGGAGCCCTGGAAGCTGCCATCTTGTCCAGGTGACCTTGTCTGGGTCTAATGGCAGGATCAATGCCCGGACGTGGGCGCAGCTCTCAAGTGACTTCACAAATAAATACAAAGGGTGGCCCAACCCACATGCCGCATTTTGTTTTCAGGCCCATCCCTCCTTGAGAAATTGGCATTAGTTCCTGCCAGCCAGACAGGAATTCCTATTCTTAGTTTAGGTGGGTGGCTATTTCCAGGGCAGGCACAGGCCAACACCAAGGGGGCTTGGCTGCCCCAGCCTGACTGTTCCCCAACCTCTCTGACACACAGCCTCCAGGCGTCTGGCCAGTGCACAGCTGGGCTGATATACCCTTTAACAGGTAATGGCCAAGACTTACAGGAAATACCAGCCCCTCAGCATTCTCAGCATGCTCCTCTGAGCGATACAAATTCAATGATAACAAATAGATCAATGCATAGTCCTCTTACAGTCATTAATTTAGAAAAATGAACTCTTTGATCTGACACTCAAGGCCTGACAGAGCTGACATTTCTGTGCCCAAAGACGATCAATGTCTAGGACCAATGCCCCCTTTCAGAGGCCTTTCTTGATTGGCTGAGCTGGGAGTCATTTCCGTTCTCCGCATATTTTGTCTCTTTCTAAGGAAGTCACCACATTGTGCTGTGTGCTGCAACTATGTGGGTCCCCTTCCACCAGGGCCTATCTGGCTCATCTGAAGGCCCACGAAGCCTGGTACACTGTGAAGTGCTCACACATTGCTGTAACAGGCAGCTGTTGCCTGTGTCCATCAACTTCCCTCTGGAGAGCCTTCCTCCTCCATTCCTAGTCCTTGTGCTTCAGATGGGGCTAACCACATACCCTGGCAACAAGGGTAGGCATGTGACCCCACCTAGAAAACCAAAGTCACAGTGATTGGCTCAGAGATGGGCAGGGAATTCGATCTGGACCAATGAGGATCAGCCCTGAAACTTTGCTGGTACCCTCTTTCTCCCAAAGTTTCCTGGCTGGCAAGTTGAAAACCTGGAGCTTCCAGTAGCCATCTTTACTCTTGCCTGAGAAAGGAAGCCAATTGAGAGAAAGAATTTGTGCCTGGCATAAGCTAGGTGCTCAGTAAATGTTTCTTGAATGATTGAAAAGCAGAGCCAAGAGATAGTGAAGGGCAGATTTCTTTGACATCATTTGAGCGTCTGGATATAGCTGTTCCTGAACCCAGAGTTTACCTGGTACTTTTACTTGCATAAAATAATACAATTATTATTTTTTATATTTAAATTAGTTGGAGATGAATTTTCTTTTCTTTTTTAAGTTTTTAATTTATTGATTTGAGAGAGAAAAAGGAAGAGGGGAGAGACAGAGAGAAAAACATCAATTTGTTGTTCTACTTATTTATGCATTCATTGGTTGATTCTTATAGGTGCCCAGACTGGGGATCGAACCTGCAACCTTAGCATATCAGGACAACGCTCTAACCAGCTGAGCCACCAGGCCAGAGCTAGGGATGGATTCTCATCACTTGCATTAAAGAAATCCTAGCTGAGCCTGAGCTGTGGCGGTGCAGTGGCTAAGGTGCTGACCTGGAGCGCTGAGGTTGCCAGTTCAAAATCCCAGGCTTGCCTGGTCAAGGCACATATGGGAATTGATGCTTCCTGCCCCCCCCCCCCCCACTTCTCTCTCTCTCATTATCTCTCTCTCCCTCTCTCTCAAAGTGAATGAATAAATAAAATTAATTTTAAAAATCTTAAAAAAAGAAGACATTCTAGTTGAGATAACCGCCACTGTGTGCAAACAACCACGTGGAGCACATGTTAACCACGTGAGCTTCCTCTGTCAGGGTCCAGCTGAAGCACAAAGAAAGGCACGGCTCCCCCAGGTGTTTCCCCAGAAGCACACCCAGAAACAAGGAGTCAAGGGCAAGTCATTGGCTTGGGAAGTACCTGTAGGGGAATGAGTTACAGAGCCAGTTATTACTGTGGGTCTCCAGAGCTCAGTTCTATTGGGGGAACAAGGCAGACTACACCTCAGAGGAAACCCAACTGAGGGCAAGGAGGCCTCATGTGTTTATCCACCGCCCCCTGGCTTGTCACAGAGCTTCGGAGAGCATTAACTCTACGGTACCTCTAGCTGTGTGCCCCCACCCCCATAACTAGAACAAAGACCCCAGCTGCTCCCGTGAGCAGCCTCTGGCAGGTAGAAGTGAATGGTGAGGGGAGCTGGGAGGCGCAGACATCAGTTGCGACAGCCATCCCGACTTCTCGTCACCACAGGTACCGGTCACCAGCCTTGCTCAGGGGAACATCAAAAGCATCACATCATGTGTGACTTGTTTCCCATTCATGTCTCTCATCTCTCCACATCCGGTGTGAACCGGAGGCCCATCTGCAGCTCCTTCCTCTCTCGGCAGCACACACTGCACTTAGCACGAGGCTTTGCATACAGCAGACGCCCAACAGCTTGCCGGCCCACTCCCGTTTCTCTCCTAGACTCTCCCTCAAGCTCTCCTTCCTCCCTTTCTCTCTGAAGCCAGGCAAAGGGGGCCATCTCCCCACCAGAGGGACAACACTGTGCAGACTGGACAATGTCATCAAGATAAATAGGCTCCGCCATGTATTCCTTTGAAAGGAGATAAAACGTGATTTATCAAGACACCGGAGACGGCTGCTTTTTCTTGGGGGAAGATGTCACAGATTTGGTATTCCTGGCCTTGTTGCCTTCTACCCTTTTTTGGTTGCCTGTCGCTTTATTGCCCGCATGTTGCAGGAGCACATGTGATTCTTAGATGTGCAGCCATGGGGACAGCATGTAAACACAAACACACAGCCTGAGGAGACCCGCCCTCACGACTGACAAGAGGACAGGCAGCCCTGGGGCTGGGTTTCTGAGCCTTCGCCCTGAGCCAGTTATCCATCAGGAGCTGGGGGTGACCCAGACCCAGTGATACCAGCAGTCAAGAGGTATCTTGCAGGAACCTGAAGGAGTCATCCACAAAAAAGAGAAAACCAAAAGAGACACCATTGGAGGAACCAGGGCCCATAGAGCTGGCTCTGCCACATGCTCCTTTTGAAAGGAAATAAAATGTGACTTCCATTCTCCCAAAATCGCACTCCTTCCTTTTCTCACCCTGTGAGAGGGCTAAGAAGAAAGGAGGGGAATAGGGAGCTGTATGAGGCCCCTCCCAGATCCCAACTCAAGGCCAGTCATACCTCTGACTGAGTTTGGCACCTCAGGATTAGACACAGAGATATAGATATATAGATCACATATGACTTGATCCATTTGCAGAGACAGAACTAGCAAAAACAACAACAACAAAAAAAACAAAACAAAAAACCCCACAATAGTTAAAGAACAATTGTGATCGCGGAAGCTCCAGCAGTCAAAATCAAGTTCAACACCTTTGTGACTTCTGACCAGAGCAAGAACTGTAAGAGGCATTTCAATGCACCTCCCCACATTTGCAGGAATAGTACATCTCCTCCTCTTTCCAAAGAACTGAGACAGAAGTACAGCGTCCAATCCATGCCCACCCTAAAGGACGATGAAGTTCAAGTTGTGCGAGGGCACAAGGAAGGGAAGCAAGTTGGCAAAGTGGTCCGGGGTTACAGAAAGAAATACGTCCTCCACACTGAACAATGGGAGAAAGCTAATGGAGCAACTAGACCAAAGCTGACGAGAGACCGCAAAGAGATCTTGGATCGTAAAGCCAAATCTTACCAAGTAGGTCAGGAAAAGGCAAGTACCAGGAAGAAGCCATTGAGAAGAGGAAAGAATAAAGTAATCGTATATATAATTTTCATTAAAAATTTAAAGTAGCCCTGGCCGGTTGGCTCAGCGGTAGAGCGTCGGCCTAGCGTGCGGAGGACCCGGGTTCGATTCCCGGCCAGGGCACACAGGAGAAGCGCCCATTTGCTTCTCCACCCCTCCGCCGCGCTTTCCTCTCTGTCTCTCTCTTCCCCTCCCGCAGCAGAGGCTCCATTGGAGCAAAGATGGCCCAGGCGCTGGGGATGGCTCTGTGGCCTCTGCCTCAGGCGCTAGAGTGGCTCTGGTCGCAACATGGCGACGCCCAGGATGGGCAGAGCATCGCCCCCTGGTGGGCAGAGTGTCGCCCCTGGTGGGCGTGCCGGGTGGATCCCGGTCGGGCGCATGCGGGAGTCTGTCTGACTGTCTCTCCCTGTTTCCAGCTTCAGAAAAATGAAAAAAAAAATAAAAAAAAATTTAAAGTAAAAAAAAAAAAAAAAAGAACTGAAGCCTCCAGAAAGTGCAGAAGGTTCTGAAAAGGGAGGGATGGGGGTGGACGAGGCTGGGAAACAGGGGCAAGGGCCCCTCGTCCCCGCTGGCAGGGTTCCTCCACCTTGCTCCTGGAGCCCCTCGGCCAGTGAGGCGGCCATGCCTCTGGGCTGGGTCCCCCGTCCTCCCACACGGCTCGGGGGTCTGGCGCTCAGGTGCAGAGCCAGAGGAGAATTTCTGGACAAGCCATTCCCTGGATGATGTTTTAGAATCCCAACAGGGCTTCTCTCTTTCCTGCTGAAATCCTGAGAGCAGCAACGTTTTCTTTTCTTGGGGCTTTGGCACAGGCAGCAGGGGTAAAGGGGGAGGGGGAGGAAAGATCTGGAAGGGATTCTACGGCCTTGACTTCTCTGTTAAGAATCCAAACCGCACTCTGAAAGCCAAACCGGTGACCGTATTAAAAGGGAAAGAGGAAAAAAAAAAAAAGAGAAGGAAAATCCCCATTAAGGAAGCCGAGACCACAGGGCATTAAAGGACTCTTGTAAATGTAATTCAGTCCGTTTATGGCGAGGCCAGGCTCCTGCCTGGGTCTTCAAAGCCAAGAGATGCTGCCCCAGAAATATGATAAGTGTTGTAAGGAGATTACACATGGGGCATGAAACAGACCTCAGGACTTAACTCTTCCTGAGTGGAAAAGAACGCGGCCAAACCCGACAGGGTCCAAGCATGGAAGTGGAGGACCCTTCCTTTTTTTTTTTTTTTTAGAGAGGAGAGGGAGAGAGAGAGAGAGAAAGGGGGGAGGAGCTGGAAGCATCAACTCCCATATGTGCCTTGACCAGGCAAGCCCAGGGTTTCGAACCGGCGACCTCAGCATTTCCAGGTCGACGCTTTATCCACTGCGCCACCACAGGTCAGGCTGGAGGACCCTTCTTAATGTTACTCTGGGCTGGGCTGAGAAGGTGGGACCAGCAGAAGGGCAGGGGCCTCGGCCGGAGTCCTGGGCTCAAGGCCTGCCTGGGCCACTGGCTGGCTGCGTGACCCGAAGCTGGTCCCTCCTCCGCTGGGCCCTCCACAGTTCTCATCTGGAGCCCGAGGGGCCGGCGCTCACAGCTCTTCCTGCAGAGGTTCTCAGATCTGTTTAGTGGGGGTGCTGGAATTGAAAGGCGCAGAGGAGGAGTGAGACGATTGAAATAGTTGCTATGTGCTGACTCCGTGCCAGGCACATGCCAGGAGCTTTTCACTGGGTTCTCTCCTTCACCCTTGCAACAAGTTTGAAGCAAGTACTTTTATTATCCCCACTTTGCCCAGAAGGAGATGATGGCCCAGAGCTTAAAGGCCTTGTCCAAACTCACACAGCTATTAAGTGGCCGAGTTGGCATTTCAACCTGGGGTTTGGAGCTCGGATGGAGAGGAGGAGAAAGAAGGCATGAATTCAAAGAGTTCTGTGGGTTCCGATCTCACCTTGAGAACCAGAGCCATGGGGAGGACTTAGAACTTTATGTGTGTGTGGTGGGAACATTATTAACATTTCCTCCATACCAGGTGCTGTGCCACGGTCCAGGGAACAGCCACGTCAGGGGCTGACTGAGAATTAAGCAAGCAGTAATCGCGGAGGGTGGGATATGCCATGTTACGCAGGCAGCCCTCCCGAGCTCTCTGCCTAAGTGAATGAATGACTGATTGAATGAATGGCTGAGCATGAATGGGTGAAAGACAGTAAAAGGATGAATGGACCAACAAAGCAGGGAAGGAGAGACGACCCAGTGTCTAGTAGACTTAAGGGAGAAAGAGATGAAACGGCAAACCTCCCTATCCTTTAAAGCACCCTTCCTCCTGCCCTGGCCAGTTGGCTCAGTGGTAGAGCATTGGCCTGGCATGTGGATGTCCTAGGTTTGATTCCCAGTTAAGGCACACAGGAGAAGTGACCATCTGCTTCTTCACCCTTCATCCTCACCCTTTTCTCCCTCTCTCTCCCTCTCTTCCCTTCCTGCAGCCATAGCTCGATTGGTTTGAGTGCATTGGCCCTGGGTGCTGAAAATGGCTCTGTGGAGCCTCTGCCATAGGCACTAAAAAACAGCTCGTTTATGAGCATGGCCCCAGATGGGCAGAGCATTGGCCCCAGACGGGGGTCACAAGGTGGATGCTGGTTGGGGAGCATGCGGGAGTCTGTCTCTCTATCTCCCCTCCTCTCACTTGGAAAAGGAAAAATAAATAAAACCAATAAAAAAAAATTAAAAAATAAAACAAATCAACAACAAAAGAAGTAGGGGAACAAGGGCCCGGGAAGAACAGAAACACCAGGCACAGCACCAAGGAACCAGCCCACCCGCACCCCACGGAGCCATGAAGGGTCTGGAGCAACCGCCATAAACTGGATATGTGTTCTTACAAATGGGCAAGTACTACTGTGCCGGGGCGAGAAGGGAGCACTGGCGACATGGGGTCATCGCAGTGGGCTGGCCTCGAGACCCCGTTTGGTCCATCCCAGCTCATCTGTCCTTGGCAGCCTCTCCTCTGCAGTGGAGAGGCAGTCTGCAGTGTCTCTGTGTGAATGTACACATCTTCATGTAAGTCCCTCTTCCTTGCTTTTATTTTGCCACCTAGAATGCCATCCATCCATCCATCCATCCATCCATCACTGTCATGATGGAGGGCTTGCTCCAGGTGCTGAATGAGACAGATGGGGGCCCTGTTCTCAAGGTGTTTATTTTTTTATTTTATTTTATTTTTTTGTATTTTTCTGAAGGCAGAAACAGGGAGGCAGTCAGACAGACTCCCGCATGTGCCCGAACGGGATCCACTCGGCATGCCCACCAGGGGGCGATGTTCTGCCCATCTGGGGCGTTGCTTTGTTGCAACCAGGGCCATTCTAGCGCCTGAGGCAGAGGCCATGGAGCTGTCCTCAGCACCCGGGCCAACTTTGCTCCGATGGAGCCTTGGCTGCGGAAGGGGAAGAGAGAGACAGAGAGGAAGGAGGGGGGGGGGTGGAGAAGCAGATGGGCGCTTCTCCTGTATGTCCTGGCCAGGAATCAAACCCGAGACTCCTGCATGCCAGGCGATGCTCTACCATTGAGCCAACCAGCCAGGGCCAAGGTGTTTATTTTTTAAGTGGGGGCGGGTGTGCATGTTAGAGATACAGTATACAATTTTTTATCTAGTAAGTCATTTGTTCACACATATATGTGTCCCCCCACCTCTATACATAGAATAAAACAACAGATAAGAAGGGGTTGGTGAAGATGGGTGAAAAAGGGGAAGAAATTAAGATGTTATAAAAATTGCTGTTTATAAAAGTCATGAGGATGTAAAGGTAAAGTACAGCATAGGAAATACAGTCAACAATATGGTAGTAACTATGCATGGAGTCAGATGGGCACTGGACTGACTGGGGTGATCACTTTGTAAGTTATATCAACATCTAATCCCTATGTTGTGAACCTGAAACTAATACAATATTGTGTGTCAACTGTAATTGAAAAATTAAAAAAACAGAATGGTAAGTAAATAAAATAAAAAATTTAAATTTAAAAAGAGAGAAACTACAGCAGGGGGGTGGGGAAGGACGTGCCTGGGGTGCGGAGGAGCGGCCAGTGGTCAGGACGACTCTGGTGCCAGGGGGTCCCTGAGGAGGAGGCGCCAGTCATGCAAACTCGGGGCAAAGCAGCTCTCCCGCAGGCAGCCCCAGAGCCAGGCCAGAAAATGGAAAGAGGCCATGCAGGGGTCCCATAAGCCAAAAGGAGTCTGGTTTTCTTCTAAGTGCCCTTGGGTCTGCCTACCCAAATCCTTCTCAGTTCTAAGGCACAGTTTTCCCAACCTAAATCCCTCCCCATGAAGCCTTCCTTAAGTGCCTGCTTTCCCCTTCTTCACCAGCCCCTGGACCCTCTGGCTGACGTCACCCCACTCTTCCCCCCACTCCTGCTGTCCTGGAGAACGTGTCAGGGAGCCACCAGCCCCAGGGCCCCTCTGGTCTTCCTAGCTCACCCCCCATGCCTAGGCCAGCTCTCCCCAGACACCCTGGCCTCTGAGGACATGGAGGCTCCCGGCCCGCCCCCCTCGTGCAGCCCCCGACAGCCTGGAATGTCACAGGGGACACGCCTAAGAAACAGAAGAGATCACAGAAGGGCACTGAAGCCCACAGACCATGTGGAGCAGAGGCCTTGTTCTCCACAAACAAACGACACTCCTGCCCATCTAATTCAAAGGAGGACAAAATGGAAAAGGGAGGGGGTTGTATTTATCTCCTAGGCTACTGTAACAAAATACCACAAACTTGGTGCAGTAGATAGAGTGTCGACCTGGAATGCTAAAGTCACTGGTTCAAAACCCTGGGCTTGCCTGGTCAGGGCACATATGAGAGAAGCTACAAGTATGCAATGAACAACTAAAGCAAAGCAGCTATGAATTGATACTTCTCGCTCCCCCCACTCCTCCTCTGTAAAGTCTGTACACAAAATCTTAAAAAAAATACAGGAGCCTGACCAGGCGGTGATGCAGTGAATAGAGCATAGGACTGGGACACAGAGGACCCAGGTTCGAAACCCTGAGGTCTCCACCTTGAGCATAGGCTCATCCAGCTTGAGCACAGGCTCACCAGCTTTAGTGTGGGGTTGCCAGCTTGAGCGTGGGCTCACAGACATGACCCCATGGTCGCTGGCTTGAGCCCAAAGGTCGCTGGCTTGAGCAAGGGGTTACTTGCTCTGCTGGAACCCCCTACCCCACCCCTAGTCAAGGCACATATGAGAAAGCAAAACAATGAGCAACTAAGGTGCCACAATGAAGAATTGATGCTTCTCATCTCTCTCCCTTCCTGTCTGTCTGTCCCTATCTGTCCTTCTCTCTGTCTCCATCACAAAAACAAAAAAACTAAAACCCCTCAGAAAGAAAACCCCTCATTGCCTGTTCTAGCTGCAGTGGCTCCGGGGACTCCTGGATTTGGATTACATGGCTCTGTCTGCCTCCCTCTTCCTCCTGTCTGGTCTCAAATCTCCTTCTGCCTTTCTTTTAGAAGGACACCTGTCATTGGATTTAATTCAGGATGATCTCAATCTGAGATCCTTAACTTAGACATACCTGCAAAGACCCTTTTGGGTTAGAATGTGGACATATCTCTTTTGGGACCACTATTCAACCCATTTGGGGGTTCTGGAAGAGTCCACAGGACTGGCAGGCACCTGAAGGGGTCTTGTACTCCTGAGCTGCAAGCGCCCAAGGACAGGGATGACTTTCTGTGCTTTTCTCGTCCCTGGCCATGCCCAGCACGGAGCCAGGTGTAGTGAGTGTGGTGCCGCCCGTGCCCTCAGGAGGGACAGGGGAGTGCACGGAGAGCATGGGTCAGGGTCTCTGTGGCTGAGAGGGGAGAGAAGAGCTGTGAGATCTGAGCGTGGCATGGGCGTCGGGGTGGAAGGGTCCCCTCTGGCTCTGCTGGCTGATGTGGCACCCAGGAGAGAAGAGACAAATTTCCCAGACCAATTAGAGGAAACATGTGAGGGTGACTAGAAAGACACCCTCAGCCCCCCACCAAAGGGACAAGTACGCTCTCGAGGTGTGTTATGGTCTGAATGTTTCTGCCCCTTCGAAATTCCTGTGTTGAATGCAATCCTAACGCCCAACGTGATAGTGTTTGGAGGCGGGGTTTCGGGGAGGCAGGAGGTCATGAGGGTGGAGTCTTCAAGAATGGGATCGGTGCTCTTTTAAGAGGCACCACAGAGCTCCAGAGCTCCTCCCTCAGGGAAGACACAAGTAGAAGTCCGATTCCCAGAGGAGGCCCTCACCTGGCCATGCCGGCACCATGGTTTTGGACTTCCAGCCTCAGAACTGTAAGAAATAAATTTCTCTTGTGTATAAGCTGCCCAGTTTGTGGTACTTTGTTACAGCATCCCAAACAGACTAAACAAGGTGACAAGGCACAGGCAATGCCCATGGGGAAGAGAGAGGAATAATCAGTCTTCCTCCGTCTTCTACTCCCACAGCTCTCTACAGACGTAAGACCTCTGACCTGCAGCCACCTGGGAACGGCAGGCCACCAGCTCACCTGTTTTCGGCCCCTGATTAGCTGAGCCGACACCCCGCACTATCGATAGCCTTGTGCCTAGCTCAGACTACACCCTGCCACCCAGTCCTGCTTCTCACCTGTGCTACTTGGCCTTCCTTGCCAAGTAGAGACAAGGGGCCATTATGGCTGGGGAGGGTAGGGATGAGGCCTAGATGCTAAGGCAGTGGGCACATGTAGGTTCTGGAAGAACACGGTCCCAGTGAGAAGATCCACAGCTCAGAGGTCCTCACTCCGTGCTCTGAGCTCTGGCTTCCACAGATCTCTCTCTCTCTAAGATCCATGCCAAGAACGCTCTGTCTCTGGGTTAGCACGGGAAGCATCTGTGGGCTTTGCTTTTTGGCATTTATATTACAGCGGGTCTAATTTTCTTCTGAGGAACCATCCCTCCTTCATTCTCAGTCTGTCTGATTTTAGTGGGACACCTCTTGGGGTTACCAATCAGTGCAGTCCAGTGATGAGCACGTGACACAAGTTGGTTCGACGAGAATCAGCCTGGGACATTTCCTGAAACAACCAGAGAGAGAAGTGCTCTCTTTCTGCGGGGAACTAACTCATAAACTGTAGTAAGCTCCAAGTCGCTAGGGAGCCTCTGTGTGCACCTGTCACCACTGGGGACAGCCTGCCTGAGAACGAAGTCAACAGAAGAAAACAGAGCTGAGAGGGAGAGCGGCACATGATTTGGTCTCCTGGATGTAGCCGTGCCTGAAGCCATTGCCCTTAAAGTTTCCAACATGAAGGCCTATAAATCCCATTTTTTACATACACCAGATTGAGACAGGTCTCATCCTTGTCACTAGAAGGCTCCTGACTAGTACATGAGGCTCTGACATTGACTGTTGTGTGATTGGAACAAGTCACACCCTCGCTGAGCCTCAGAGTCCTGAAACAGCACCACGGCATAGTAATGCCTGACTCAAAGGGTTACTGTGAGGCGTCAGTGAACTAATGTATAAAAGAATTTAACACAGATCCCAGCCCATCATAAATGTTGGAACAAATGGGATCTTTTATGAGCTGACAATTCCAGGTCAAGTAAAGGTAGGGTACAACCTGGCCCTGCCCACCTCCTCCTCACTGGGCACGTGGACTCCAGGCACCCATCTTTCCACCTGGCTTAAGGCCAAATTCTAACTCCCCTCAGCCTGTAGCAGCCTTTCCTGATTCAAACTCCCGCCCCCAGCACACAGCATGTCTCCCCTATGGATCCCATGCCTCCTTTGAGGGGCGCTCTTCCTCCGTCAGCCCAACTCAGAGAGAAGAGGACAGAACACGATGGAGTGGCAGTGATTACTCACTCCATCTGCCCGCCTTGGGGCACGCCAGGGTGACTCGCCCAGGTGAGTCTCCCGACCTGGCACCCTCCATCTCCTCTCCCACACTCGCAGGAAAAGACTTGCAAAAACCCGCTGGGGTTTCGCCATAGATCAGAACCTTAACTCTCTCATAGCCACAGAAGGCTTACAGTAAGAATGAGCACATACCTAACTGGGGAAAACGGTCTCCCAAATTCTGGTTTGGAAGCTCCCGTACCTACTGCACAGAGCCAGGCTTAAAGGTACAAAATCCTTCATTCCCCATCCTCGCTGGGGTTGGGTGGGATTTACGGGAGTCTGCTAAGACAAAGCACCTACTGTCGGCACATCCGCCCATCTTTACTGAACCAAATGCAGCTGAAGGCTTGGAGCAGTCTAACAGAGCTGTGGGACAGAACAGTTTCTTTTTAAAAAAACAAACACCTTTTTTTTTTTGCATTAGGTATAAGTATTCGTGTGGAAAAGCGCACACACGTGTGTATAACTCAATGATTTTCACAAACTGAAGCCATCTATGTAACTAGCATCCAGACCCAGAAATGGAGCACTGCCTGCACCCCAGGCCTTCGCTGTGAAGGCGCAGACGACAGGTGGGCTTTGACAGCATGTCTGTCTGCTGTGGATGTGAGAACTCGACACCGACTGGGTGATACCTCCTGCAGAGAAGGGGCACTCACACATTTATTTATTTATTTATTTATTTATTTATTTATTTATTTATTTATTTTATTTATTTTTTTTTTTTTTCTGAAGCTGGGGAGAGACAGTCAGACAGACTCCCGCATGCACCCGACCGGGATCCACCCGGCACGCCCACCAGGAGGCGATGCTCTGCCCCTCCGGGGCGTCGCTCTGCCGTGACCAGAGCTACTCTAGTGCCTGGGGCAGAGGCCAAGGAGCCATCCCCAGCGCCCGGGCCATCTTTGCTCCAATGGAGCCTCGGCTGCGGGAGGGGAAGAGAGAGACAGAGAGGAAGGAGGGGGGGGGGTGGAGAAGCAAATGGGCGCTTCTCCTATGTGCCCTGGCTGGGAATCGAACCCGGGTCCCCCGCACGCCTGGCCGACGCTCTACTGCTGAGCCAACCGGCCAGGGCCACTCACACATTTATTGACTTTAGTGCCATTTACTTTTATTTTCTCCAGGCTTATTTAAAATTACATGCTTTATGATTTGATTCAAGTGGCCGCAAATTTAAGTGCACGTGAGTCTGGATCCCTGGAACGAGGTCCCTTTTAATTGTGAGGTGTGAACACACTTTTGATGATTAACTGTGGTACACAGGGGTAGATGCTTACCTATAGGGTTAGCTTTGGTTAGAGCAGTATGAACAGAAACAAAACCCCCGAGTCTGCCTACCCTGTTCCCCCGGCTGTGGTGAATGCCCAGGGTTGGTCTTCAGCCCCGGCCCAGACTGGAGGGATTTCCTCAGTTGTAAGATCAACTCTGGACTATAGGCTGCCACACAAGAGCATCCCAGGTCTCCGGAATTACCTATGCGGTAGCCGGCATCCAGGGATTCGCAACAGGTATCAACTCAGAGGAAGATGTTGGCCACAACGGCACCGTGTGCGTTGGCAGGAGACGTGGGCCGTCCCAGCCCGACTCCGGGAAGCAGCGGAGCACTGTAATTGACCGCTGGGGTGGCCCTTTGCCCCAGGGAAGGGAGAGGCTTTGTGATCAAATGGAACAGTCCTCACAGTGGCCAAGCTAGGGACAAATGCCACTCGGGTGCCACTGGGGCTCCTTAGGGCACGGGTCGTGGTCTCAGTCAGAGCTGGGCGCGGACAGGGCTGAGCACACTCTGGAAGGGGCTTAGTAAATCCATGTGATATGTGCACTGATGGTGGGACAAGTGGCAACGGTTAAGGGCACCGGCCTTCATGGTCATGGTCACACTAGTCTGATTTCACCGTTGAGCTGTGGTTTCCATTCTTGATCCAGTGGGAAGGTTAAAAAAAATCAAAATCTAGGACCATTCAGCTGCTGGCAGTGGGAACAGGGGGAACTGCAGAGTGAGGGGCCTTCAGCCCTTAAAACCCTGTGTCCTGGGTATCACTCGTCTCATGTGCCACTGTGATGACAGGGCTGGCTGTGGCTGAGACACAGCACATGGGACAAGCACAGCACAGAGCTGGGCACGCAGGAGGGTTGGACACAAGATGCCCGTTGTCACGGGGAGCCCATGTGAGTTGTATGATGACGTTTTGTCTGTCTGATTCCCAATTCTTCCCCCACTTGCCACTCTCAATCCACTTTCCATTTTCCGCCCAGGAGCCAGAATACGTTCTTGAAACGAAACCTTCGATCACCCCTTGCAGTGACTTCACCCCTCACAGTGCACTGAGAATAAAACCCGAACTCCTTCGCCAGGCCCTGCAGGGTCTGCCACGCCTCCCAACTTCTGACCTCCCCTCAACAGGCCAGCCACGCTGGGCCCAAGTCAGTGCCACCACCACAGCCGGGCCTTCCCACCCCGGGGCCTGTGTGCACGCTGTCCTCTCTCCCAGGACACGGTCCCCACTGCCCTGTGCACGGCTGACACCTTCTATCCTTCAGGTCACTACCTCCCGGGGAGGCCTTAGCAGGCCACTCCCCTCCCTCCCACGTGGTGGTGGTTTCCCTCCTAGAATTCACCAAGATGTGTAAGGATCTTGTCTCTTTATACGAGATCTTATCTTACATGACGGCTCATTTACTACTGTACCCTCAGGGCCCAGCACAAGGACTGGCACCGTGGCCTTGCGCTGACATCGGCTGAGTGGATAAATGTGCGAGTGTGTGTGTTGACACGTTCTCACTCTAGACTGTCTCCCTCATGTCAACACACACACACACACATGCTGAGCCCAGCGTTGGCTCAGAGCGGGGCTGTGGGAGGGATGGGCTCGCCCTCCAGGGCCCAGACAGAGTGGGGCCAGAGAGTGTGGTTAACTCAGAGCCACACCAGGGCCAGGCTGTCCCCATTTGGTGTGGGTGTTGGTGTGGCGGGTGTGGCGGGCATGGTGGGCCGTGGCTCAGCACCCTCCTGTGAGAGCCTGGGAATAAAGGGCCCTATTCAGTCAGCGCAGCCTCAGATCCCTCCCTGCCGGGGAGGCTGCCCTCAGGAAAGGGACTGCGGGGCGCTGGGCAGAGCTTCCCGGCAGCCTCTCCCTGTGGCGTGGCCCACCGTGGGGGGCAGGGGGCAGGGGACAGGTAGGAACGAGCCAGGAGAGAGGAAGTGGAAAAAAATGTTCCGGGCAGAGGGAAGAAGCTGAGCAAAGTTCCAGAGATAAAAAAGAATGGGACACATCTGATAAGTTACAGTAAGATCAGTGTGGCTAGAAGGAGGGGTGGGGGAGGGAGGGAGAGAAAGAGAGAGAGAGAGAGAACATGTGTGTGTGAAGGTGTGTGTGTGTGGGGGGGTGTTGGGAGGTTACAGGGTGTGGGTGTGGGCTGTGAGTGGTGCTAGAAGAGACTGAATGGGTAGCCGAGTTTTGATATCATGGGCCACAAAAAGCCAAGCCAAGCCATTAAAATTGTATTCAGAAATACACACCTGAGATCCTGAACCTACAAGGCTGAGGATCACAATTCTAAAGGGGAGACAGCACCTTCAGACCTTTCTAAAGCCCTTTTAGGGCTTCAGAAGATGGGTGGGTGGGGGTGAGTCTAGATATTAGAAGGTTCTTGACTATAACCTCCCAAATCAAAACCATGCAGTCAAGACATTCCTGAATTCCTAGCCCATAGGAACTGTGTGAAATAATAAATGCTTACTGTTGTTTTAAGCTGCTAAATTGGGGATGGGGTACTTGTTACACAGCAATAGGTCACTAATACAAGGCCCAACACTGCTGGTGAGAGTGAGAGTCCCTGGGTTACCTGGATCAGAGGTATTTGGGGTGTTAGTTACAAATGCAGATAGATCCCCTGAATCTTAGATGGAAGGGAATGGAAGCAGGGGGAAAGGCTGCGTTTTTAATAAGGCCCCCTGAGTGATTCTCATGTACCTTTGGGGCTGAGAAGTATTGAGCAAATCTAACTCACCGGACAGAGCTGGAAAGACTCAGAGAGCTGATGGTTTGATTGTTACCATACTTCTAAGCTGACGTAGGCTTGGGCCCACACTCAGCACCAGACTTCTGATTCAGTGCTTTTTCCACTTATTTTCTCCTTTCTCCATTTCAGCTTGTTTTGGGGGGAGGCATGGGCTATCTTTTCTTTTGTATTTATGTTTAAAACTTGCCTGTAGCAAAATGCTACATAGTTAATCACGGATCTGCTGAAGAGCTTGCTTTGCTTGAGAAGGACTATATCAGCACTACCAAAAAGGTGGGCTTCATGCTAAGAAGGGTCGAGGATACTAGGCTGGGAAGCCAGCCTGGCACTGCCACAGCACATTGCATTGGAAAAGGCACTTCTCCCACGGAGATGCCTCAGCCCACGCATTTCCCCCAGGCAGACAAAATGCAGTGTGCACAGACAGGGACGATGAATGAGGACAGCGAGGGTGCCTGCCTTCACCTCCACCAAGCTGTCACCCAGATAGGTAAAAATAATATTCCCAATTCCATTTGCACAGCATCTGGAAGGTTAGAAAGAACGCACACAATCTCGTTGAATGACATTTGCAGACGGCAAGATAGGCAGGCCTAGTACACGTTCTGTCATTCACGCAACACACTTGTGAACAGCTACTATGTGCCAGGTAATACTCAAGGCATGGGGGACATATGGGCTCTTTATTTAATAAATATTTACATATGTTTACTATGTGCCAGGCACTGGCTTAAGCTTCTTACAAATTTTTTAAAAGATTTTATTTATTCATTTTAGAGAGGAGAGAGAAAAGAAGAAGAAGAAGAAGAAGAAGAAGAAGAAGAAGAAGAAGAAGAAGAAGAGGAGGAGGAGGAGGAGGAGGAGGAGGAGGAGGAGGAGGAAAGGAGCAGGCAGCATCAACTCCCATATGTGCCTTGACCCGGCAAGCCCAGGGTCTTGAACCGGCGACCTCAGTGTTCCAGGTCGATGCTTTATCCACTGCACCACCACAGATCAGGCATGCTCTTTACAAACATTAATTCACTTAATCTCACACCAGCCAATAAAGTAGTTACCATTATTCTTCCTATTTGACAAGGCATTCGACATCCAGTGAGGTTAAGTAACATTCCCAAGGCCAAACAGCTAGTAGGGTGCAATTATAGGGATTAGAACCCAGGCAATCTGGCCCTGGACATCACCCTGCTAACCAAGATAAAATAAGGTATGATTCCTCTCTTCAAAAATTCCAGTTTTTAAAATCCCCAAGACCACAAAAGAAGAAATTGAAGCTCGGAGCTATCTTTTAAATTTCCCCAAGTCACACATTGCTGGGACTAAAAGCCAGGTCTGACGCCGGGCAGTTACTTTGTCCCACCGTGTGGGTCTGTTTACAGAAGACAGGCACAAGGACGGCTTCTAGAGCCCAAAGAGAGAGAGAGTTTCTGCAGGCCCCACCAGCAAGCTTGAAGTATCCCACCCAAGAGACACCAAAGCAACCGGCCAAGGCTCACTGGCTGTCCTGCCCATCATGATTTGTGACCGT
Organism: Saccopteryx leptura; assembly: GCF_036850995.1. NCBI lineage: Eukaryota > Metazoa > Chordata > Mammalia > Chiroptera > Emballonuridae > Saccopteryx > Saccopteryx leptura. The sequence continues at coordinate 23,727,028 of NC_089515.1, read as the reverse complement.
CTGCTGCCCCACCAGTTTTATGCCTCCAGATTGGAGGGCAGTGTTATTTATAGAACATATTGTATTTATATTTTCATTTAATTCTTGCTAACCCTAGCTCAATTTCCCCCCAAGAAACCTAGAGAGGGGAGGATAAGAACTCTTTTTTACCAAGTAAGTCAGGGGGCAAAGGTGAAGGTCAAAGCCTTGGCTATGTGTGCAATCTTTCAGCAGGAGCTCTTTGCAGGGAAGCAGTCAGGACAAGGGGGCTTTCTCCACTTTCCAAAGGAAATGGGGGGCGGGGCGGGGAAGGGCACAAAGCTGGCCTTATACAGAGGCAGCCACATTCTGCCCATGCGGTGGGATTGGAGGTGGGCCTAGAAGACCTCTGTTCCCCTAAAATATTTTCCCTTTTGCATGATGTTTCATCATTAGACATTTATTCCTTTGGTCTTACTATCTATGAGGTCAGAAAAATGTTGGGACCATGAGGAAACCTAGACAGTATGAAGACCAATCCCTGAATTTCATATATGGAGAAACTCAGGCTCAGAGAGCAGGCTATGACCTGTCCTCGTGGGGGAATCTGAATAAAGAGGTGGAAACCTATTACAACGCACAGGAGACCGTCCCAATGTTAGGAGGAAGAAGTGTCGGACATGGCAAAAGCAACTGCAGATACCAGGCTCAGAATGTCTCTCTCACCAAATTTTAGGAAGCACTAAGTAAAACCATGTTCTGTACCCCCAAATAAAAACTTCCTGATTTTAGGATCACATAGAAAAATAAAGGAAAAGTGAGACTTCTTTCTTCCTCACGTTAGTCCCTTGTTGAGCTGTGGTTTAGTACATACTATCTGTGGTAGCTGTCAGTACATGGTTACTTTCTAGGTTTGTGTTTACAAAGCCAGCCTTGTAGAAGTCAATTTCTTTCTGGGCGCTATACCTGCAATTCCAGCATCTTCCACTAGGTGGCTGGTTAAAGTTACGTAGGTTAAGGGGAAGATAGCAGAAAATAATGTAATCTAGACCTTTACTCTAGGAATCAGACACTTCTTTTTAAAAAAGGCTATTGAGCACCCTTTAATTGACATAATAAAATAAAAAATGATAACAAAAGTTGAGGCAAAGTTTTTTTTGTTTGTTTGTTTGTTTTTGTATTTTTTTGAAGCTGGAAATGGGGAGAGACAGTCAGACAGACTCCTGCATGTGCCCGACCGGGATCCACCCGGCATGCCCACCAGGGGCGACGCTCTGCCCACCAGGGGGCGATGCTCTGCCCCTCCGAGGCGTCGCTCTATTGCGACCAGAGCCACTCTAGCGCCTGGGGCAGAGGCCAAGGAGCCATCCCCAGCGTCCGGGCCATCTTTGCTCCAATGGAGCCTCGGCTGCGGGAGGGGAGGAGAGAGACAGAGAGGAAGGAGAGGGGAAGGAGTGGAGAAGCAGATGGGCGCTTCTCCTGTGTGCCCTGGCCGGGAATCGAACCCGGGACTTCTGCACGCCAGGCCGACGCTCTACCACTGAGCCAACCAGCCAGGGCCGAAGCAAAGTTTAAAGAAATGTAAACACCCTGTCGTAAGGTACCGTATCCACCCTTTTATATCAAACTTGAACTGTTCATTTCCACGCAAGACATCTTTGGTCTACCTCACTCTGAAGCCAGCACTACTAGGACATAGAAAATAGTGGCCTAGAACTTGGACTTAGAAGTGTTAGGGCCAGGGTTCGAATCCCACCTCTGTTTCTTACTAGCTGGGTGGCCCTCAGCAAGGCATATACCCCTTCTAGCCTGTGAGTCTTCATCCGTAAAGTGGGGTTGCTGTAATTAATTGATATAAGCACATGAAAACCTCTGTACATTATCTGGCAAACGTATGTACTTAATAAACAGTAGCCATAATGCTTAAGCAGAAGTCTTCTCTCATTTGCAATTGTTGAAAGTTCAAAGCCTTGCCCTGGCCAGGTGGCTCAATGGATAAAGTGTCGACCTAGCATTCCAGAGGTTGTGCATTTGACCCCTGGTCAGGGCACAAACAAGAAGCAATCCAATGAGTATATAACTAAACAGACCAACTAAATATAACGAGTTGATGCTTCTTTCTCTCTCTTCCTTCCCCTATCTTTCTCTGTCTCTCTCTTTCTCTTCCCCTTTCTCTCTCAAATCAATGAAAAAAATTAAAAAAAAAAAAAGTTCCAAGCCTTACACACAGTTCCTCAGAAAACTGTTTGAAACTTTATCCCTGTATCCAATTCGAAGTTATCTCTGGGCCACACGGCTCATGTGCTAATGGCTATTTCACTCTCTCTCTTTCAGGAGCAAGTCTTACTTAAGTCATCTTCATCGGTGATCACTATCAAAGTTGTAACTTCATCTTTCAGATCAAAGACAAGAAGCCAGGATGAAAACCCTGCCCATGAGAGAAGGCACCAAATTATCAGTCACCGGCTTTCAACTCTCCTTCCCTGCTTCCCTCCCTTTGAAGCCGAGGTCGGCAATTGCTTTATACAGAAGAGCAAACGATACTTCTTTCAAATCTGTTAATTTCTTGGTTTTAATCTTTTGCCAGAGACTCCTTTAAAAAGACTCAAACCTTTCCCCCTCCTAAAAGTACAATAATGGACAGATGCCATGCTATCTTCAAAACCACAGGGAGTTCATAGGTCAATCTCTCCCATCTCAATCAGAGAGGTTTCTGAAATTAAAAACCTCAGCAATTGCCTTAGCCCCGAACTTCACCCCACCTTGGAAAGGAGGGGAGAAAGACTTTCTGATTTATAGCTAATGGGAAATTTTGGCCGGGGTCCCAAGCAGCCTCCTGCTTAGGCTGGTGATGGGGGGGGGGTAGAGGGTAGTGCTGTGACTTATACCCTCTTTCCGTAGGGTGCCACATGAGGCCAACAGCCCTGCCCCCCCCCCCCCCGAGTTACTTGCATGAAGCCTTGTCTCATGAAGTGCCTCTACTGAGGTCAGAAATTGGCTCATCAATACAGATTTAGTGGTTTGCATTATGTAGATGGACAGAACAGTGCTTCTCAAACCTGCCTGTGCATACAAATCACCTGTGCATATCGTTAAACTGCACACCGTGACTCCAGCTCTTGGCTGGGGCCAAGACTGCATTTTGCACAAGCTCTCAGATGACGTACATGAGGCTACTGATCTGCAAGCTGCATTTTGAGCGGCAAACCTAGAAATGAGATCTCACTCTGGGAAGGATTACAGAGAGACAGCTCACCATTTTGTGATGAGCCCGATACTAATGAGGAAAGAGCAAAGATAGGGAATATGTAAAATGGAATTGCTGCAATGATTAACATTATGAATGTTGGGGATAAAGAAAGACTCCATTCTTGTCCTCACTAGCTTGGGAACTTAAACATTTTGAACTTTCCAGTCTGTATCATTCATTGTCTGGATATACATCTGGACATACACCAGACCTCCAGATAACCCTCTATCACCTCCCTGAAGGACTTACATACTCAGACCACCTAAATCCATTTTCCAAACCACTGGATGTAACCAGTCCTCCTGACACCAACCCTCCAGGCCACCTGGCATCCATCATCCAGACCCTGACATCTGACTGATAGATGTCCTGGATTTGTCCTAGCACTACGAATGCAGGACTGGTTATTCTCAAGAATGCACTTTTTACAATAAGAACTCATAACTTGCCTAACCAGGTGGTGGCGCAGTGGATAGAGCATCGGACTGGGATGCGGAGGACCCAGGTTCAAGACCTTGAGGTCGCCAGCTTGAGCGCGGGCTCATCTGGTTTGAGCAAAGTTCACCAGCTTGGACCCAACGTCACTGGCAAGAGCAAGAGGTTACTTGGTCTGCTGAAGGCCCCCATCAAGGCACATATGAGAAAGCAATAAACAACTAAGGTGTCACAACGAAAAACTGATGATTGATGCTTATCTCTCTCCGCTCCTGTCTGTCTGTCCCTATCTATCCCTCTCTCTGTCTCTCTGTCTCTGTAAAACAAACAAACAAAAAAACATAACTTTTCTTTCTTCTTCAGAACACTTCTATGGTTTTGCCTCAGTTTGTTCCCTGTTTGCAAACTCTAAGGCCCTTGAATAAGTCTTCATTCTTTCTTTTCTCTTTTCTTTCCTTTCTTTCTCTCTCTTTCTTTCTTTCTTTCTTTCTTTCTTTCTTTCTTTCTTTCTTTCTTTCTTTCTTTCTCTCTTCTTTCTTCCTTCCTTCCTTCCTTCCTTCCTTCCTTCCTTCCTTCCTTCCTTCCTTCCTTCCTTCCTTTTTTCCTTTCTCTCTCTCTTTCTTTCTTTCTTTTTAGGGAGAGAGAGAGAGGAACAGACAGGAACAAACAGACAGGAAGGGAGAGAGATGAGAAGCATCAACTCGTAGTTGTAGCACTTTAGTTGTTCATTGATTGCTTCTCATAAGTGCCTTGACTGGGGGGCTCCAGCCAAGCCAGTGACCCCTTGTTCAAGCCAGCGACCTTGAGCTTCAAGCCAGTGACCTCTGGGCTCAAGCCAGCAACCATGGGGTCATGTCTATGATCCCATGCTCAAGCTGGCAACCCTGTGCTTAAGCCGGGTGAGCCTACACTCAAGCGGTGATCTTGGGGTTTTGAACCTGGGTCTTCAGCATCTCAGGCTGACATTCTATCCATTGCATCATTGCCTGATCAGGCCACTTATTTCTTCTTTTAATTAAAATTTCTTTCCATTTAAATGAGAGATGAAAGGGTAGGGGGAGAGAAGCATTGACTAGCTGTTCCACTTAGTCATTCCATTTACTTTTTTTTTCCTTTTTTTTTTTTTTTTTTTTGTACTTTTCTGAAGCTGGAAACTGGGAGAGACAGTCAGACAGACTCCCGCATGCGCCCAACCGGGATCCACCCGGCACGCCCACCAGGGGCCATGCTCTGCCCACCAGGGGGCGATACTCTGCCCCTCCGGGGCGTCGCCCTGCCATGACCAGAGCCACTCTAGCGCCTGGGGCAGAGGCCAAGGAGCCATCCCCAGCGCCCGGGCCATCTTTGCTCCAATGGAGCCTTGGCTGCGGGAGGGGAAGAGAGAGACAGAGAGGAAGGAGGGAGTGGGGGTGGAGAAGCAAATGGGCGCTTCTCCTATGTGCCCTGGCCGGGAATCGAACCCGGGTCCCCCGCACGCCAGGCCGACGCTCTACCGCTGAGCCAACCAGCCAGGGCCAGTCATCCCATTTAGTTGTGTACTCACTGATTGCTTCTCGCACGTGCCCTGACCAGGGGTCAAACCCACAACCACAGGGTATGCTGGATCGATGCTTTCTCCACTGAGCTGCCCAGCCAGGGCCTTTACCACTTATTTCTAGCCGAAGCCTCTAGACTTTTTGAGTTCATTCAATACTGATAATCACCAAATCATCACCATGTATGGAGTGTTTCGTGTGTGCCTCACAGACAACATTTCATTCAGTGCTGCCGACAGCTCTGGGGGTATTTCACAGATGAGAATTACGAAGGAGATGCGGGGGTGCTGAACAAGGCACTCAGCTACGGGCGGCTGAGTCAGGGTCTGACTCCGGGCTGCCGGGCTCTACGGCCCTGGTGCTGAAATGCACTGCTTGCCTGCCTCCAGCACAGAGAAGACAGAGCTTCGAGTCAGACAGCCGGCACTAAGTAGAAAGGTCCAGTGTGAACCAGATCTGTCTGAGCCCAAAGCCAGGCCCAGGTCTGCGGAAGCACCATGCTCTGGGGCTGACAGAGCCGAGTCACACAGCTTCCCTTGGCAGCTTTAGAAATGCGTCCTGAGCTCTGCCTGATTCATTCTCACAAAGGTGAGATCAGCTGGCCCTTGTGCGCTGTCCTGGGGGGAACCAATGTAACCTTTTCTCTCACACCGTGCCCCTGAAGGGTAGAGGGGTGGGTGCTGCCAGCCAACCACCCCCCACTCGCTTCCTCTCCTGCCTTCTGAAGGGGTATTCAGATGAACAGACTCCATGTTCAGGCCGTGCCAGCTCCTCAGGCCCGCTGTGGTCTGGAGGCCAGGCGGCCTGGCATCTGGGCCTCCTCAGTGGACATCAGTCCTCAGCACTGTGGAGGTGAAGAGGGAGGAGGTGTTTCCGAGCTCAGAGCGGTGGTACTGCCCGGGATGAATGGCGCATCGGTGCACACGGGCCTGGGGCTTCTCCAAGGGGCAGCTCTGGTCCAGCCAGAGAAGCGCTCTGCCGTGGGGCTCTGTCCTTAAACCTCCTAAGTCCAGCTGGGGTGACTTGATGAGCAATGGAGGGGTCAGGCCAGGGACACTGTGGAGACCTACCACGGGGTCCCTCACCTCCTGAGCAGGAGGGGAGCTGAGCTCCCTCTCAATGGACCCGAGTGTTCTCCCTCCTCCATCACCACCCACAGCCACCCCTCCTACCCCCCACTGAAACCTGGATCCGAAAACCAGAATGTACAGGGCTGGAGGCCCGTGGAGAGGGAGGCTGGTGGCAGGGACGCCCCACCACAAGGCATCTTTCATAGGAGCCAGAGGCTTCAGCTATCTCAGGGAGGAGGGCAGAAGTTATTTTTTTTTCAGCCCCAGGGTGGGTGGTGTCCAAGGTGGGGTGGGGGAGGGGTGCTGGGAAACACTGGCTCTACCATCTTGGTTGGGGCTGCCCCCACAGAACCTGGGCACCCTCATTCTTAACCTCTCCCTCATCCCAGCTCCCACCCATCAGCAAGGCCTCCTGCCCATTCCTCTAAAATACATCTCAAGCCTGCTCTCCCTACTCCCTTGCCCAGCAGTGACCAGGCCCCGTCATCTCTTGCTGGACCGCTCCTACCTCCAGCTGGTCCTCCTGCTCCATGCTCCCTCCCTTGTCCTTCCAGTATGTGTGACATGTGTGGGCCGAGGAGTCCTTTCAAAACAGAAATCCGGCCTGACCTGTGGTGGCGCAGTGGATAAAGCGTCGACCTGGAAATGCTGAGGTCGCCGGTTTGAAACCCTGGGCTTGCCTGGTCAAGGCACATATGGGAGTTGATGCTTCCTGCTCCTCCCCCCTGTCTCTCTCTCCTCTCTCTCTCTCCCTTGCCAAGAACAATTTAACATTATTAAAAAAACAAAAACAAAAAAACCAGAAATCCGGTCGTGTGGCCCCTCACTCAGCCTAGAACCTTTCGGAGACCTTAATGCACATAGGACAAATCCTTACCCCTTAGGGTGGCCGTGACAACTGCCCCGCCTGGCCCTGTGGGGCAGCCACACTGAAAGGTCACACAAATTGCTCTAATTTAACTTACTCTATTCTGTGCCACAGCGATTAGCAAGAATTTCCCCAGGCCCCAGTGTGCACTAGAGCGCCGTCCTGGGCGCAGTTCTGCACGCTAGATGAAGAGGTGCATTTCTGCTGAGACCAGAGGCTTCTTGGGGAAGACACCCCAGGATACACTCCACACAGGGCTGGAGACTTGGGGTGGGTGTCTAGACGGCTGAATTACCCCCGGGTAAAGAAGGCACAGAGCAAGTTGTAAGAGAGTGACCTGACTCTTTCCCTGGTCTTGAAATGGAATGACACGGGGAAGGGCCAGGGGCACAAAGCCCATTTACTTTCCAAAGCAAATGGGTCCTGAGTGGCTGCCTCCCACAAAGCTCCTTCTGCCCAGAGAGACCTGGCAGCTCCAGAGCTGAGCTGCGGAGCCAGCGGCCTGCTGGGTTATCATGGTGACAGGGCCGGGGCTCCACGGTCCTCACTCCACTGCTCCTCCTAGGTCAGCCCTCTGAGTCATCAACTCTTCAGAAACAAGCTCCTTGCCTGACCAGGCGGTGGCACAGTGGATAGAGCGTCAGACTGGGATGCAGAGGACCCAGGTTCGAGACCCCGTAGGTCGCCAGCTTGAGCAAGGGCTCATCTGGTTTGAGCAAAAAGCTCACCAGCTTGGACCCAAGCTCGCCGGCTCGAGCAAGGGGTTACTCGGTCTGCTGAGGGCCCGCGGTCAAGGCACATATGAGAAAGCAATCAATGAACAGCTAAGGTGTCGTAACGAAAAACTGATGATTGGTGCTTCTCATCTCTCACTATTCCTGTCTGTCTGTCCCTCTCTATCCCTCTCTCTGACTCTCTCTCTGTCTCTGTAAAAAGAAAAGAAAAGAAACAAGCTCCTGCTGCTCTGCAGGGGACCACAGGCAAGAAAGGAGAAGTGAGAAGTGCAGAAGCGCAGCAGGGGCTGAAAGCAGGGGGAAGTGGGATGGGCAGAAAGGGCGGAGCAAGGAAACCCGACGTTCGTGTCCCGCAGCAAAGCCCCTGTGAGGGGCGCACGGGCTTGCAGCACACCTCTCTGTGTGGCTCACACGGCACCGACTGTTTTACCTGCTTGGACATCATGATTAACTCATCTAACAGATGGGGAAACTGACGCTGGAGGCTATGTGACGGAGACAGAGTCATAGAGCTCATGCACACGGGTGGAGCCCTCTTGTTCTTGGGTAGCTAACCCCCGCTCCTGCCAAGTCTTCCGGCTTCAGTGTTTGCTGCCGCTTTTCAAATACACACCCCTAGTCCCATTCAGGTCACTACCCTTGCTGTCTCCCCAGCCTGGCACTCTGGGCCCTGATCTCCCCACACCTGACTCAGTTCAGCTGTCACCTCTGCAATCTCAGGCCTTTTTTTGACCAACCTCAGGAGCCCGGAGGCCAGGTACCTGCCACGTGACCTGGTTATTTTCTGTTTTGGAACTTATCACTACCGGATTTGATTTGTTTGCTTTCAGACTCGTCCACTGGAAGGTATAGTTCCTGAGAACAGCGATCCAGTCTGCCTTGCTCTCAGCTACGTCATCAGCACTTACAGCTGGGCCGGGCATAAAGCAGGTGCTCACTAAAGACCTCCGGCAGGAGTAGACACGCTCCCACGACGTCTTCAGAGCCGGCTGCCGACAGCGGGCCCTGAGAACTTCCCGCCCCAGATTACAGAGCAGGAGAATGATTTGGGGGGTGGGGGCAGTAATTACAGCAAGAGAAGACCCAGCACTTCCAGAGGTGGTTAGAGGAAGCCGCTTTGAAAACAGCACCCGGTCCCTCTCAGGCCTATAATCTTGTCTATCTTTTTAAAACCCTGGCATTACCAGCAGACCCTGTTTTTGCTTCTCCATCACGTAGGTTTGCCTCTTCCTGCCATCTGAGGTCATCAGTGGGGCTTTGAGACCTCTCGGGCCCTCTCCCTTCGGGGCTGCGGTATTTGCCAGTCCCCTCCCTCAGCGCTTCCAAGGTCCCCAGGGAGGACTTTCTCAGGGGTCGCCTGGTGGAGTCTCACAGAAACGCCCGGAGCCCAGGGAGAGGGCCGCTCTCCCCCACGCCAGGGACCAGCTCTAGCTAGACACCTCCCTTCCCCCTGCTTCCTCCTGCCCTGGAACAAACACCGGATCTGCTGCACAGGGCTCAGGGGGCAGGGAGAGGAAGGCCCCGGAGACCCTGCTACAGCTCCCTCAGCACCCCCTGCCTTGTGGCTCCAGACCGTCTCTTCACGATGGGGCCGGTATGTAAACTGGTGAGCCAGTACAGAAGAACCAAGCACGCCTGCTGTCTAAAAATACACACCTCTAAGCCCATAGGGTCACGAGGCTGCTGGCAGGCTGACAGCACCTACTTGGATTATTAGGCTCACTTTTCTTCCTCAACTATCTAGTTTCTCCATGACTCATCAACCCAGGAATACAGATACCTATGGGTGGGACCGACTCCGTTATTAGGGTGAAGGGGCTTTCTGGAGGCCCCGACAGCCAGCACCAGGCTGCACAGGGACTCGGAGGGTGTGGGAGTGGGAGGGAGACCTCGCACAGCCTTCCTTTGCAGAGTGAGTTCATCTCTTTCTGCGCCGCTGCCTGGCTTCTGAAGTCCCTCGGCCCCTGGTTGCAGCTGTTTGCTTTTTACATCAGCAGCTACACACTTCAGGTCGCTCTGCAATGGCCATTTCCTCCCAGGGAGCTTCCTTGGGCTGGCAAACTCAGGATACACAGGAAATCTACTCCAATCCCAGGATGGGCAACAGGAGATGAATTTTCCACAATAGTCTTTTAAAACAAGGCAGAGAGTTCTATGTAAACAATAGGCTGCTTCGAGAGGCTGCTCACCCCACCGTGCTTGGCTCAGTGTCCTGAAGAACTTCATGTCTACCCACAAAGCAGGAGACCCCAGAAAGCACAAGATACACTGCTGAGATAATGCGCCCCGGCTCCCTTCATTTCTGTTATGTTATGTCTTGCCTACAAGGCACTAAGTGCCTTTTGTCCTGGATTATCTCTTCAAAGGTTTTATATAGCAAACAGCCTCGGAAGACAGAGGCAGTGTCTCGCTCTGCCGTGCACAGCAAGTTTGCATTTAGCCCTGAAAGACCGAGATAGTGTCTCTCTCCCGAGCAAACACTCTCTGTGATAAGGGATGTCAGCTCCCTGAGATCTGGGTACTTCTCTTGTAAGGTAGCCCACTAACTGAGCAGGCATTCATCTGGGCGCTGCGGACATGGAGGCTATGAGAACTGGAGGCAGTGGGACCTGGGGGCGAAGGGAACTGAGGCGCATGGGCTGATCCTCACCCTGCTTGCTGTGCTGCAATCGTCTTGCGTCTCTGACCCAGGAGTCTCCTGTTTTCTGCTAACATTCACAAAACCAGGGAAAGCTAACTTCACTGGCTTGCAAACAGGGTGAAAGCTCAGCTCTTTTCCAGTTCTTGCGCAAAGTAGTTCTGCTCCTACCGGGTTTGATGCCCAGTCTCAAGCTCTAGGTCTGCCCTCTTTCCGGCAAACTCGGAAGAATTCTATTCTGCTGGAGGTGGGAATGCCAAGAGTTCAGGCGTGGGAGTGGAGCTTCTCAGGGACTGTCATCAAACCATTGCCTCTTCCTACAGGCCAGCTGGCATGCCTGTTCACAGCACTCTCCACCCCCTTAAAATAAAAAGTAATCACTTGGGTCTGTAGTCTAGCGAACTGAGTCACGCCAACATCATCTTTCTGGGTTCGATAATGTACTGTAGTTACATTAGATATTGCCACTGGTTCTAGCGGGCCAATGGGCTCACCACTCCACAGCTATGGGATGGTGGCAGTGATCTGACTGCTCCCTGGATTGGGAGTGACGCGCCACCTACCCTACAGGACGGTGGCAGGGCTGCAGGGGAGGCCTGCAAAGTGCCTCGGACTTCTGCAACGTCTGTGAGTCTGTAATTACTTCCAAGTGAAAAGTTAAAAAAAAAATCCTGTGACTTAGAAAACCAACTAGCCAACCTTATTAGATGTATAATTAAATGAAGGTAGTCCTCCAAAACCCTTGGGGTGATCCTATTTGCAAGCATATTAAATTAATAATTAACTAAGGTTTCCTGGCAAAAAATAGAAAAAATCAATTACTTAGTGTAGGTGACCTCAGCCACTCCATGGAACAGAGGGGCGGGGTCACCATCCTGCCCCACACTGTGTGCTCCCGAAGCACAAGACACAGCGATGGCAGCGGGAGGGCCTCCCAGGTCCCTAGCCTGGGAGATGTGGAGGCCGGCAAGGAGGTGCAGAGGCGGTCTCGCCGCAGCTGGCTGTGGCCGTTCGTCCCTGCCCGAGGAAAGGCTCGGGGCTCGGTAGGAAGGAGCCCAGCTCTGCCGCTGTGTAGCTAAATGGTGGTGGGAAGGGATCTGATTTCTCTCTAAAATGGAGGAAATGCTGCAATGAGAAATGAACAGAAGATTTGTAGAGTGCCTAAAACAAGACAAAGCCCATAGTAGGAGCTCAATAAGAGGAACCTGTATAGGCCCTGGCCGGTTGGCTCAGTGGTAGAGCGTCGGCCTGGCGTGCAGAAGTCCTGGGTTCGATTCCCGGCCAGGGCACACAGGAGAAGCGCCCATCTGCTTCTCCACCCCTCCCCCTCTCCTTCCTCTCTGTCTCTCTCTTCCCCTCCCGCAGCCAAGGCTCCATTGGAGCAAAAAATGGCCCGGGCGCTGGGGATGGTTCCTTGGCCTCTGCCCCAGGTGCTAGAGTGGCTCTGGTCTCGGCAGAGCGACGCCCCGGAGGGGCAGAGCGTGGCCCCCTGGTGGGCGTGCCGGGTGGATCCCGGTCGGGCGCATGCGGGAGTCTGTCTGACTATCTCTCCCCGTTTCTAGCTTCAGAAAAAACAAACAAACAAACAAAAATAAGTAAATAAAGAGGAACCTGTATATAAGGGAGAATGCCCAATTCGTGATCAGTCAGCAAGTCTTAACTAAGCACCTCCTATATGTCCAGCCCCACAATAGAAAGTCCTGCCCAAGAAACCACTTGGGCTTCCTTTCCTGGGATGTCTTGCTGGAGAACTGCCTGTCCCACACGGGGCCCACAACAGCTCCTCACCCCTCTGGTGGGCTCTGCTGGGGGAGAGCTGATGAACTGGGCACAGTGGATTTGCATCACCAGGACTCAAGAAGCAAGTTCCGCCCTGGTGACAACTGGGGGGGTGGAGACAAGGGAAGTTCCCCCCAAAACCCTGTATATAGGACGTGACGGATATGTACTAGATCCCCTCTCTGCCGCTTGGTGGCCCTGCTCACAGCCATCCACACCCTAAGCCCCTCTCCAGCACTGCTGCAGAACTCCATCTGTGCCCTGTGAGACAACAGCATGCCCAGGGTGAGCTTCACCTGGGATGGAGCCTCTGCCTTTGGCCACAGGAGTCCCGGCCCTCACCACTTTTCAAAGCCACAGGCTGACCCTGAACTCACCATAAACCCCTAGACACAGCCTGGGTCCTAGATCCTAAGATTTACGACTCACGTGCAGAATTTTCTGCCAGGGTTTGACTGGCGGATGAGAAAAGCATATAACCATGTGAGCCTGGATTCTCTTTCTCCTCTGTTTCTCTGTCACTTTCACCGGCCAGTCAAACTTCTGTGAGTCCCCAACCATGAGCCTGCGGCCAGGCAGGCCAAAGCAAAGCAACTAGCCTAATACTCCAACCACCTCCCCCAGACCCCAGACCCGGGAGCGGAAATGTGCATCACGTCCCAGCATTTCCAAAGTAATCACTTGGGTCTGTAGTCTAACGAACTGAGTCACGCCAACATCATCTTTCTGGGTTCAATAATGCTGAAACTGAGACTCTCCTGGAGATAACGAACAGGGTCTCCCTGCTCCCTATCCTTGGGTTGTTCCTGTTCTGCCATTCCAGACAAGGCAAAGGGCTGGCAGAGCTGCTCATGGGTCGGAAGAGAGTAGGCAGGGGGTCAGCTTGGTGGGCTGAGCTCTCTGCGGTCCTGCTGAGGTTCTGCTGAGTCACTGCCATAGGGACTGACCTGGGGAATCAGCAGGTGATCACAGCCTGCCTTCGGGGGAGGTGGAAACAGAGACTCAAGCTGGTGTTAGGTAATACAGAAGATCAAGAGGACCCGCCCTGAGCCCCTTAGAGCTGGCACGTCTATCCCTCCCTGCTGTGGGTGCTGGCTGCTGAGGGCTCCCGGCTGCCCCTTCTCCAGACGCTGGCCTTCAACGGCCAGGAGCCAGCGTGCCACACTGTCTGGGGGAGGGGGCGGCCCACAGACAATGGATGACTTACACAGAAGGTATAGAAGTCCTGTAAGATGGCACAAGTCTGTGGCGCCATCTACCCTGTGCCCTCCCCCATCCCCGCCAACTGTCTAAGGGATCTTTAGCTGAGATCAGTCCTCAAATAGACAGATGAAAAGATGCTCAACATAACTGGTCATCAGAAACATGCAAATTAAAACCACAATGAGCTATTACTGCACACATCTGCCCAAATGGCTATCATCAATAAATTAACAAACAACAAGTGTTGGCAAGGGTGTAGAGAAAAGGGAACCCTCGTGCACCGCGGGTGGGCCTGTAGATTGGTGCAGTCTCTGTGAAAAGCAACATGGAGACCTCAAAAACTTAAAAACAGGACTGCCTTTTGACCCAGCAATCTCACTTCTGGGAATATATCCTAAGCATATATTTGAAACACTTCTTCGAAAAACTAAATGTACCCCTATGTTCATTGCAGTGTTACTTAGAATAGCCAAGATCTGGAATAATCCAAGTGCCCATTAGTAGATGAGTAGATAAAAAAGATGTGTACATTCACACAATGGAATACTGCTCACCGTGCAAAGGAAGGCAATCTTACCTTTGCGACAGCATGGATGGACCTGGAGAGCACTGTGCTCAGTAAAATACGCAGTCAGAGAAAGACAGACAAGTGCCATCTGATTTCACTCATATGCGGAATCTAATGAACAAAACAAACTAGCAAGCAAAACAGAGACAGGCTCGTACACAGACAGCAGGAAGATAGCGTCGGAGGTGGGGGCGGGGTGAGAGGGATGGAGGGATTGAGCAAAAAAGGACAAAAAAGAAAAAACTCAAATCTTTTTCTGTCCTGTCCAAGCTAAGGAGTAGAGTATCATACGGTTAAGGTAGTTTCTAGTTGGGGGTCAGGGAGCCAGGAACAGAGCCTGGGAGCCCCAGGGTGGGATTCCAAATTGCCAGCAATGTCATGGAGAGCCAGTGAGCAACCATCCAGAACCATGGAGATACAAAGCCCACTCAAGGTGGGTGGGAGAAGACAGCTAAACTTCCTTCGGGATGGAATGAGAGTGGGGGAACAGCCAACCTCATTCTTCTAGACAGGATCGCCCCTAGGGACAGGTCACATGTATCTGGGGGCTGGAAGGGGTCCTATGCTTGCCTTTTCCCAGGAGTTGGGGGTGGCATGGGTCAGGTGACTACTTATGAATAGCTGTCATTTATTGAGCATTTACTACAGGCACTGTGCAAAGTGCTTTACATGACTTCTTTTCATCCTCACCACACTCCTATAAGAGTCCCCATACGGGAGGCCCCTGGTCCTTCAGCAGCTGTTCGGCCTCCCCCGGGGTGGCTGGGGTGGAGGGCAGCCCTGGCCCAGGAGCCCGAGGTGAGAGCTCTGGTGTTGGCTACACTTCCTGGCTGGGTGGCTTGTGCAAGTCTGTTAGCCTGCCTTGGCCTTAGTGTCCCAGTCAGTGAAACGGGGATAGAACCTCACTGAATCAAATAAACAACATGCAGCTGTGCTGTGTACCATGCCGGGCATGGTCAGTAAGTTATAATAAAGGCTAACATTTATTTAGGTCCAACGAGAGGCCAGACATAGTTCTAGGCACCTGAGTGCTCATTTTATCCTATATCAGCCCCAAGAAGTAGATATTATTATCATCCCCACTTTCCAGATGAGGAAACTGAGGCATAAAGCACATCTGATAACCACCAGTGCCGGGGTTTCCAGGGGTGAAGCCAGGCAGTCTGATACCCGAGATACTGGGTCATGCAGCAGCAGCAGCAGCAGCAGGACAGAACCCTGCACTCACCCCACCCTCCAACACCACAGGCTTCCAGGTCAGCTCCAGCCCACCCCCTTCAGGAGGCCTTTGCTGCCTTCCTCAGCTATGAGCTCCTTCTCCGATCAAAAGTGGGATCTGCCTGACCAGGTGGTGGCGCAGTGGATAGAGCGTTGGACTGGGATGTGGAAGGACCCAGGTTCGAGACCCCGAGGTCGCCAGCTTGAGCGCGGGCTCATCTGGCTTGAGCAAAAAGCTCACCAGCTTGGACCCAGGGTCGCTGGCTCCAGCAAGGGGTTACTTGGTCTGCTGAAGGCCCACGGTCAAGGCACATGTGAGAAAGCAATCAATGAACAACTAAGAAGTCTCAACGCGCAACGAAAAACTAATGATTGATGCTTCTCATCTCTCCGTTCCTGTCTGTCTACCCCTCTCTCTGACTGTCTCTGTCTCTAAAAAAAAAAAAAAAAAAAAAAAAAAGTGGGATCTCACAGTCCTCGTAGGAGGGTCCCATCCTGCCTCAGCTGGTTCTCTCCTTAGGGAGCAGGTCTTTCTCACTACCTTGAGATGCTTAGAGGACAGAAACAAGTCCAGATCCCCCTTGATTGACCAGGCCACCCCAACACCCACCCCCAGGTACTTACTCTGGGCCTAGCATAGGCTGAGCCCCTCATCAGCACTCACAGATTGAACAATAACGAGGTACTCTTTCCCTGGCGTGCCTTCTTCTTGAGCAAACAGGCAGCCTTCATGCCCGTGGCCAGATCTACCCCAGCATCAGGGTACCCCCTGGCTTCCTGTTGGCTCTGGGACACTTGTGTCCACAGCGTCCCAGCTGGGCTCTCTCAGGCCCCTGGTGGGCAGAGCATCTGGACTCTATTGGAGCAGCATCTAAGGTCATTACAAACCTGGCTGTTGGACATTTAAACCCCAAGCCAGCGCAAAGCCAGGCAGGGCACGGAGCCCCTCCATGATCATGGTGCTGGGAGGCCTGGAGGCAATCAGACAGGGAGTGGGATCCATGATCACAGCGGGAACAAGTGAAAAGTTCAGCCTGCGTTTTTTTATCCTTTCATAGGAGAACTTGATCTCTGTGCTTTTTGTAAAAAGGACCCTAAGTCCAAGGGCTCGAGAACTCCTCCAGAAGTTACAGGCCCGGAAAGGCCCTGGGACGGTAGAAGAAGCCCTGTGCGGACGATGGCCTCAACCTCAGGGACTTCCAGTTCCCTGGAGAATTGTTACTATGCAGACCCCTGGGACTACCCTGCCCAGAATGTACGGCCTAGTACCCAGTCTTCTCTTGACCTAAGGAGTGCCCCTCCCCAGGGCGCTCCTCTATCCCATCAACCGGGCCACCCACAGCTTACCTGGGAGGAAGGGAATGATTCTCTGCTTGGGGTCCTTCTGTCCACCTTCGATGGGAAACTTATCCAAAAGCTGCATCTGAGAAGCCAGACAGAGGGACAGGATTGAGAAGACGGCAACAGCACTCAGCATCCTTCCCCCCCCTCCACTCAGCCGTTCCGGGCCCCGCTATCCTCACATGGATGAGTGGTGCCTCAAATCCCTCATTTCACAGACGATTACCAAGCCACATGGGGCATGAGAGGAAGGAGGCCAGAGCTCCCCGGGCATCAAAGCGGGTGTCTGAGTGATGTCAAGGAGGGACGAGGGCCCCGGGGGAGGCGTCTGGAGAGGCTTCCGAGCGAGCGAGGCCGGGATAGGGGCAGGCAGGCTTTCAGGCTGCATGTGGGGTTTCAAGTGGCTTCTTTGTCATATGCTGGGTGAGCCCTTAGCCACCTGCCATCTCACACCCTCCTGGGCCGGGCCGGGGGGGGCGGGGAGGCCCCGCCTGAGACTGCAGATAAACCTTCCAGAACCGGCTCCGAGTGAACAGACCCAGATGCTATTTTAATTGCAAAACCAAATCCAGCGCCCCCCCCCCCCCCTCACCCCAGGATGGAAGAACCCTCGGCTCCGTTTCCTACCTTCCCTGAGATCACTGCTGTTTTTCCAGGGACAGACCCACTGGAAGAGCTTCCAGGGTTCTGGGGGAACAACTTTTTTTTTTTTTCTCTTCTGCTATTCTGGGCTGAAATTCTGTGTAAACTGGAAAAACACACAGGAGACAGGATGGCCAAGGCCGTGGCCCCTGTGCGTGTGGCTCCTCTCCCTTCAGAGGCACAAGCGGAGCTGGAACAGGGTGGAGAGGGCAGGGCCAGCCCTGTGCGCCCAGCTGTGTGACCTCGGCCTGCCCTGGGGCTCTATCGGTTGACCCTCAGGCGCCTCATTGGTAAAATGAGGAAGGTCAGTCACATGATATCTGAAGTCTATTCTGTCTTTCAAATATTTAGTGAGCACCTACTTGGTGCACTGAGCACTAAGACAAGGGCAGTAAAGAGAAGAAATAAAACCTGCCTGCGGACAGCTCACATTCTAGCGGAAGGAGACAAAGAGCAAACACATCAATGCGTGCTCTGCGGGGGGAACAAGTGCTAAGAAGACAGATGGGTTAGGACCAGTGTTGAGAAAGAGCCTGGTGGCTATTTTATACAGGGTGCCGAGAGAGGCGAGTCAGATGGCAATCAAGCAGAGACCCACAAGGATTGTAGAAGCGAAGCCGCACTGGACGGGGACAGGGAAGTGCAGAGTGTTTCTAGGCCAAGGGAACAGGAAGTGCAAAGAGCCTGAAAAGGCCAGCCCGGCTGGAGCGGAGTGAGTGAGGGGCTAAGGCAGGGGTCCCCAAACTTTTTACACAGGGGCCAGTTCACTGTCCCTCAGACCATTGGAGGGCCGGACTATAAAAAAAACTATGAACAAATCCCTATACACACTGCACATATCTTATTTTAAAGTAAAAAAACAAAACGGGAACAAATACAATATTTAAAATAAAGAACAAGTAAATTTAAATCAACAAACTGATCAGTATTTCAATGGGAACTACGGGCCTGCTTTTGGCTAATGAGATGGTCAATGTGCTCCTCTCACTGACCACCAATGAAAGAGGTGCCCCTTCCGGAAGTGCGGTGGGGGCCGGATAAATGGCCTCAGGGGGCCGCATGTGGCCCGCGGGCCGTAGTTTGGGGACCCCTGGGCTAAGGGGTGGGCAACGAGCACTAGGAGGCAGCAGGGGCCAGATCAGGAAGAGGATGGCTCGGGCTACACGGTAAGGAACGGGCCGCAGAGTGGAAGCAGGAAACCAGTCGGGATCCTGCTGATGGTGGCTTGGATCAAAGTGCAAGCCTTGAAGATGGTGAAAGCGGTCTTGTGTTTGATTTCCCATGTGTGTGCCTGTGCGCATGTTCCTACCCACCCACCCATCCACGCAGCTACAACATATCACTTTAGGCTTCTCTCTCGCACAATCATTATCCGACATACACAGGCTATTTAGATCCCACACATGAAGGGCGGCCCGTGGTCGGATTCCATTCAGAACAAAACAGAGACTGCATCGTTATTAATTTTCACTTCCCTGAATACAGACTGAGATTTAAGGAATGCTAGCTCATGAATTTTCAAACCTGAATGCTGTAAGTCCATCGCGCTGACACTCAGTGATTGCCTGGAGCTATAAGAAGGGCCACTGAGCCATAATGCCATAAACTTGTACTTAGAACTTTAAAAAAAATCAGTACATTATTACATAAATTCTACCCAGAGTAAGCCTCTGATTTTCTCCTTTTCCCATTTTCCTTACCCGTATTCTATTTTGTAAATTTTATTTCTGTATCACTTAAGAGAATTCCTGTTCACTGAGGGGGTAAAAAACCCCTAAAAATTAGAGAAGCAGTGGTTTGTGCAAAAGAGAGTAAGAATAAGTCTTCCCTTGCAAAAGCAATACTAATACTTGGGGATAGATATCCTTTCCAGACATTCTTCTGTGCATGTAAATAAAACGAGCGAGGCAGCACTCTTCCACTATGTAGCAAACACATCCCCACGTCCCTGACCACGTCCGGATCAGCACTCTTAATTATGACAGAATTCAATGTTTGAATGGGCCACAGTTTATTCAGCTACTCCCCTCCTTTTGGATATTTAGTTTCTTTCTGACTTTTCGCTACTATATGTATTACTGTAGTGAGGATCCTAGTCCACACATCCATGCACACTTCTTTACTGTATTTTCTACTTTTGTTTCAATCTGTTGAAATCTATGCATATTTGTAGGTGCCTCAAAGCCATTCTGGAAGAAGATGGATAACTACTATGAGCAGGTCAGACCTGGGCCCCTGAGCCATGGCTCCACAATTCCTGAGGAAGAGAACAGAGATATCTGAAGGGCCAGGCAGACCCAGCAACACCCCTTGGTGAGATCTGCCCCCTCAAACCACTTTTCTCCTGAAAGAAGGTGCCCAACAAGCCGTGGGACTTACCTAACTTGGGGCTCTAAGGAATTAGGCTATAGAAACTTTAAATCTTCTATCAGCTCTGACTCACATTTGTCTTCTGACTCCCAAGTTCTTTTGCAGACCTAAGATTCTGAGATTCTCATTAACATAGGAAGTACAGTGCCAAGAGTGGGTGAGGGGGAGGAGGCAGGACTCAAGCATTCATTCCTGTCCTCCAAAAACATATACTACGTCCGTACCTCCTATAGCTCAGCCCTCTGTAGGTACCAGGGGTAAGTAAAGTCACAGCCCTTACAGCAGCGGTTCTCAACCTGTGGGTCGCGACCCCAGCGGGGGTCGAACGATCAAAACACAGGGGTCGCCTAAAGCCATTGGAAATACATATACAATACATTTTTAAATGAAATATGTATTTCCGATGGTTTTAGGCGACCCCTGTGTTTTGGTCCTTCGACCCCCGCCGGGGTCGCGACCCACAGGTTGAGAATGGCTGCCTTACAGGGAGGAGCTCGGCTCTAGAGCTACCTGAGATCCTGCATTTCCACAGGTAATGCAGGTACCTCTTCAGCTCACAGATGATGCTGAAGCTGCTGGGCTGTGGACCAGGTTTCAAAGACGACGTTTTTAAAAAAGAAATGTGAAATACCTCATTAAAAATTTGTGTATTGATTCCATGTGGAAATGACATTTTAGGTATTTCAGGTTAAATAAAAAATACTTTAGAAATCATTTCACCTTTTGTCTTTTACATTTTTAAGTGGCACTTAGGAAAATTAAAATGATATATGTGGCTCATATTTCTATCTGGGTGGGTTGTTCTAAGGTGAGATGGTTCTCAAAGTATGGTTTGAAGTCTGCCCATCCCTGAGTCACGGGGGCGAGGGGTGCTTGTTAACAATGCAGTGAACCTTTACTCTGGTGCTAGAGACAAGAAGCTCTGGAGTGGTGAGGACAGGGGACGAGGAAGCTGAAGGGGGAGGTCAGGGAAGGCCTCCTGGAGGAGGTAAAGCCAGCGTGGCAGAGTGACAGTCACATTCCCTGTGCCTTTCCCGCTAAAGGGGAGTCTGGCTTCTCTCAATGGGTTCACGTGCCTCCTGGAAGGCCAGGGTCATCTGCTGGCCCTGCAGGTTTGAGCTTTCTCTCCACAGGCCTCCTGAAGGGTATTCTGTGGGGACCTCTCCTCCTGTTTCCGCTTCTTCTCTTTCCTCAGTGCTGGCCCAAACCAAGGCCTCCTGGGGCCGAGACAAGCCCGTCTACTGAGAGTACTAGGTCAGGGGTCCTGTCCAGGCCCACAAGTGCCCGGCTGGTCTGCTCCCCTCCACCCCTAGCTGTCAGGTGCTAAGCCCAGCCACACGTGTCACTAATCCCAGTGCCACTGCTGAGGCAGCAGTCTTGGTGTCTGCCCTCTCTGTCATTCCCAAGGCCCACCAAGAATCAGCTGCCGGTGGTAGTCTCTTTGCCCACAGGTCACCTTTCAAAGAAAGCAAATCCCCTTGTTCAGGCTCCAGAGCAAACCAAACAAAGGCGGCCCAGCTGAGTTTACTCAGCGTGGGGGTTTGCAAAGCGGCACCGTTCAGCGTCTATGGCAGAGTGGTGGGTGGTGGAATAAACATCTGGGGCCATGTTTGATATACAATCCAAATGTCACCCCACCCAGGGGGCCAGGCAGGCTGCAAAGTGGTCTGTAACCTGGTCGGTGCCGAGGTGCAGGGCTGGGCTTGGTAGATACAACACTGGCGTGAAAGGCTAAGGAAGGGAGGCTGTCTGGTGAAGAGGCCGGCCAGGCCTTCCGGCAGGAGGAAGCCTGGGTGCGTGGGCAGCGAGGAAGGAAGGCTCCGCCCGGCAGAGACTTCTGCTGCGGCCACCTTTTCAGGCAGGAAGTCGATTCTCCTGTCGCTCCAGCAAAGGCCTGACTCAGGCTGGAAGAAAAGCAGGGCCCATAGCCAGGGTCCTTCTTAGAGAGAGAGGCGTCTGGCTAATGGAGCCCTCTGCAACCACATCAGACAGTCGCAGTGTGCGGAGGATGCCGGGCTGTTTATCTAAGGGGTGGATAGTGTGAGAGATACAGGACAGCCTGGCTCCAGGAGCTGCAGAAAGCTGACTCAGCAGCCCCTCAGTGGTAGGACTAAACAGCAATAAACACTGGGGAGAGGGGCGGGGGCCCCCCAAGGCCAGCTGGGGCACATCTGTAACCCAAGAGGCCAACTTCTTGCCTTCCCAGAGGGTGGAGGTCCCAGCCTCCAGCTTTGAGGCCCCAATCCTCAAACCTTACTCCACTTTTTCCAGCTCCGGAACAAAGGGAACATTACTACAAGAGCCTGGTGCTACCCTGACCCAGAAATGCCCCTTACAAAAGAAGCAAGGCCACCCAATCTCCCTGGGGACCCGATAGAGTAAGGGAAATCTCTGAATTGTTCCATCCATTCTCCGCCTGAAGGCTTACCATTACCAGTCCCTGTGTTAGACACTGGGGACACAACAAGGAGAATCAGAGACAGAGAGGGACAGTAGTGATATATGTGTGGCTTTCCTTAAAGTTCTCTTCCATTGTGACTTGAAATGTACTTGCCAGTTCCCTTCCTTCTTTGGTGACCTTACCAAGTGACATCTACTCTGGAAAGCCTTTTTTGACCATTTCCAGTCTAAGGTCCTGCCACCTTTCATTGAATTCCGAAAGCTCTCCTGGTTTAAATTCCCTGTTTTAGTACCTCACAGCACTTCATGACTTTTTGGTACAAGTTCCCGCGCTTCCCCGGCATTGTCACCTCGTAGAGAATCAGTGGACTATACATGACTTGGTTAGGAGGTATTATCCTTTTTATAAGCTGCTGGCCTTGATTTGCTAATATTTTTTAATTATTTTTATTTATTTATTCATTTTAAAGATATGAGAGAGAGAGAGAGAGAGAGAGAGAGAGAGAGAGAGAGAGAGAGAAGAGGGGGAGGAGCAGGAAGCATCAACTCCCATATGTGCCTTGACCAGGCAAGCCCAGGGTTTTGAACCAGCGACCTCAAGCCAGGTAGGTGCTTGATCCACTGCGCCACCACCAGTCAGGCAATATGCTAATATTTTTGTGAGGGATTTTGCATCTATAGGTATGTCCATGATGGATATTATTCTGAATTATCTTTCCTTGTAAAATCTTTATCAGATTTCGATAGCAGGATTATGCTGGTGTCACACAATGAGTTGGAAAACATTCCTTCCTCCTAAAAGTTTGTGTGTAAAATGGTATTTTTTTATACTTGAATATTAGATAGAATTCACTAGTAAAACTATATAGGTTTGGAGCTTTCTTTGCAGGAAAATATTTGATTATAAATTCAATATAAAGGTGCTTAATATTTTTCTATTTCTTTTTGAGTCAACTTTGGCAGGCTGAGTTTTTCAAAGAATTTATCCATTTCATCTAACTTATTAAATTTACTGGCAGGAAATTGTTACCAACATTTCCTTATTATTGATTAACCTGAAGTAACAGCTTCACTTTTACTCCTGAGATGGGTGATTTGTGTTTTCTCTTCTTCTCTCTAATTATCCTAGGAAGGAGTTTATCAATTCTATCCATCTCTTCAGACAGCTTATTTTGAGCTCTGTTCATTTTCTTTATGGTTTTCTGCTTTTTATTTTATTATTTCTGTTCTCATGATTTCTTTCCTTCTAATTTTTTTAGACTTAGTTTAAAATTTTTTCTTAAAGTAGAAATTTAGATTACTGATTTTAAACTTTTTTTTTTTTTTACAGGGACAGAGAGAGTCAGAGAGAGGGATAGATAGGGACAGACAGACAGGAACAGAGAGAGATGAGAAGCATCAATCATCAGTTTTTAGTTGCGACATCTTAGCTGTTCATTGATTGCTTTCTCATATGTGCCTTGACTGTGGGCCTTTAGCAGACCGAGTAACCCCTTGCTTGAGCCAGTGACCTTGAGTCCAAGCTGGTGAGCTTTTTGCTCAAGCCAGATGAGCCCGCGCTCAAGCTGGCAACCTCAGGGTCTCGAACCTGGGTCCTCCACATCCCAGTCCGATGCTCTATCTACTGCGCCACTGCCTGGTCAGGCTAAACCTTCTTTTTAAATTTACAAATATAAAGATATAAATTTTTCTTCAAACAGTGCTTTAGCAGTGATCCACAAATTTTCATATGTGTTTCAATGTGTTTTTATTCAGTTCAAAATATTTTAAAATTTCCTTTGTGATTTCTTGTTTGGACTCACAGGCGCAAGAAACTTAACCCACTCCAAAGACAAGAAACATAAAGAAAACTATACCAAGGCACATCATAAGCAAATTACTCAAAATCAGTAATAAAGAGAAAAATCTTAAAAGTGGCCATAGAAAAAAGATGTATTTACTTTCAGAGGACCAAAGATAATGATGACAGAAGGTTTCTTGTCAGAAATAAATGTAAACAAGAAGACGGGAAGAACCCTGGCGGTTGGTTCAGTGGTAGAGCATCAACCCAGTGTGTGAATTTCCCGGGTTCAATCTCCAGTCAGGGTACACCATGTGCTTCTCTTCCCCTCCCTCTCCCCCTTTTCTCCTTCTTCCCCTCTCACAGCCAGTGGCTCAGTTGATTCGAGCGTCAGCCCCAGATGAGAGTTGCCAGGTGGATCTTGGTCTGGGTGCATGCCATGCAGGAGTCTGTCTCACTATCTCCCCTCCTCTCACTTAAAAAGGAAAAGAAGAAGAAGAAGAAGAAGGGAAAGTTTATGACACCTGTGAAGTCCTGTAGGATCTCTATATTGACTCCAACCATAATTTTGCTTTACATTTGAGAAGCTCAATTATGAACAAAGTCCAGCCAAGTCCTCCACATCTACAACACAAAGACCTTTTCCTCAATCAGTTGGTGAACAAATAATTTATCCAAATTGGGAAACTTTTCAGAGCTAAAGTCAGTGCTAGTAAGAATTATGTAAAGATAAGATGTGTAAAATAAGACTTCCAGGATTGTCCTGATAAGGCAGTCCTGTGGGTCACCTGACCATGAGTTTTCAGCTCCTGGCCCATGTCCTGGGATAAAACAGGTGTTCAGTA
This sequence comes from Saccopteryx leptura, assembly GCF_036850995.1. Taxonomy (NCBI): domain Eukaryota; kingdom Metazoa; phylum Chordata; class Mammalia; order Chiroptera; family Emballonuridae; genus Saccopteryx; species Saccopteryx leptura. Next base: position 23,702,394 of record NC_089515.1, on the reverse strand, counting down.
AATGTTTGATGGTAAAAATAACATTTACTGAGAACTTTGTGTTAGGTACTGTGCTAAGAATTTTTACATGGCTTATCACATTTACGTTTCATATCAACTCTTTGAGGTAGGTACTATTATTATACTATTTTCCATAATACTGAGAGATTAAATAGCTTGCCCAAACTAGCAAGGTGTGGAACTGGAATTCAAACCCAGGCAATCTGGCCCCTTGAATACCACAGTCTGAATGAATAAATTCAATGAAAGAAATAAAGAAGGCAGAAATTCCACCATTAGGAATACATTTCTACTAAAGTTCACTCAAGATGTAAGAATGATACATCATTAGAAGAGATATTAATATAATTTACCCATTATCAAATAAAGGATAAAAACTATATTATCATTCTCACATTATAGATGAAGTATCTTATAAAACTCAATATCCATGTATAATATTTTTCTAATTTAACAAAGAAGAATTGGAGTAAACATTTTTTTTTAAGTGAGAGTGACAGAGACAAAGACAGGAAGGGAGAGAGATGAGAAGCATCAACTCATAGTTGTGGCACCTTAGTTGGTTATTGATTGCTTCTCACATGTGCCTTGACCAGGGGCTCCAGCTGAGCCCATGACCTCTTGGGCTTAAGCCAGTGACCTCTGGGCTCAAGCCAGTGACCATGGGGTCATCTCGATGATCTCATGCTCAAGCTAGCAACGCTGTGTTCAAGCTGGTGAGCCTGTACTCAAGCCAGATGAGCCTGCACTTAAGCTGGTGACCTTGAGACCTCAGTGCCCCAGGCTAATGCTCTATCCACTGCACCACCACCAGTCAGGCAGGAGTAAACTTTCTTATTCTGAAAATGTTTGTCTACCCAAAACAGTCCTCAGTGAAGAAACAAAACAAGGATGCCGCCCACTATCACTATTTCTGTCCATTATGGTACTAGTGATTCTTCCTAAGATATTAACATAAGGAAATGAAATGAGAGGTGGACAGGCTGAGTGAGAAGGAAAAAATAAAACTGTCAGTATTCACAACCACTAGGAACTTATGTACAAGACCAAAGAGAACCCTCAAGAGATGGACACTTTTGGACCTAAAGGGCTCTCACATTCTTATTTAAAAAAAAAAAAAAAAGGCCTGACCTGTGGTGGTGCAGTGGATAAAGTGTTGACCTGGAATGCTGAGGTTGCCAGTTCAAAACCCTGGGCTTGCCTAGTCAAGGCACATATGGGAGTTGAAGCTTCCTGCTCCTCCCCCCTTCTGTCTCTCTCTCTCCCTCTCTCAATCTCTCTCTCTCCTCTAAAATGAATAAAGAAATAAAAATAATTTGATAATAAAAAAAATAAAATAAAAATAAAAAAAAGATGAACTCCTAGAAGCTATAAAACACTAGGCTTAAAAGAGAAAATAAGATGAAAATGTTTTGAAAAAGGGCAGTGATAATGGTTACACACCAATGTGAATGCCACTGAACTGTATACACTTTTTAAAAGAGGTCAAAACGGTAAATTTTATGTTATGTATATTTTACCACAATTTTAAAAATATTAAGTTTTATCTTACATACATTTTACCATAATAGAGAGAGGGGGAGAGAAGGAGAGAGAAAGAATTAGATCCCAGGGCTGGAGGCGTGGTGAGCCAGCAGAGCGTGAGCGGGGGCCAGGAGGAATGATTCCAGTTCCCTCCCTGTCACCCCCGCAGCGGCCATGCAAGGAACCTGAAGCAGAGCCTTCCAGACTCAAGTCTGGAGCCCTGGGCTCCACATGGCACCGGCCGGCTGGCCGAGTGGCCCTTTGCAGAGCCCCCCCCCCCATCCACACAGTGGGGGAGGGTGATGCAGTTACAGGGAAGACAGAAGAACCCCGAGAAGATACTGCGGTGTGTTCTACGAACAAGAAGGAGCAGTATAGGAAGGGGGTTGTGTGGCAGCTGCTCAAAGTCCCCAGGATGAGGCAAGGTGAAGGATGGTGGACGGGAGGAACACAGACTTTCTCGGCAAAACCACTGCCACCTACAAAGCTGACACTCCAAGTACCCTCGAAGCCGTAGCCACGGAGAGAGACAGGAGGCAGGGCAAGGAACTGCCTACTTTGGATGTATTTGGTTTCTGGGCAGGGGCCCACACCACGCTGAAGCCAAGACACAGAATGCTGGAGGACACCCCAACTTTGAGAGGGAGCCCAACCCAGCTTCCAAAAGACCTTATCAAGTCAAAGAAGTCTTCCTCGATCATTTTCTAGAAAACATGCAAGCCTTCAACTACTTCAATTCCCTTTCCAAAAAAGCCATGACCCATGACATCCTATGCACTGTGTGAGTATGAGTCAGGGTGTAAGTCACGGTCTGTGATCTGGTTGGGGGCCAGGAGAACCAAGGAGTCAGGATGTACCTAGATGAACACCAGCCTGCTGAGAGGCACAAAGAGCCGTGCCATGCGAGTTCGGGGAAGGACCGGGTCAGTGTGGCTGTGACGAGCAAAGCAGACTTCTCAGACGAGGACAGAGGAGAGCTGGGCCTTGAATAAAGGGTAGTTGTGGAAAAGGGACTACACAGGCAGGGAAGGCGAATACAGTCGCCTGGCAGTGGGAGGGTCAGGACTGCTGGACAAAGCAGTCCGATCGGAGTGAACTGACTTATTCATGAATCCCATGAAATGCTGCCACGTGTCAGAGAAAGTGGTGGGATCCAGGGTGGAGGCTCTTGATAATTTATTCCAGTGATTTGGGGAGGATGACATGGTTGGCATCACAGCTGGATAAGAACAGATACCCCCATGTGGAATTAGGGCACCATAAAGCACCACTGGCAGTGGGACAAACAGAGAGTTACTTCTGGAACTCATCTGGAAGACTGTGCTGCATGTGGTTAGAATCTCGGGTGGGGGTGGGGTGGGGAGTGGGAGGGCAGGTCACACGCCCCAGATACTTACTCAGGTAGTAACACTCACTAAACTGCTGTCTACAGCAGCCGGGCCGGGTGACAGATTGGTCGTTTGCTTTACTGTCTGAGATGAACCTATCAACAGCATTAAGTGAGGGTGTGTGTGTGTGTGTGTGTGTGTGTGTGTGTGTGTGTGTGTGTGGTTTTCACTGTATTAACTTACTAGGGCTGCTGTCACAAAATACCACAAAATGAGTGGCTTAAACAACAGAAAATTTTTATTTCAGTCCTGGACGCTAGAAGTCCCAGCCCAAGGTGTCGGCAGGGTTGGTTCCTTAGGAGGGTCTGTCCCATGTCTCTCCCCTAATTTCTGATGGTTTCCGGGCAATCTTTGGCATCCTTTGGCTTTAGAAATACTACCTCTATCACCGCCTTCATCTTCACACAGCGTTGTCCCTGTGTGTATGTCTATGTCCAAATTCCCTCTTTTTTTATAAGGACATCAGTCATTAGATTAAGAGCCCACCCTACCTCAGTATGACCTCATCTTAACTAATTACATCTGCAACAACCCTATTTCCAAATAAAGTCACATTCTGAGGTCCTCAGGACTAGAACTTCAGCATATAAATTTGAGGGGGACACACAAGACTTCAACCTCAAACACCAATGTACATTGTACAAAACCAGCTGTTAAAAGAGAAAACATTTGCCTGTGTTCTACTACCAGAGTCTCTTCCTGAACTCACTATAGTGCCTATACAACATTTTGGAAAATGTGAATAATAACTATAAACAGTGCCTAGCTGGTCAGATCTGGATTCAAACCAGGTTCCTCATCCACACAGCGGGGACAGTGGTAGGAGCTGCTGTGACAGGGTGGGTGAGAAGGTTAAATGAGATAATGGGCACAAAGTGCTTGGCCAGAGCCACTGAGTGTCCCATACACACTAGCTACTATTACCGTTACTATCATCATCCTCACTTTTGTTAGGATACCAAATGGTGTCCCTAATGCCAGCGCAAGTGCTTGGGAAGCTCCAGCCCTGTGGTCAGAGAGGCAGTAGGGAGCCATGGGGGAAGATGAGCCGGAGAGGTGTCTTGGCCAGGCCTGGCCTGGCTACGAGTGTCCAGGGACCCCAGGGCAGCTGCCCAGCTGGTGTGCGTGGGCTGGCTTGGGAAGGAGGCCTGCGGCTCGTCCAGCAGCCCATCAGGTGCGTGGGGGTGGCTAGGACATGTTTCATATGAACACACTGCGCCTGGGAGGCGAGCCCGACACGCGCAGTGAGATGCACACCGAGCGAGGCCAGCAGAGTGTGCAGGACAGCGCCGTCCTGGGGGAGCCTCCTCCAGCCTGGAAGGTGTCCCCTGAAACCACGCACAGTGAGATGCACACCGAGCGAGGCCAGCAGAGTGTGCAGGACAGCGCCGTCCTGGGGGAGCCTCCTTCAACCTGGAAGGTGTCCCCTGAAACCACGCACAGTGAGATGTACACCGAGCGAGGCCAGCAGAGTGTGCAGGACAGTGCCGTCCTGGGGGAGCCTCCTCCAGCCTGGGAGGTGTCCCCGCCAGTGACTACACGTCCTCCCCTGAAACCACCAGTGGGCTCACTCCGTGCACCCCCACCACACTGACCCAGAGCCTTCCAAGGAATAACATTCAATGGTAGTCAAGAGAGGAAGACTCCGGTTCCAGCCTGCAAAGACTTGGTGGGCAAATGAGGCAAGTGACTTGGCCTCTCTGGGTAGCAGTGGCCTCCTCTGTGAAATAACTGCCCTGTCCCCATGGGTATTGTGAAGTCCAGGGAGAAGACATGGGAGAAAGTGCTGCCATTATTCCCATTTAACTTTTCTCAGCCTCAGTCTACTCATCTGTAAAATGGGCTCAAGCTTATTTTCTCCTTCCTGGGGACTGAGAAGCTAAAAAGGGAAGATGTAAGATGTAAGCCAGTGGTAGTCAACCTGGTCCCTACTGCCCACTAGTGGGCACTCCAGCTTTCATGGTGGGCGGTAGCGGAGCAACCAAAGTATAAGTAAAAAGATAGATTTAACTATAGTAAGTTGTTTTATAAAGATTTATTCTGCCAAACTTAGCGAAAATCTGACATAAAGTACTTGGTAAGTAATTATTATTATATGCTTTAACTTGCTGTAACTCTGCTTTATAAATTTTATAAAGTAAAGTTACTTCCCTACTTTATAAATCACCATTACTGTGGAATCGGTGGGCGGTTAGAAAATGTTACTACTAACAGAGATACAAAAGTGGGCGGTAGGTATAAAAAGGTTGACTACCCCTGATGTAAAGCATTTCAACACACACCAGGCATGGGGGAAACCATCAAAAACAGATGCCTCTCTTCTCACTGTTTTGCCACTGAGTATTCTAATTAGTGATAGAACTCTTGATCTGTAACGTCAGAATTCTATCCTAGCTACATGACCTTGGCCAAATCACCCAACCTCCCTGGGACCCAGTTTTTCATCTGTAAGGTGGGGGTGAATAAAAGCAGCCACCCCATGGTGGTATGTGGATCAAATGAGGTAACACAGGTGAGCACACTGTTTGATGAATGGGGTCACCTTTTGCTTTCTTTCTTTCTTTTTTTATTAGAAACTGCATTGCCTTGTTGCTTGTGTGTGTGTGTGTGTGTGTGTGTGTGTGTGTGTGGCAGAGACAGATAGGGGCAAACAGACAGGAATGACGAGACTTGAGAAGCATCAATTCTTTGTTGCGGCATCTTGGTTGTTCATTGATTGCTTTCTCATATGTGTCTTGACCAGGGAGGTCACCTTTTTCAAGGTCAAGAGGCTTCAGCAGTATCTTCCCATCTCCCGCAGCCCTTTTGGCTCTCAGAGGGCTGTCGGCCAGGTCACCAGCCCTCACTGTCAATGGCTGAAAGAACTTCAGGGCCCTCACCTGTCTCTTCATAGCCTGCACTGGTGTGAGGCTCCTGCTCTTTGTCTTAGCACAAGACTTTCATGTCTCCTTTGGCCAGGAGGGGCCGGGAGGGCATGATGCTAGGGCAGCCGACCACCTGGAAAGCTAGCGACCTAGAGGCCTGTATCAGATCCTGGATTCAGTCAGCTCCGAGCCTGGCTTCAGGGTAAAGAGGCAGAGCTTCGCCTGGACACACAGAGCCTGAAATGCGGTTTCCTCGTGTGGGACTGGGGTTAGAACACAATCCTCTTAGCTCCCCAGTGTCATCTCCCGGCTGCTTGCTGACCCCTCTTTCCTCTCATCCCCGGGCAAGTAGGGGCTGGAGGAGCGGGGGGCAGGAGAGGGAAGCTGGGCAGCATGGGGGCAGGGCCAGAGGGTCCTCTGAGGCTGGAGGAAGAGCCTGGGCTTCCTCCTCTGGCAACGGGAGCCCCCGGAGGAGGGTGATCAGGAGTAATCTGTGCAAGTGGAGTCCTAGGAAGAGCAATCCGCCCAGTACACAAGACGGAACAGCGGTGCAAGAAACATCTGCGTGTGGGACAGATCTCCAGAAAGATGCTGGCACCAGCCCAGGGCGTCGGTAGTAACACTCCCCCACAGAAAGAGGCCAGCCAGAGACACTCTGCTCGCGTGCGCGTGCGCGTGCGGTGTATGTTCCAGCAGGGTCCCAGCTAAAGACACCCCCTCCTGTTCCCTCCTGGAGGGTCTCGAGCTCTCCCTCAGCCTCGCCAAACCCCCCAAAGTTACTAAACCCCTACCCCCGAAGCTGCCCGACAATTTCCTCTTCCACAGGGACCTCCAAGGACCACAGACAAAGAGCACAAGGCCTGAAGAAGTCGGAGAGGGAATAAAAGAGACTTGAGCCTCCACCTTCATTTCCAGCTAAACCACACCCCCAGCGCCAGTGTTTCTTGATCCTTCTCACCCTGATCATCCTTGCCAAGGGCACAGGACTGTGCTGCCCAAAGTGCCCCAGCCACTACGGGATGAAATTCAGGCCAAAGTTTGGGACAAAGATAGCACATTCTTGGCAGAGATGAGGCCAAGACAGGCCCTCAGTGGTCCCGGGCCCAGGCTGCTGTTGGGGCCAGTGAAACGGCAGAGCTGGTCCCCAGCCTGCTCTCCTGATGCTGCCGCCTCTTGGCCAGAAGCCGAGTGGGACAATCCAACATCACGGCCTTCTTCTTTCCCCTCTCCCAAGCATTTCCTTTCCCCAGTTTTTCTCGATTCCTAATGGGTCAGGGTGCTTCCAGGCCCTAACCTCCTTCCTTCCCCCACCCCTCCAGGTCTTGTGCAAAAGGAGAAAACAACAACAAAAGAACAGGCTAAAGAAGAAGGCTGGGGTCATAGGCAGAGTCCCTATCTTCCCTGTGGCCTTGCCTGTCAACATGGAACCCTCTCTTCCCAAGAGCTCACCTCTCCTCTGCTTGGGAGTGACCCTGCAGCTGCTGCTCAGCACCAACAGCGGCTGGCCACCCTAAACTCAGGAACAGGTGCTCAGAGTCTGAGACTCTGGGAGCTGCCGGAGAGGCTCCATGCTGTCAGCTGGACCCCGCACTGTCAGGCCAGGAGCACTGCAGCACCAGGTGACGTGGCTAGGTCACCTGCCCGCACCCCCAGCACTCTCTCCCATGAGAAACTTCACAGGATAAAAAAAACCTAAACAAACATGAAACCTCTTTGAAGGTTCCGGTGAGGAGAGTACTAAGCACGTACCATCTCTAATGCTGCTCCAATCTGCTCCCGTCTGATGGTTTCATCTCTGGATTCGCGCTCTTTGTTGGTTCTCTGCCAACAAAGTCTCATTTAAGACACTGTTCTGACTCACTTCTCCAGTTGTATATCCTGCCCCGGCTGCATCTCCCCACATACTGCACACCCAGATATAACACAGCCCTTTCTGCTTTTGGAGGGCTGTCAGCCAGGTCACCCAGCCCTCACTGCTGTTCCACAGCTCTATGCCTTTGCACATTCTGTTCCGCTTAACTGGAATGCCCCACCTTATATGACCTCTGCTGTCACCACCTCTGAGGCCTTAGTATAGGTTTATCCCTCATTTACTCCCTCCTCTAGATTGCTTCTGCTACTTGGTCACACTTTTAAAACTGCACTTACCGCTATATTGTAATTACTTGTTTATACATCTGCCTCCTTTCAAAAGCCTGTGAGCTTCTTGAAAGCAACATCTGTGACTTGACATTCCCACTGTTCATCACAGGGTCTGACACATAGCTGGGCGCATAAGACTACATTTCCTAGGCTCCCTTGCTGGGAGGTACAGTCGTGTGACTAAATTCTGACCAATGGAATATGAACAGGGGTGACGTGTGCATCCTTCAGAAAACCTATAAGATCTCCCTGTAGAGATTTAGACAGAGATTCATGGGGGATAGGGTGACCAGATGGGAGAGTCTACGTTCCTGAATGTCTACCTGGAGTACAGCTCTCCAGTACTTTGTTTTGGTTTTGGTCTATGACATGAGCAGGAAATAAACCTGTATTATTGTGAGTCACTGAGAGTCTGTTAGCCTCTCCTAATACAAAGGAGTTCAGTTAAGGTCTGTTGAATCAAACTGAAAGAGGGAAGACAATATAAAATGCAAGATCACCTAGATACAACCAAGTCAGGCATCACATTCCTATATGATTGAACTATTCCCAAAGCAGAGGCCACCACCTCTATCCCCCTGTACTATCCACCCAGTCACACACACAGTATACAGAGCGCCAAGCATTCCCCAGTTAAGACTGAAAAGGGTGAGGACTGAGGACTTGCCAGATGACATATAAAAGCCACCATAAACGAATGAGCCCCAACTTGAGATCCTGGTTCCACAAGTTTACAGAAGGCACACAAAGACACAAAGTTGAATCATAGGGAGGGACCTGCTCCTCCCCACACAGGCATCAACACCCCTGACACGTGACCATCCAAGCTCACAGGAGCCCTTCCAATGGTGGGAAGCCACCATCTCTTTGAGACAACCCACACTCCCATTGGCAACCTCTGGGGAGTGTTCCTCACACAGAGCCCAAATTTGCCAGGCCAAGTTCCCGTCTGGTCACAAAGGGCTATGGCCAAATGAGAGAAAGATCACATTTGTACAGAAGGAAGAAAAAGAAAAGAATGAAGGAGGACTTCAAATGTCTTTGCAAAGTCTATGCCCTCACTACTCAAGGTGTGCTCATGAGACTGGCCTCATCATCACCTGAGAGCTTGGTAGAAAAGCAAAATATCAAGCCCCATGCAGACCTGCTGAATCAGAATCTGCATTTTAACAAGATTACTAAGTAGGTGGTGTGCCCATTAACACTTAAAAGCCCTCACCATTCTTTGCCACAAGGATTCCATCCAGTGTTTAACAAGTGCTCCCAATAAATAGCAAAGCTAGCCTATAAGCAAAGACAAGCACACAGGAGGAACAAGAGCTAAACAGCAGAACTTGTTTTTAGAGTGGAGAAGGAGGGGGTGAGTCTTGTTCACCCATTCCCTTATACAGTATTCCCCCTTATCAAAAGCCTTTTTGCTTTTGATAGTTTCAGTAAACCCCCCTCAGTCAACTTCAACTCGAAAATATTAAATGGAAACTTCCAAAAATAAGCAATTCATAAGTTTTAAATTCACGCCATTCTGAGTAACATGATGAAATCTCTTGTCACTCTCCTCCGTCCTGCCTGGGTGTGACTCATCCCTTTGTCCAGAATACCCACGTTGTATATACCCTGTCTGCTAGTCATTTAGTAGCTATCTTAGTCATCAGATCAGTTATCAGAGAAAGAGACAGACCACATACACAGAACCTTTGTTACAGTATATTGCTGTAATTATTCTATTTGATTGTTAGTTATTGTTGTTATTCTCTTATTGTTACTAATTTATAAATTAAACTTTGTCATGGGTATGTATGTATATAAAAAAAACATAATACATATAGGATTCGGTACTTTCCGTGGTTTCAGAAAATGTATCCTCCAGAGATAAGATGGGACTACTGAGCCCTGGCCGGTTTGTTCAGTGGTAGAGCGTCGGCTTGGCGTGTGGATGTCCTAGGTTAGATTCCTGGTCAGGACACATAGAAGCGACCATCTGTGTCCCCACACTCCCCCTCTCCTTTCTCTCTATATCTCTTCCCCCTCCTACAGCAATGGCTCAACTGGTTCTAGCACATCAGCCCTGGGCACCGAGGATGGCTCTGTGAAGCCTCTGCCTCTGGCGCTAGGAATGGCTCAGTTGCGAGCATGGCCCCAGATGATCAGAGCATCATCCTCAGGCACGGGTTGCTGGTGGATCCTGGTTGGACTGCGTGCAGGAATCTGTCTCTCTCCTCCCCTCCTTTCACTTGGAAAAAAAGAAGAAGAAAAAAATATGGGACCTCTGTACTCAGTTCCAGCTGGCTGTGCATTTATTTCTTCACTCAATGATTTCTTGAGCACCTGCTATGTGTCAGGCACTGTTCTGGGCACCGGGAAAACAAGCTAGCAAGCAGGCAGGGTCCTGCTCTACTAAAGCTCACATCCCAGCAGGGATAAGACAGTAAACATGTAGACAAATTGTTAAATAAGATGATGATAGGCTCTGATAAGTGTAGAAGACAATAGAATGAAGAATTTAACCACGAGTGACAGGGCTGGGGGTGGGAGGCTCTCTGAGGGGAGTTCTGTGAGGAAGCAGTCAAGAAGGCCCCTCTGGGAGAGTCCACATGAGCTGAGGCCTAAGTGCCCAGGAGTCAGCTACTTGAAGATCAGGAAAAAGGGAGTTCCAGGCAGAGGGAATAGCAATGACGAAGGCCTCAAGGCGGCACTATGCTTGGTATTCCAGGAACAGGCAAGTGATTGGAAAGCTGAAAGCCAATGAAGAGAGGATGGCAGGAGACAAGTCCAGAAAGATGGGCAGGGGCCCACCACACAGGGCCTGGGGCAGAGCAAGGAATTGGGAGTTCATTCCTAAAAGAAAGGAAGTCTTTCACAAAGGTTATAAACAGAAGAGTAATGTGGTCTGCTTTGTTTTAAAAGGATGCTCTAGTTGGTGGGAAGACAAGAGTGTAAATGGGGAGATCCCTGAAGAAGCCATTCAATTGCCCACGTGGGAGGTGACGGGGCTGGACCAGGGTGGGGACGGAGAGGAAGAAGGCGAATCCAGGCTGCATTCTGAGGAGGTCTGAGAGGACCAGCTGACTTGCTCTGGGGTTGGACTCGGTGCTCCTAATCGCCAACCCGAGCAGCCCACGGGCCGCAGTCCTGCCTGGTGGCACCAAGGGCCGGTTTGGGCACCCACTGCCTCAGCGCCTTCCTTCCCAATCCCATAGAAGGCTTTTCCTATTACATCTTTTTTTCTGGAGGCCCCTTAGGCCAAGGACATTCTAGTGTCTCTTTACATTTGCAGAAGGGGAGGACAAGGTGGGGCCTAGGTGGAAAAGGGGAAAAGCCGCAAAGTAAAAACTAAAACTTGGGCAGAGTTGCTGGAGTGAAGGGGGGGGCTTGTAAAGCAACCCACGTAGTGAGGCAAGCCACCCAGGGCCAGCCTCGGGCTTCCCAGGATTTTCTTAGGCAGGCTTGGGGGGGGGGGCACTTGACTCCTCCCAGGGAACAGGGAAAGGCAGCAGGGAAAATTCCTCCATAGAGTTTGGTGTCCTCAGTCCCGTCCCCCGTCCCCCCCGGGCTCCCAGCTGTTAGCTCCCCACCTGGGACTCGTGCAGAAGGGAGAGGGGGTGCAAGGAGAGAGGGCTGGCTGCTCGGGCACCATCAGGTGGGTGCCTGTGTGCAGGTACCTCCCTGTCGGGCTCCATCCACCAGAGCAGAGGTCTCCCGACCTTGGGTGCGCCCACCGCAGTCCTGCTCCAGACTTCCACCCACGCAGAGCTCCCTGCCTGGACCACTGCCTCTGCGGAAACCCTTCTAGACCCACCTCTGCTCCCACCTTCTCAGTAAAGCCCAAGGCAGAAGGCGGGGAACCTAGTGTTTATGTGACACCTCCTCTATCGGCACCACGGTGTTTCTTTCTTTCTTTTATTTTTTTTAAAAAACTAGCACCTGACCAGGCGGTGACACAGTGGATAGAGCGCTGAACTGGGACCCAGAGGACCCAGATTCAAAACCCCAAGGTTGCCAGCTTGAGTGCGGGCTCATCTGGTTTGAGCAAGGCTCACCAGCTTGAGGCCAAGGTCACTGGCTCAGCAAGGGGTCAGTCAGTCTGCTGTAGCCCCCGGTCAAGGCACATATGAGAAAGCAATCAGTGAACAACTAAGGTGCCACAACAAAGAATTGATGCTTCTCACCTCTCTCCCTTCCTGTCTATCTGTCACTCTCTCTGTCTCTGTCACACACACACACACACACACACACACACACACACACACAAAGTAGCTGATGCAAAGGTAGCAAACATGAACATTTGTTAAATCTGGGGGTAGGTCCACTGATGCCTGCCATAGTCTCTTCGGTAGGATTAAATTTTTTCATAGTAAAAATAAATAGAAGAGGAAAGGTGGCTGGTTTCAGGGAAGACAAGCAGCTGGAAGGGGCTGGACTGGAGCGTGGGGGGTCCAGGTGGGAGTGCTGCGGTTCCAGGCGCACAGTCAGGAGGGGCTGAGAGGCGGGATGTCGGGGGTGGGAAGAGTGACTGCGACAGGGCTGTGGGGGTGGGGTCGGGGGTTGGACGAGCAGGGTCTAGACAGGAGCCAGGTTTAGAGCATGCTGAGGGGCAAGCACATGTGTGACTCAGCTGGAAAGGCCTTAAGAGTCAGCCTGCAGGCCCTGGCCGGTTGGCTCAGTGGTAGAGCGTCGGCCTGGCATGCAGAGGTCCCAGGTTTGATTCCCGGCCAGGGCACACAGGAGAGGCGCCCATCTGCCTCTCCACCCCTCCCCCTCTCCTTCCTCTCTGTCTCTCTCTTCCCCTCCCGTAGCCGAGGCTCCATTGGAGCAAAGATGGCCTGGGCGCAGGAGATGGCTCCTTGGCCTCTGCCCCAGGCGCTGGAGTGGCTCTGGTCGCGGCAGAGCGACGCCCCGGAGGGGCAGAGCATCGCCCCCTAGTGGGCAGAGCGTCGCCCCCTGGTGGGTGTGCCGGGTGGATCCCGGTCGGGCACATGCGGGAGTCTGTCTGACTGTCTCTCCCTGTTTCCAGCTTCAGAAAAAATACAAAAAAAAAAAAAAAAAAAAAAAAAGTCAGCCTGCAGGTCAGCTCCTATTCCATCTTGCTCCACTCCCTCAGCCCCACCCCAGACCAAGTGACCTGCCCATGGCAGGTGTTCAACAAATGTGGTCAGGTGCTCACCGGCCACCCACCCTCAGTTGATGACAGAGGCTCGGACCAGAGAGAACTGCCCCTCACTGGGAGAAGATGCCCAAGGGAGACCAGAGGCCTTCCCCAAGCCTATTCTTGATGTCCTACCTGACCCAGATTGAAACAGCTGGTGGGGTATTTTGGAGGCCAGTCTGACCGTACAAAGGACACTCCCTTCCTTGGGCAAATGCCCACTGCTCAGTTATTTCTAGCAGGGCAGGGCAGGGCAGGGCAGGCAAGGCCGTAGAGGAACAGCTAGCATGAGCTGGGGAGGGATCAGGTAATAGAACAGACAGATGAGACCCGGAACACCCCCCGTCCAGCCAGAGAAGGGGAAGAGGAGAAAGAACCACCGGAGGTTCCTGCCCTCCACGTGCCCAGCCCTACCCACAGACACCCTGGGCCCTCCCCTCTGGGGCAGCCTGGGTGAGGGCTGGGAGCACGTCAGCCCCATGCACAGGCCGGCACAGGGAAGGAAACTGCAGTCACGTCTCTCTGGGTCGAGGGAGGGCCAATGGCTGGCCATCACGGATCACCTGGAGGCAGGGCAGCACCCTCCCCAGAGGCCTGTCCAGTCCCACCTGCTCTGAAGCTTTCCTGGTGAGACAGGGAAGCACCCCTCCCTTCTCTAAGGTGCCAGGGCCTCCCAGGCTGCCTCTGCGGTGCTCTGGCTCATGTAGGGGCCACGTTCAAGTTTTGACTGGCAAGGGACAAAAGGGGTTTAGCAAGTGGATTCCAGAGACAGACTGCCCAGTCTGAATCCTGGCCCCTCACTGGCAGGGAGGGTGGTTCTGGGGCTCCACCCTCCCCCACGTTGAACCTCATGGTCAAAAAAACCTAAGTTTTCTGAACTAGTCCATTTTCCCAACTGTACTCCAAAATACGTAAAACAAAGGACAAACTCTCACATTGTTGAGTCCTCCTACACGTAGAGACTTCCCAGTCCCTCTCCCCCATCTTGGTCTCGCCCCAACATAATGAGGGATGAGGGGAGCGCTCCCGCAGAGGGGTTCCTCCACCCTCCCACTGGGCTTCCTTCTTACAAGGCTCCAAGATAAGGAGCAGAGCCCTGGGGACCTGAGGGTCAACTGCCCTGTCTCCTTGGGGAGCCAGACAGGCCAGCCTTCAGCAGAGACGACCCCTCGGGAGACCAGCGGGCCCTATCTCAGCGGGAAGAATGGCCGCTTATTGTGCACCAGAACCGTCCTCTCTGTGGGCATCTCAACTCCAACGCGTACACCAGCCTCATGCTTCCTGTTTGGTTGTTCTTGTTTTTTTTTTTTAAGGTATATCTGAATGTGATCCATTTAGCCCCAGGGACCCCTCCACTCCCCCCAGGCCCATTCCTAGTCTCCTCCTCAGGCCCCCACCAGCACTGAGCTCAGACTTCCAGCATAGCTGAACTGGCCACTTTGTTCTGCGGGCACCAGATAAACGCTCCCTAATTAGCAGACGGAGCCAAACCCTGGCCTGGGTTTTGGGCTGTCTGCTGGCCAGCCCAGGAGTATTTATTCACTGCAGCTCAGAGGTGCCTAAGACCTTTTCCTGGCTGGGACAATGTCCCCCTAGTCCAGGCTGAACAAACAGACACAGTGGCGCAGGGGCGCACCTGGGGCCCCTCCCTCCCCCCTCCAGCGGGGCCCAAGGCGACAATGGGAATGATGACCATCCTAATAATGCTCCCTAGCTGTTCCAGGCTCGGTGGGGAAGGCTCCTGAGCCTTCCTTACATCCTGGACCTCTCACAACTGCTCTGGGCAGCTTCTGCAGTTAGAGCCACCTCACAGATAAGAAGGCTGCGACTCTGGGAGGTTAAGTAATCGCCCAGGGTCACACGGACGGTAAGAGGTGGGGCCAAGGCACACACCCACAAATCGTCTGATGAAGCCTGTGCTTCCATCACTGTGAGACACTGCCCCACTCAGAAACGTGGGAACTTGGCACCACAGTCCCACAGGCTCTCCTGAGAGCCTGCTGTCACCCATCCGTGGGGGTCTCGGAGGAATCTAAAACCTCTCTCCTTGCCTCCAGCTAACGTGAGAATGTGAAGGAAATGGTGCCAGTTCTCCAACAGCTATGAGGGCCTGGTCTCAGGGACGTCCCGAGGTGCAGGATCTCAGCCCCTGTCGTCACCTGAAGCTGCGGTCCCGCTGGGGCGATGGGCCGCTGGGGAAGGGAACGCCTGCAGCGGACTCTGCCCCCCGGCTGGTGGCAGCTCACCTGCTGCAGAGCAGAACACACTCTTCCCTCAAACAACCCACAGTCCAGGCGCCCACGGCTCACCCCGGCTGTCCCACACACGTCAAAGCTAACCCAGCAGCTTCCATCGTGAGGGAGGGGGACGCAAGGACGCCACAGCCGCCAGGCCCCAGACCCACAGGCAGGTGGGGATGCCCCGGCATGCGGGCCCGATGGCAGAGGTCTGCACCCCAGGCAGCTCACCCATCCTGCGCCTTCCCCCCGGTCCTTCCACCAGCTGGGGGTCCAGCTCAGGCCACGGCTGTTAGCTTGGCTTTCCTGCACAGGATGACCCTGGCTTTTCTTTTCAGGGTCCCCAGTACCAGACCCGGTGCCAGGCATGTAGCTGGCACGCCACCAAAGTGATTTAAAATTCCTTTCCGCGGTTAGGGAGTGACTTAGTCACAGCCGAAGGCTTCACAGCACATACTGTGTACACACACACACCACTCACCTGGCCACCACCAAAGGTCTTCCTTCCCTCCATTCTCCAGTTTGGAGGGGGACACTGCCCCCACCCACTTTCCAGCCAACTTTCCTGTTGGTTATCCAAAGAAGGGTAGACGGGGCCCAGTAGAGGCAGAACTAACCTGGGACCAGAGGAAGAGGGAGGTGACAGAAGCAGCAACTGCACTCTGGGCCTCCCAGATGTAACACTCAAACACACTCTGACAGGACAGCCTTGTGCCGGGAAACAAGGTGCGCAGCTCTGGCAGTCATGCAGGCAGTGTGGCCTGACTCAGCGGCTGCCTCGGGCAAAGCTGGGGCACTACCCTGTGAGAGAGGTAGGCGCTGGTGGGCAGGACATGTGCGCTAAGCTCCAGGAAGCAGCCAGTCCTGTGAAAGAGCCATCTGACCTTTCTAGGAGCGGAGAGGAGTCTTCTGCTCTCTACACAGGCATCTTCCTTCCTGTGAGGGTGAATGACCCCACCCACCCCCACCCTGGATGATGCAAGAGGGGTTTCTGGCCCTCAGCCAAAAACAGAAAGAGGACTTTGGCATGGGAGGCTAGAGCTCCAGACTGGAATGATCTAGAAGCTAGACTATCTGAGTTCAGTCCTGCTGTCACTTGCCGGCCCTGTAATTTGGACAAGCCACTTCTCCTCCTAGGGCCTCATTTCCTCATCTGTCAAATAAAGAAAATGGACTGTATCAGAGGGTGGTCAATAAGTGTCACCTCAAGATGCCATTGCCAATTGATTCTCAGTATCTGATAATTAGTTTTTGTTTTTTTCTTTTGGAAAAATTCTGAGACCATGTCTGGGGCTCACGACTGGTGAACAATTTCTGCCATGAGCACGGAATGGAAATGTGCCATGATCAATCAGTGATGTTTGTTGTGGGCATGAGACTGGAGAGCAGCAGCATTAATGCCAGATACTTCTCATCCTGCTCCATAATCTCTAACAGTCTTCTGGTTGTAAACTTACAATTCTACCCCTAACCGCCCAGCGGACAGGTTATAACGCTAGTTGGCAAGCATGTACCTCCCCTGTTGTGATATCTGCACACAGCTGACTTCTCTCCCTGAAATGGTGTTTTTATCAGCCCTGCAGGACAGTCAGTGGGGGCGCAGGCTGCCCCCTGGGCCCCCATGCCCACACTCACAGGACTTCACCCACAGGTCAGAGCCAATGAGTGTACAAGGTTTAATAACCAGAGGACATTCCGGCTTCTCTTACAATTTTTCCCGGTGTCCACAGAGGGGCTTCTCCACTGTGTAAAAATCCCACCCACCTGGGCCCCATGGAGAGGCTGAGTGATCAGCAAAGGGCAGAGATGGCTCCTGACATCCTGGTGCACAAGCAGCGGTCTCATCTGACGGGGCCTTATGTCATTAGGAACTCCTCAGAGGCATAAGCCTGGATCACCTACAGGCCACAATTAGCCAAAAGCACACAGGAACCTAAAAAAGTGCTCATAGATCGAGAACTCGTCTGCACAGGGGAAGACTGATTTCTAGGCTGACTATCAGACAAGTTTCTCTCCTCTCTGTATCCTTGGGCTCCTCCCCACGGGAAGTTCTCCTGGTGGCATCCCTGCCCCCTTCTCTCGGGCACGTTTCCCTTTATGCACAGATGAGGGGAGCCCCTCCCCAACGTCCTCTGCCCACAGCCACCACCCCTCCTCCTCCCGCCACCTCTGTCCATCTATTCTGGACCGGCGAGGCCCCTGGTGTACAAGGCTGCTCTGACACCCACGGGGTTGGAGAAACTACACAAGAAGGGGTCACTGTACAAACCGTGCAAACCCTATCTGCTTGGATGGGGGCGGAGGGACCAACTTCGAGAGCGCTCCAGCTGCACACCAAGGAAACCCAGGATTCCCGCTCAGCGGAACTGCTTTCCGTCCTGAGCAGCCTGGAGGCACCACTGCACCAGGCCCTCCCTCCTGACTCTCCCTGGAGAGCAGACCCCCTCAGCCCTCCCCACCCTACCCCTGCCCACCCCAGTGCAGGACCTCCCAGAGGGGTTCTCTCTATCAGGAGAAACCAGAGAAGGCTGAAGTTCCACAGGGAACAGATGACAGGGAGTAGCTGAGGCAGGAGCTGCTCCCAAGGGGGGTGGGGAGGGGAAATCTGTCCCAGGATGTCCAGGAGCTACTGGGATACCCACAGGCTCCCCTGGGACCCCACGTGTTCCAGCAGGAATCTGGAAGGTGCCTGTTTTCAAGAGCAAGGAGACACTGTCGACCAAAAATTACATTTTAAAAAGCAGCGTTTTCCTAATAGTGTTGCAGGGAGAAAGGTGGGTTGATAATCACACTTTGGAGGTGAAAATGTTTGCCTGGAAATCCCCTAACAGCACTGCCTGCCTCCCCGGCCTGGAGGCTGACCACGCGTAGTACAGGTGAAGTCTGTATAAATGGGGCAGCAGAAGGACCTGTGCCTCTGGACAGAGAGGGGCTGTCCAGCGATTTCCTCTCGGAGTTAAGTTTCCAGAAGCCTAACTGGGGAGGTTTCAGCTTCCCTGTCAAGCGTCTCCATGACAGTCATGGTTCTAAGGACTTTCTTTATATAATATATGAGATGTCTTGTTTTAGTCTTAACCTACTTTGGAGCTTTTCTGGTTGTAAAACTTACCATGAGGCAGGTTTTTTAAATCCTCATAATACAGATGGGAAAACCAAAGTGCAGAGAGGTCATGCACAGTTAGCAAGTGCTAGGACTGGGCTTGGAACCCGACTGTCCCGGCCTGGAGTACGTGCCCTTAAGCACTGCGCTCCATGGCCACGCTACTCGGCCTGCTCTGCTCTGTTGTGATGCAAGAGCCACTGCCCACCTGCTTCTTGCCCAATCCCCAGACCGTGTGTTTTGAGCAATATCTGAATGCAAGATTCCAGTTTGACAATAAAATATGGACAGGCCCCTGGGGTTTGCTGTAATGAGGTTCTAATCAGTCACACTCCATAGGAAGGATCCAGAACGATGGTTCAGGAAATCTGAGGCAATGAGATTTTAATCTTTATTTTCATTTTCTTTCTCTTTAGATATGTTCTTAATGTTTACTTTTTTAACCTGTATGTTCTCTGTCTCATTATACAGTAAGGACAGTGAGAAACGTTTTATTTTATACCTCCCCCATCAGTGTCTTTTTCTTTTACAGAGACAGAGAGAGAGAGAGTCAGAGAGAGGGATAGACAGGGACAGACAGACAGGAACGGAGAGATGAGAAACATCAATCATTAGTTTTTCATTGCGCATTGCAACACCTTAGTTGTTCACTGATTGCTTTCTCATATGTGCCTTGACCATGGGCCTTCAGCAGACCGAGTAACCCCTTGCTCGAGCCAGCGACCTTGGGTCCAAGCTGGTGAGCTTTTGCTCAAACCAGATGAGCCCGCGCTCAAGCTGGTGACCTCAGTGTCTCAAACCCGGATCCTTGGCATCCCAGTCCGACGCTCTATCCACTGTACCACCACCTGGTCAGGCGAATGTCTTTTTGAATATTAAATATTAAGGTTGCAAATTATATATGAATTTCTGCTTTTTAAAAATACACATGACAAATACGGCTAAAGTTCCTCTCTAAGTCCCTTCTCCCACTAATGTCCCCAAACCCTTTCCAGAGATAACTCTGCTACCAAGCTGAAGGGCATCCTTCCAGATCTTTGAAAAATCTTCATACACTGTAAATGTACTTGCAAAACATATCTCTTCTTGTTGTTTTTGCATAATTGTTATTATACTATAATATTATTGTTTTGAAATTTGCATTAGACATTCATTAACATTTCTTGGAAATCCAGCCAAAAAATAGAGATCAGTCTCCTTTGTTCTGACTACTGTACAAAGTGGCAGAGAATTCCTCAGCTCACAATCCTCTAGGGCTACTCATTGAAGTTGTCTCCCATTTTTACCATGGCAAACAACATGGCTTTCTGTGCCCTCCGGGGATTGGTGATTAACCTCAGCCAAGGCCCAAATTCTCCTCTGTCTAGGGTGAGCAATCACAGTGACCACAGCTAACCACACTGCTGGAGCTAGAACTGCCAAACCAGGCACAAGAACTCTCTAGAATGCTTGGCACAAAACTGTTCTCAGAACTTGACAAGTTACCTCCCTAGACTTTGGTCCCCTTGCCATTAGTCTCAGGTCAATGATCCCGAACAGCACAGAGCTTGCCTCAGTGATGAAAAGATAGAGCCTAGGCCCTGGCCGGTTGGCTCAGTGGTAGAGCATCAGCCTGGCGTGCGAGGGACCCGGGTTCGATTCCCGGCCAGGGCACATAGGAGAGGTGCCCATTTGCTTCTCCACCCCCCCCTCCTTCCTCTCTGTCTCTCTCTTCCCCTCCCGCAGCCAGGGCTCCATTGGAGCGGGGATGGCCACGGCGCTGGGGATGGCTCCTTGGCCTCTGCCCCAGGCGCTAGAGTGGCTCTGGTCGCGGCAGAGCGGCGCCCCGGAGGGGCAGAGCATCGCCCCCTGGTAGGCAGAGCTTCACCCCTGGTGGGCGTGCCGGGTGGATCCCGGTGGGGTGCATGCGGGAGTCTGTCTGACTGTTTCTCCCCCTTTCCAGCTTCGGAGAAAAAAAAAAAAGAAAAAAAAAAGGGGGAAAAAAAAAAAAAAGACAGAGCCTCTGGGAGAGACACCCCCCGTTCTCTACTCTCAGACTGATCCCTGGCATACCCCAAGATCACACCAGTTTGACCTCCGCTGAGGTTTGCTCTGGACAGCAAACCAAATTAAAGCTTGTATAAATTTGATGAATAGAAAAATTAACAAATGTTTAACTACAAAGTAAGCAGCTTGGGATAGAACTCTTCTAATCCTAAAAATGCAGTGATCTTATAACTCTCCATAAATGACATCATACCACACCCACAGAAACATACACAACATCTATTTCAAGGCTGGTTATTAGCAATTCAGGATTATAGTTTGTTCGCCCATCATTAGCCTGGCTGTTGGAGAGCTGGAAAGTGAGTGTGACCCTGGGTGGGGTAAGTGGGCGGAGAAACTGGAGAGATGAATAAGGAAGAGAGAGAAAAGCTCTCCAGAATAGGTTAAGTTCTTTTAAGCAAATAAGCAAACCTAAACAACCTTTTGGACTCCATCTTCCAAGCAGTGTGGGGGGAGCTAAGGGGCCTCTCGTGCCTCTGATCAAATATTGACCCTGTGCACTCCCTGGCCGGAGTTCAGACTAAAGGGCCAGCAGCACCGCGGAGCCAATGTTTGCAGAGTAATTACTGATGCAGTAATTGCCTTGTAGGTCAGATTGTGAAACAACCTTCGATGGAGCCTTCCGGCCCTTCCTCGGTGGGGCCAGGCCTTGGGGGAGATACTTAACAGTGAAGGAGCTGTGCAAGGAAACTTCGAGGTTGGAAACGTGGTCCAGCTGCCAGTGGGAAGGCAACTTAAGAGCATCTGTGGCCCTTCACCCTCCTCCTCCTCTCCTTAACTGCTCCTCCAAATAATCTAAACCCTGTATATCCAAACAGGCCTCAACATCAGGCCTTGTCCTGGCCAGCGCCCTCTGGGACAACGTCTCTTTCCTGGTCAGATAGGGCTGAGTGGTGGGTTGTTTTTAGAAGAAACCAATCTCCACTCAAAGACCAAGGGCCTCTCCTCTCCCTGTCCCCAGCTTGACATCTAAAATGCCCTTAGAGGCCCTCTCTAGTAACTGACCTGGTTTCCAAGAGGGCTGTGGAATACAGTTGAATTTGAATTGCTCTGTCGATGGGGCAGGTCATGACGGAACTTAGTCTCTCTCTTCCTGCCGAGGCCAACTGGGAAGGGACTAGGCGGTGGGCAGAGTACTCTGGGGCGAGCATAAGGCCAGAGCAAGCCTGCGTGTGTCTCAGACGGTCTAAAGCAGCACAGTCCCACACCACCTTCAGGGATGACAGACACGACGTTCTCTAGCTGCTCAATACCTAGCCACTAGTCACTGCGGCTACTGAGTGCTTGCAACGTAGCAAGTGTGACCAAGAAACTAAATTTAATTTAATTTTCAAAAGTGATTGGCCCTGGCCGGTTGGCTCAGCGGTAGAGCGTCAGCCTGGCATGCGGGGGACCCGGGTTCGATTCCCGGCCAGGGCACATAGGAGAAGCGCCCATTTGCTTCTCCACCCCCCCCTTCCTCTCTGTCTCTCTCTTCCCCTCCCGCAGCCAAAGCTCCATTGGAGCAGAGATGGCCCAGGCGCTGAGGACGGCTCCTTGGCCTCTGCCCCAGGCGCTAGAGTGGCTCTGGTAGCGGCAGAGCAACGCCCCGGAGGGGCAGAGCATCGCCCCCTGGTGGGCAGAGCGTCGCCCCTGGTGGGCGTGCCGGGTGGATCCCAGTCGGGCGCATGCGGGAGTCTGTCTGACTGTCTCTCCCTGTTTCCAGCTTCAGAAAAATACAAAAAAAAAAACACCAAAAAAAAAAACAGTGATTAAACTTAATTTTTAAAATTTATCTTTTAAGATTTTCAACTAATTTAAATTTAAACTCAAATAGCTCCACTGTGGTACAGTGGCTAACTGTACCAAAGACACAGGTCTAAAGCCTCCATACCCAGCGCCTCTCAGTGGGCAGGAAGTGGGGCACCCACTGACTGTAGGAGAGGCAGAATCACTGGGTCTGAAGGCTCAAGGCAGAGGTATGGGGAGAGGAGAAGGCTCAGGGTCAAGTAGAACGTCTTACCTGATTAGAAAGTCTTATCCTGGTGCCCACGGAAGGATTTCAGGGCAGTGTGAATGACTGAAAAGGCTGTTAGAATTGTATGTGTACATTCATGCATTAGTCTGGGGGTGAACGTCTTGTTTTCATTAGGAGCATAAAAGCATCCCTGATCCCCAAAATAAAATAAGATAAAACAACTCATTGATCTGTCAGATAAAACTTATTTCTTCAGGGAAGCCTGCCCCAATCCCCAAGGATAAGGTTTCCCCATAATACGTCTATGGTACCTTTCTCTGTAGCATCTGGAATAGCATAAAAGAATATACACATTTTAACTAAAATCTGCCTTCCCTCACTAAGCTATACTTCCCATAAAAGCAGTAACCAGATCTGCTTTTGCTCATCAATAAATCTCCAAAACCTGGCATGCTGCCTGGGCCATAGAAGGCAGGCTCTTACGACTAGACAGACTGAGGGTAAACAAACGAATGGACAGACAAAAGGAAGCCGGCAAACAGGCATCAATGAATGAACTAACTAAAAAATAAATCAGGGACAGACTTTACCCTGCTAACTATAATTCTCAAGAAACAGCCACATTTTCCTCAAACTGGATGGAAGTGTGTGGCTTTATCACTCTAGGCTGCTGTCACCAATCAAAACCACGTGGCATCTTCTTCGTTGCCCCCTCCCGAGAAGAACGCTCTCTCCTTCCTCTTCCCCCCAGAGCATTCTGCTTCTATCTCAGGCTAGCATTTATTTCATCTACAGCGGACTCAACTGCTTGGTCTGCTTTCCCCACCAGATATGCACTCCTGAAGGAAGGGACCTTGTCCTCAGCGGAGTGTTCCCCAGCCAGCACCGTGTCTGCCCTGCAGAGCTGCAAATACGCCGGCGGCCTTGGCACGGGCCAGCCCAATCTGAGCCAGCCTGGCTCACCCGTCTTCACACCTCCACCCCCACCACTTCCAGCCACAGCGAGGCTGCCAGATTCAGCCAGTGGAAAGATAGGACACACAATAAAACGGGTATTTCAGATAAGTATATCCTATGAAATATTAAGGCCACACTTATACTAGAAAAAGGATTTATTGTTCATCGAAAATTCAAAATTAATTGAATATCTCATATTTACCTGGTGACTATAATCACCAAATAAAAAAGGAAAAAAAAAGTGTGAGTGGTGGGGGTAGAAAGGGAATACCAAGATAAATGATCTCCCCCGTACAGCCCGAAGGTTGCAGATAAAATGTGGAATGGACAGCTGTCGGGTTATCTGTGGCTGTCCTCCCCCATCACCAAAACAGCTCTCCAGGGCTGCGCCCGAGTTCGAAGTACCCTGCGGAGGACTCATCGACGCCATAGGTC
This sequence comes from Saccopteryx leptura, assembly GCF_036850995.1. NCBI lineage: Eukaryota > Metazoa > Chordata > Mammalia > Chiroptera > Emballonuridae > Saccopteryx > Saccopteryx leptura. Next base: position 23,678,601 of record NC_089515.1, on the reverse strand, counting down.
AGACACACTGACTCTCCTCCTCCTGTTGCCTCCCCTCTGCCTGCTGTCCCCTCCCTCAGCACGGGTTGCCACAGTGTATGCCTGAGATTTTCCATTCCCTAGATCTCCTGAGAGCGCCACACGCTAAGCAGGTAGGTTCTGGCAGAAGCTTTGAAGGTGATAACCCAGAGGGATGCTCAGCTTCAAATCTTAGTTTGCACATAGACTGGGGACATGGGCTGTGCCAATGGGGACACTGCGGTGGAAAGAGATGGGAAAACCAAGACCTATGACAGCATCCTTCAGGTGCTTCTGGGCAGTGGGGTGTGAAGGGCGGGGCCCGCCTGTCCGTCTCCAGGTTGGCCCCACAGAGGGAGAAGGACATTGGAGGTACCTGTGCTATTCTGAGCGGAATTGGATCCGCACACAGCCCATGGCCCTCAGCTCAGGGTAAGGAGGTCGGGCTACTTGGTATCACTTTGCACATGATTCCCGGGTTATATTAGGGAGCTGGGAGCCCAGGGCCTCCTCATGATACCCAGGAACAAAAGGTACTGTTTAAAGAGGGAGAAATAAGAGAGGGAAGTGTGAGGAGACCCATGCTGGGGCCAGGGAAACCAACTAGGGGCAGGGAGGAGACCTAGGGGTCCCTCACAGGGGTATCCAGGTTCGCTGCCACTATCCGAATACTGTGCATAAACCCCAAACAGCGCCCCCAAGTAGTACAAGATGTGACTGCGTGATTCATGAGTTGAACTGGTTCAGCTCAGTGGTTCTTCCCTGGGGGGTCTGCAGGGTGTCTGAGAACACCTGACACTATAGGTAAGATTGTACATACATGCTCTTTTTCTGGGGAGAGCCACCAGATTCACAAAAGGATCTGTGGTCCCCAGAGGCCCAGGACCCTGAGATGACAAGGCCAGCTTAGCAGCCCAGGACTTGCAGGGTTCCAAGGTGGGGCTCCGCCAAAAACTGGAGAAGCAAAACGATTCTCAGAACAGCCACCTGTGGGCCACCCCCCCACACACACTTCCATCACAGTCCCGTCCTGCCCGGTGGTAGGCCCAGAGAGAGCCCGTGGCTTCCAGGACTCCGAGCACGCTGGCGGAGGCCAGGGCAGGCACTGCCGTCCTGCCCAGGGGTAGGCCCAGAGAGAGCCCGTGGCTTCCAGGACTCCGAGCACGCTGGCGGAGGCCAGGGCAGAGCAGCTCCTCCGCACAGAGGGAAGCCCAGAGAGGGAAACAGCAACAACAGGAGAGGAGGGGGTGAGCCCCAGACCCACTCCGCCACGGCCCAGAGGCCCTGCCACCTGCTAGCACTACTAGACAGCCTAGCGGATAACCCCCTATAGACAACCTCGTGTCCGTGTCCGGAAAAATGTAGATTCGTTCATTTAGCCCTCCTAACAACCCTACTGGGTGGTACTATTTGAACCTTCATTCTACAGATGACAAAACAGAGCTTAGAGAAGTTAGGGAACCTGTCTGGAGTTACATGGCGACAGAACCAGTAACCAGTCCCAGGCAATATGTCCCCAGTTTTTAAGCTCTAAGCCACTCTCTCACACAGCCTCTCAGAAAACTGAATTCCGAGGGCCACCAGTGACCAGAGACGAGGTTAGCAATGCTGTGTGTTCTTCCTCTATAGGAGCTGCCATATTAAAACCAGTGACCCGGATAAATAAGAACGCCTCCCCAAAATGCACACCACAAAGTCATCATGCCATGAGTTTGATAAAATGGGTTCACCAAGATGCTACACTTGGCTCAAAGGTTAAATTCCAAAGAACCATCCCAACCCCTTTCCCAACTGCATCGACAGGGCGGCGATGACGTCCGTGTACAGGCCCAGCCACGCTCATGGCTAGGACCAGCATGTCGTACATGGCACTCCGTGCCGTGTGTCCCCTCCCAACACACAGGAAATGACACTCTAGGCACGGGAGAAGTGGGGGTAGCTGCATTCCTTTCTTGTGAGAGTCTGTAACTAGGAAGGGGGTGGGGAGACAGAACAGAAAGGGAGGAAGACAAGTTCTGATTTGAGAGTTTCTGCTGACTCTCAGACCCCCTCGGTCTCATCAATGAGTTCTTTCAGGGTCCCCTCTCCCCAGCTAAGTTATCATTTCCTGTCCGGCACACTACACCCATTGATGGGGTATCAGCAAATCCCACCAGCTTATGCCGGAAGGACCCATGGAGATTGGACAGGAATTGAGGGGGAAAGAGGAAGAAGGCAGGAGGGTAAGAAGTGGCTTTCATTCCAGATTCAATGGGATATTCAATCCCATATTGTTGGATTCTGAGAGGATTTGTAATACAGGAAGCTGGCTCACCTCATAGGTAACGTGACAAGGACAATGGGATAAAATCAGGTACGTGGGGGTAAACATGCAGGCCTGGCTTCTCCAAGATGACTCACCTCCAAAGGCTTGCAAAGGATGGGATGAACCTTGGTTGTGAGGACCAGAAGTAGGTATCTCTTCTTTGAGTTTTCATTGACCTAAACTTGGCTCATAGTCCTGAGGAAGTCTCTCTTGGCTTTCTTTCCTGGTATAGAAAGGGTCACTGCCCAACTCACAGTGATTCTGCCTCGTCTGGTGCCTGCTCATACATAGGGGTGGGCCCCTCAGTGGCCATGTCTATGCTATATAACCTCTACGCCACCCCCAGCCGTACTGATTTGTCCAGAGGGCATCTGACCAAATTGGGCCAATCAGAATCTTCCCTGGGATTTTTCAATTTGGAAGTGGGAGACCATCAGTTTCTCTGCTGTTGGAAACCACAAAATATGAAATTTGGGAGTTGTTGACAGCCACATTCCTCAAGGTATGAGGTAATAGAAGATAAAGAGAGAACCAGAGATAAGACAGGAAGAATAACTCAGGTTTCAGGTATTCCTGGAGCCACTGCCTCATATCCCCTTTTCTCCATCTGATCAACTGCATAAGCTTCTCTGGTATATATAGCCTGCCAACCAAGTCTCCTTTTTGTCTAAGCTGGTATGAGTGTAAAGCTATCACTTGTAATCCAAAGAGGCCTAACCCGATTAGTGGGCATCAAGGGAGGTGTTCGTGATGGAGCTGTGGGATCCATATCCCCATCCCCGTGTGAACACGTCTGTGTAATATACACACATACTGTCCACATGTACAAACAGGGCAGCAAGAGCCTTATTTGGTTAGACAGACACAGTGGTATGGCCAGTTTGTGTCTGTGGTTCAAGAAATTGCTTATTTTCTGTTTGGGTCTTTTCTGTATGTTTGCTTTTCTTTGCCTGCAATGATGTGGTGGCTGTGTGTCACCCTGGATGTTTATACACATGTCTGCTCACGCACATGGCACCCACAGCCATCTTCCTGCCTCCCCACCCTGGTTTCCTACCAGCCAGGCAGAGGAGGGTGACAGAGCACGACTGTTAAGACCATCTGAGGAAGCGAACAAAGCCCTGAGTGTTTGTCTGCAGTGTCCTAAACCGAGCCAAGTCCAGCTGGACCCTCAAGACTCTCTTCTGTCCCTCTGCTCTAACCTCGACTCTGACCCTGAGAGCTCTGCAGGGCTCCTCCGGATGAGGGAGAACATGAGAGAGGCCAGCCCACCAGAGACGAGGGCTGCAGATGGAACTGGGCACCGTTTGAATTCAGAGCAACTCACCTGCAGGTCAAAGAACTTGCTGTACCTCCGGTAGATGGTCTGGGATGTGGAGTCAGACCAGGTCACGTGGATGATGTACACCTGTGGGGTAGAAGGAAGAGCTGGTGAGCGGGTGACTGAAGTTGGGCTTCAAGCTCTACCAGGCACCACCTGACATGACTGTGGGTGCTCTGTGGCCAGGACTCTTCTTCTCATCTCTGTCCCCAGGGCCTAGCACAGTGTCAGGTACACATGACTGCCGCACATCTGTCTAAGTATATACAAAGCACACACACACATCTTGAAGGGTATCCAATAAAATGCTAAGGATGATTATCTTAGGAGGGTAGGATTTCAAATGGTTTTAATTTCCTCTTTTTTATTTATATGTTCTTTATTCAATGAACATAAAATGGGGGTTGTTAAAAAAAATTTAAGTAGCTAATTACCACTGGTTCTCAAACTTCAGGGGGAATGAGGTTCTGCAAGGGGCCTTTCACAATCACAAGTGCCAAGGCCCCTCCCTCTGAAATTCTGCAGAAGTAAACTTAGATTTGGGGGGCTCAGGCACCTACATTTTATTTTATTTTTCAAAAACTTTATTTTCACAGAGTAGTTTTAGGTTCACAGTAAAACTGAGCAGTAAATAAGTACAGAGTTCCCATCTGTCCCTCCGCCAACACACGCACGCACAGCCTCTCCCGTTACCAACACCCCCTACCCCCGTGACATGGCCGTTACATCTGCAGTTTTAACAGACGACTCCAGGTTATCCTGCCACAGGTGATCCTCAGAACCGAAACCCACTCAGGAGACCACAGCGTGTCAGAGAGGTGGGACTCACCCTACTCCTAAGTCTCAGCTCAGTGCTGGCACAGGGCGGGAGCTCAGAAAACATTTCACCCTGTTGAACAAACAAACCGACCCCTTGGATGAAAGTAGATTTGTAGGAGAGATGTTGGCGCATAGAAGATTTTTCAGAAATGAAGGCCTTTCAGGACTCCATTTCCAGTGTCACCAAGCTCAATCAGGCTCTCCAGGGCTGTGGCCTCTGGTGGCTCTGGAAGGTTCCCTAGCCCAGGAGGTGGGCAGGACTGCTGGCTGGAGGAGGAGAGAAAGTCCTTTGCCCACCCAGTCTGGCCTACTGTTCCACCGTCTTTGTCACACCAAAGGCACACCCTCCTGGGAGAGGCCTCAGTTAGAAGGAGGGGTCCTCTCACACAACCTCAGGGCTGTTCTGCTAAATGAGAGTCACCGGGAAACTTGCTGAAATTCACGTTCTCAGGCTTCTGTCTCGCAATTCTGACTCAGTGGTCTGGAGGCTCCCCGCCCACGTGGAGGACAAGGTGGGCGGAGAAGGTGGGGGTCTTGGTCGCTGTGAGAAGGAAGGAAGCTTAGCAACGGGGATCATTTAGACACCTTGGTATCAGGGTAGTTGACTTCACCGTGAAGCAGCGCTGTCTTAGTCTGGTTGGGCTGCTATGACAGAATACCATCTGCGAGGTGACCTAAACCGCAAATATTGACTCTGACAGTCATGGAGGCTGCAAGTCCAAGCTCAAGGTCCTTGCTAAAAACCCGCTTCCTGGCTTGCCAGGTGGCTGTCTTCTTGCTGTGCCCTCACATGATGGAGAAAGGGGGCTTTGGTCTCTTCCTCTTCTTATAAGGGCACTCATTCCAGCATTGGGGCTCTACCCTGATGATCTCATCTAAACCTAATCACCTCCCACAGGCCCTAGCTCTACACCATCCCCCTGGGGATTAGGGCTTCAGTGTGTGGATTTGAGGGGGGAGGACACATTCAGCCCCTAGCAAGGGTTTTGCACACAGGGGTGTGAGGCTTTCTGCTTAGCTGATCAGTTAACAGCCAAGAAAGTGAGCTCTGAATCCAGCCCCTTCTCCCCTCTGATCTCTAAGGCACAGAGTTAGCCTCAGGCAGGGTGGAGTATTTGTTCTGGAATGCACCCCAGGAGATGGCCCCAAAGCAAAGCAAACAGAGCTGAGTGATGCCAGCCTGAGAATGGGTATTTATGGTATGTTTTATGTGATCCTGATAAGAAAGAACATAAATAAAAGGCCATTCCTATCTTCATAAGCCCAAAATAAACTATCAACTATTATTATGATAGGAATATGCTGTGCTTTATAACCTGTAAATATGTATCCATAAGAAACTGTAGAAGGCCCTGGCTGGTTGGCTCAGCGGTAGAGCGTCGGCCTAGCGTGCGGAGGACCCGGGTTCAATTCCCGGCCAGGGCACACAGGAGAAGCGCCCATTTGCTTCTCCACCCCTCCGCCGCGCTTTCCTCTCTGTCTCTCTCTTCTCCTCCCGCAGCCAAGGCTCCATTGGAGCAAAGATGGCCCGGGCGCTGGGGATGGCTCCTTGGCCTCTGCCCCAGGCGCTAGAGTGGCTCTGGTCGCGGCAGAGCGACGCCCCGGAGGGGCGGAGCATCGCCCCCTGGTGGGCAGAGCGTCGCCCCTGGTGGGCGTGCTGGGTGGATCCCGGTCGGGCGCATGCAGGAGTCTGTCTGACTGTCTCTCCCCGTTTCCAGCTTCAGAAAAATACAAAAAAAAAAAAAAAGAAACTGTAGAAACCACTTAGGTACTGGTTACCACGTGCCAGCACAGTGTAAAACATTAGTAAGCACTAGCTCATTGACTCTTCAGCTCAGTGATGTAGCTACCACTGCAATCACCATTTTGTACAGGAGGAAGCCAAGGTTCAGAGAAGCTAAGTAACTTGCACGAGGTCAATCGGTAGCAAAGTACAGAGCAGAGGACTTGAACCTGCGTCCAGCTGAGTCCAGCCCCGTGCTTTTCACCACGCTGGGCTATCTCCCTATGTGCAGATTTAGGAATGTGGATATTTAAATCAAACTACTTGATCAGAACCGAATGACATCTTTTTAAATAAAACTTTAGATGGCCTGAAGAGTCTGTACACCCCCTTGCTTAGGGGGGAGCCATGTTAATTCTGAGAGCCTGAGACCAAAAAAGAGACAGGACTCGGGGCCCAGACAGAAGTCAACAGTTAGGAATGCTACAAAACCAGCCCGACACAGAGGAAATATACAATATACAACCGGCTCACTATGGCAGGATGCTCTGGAATTCTCACATGGATTCTAATCCGCCCATTCCCCCCACTCAACCCCCCCACCCCAGCCCGTCACTGACTCTCAGCTCCTTGACTCCCAAACCCTGCCAGCTGCGTCTCCCCTCCCACCTGCATCTGCCCTCCCCACGGGTCCTGGGCAGGGGACAGATGCTGGGCACAACTGGCTGCTGCCTTCCCGACCTTGTCTAGGTGGACGGACCTTTAGGAGGTCCCAAGTGGCCATGCCCTCCCAAAAGAGAGCCTGCACTCACCTGTAGGCCATTAGACAGTAGCCTATCTCCCTGGCCAACTAAGTAGGGCCCACAGGAAGGGCTTCACTGGGACTTAACTGACCCATGCTCCATCCTCTGTAGTCATTAGGGGCTTCCCTTCACCTCCCAAGGAGAATTCATCACAGGCAGGCACACAGCCTCTGGCAGCTGGGAGGCTTCTCCTTTTGCAGAGGAGGAACCTAGGATCCAGGAGGTGGATTTGCCAAAGAAGAGGCAAGGTCTGGAATCAGTAGTACATGGGTTTCACTCTCATTAGCGGCTGTGAGACCTCAGCTCAGCATCGCAGGCCCTCAGACTCCTCCCCTATAAGATGGGCACACCTTCCGGGCTGCCCAGGCTGGTAAACTACACTGGTTACCGTTGCAGGTGTGCTCACCCCATTAGTGGCAGAGCGGAAACAGAAACCCAGACCTCCCAGTTTCTAGTCTACAACTCCCCGGCGCACGACCAGAGCATGCCACCTTTGGAAAAGGCCTTTCCTTTTGAGTCTTCAAAATAGTTGAAGAGTCACAGGGAGTCATCTAGATCTAAGCCTTGACTTCAACCCACACAAAAGATAAGCCCAGTAGAGAAACAGCCAGAGGACAGGGGTGAGGGGAGACTGTCCATGTGACCCTTGTCAGCCACAGACAACAGGACAAGACAGGCCCATGCTTCCCCTCAAATACATGTCTTTCTTTGTTGAACAGAGAACTGTTCCCACTGAGGGGGGTGGGGGCAGGTGGAAGAAGGTACAGGGGGAATAATAAATGGTGATGGAAAGAGACTTGACTTGGGGTGGTGAACACACAATATTATATAGAGATGATGTATTATAGAATTGTACATCTGAAACCTACATAATTTTATTAACCAATGTCAACCCAATAAATTCAATAAAATTTTTTTAAAAAGAAAGTACTTCTCCTGCTAACATCTTGTACTTCCTCAGGGCATGAGGGGAACTCCTGGGTGGGGATGGGGAGATAAACCCATATTCCCAGGTTCGTTCCAATCTCTGGGACTTCCCAGAGGTGCCTGGAGATGAAGAAATGGTTAGAGACCTTCCTGGAGATGAGCCCAGCGATCTGAGCCCGTCTGCAGGCCCCTTTCTCCATGTGAGCAGTCAGCACCTCTGCTTTCTCCCAAACCTTGAACATCCCAGATCAGCCCTCCAAATGAGCAGTGGATACACAAAATTCCATCCCCAACCCCCCCATCCCCATTAGAGTTTCTCCAGCCTCTCTGAGCTGGCGCTGGTGACATTGGAAACCCTAGCGATAAACCACAGAGAAAGAGCAGGTGGAGGAGAATGGGGACAGGGCAGAGGTCATCTGAGAAAGCCAGCTCTGTTTACTGGGGCCCAGATAAACTTCTCTGGTCACAGGAACGGCCCAGATAACATTACCGAGCAGCTGTGTCTCCAGAAAGGTTTGCAATTAAACATCCACACACTTTGGGGTTATGTTTCCCGGATGGAGTTTCCCTTCCTTCTGGATTTTAAAAACCCGTGGATTCTATTTCCCCCATCTCTGGCCATTTAGGCAGATGGCAGGTGTCTAGAAAGCCTTGCTACAGGCCAGCAACTGCATCCAGCTTCCCTGGAGAGGAAGCCCCAGCGTCCGATGTCCTCCTGCCAGGCTCAGCCTGCACAGGGGAGCGATGTCCTCCTGCCAGGCTCAGCCTGCACAGGGGAGCGATGTCCTCCTGCCACGCTCAGCCTGCACAGGGGAGGATCTGCACCACAGACACGGCTACGGGGACTCCCACTGACACCTGCACAGGGGAGGATCTGCACCACAGACACGGCTACGGGGACTCCCACTGACACCTGCACAGGGGAGGATCTGCACCACAGACACGGCTACGGGGACTCCCACTGACACCTGCACAGGGGAGGATCTGCACCACAGACACGGCTACGGGGACTCCCAGCCTGCACAGGGGAGGATCTGCACCACAGACACGGCTACGGGGACTCCCACTGACACCTGCACAGAAGCCCGGTCCTACCAGCCCACCCACTCTGAGGCCGTCTCGGGCTGCTCAGCTCATTATGCCCCCAAAATGTCTGAGGCTTCCGAGACTTCCACAGCTTCCAAGTCTTGCTCTTTTCAAGAAGAAAGCAGCCTCGATGCAAATCAAGACCCCCAGCTCCACTCCAGAGCACAGATAATGAGCCCAGCCCAGTTCCTGTGGCGGGATGTCCATGATCAAACCTGGCCTGCGACCAGTTAACAATCCAAAGTTATGGCCCGATCAGCTCTGGAAGGCCTAGGACCTGCCTGTATTTAACAAGAAAGTGTATTTAATCAGCAAGTACTTGATTCAACTCTGCTGCATCAAGAGGGAGGAGTTGGGAACTGCGGAGGAAATGGTGCGTCTTTGCGGCACCGTGGCTCAGTTTAAGGAAGGCCATCTCTTTCCTGGACCCCAGCCAGCTGCCCCTGGCCCCAGGCCAAATGTTAATTTAATGACAACCTCCCTTCACCTGCTCACACCACCATGGGGTGGAATCAATTGGCTAGGACCAGGGCTCTTGAATTAGGGAACGAGACCCTACTTAGAAGCCTGGACTTGGAGGGCGACCTCCACCCCAGCACGCACACACACGGGTTGACTAAGGGTTATTGACCAGGTGGCAGACCCTTTCAGTCCTCAGACCATCCAATGCCAGGATCCCTCTGGACCTCGTGTTTATGGAGCAGTCACAGTATAAGTGAACCCCAGATGAGCTCTGGGAGGGGCGGGGTGTGTGCGGGCAGAATGCTCCTTCCAGAACCACGTGTCCAGCGGTCACCTCCCAAACCCAGGCCCTGCAGCTGCAGGGTACACGGAGGAGGGGATAGTCATCAGGCCCCTATGCAGTACCAAACACCCCCGAGAGTCTCACGGGCCCCCATCACACGCAGTGCCTGCTGTTGTTTGCAGGAATCACGGGCCTCGGGTGTTTATTTAATTCGGAGGGCAGGCAAGGTTTCTGGAGGAAGCCTGTACAGCAGTGGTCCCCAATCTTTTTTGGGCCACGGACCGGTTTAATGTCAGAAAATATTTTCACGGACCGGCCTTTAGGGTAGGACGGATAAATGTATCACGTGACCGAGACAAGCGTCAAGAGTGAGTCTTAGATGCATGTAACAGAGGGAATCTGGTCATTTTTAAAAAATAAAACATCGTTCAGACTTAAATACAAATAAAATGGAAATAATGTAAGTTATTTATTCTTTCTCTGCGAACCGGTACCAAATGGCCCACGGACCGATACCGGTCCGTGGCCCTGGGAGTTGGGGACCACTGCTCTACATCACTGATGCCTCTGTTTATTACCCTTAAATATGGGGATAACCACGGTTAGCTCCCTTTGGGCTGTGGTGAGGATGTTGTGAGCTAACCCTGTATATCTCACTAGAATGAAAGCTTCCTGAAAGCAGATCATGGCATGATCATGACAAATCACACTCTGCAAGACACTTCACACCTAATAAGTGCTCACCTCATGTCCCGCTAAATAAGTGAGAATACAAAGCAAGCAACAAATGTTGAGTGAGTGCTTACCTGGTGACAAGCTAAGGATTGAGGCCAAGTCCCCAGCCTCCAGGCCCAGACAGCTCAGCTGGGCAGCCAGACTCACACTGACAAAGCAAACAGGCCGTGGTGCAAGATGGAGGGGTGGGGCACCGAACGAACAGTGAGGCTCAAGAAGGACCGAAGGCAGGGCTGGATGGCAGAGGAGGAAGAAGGCTTCAAAAGCATGTGATGGGTTCAAATATTAGCTCTGACACTTCCCTGCTGTGTGAGCTTGAGCAAGTGTCTTAGGTTCTCTGAGTCAGGGTTTCCTTCGCTGCAAAGCGTGGCTCACAATGGAAGCTCCCCTTTGAATGTGCCAGTGCACATGGGATGCTTGGCACAGGACCTGGCACACAGTTAAGTGCCCAGAGCATATTAGCTATTCAGACACCCAGGAAGAGGGAGGGAGACAGTGAACCGACTTCTTTCCGTTGGCCGTAGGAGTTGGAAAAGAGCAGGAAGCGGGAAACAGGGACAGGGACAGATGTGCGTGCACACGCACACACACGCACACATGGTGGGAGTGGACCTACACTGAATAACAAGCCAGCCTGGGAAAGTAGAAGAGCAAAAATAACTCTGTTGCCCAGGCAGGGAAAACAATGGTCCCCTCAGGAGCACCCTCCGAAAGGACTATGAGCTGTGGCCGGCCCCTTGTAGTCAGAGGCTTTTTTCTCTTTACTTTTTTTCATGTTTCCTGGAGGAGAAGTGCGTGAAAAAAGTAGGAGCTCCCAGGATTTCCAAACCCTATGGCAGGGGTCCCCAAACTTTTTACACAGGGGGCCAGTTCACTGTCCCTCACCTCAGACCGTTGGAGGGCCGGACTATAAAAAAAACTATGAACAAATCCCTATGCACACTGCACATACCTTATTTTAAAGTAAAAAAACAAAACGGGAACAAATACAATATTTAAAATAAAGAACAAGTAAATTTAAATCAACAAACTGACCAGTATTTCAATGGGAACTATGGGCCTGCTTTTGGCTGAGATGGTCAATGTCCGGTTCCATATTGTCACTGCTAGCCGTAACAAGCGATATGACACGCTTCCGGAGTCGTGACGCGTGCATCCCACGTCACCGGAAGTAGTACTATACGTGAGCGACACCGCGCTTTGTGGGCCCCCACATACAGTGCTCCAGCATCCGCATCCTGCGCTCCTCTCACTGACCACCAATGAAAGAGGTGCCCCTTCCAGAAGAGCAGCGGAGCCGGATAAATGGCCTCAGGGGGCCGCATGTGGCCCGCAGGCCGTAGTTTGGGGACCCCTGCCCTACGTGAACCTGAAGAAAAGGTTCAGCTGTCAAAGCTCTGCCCTCCCGTCACCAGAACTAGGAGAGAAACAGCAAGAAGAGTCAGTTTTTACAAACTTCCTTCTATGCGCACCAACTATCCACTTCATTAGGAATAACAATACCCACGCTCACTGACCGAGCACTACAATGTTCAGGTATTGCTAAGCACTTCATTCAATCGTATTTCATCCTTCCAATGATTCTAGGAAAAAAGGTATTATTTTATCTCCAGTTCATAAATAAAGAGACTTTTCCCCATCTTCCCCTTCAAGTTGCCTGGCCTGGTCTTCTGCACTCTTGGAATTTTAGCCTTTCCCCTAGAAGTTTCTGGAGTCACCAGTTAGTCCTGGTTCTAGAGAGAAGCCCATTTCAGGTTTCCAGAGCTCTGGGCATGGTACCTGAGGGCAGGCCCATGGCTGGACTTTGTACCTTCGTCCCTCCCACTGTGCCTCCACCCTCTGGTCTCAAGCCAGCTTATCAGAGCACACGGGTCTGACCACCTTGAACCAGCAGGTGCTACAGTAGAAAGGCCCAGTAATGGGCAGTGGGTATCTAGGATAATGCCTAGCAGCCCAGAGAGGGTGGCAGTGTGCCGAGGCTAGGAGAAAAAGGCTCACCCTACTATGGAAATGGAGAAAAACTCTAGATGTACATTGCCATTCAGGAGCTAGAGTCCTAGAAACCTTAAACATAGTATCCTCTCCTGAAACATAAAAAGAATCACGCTCTTGGACTTTGATGGGCTTGGATGCAGCCCAGTGAATCTAGGAAAGGGCTGGAAGGAGGCCTGTCACCCCACACACTCCCAAATCAATGACTGCCCCCGGGCCCACTGACCTGGACGCGCACATCCTGTGAACGTGCCTGGCTCCATCGTCACACCCTGGTGAGCAAGGCAAAGGTTAACACACACAGCCTGGTTTCCTCTTCCTGGGAAACACATCGGCCAGGCAAGGCCAGAGGCCAGTGCCTCCTCCACACAGCCCCGCAGGGGAAGTGACCCCACCATTTCCTCCCCACCAGCTGCCACACTCACACCTTCCACTCTGCTATGCTCAGCAAAGCTCAGCTTTTGACACAAGGCAAATAGCTGTCATTTGGCATTTTGTTGCATGGGGTAGACCGAAACAATCTTTCTGGAGAGCATTTTGGCAATCTCTACCTCAAATTTCACTTAAGCGATTTTGTCTCTAAGAATTTACCCATACAAGTGTGTGTCATGTGTGTGTTTATGTATGTAAAGGTATTTGTTGCTGCACTGTTTGTAACCACAAAGAGTGAGGAATATTGAATGTCTATTGATGTGTAAAAAATGGTCAAATTATGATTCATATATCTGTTAAACATAAGATAAGTCTTTCTGCATTATTATGGGGAAATGCCCACAGCAAACAAAGAAAAATAGTAAAAACAGGTTACAAGCCTGACCTATGGTGGTGCAATGGATAAAGCATTGACCTGGAATGCTGAGGTTGCTGGTTTGAAACCCTGGGCTTACCTGGTCAAGGCACATGTGAGAAACAACTACTATGAGTTGATGCTTCCCACTCCTCTCCCCTTTATCTCTTCCTTAAAATCAATAAACAAAATCTTTAATAATAATAAAAAAAAAGCAAAACAGGTTACAAAACAGTATGTAAACACTATGATTAGATTAGGGGGAGTATGTGTATGAGGATTTGTGTGTGCGCACATATGTGTACATTATAAAAATCTGGAGAAAAGCACAACAAACTGATAATAGTGGTTATTTGGGTTAAGATAGGAAGAAATGCAATAGTCTCACTTTATACATTTCTGTATTATTTTCTTTCCTTTGGACGTGTATGGCTTTCACAATTTAAAACAAGATTCCATCTTATAAAAAATCATATTCCCTTAGCCTGTCTTCTGGCTAATGCCAGCGCTTAAGATAGTCTGGTAACGGCCAACACTTGCTCATTCTGAGGAGCTCATGAAGCCAAGGACTGATACCCTGTCTACACGTACAATTACCCGGAGCACTTTAAAACACGACCACCAGGTCCCACCTCATGCCATTTAAATCAGAATCTTGGAAGGTGAGGTGGACAGTGGTGGTGTTCAGAGCTCCCCAGGTGACCAGTTAAGAACTGCTAAATAGGACCAATCCCAAAAGAGATCATTGGACTAGCTGGGGGGGGAAAAAAAAAAAAAAAGAAAACTCTTTAAATAGAAAGCAATATTATAGTGTAATTTTTATTACTAAGAGTCAGTTCTCCCTTCAAGAGGTGTTGTTAGGGGGTTTGTAGTCAGTGCTTTTTCTCAAAAGTTCTGCTTCCAGGCCCTGGCCGGTTGGCTCAGTGGTAGAGCGTCGGCCTGGCGTGTGGGGGACACGGGTTCGATTCCCGGCCAGGGCACATAGGAGAAGCGCCCATTTGCTTCTCCACCCTCGCCCCCTCCTTCCTCTCTGTCTCTCTCTTCCCCTCCTGCAGCCAAGGCTCCATTGGAGCAAAGATGGCCCGGGCGCTGGGGATGGCTCCTTAGCCTCTGCCCCAGGCGCTAGAGTGGCTCTGGTCGCGGCAGAGCGACGCCCCGGAGGGGCAGAGCATCGCCCCCTGGTGGGCAGAGCATCACCCCTGGTGGGCGTGCCGGGTGGATCCCGGTCGGGCGCATGCGGGAGTCTGTCTGACTGTCTCTCCCGGTTTCCAGCTTCAGAAAAACACACACACACGCAAAAAAAAAAAAAAAAGTTCTGCTTCCAGGTTTGGAATTCACCAGCTCAAATGAAGACGAGAAAACACGAAGGCTGGAGTTCCTAGTTCTCAGCTGTAGCCATCCGTGCCTCTGCTTTCTTTGGCAGCCTCTGGCCGTCCCCAGCTCCGTGGGGCCTACGTCAGTGGATGGAGGGTCAGAGTCCAGCCCTTCTTGGCTCCAGGAGGAACAGCTGAAAGAATTAGAGGTGCTCAGCCCAGAGAAACTTGCAGGAGACACAGGACAGCTGGTTTCAAATATTTAAAGGACTATCAATATGGAAGATTCAGCTCCAGCTGTACACAAAGGAAAGCACTGGATACTAAGTGCAAATGATGGGAAAGCAGGTGTTTGCCTGCGTTAGGAAGAACTTTCCAACCAGAGTTGCGCCTGGATGGAAGGGGCTGTCTTATGAAGTAACAGCATCGTCAGGGCCGGGGATGAGTGACCACCTATCTGTGATGTTGCTGGAAAATCCCTCAGGCCAGAAACACTGATAAAGTCTTAGCAAAATTAGGCCCTGGCAGGTTGGCTCAGTGGTAGAGCGTTGGCCTGGCGTGCGGGGGACCCGGGTTCGATTCCCGGCCAGGGCACATAGGAGAAGCGCCCATTTGCTTCTCCACACCCCCCCTCCTTCCTCTCTGTCTCTCTCTTCCCCTCCCGCAGCCAAGGCTCCATTGGAGCAAAGATGGCCCGGGCGCTGAGGATGGCTCCTTGGCCTCTGCCCCAGGCGCTAGAGTGGCTCTGGTCGCGGCAGAGTGACGCCCCGGAGGGGCAGAGCATCGCCCCCTGGTGGGCAGAGCATCGCCCCCTGGTGGGCAGAGCGTCGTCCCTGGTGGGCGTGCTGGGTGGATCCCGGTCGGGCGCATGCAGGAGTCTGTCTGACTGTCTCTCCCCGTTTCCAGCTTCAGAAAAATACCAAAAAAAAAAAAAAAATCCACTGGGAATGCAGCTCCTTTAACGAAAAGTTGTGTGCTCTCACCAGATCTAGACCAGGCAGCAGCTGAGCGCCAGGCCCTGCACTAGGTGCTGGCCCCACCAGCAGGGAGCCAGACAGTCTGTCTTCATGAATCTTGCATGGGGAGTGTCAGACACACATCCAGTCATGTCTGAGGGTCCAATGAAATGGGTTACAGTCACAGAAACTGACTGCAGTGAAGGTGGCTACCTACTTTGGACAGATGATCAAGGAAGGCCTGGTACAGGAGAGGATGTTTGAGTGGGGACCTAGATTCAGAGAGCAAGGCCCGACTTGGCAGCGGGATGGTGGGTGACCTCGGTTTGACTCAATCAGAAGGGAACCCCACTTCACCTCATATACAGAAATCAACTCAAAAAGGGATCCAGTACCTCCATGTGAGCAATGAAACGATAAAAGTCTAAGAAAAAAACAGACACAAATCTTCATGACTTTAAATTAGACCCTGGCTGCTAAGATATGATACCAAAAATAGCAATCGAAAAAAAATTAATTGGAGTTCATCAAGATGAACAACTTTTGGGCTTCAAAGGATACTAGCAGGAAACTGGAAAGACAACTTACACCAGTGATTCTCAACTGGTGTCCCTCAAAAAATTTTAAAACATGCAGTACCTGTCTATTTAGTCAGGGGAACTGACCTCTTTTTCCTCCGACTGTCAAATAAAAAAAATGGTAACAGCCGCCTGACCAGGCGGTGGCACAGTGGATAGAGCGTCGGACTGGGATGCGGAAGACCCAGGTTCGAGACCCCGAGGTCGCCAGCTTGAGCGGGGGCTCATCTGGTTTGAGCAAAAATTCACTAGCTTGGACCCAAGGTCGCTGGCTTGAGCAAGGGGTTACTTGGTCTGCTGAAGTCCTGCGGTCAAGGCAATTATGAGAAAGCAATCAATGAACAGCTAAGGTGTCAAAACGAAAAACTGATGATTGATGCTTTTCATCTCTCTTCGTTCCTGTCTGTCTGTCCCTGTCTATCCCCCCCCCCCTCTGTCCCTGTAAAAAATAAAATAAAATAAAAATGGTAACAGCCAACACAATAGCCATCTGGTACAAATGGATCAAAATTATACCTACTTTTTTTTTCATCAGATCAGCAAAAATATATATATTTTGGTGTGCCACAGAATTTTTGTGTTTTTTTTTTAAGGTGAGAGCAGACTCCCACATGCTCCCGACCAGGATCTACCTGGCAACCCCATATAGGGCCGATGCTTGAGTATTGAGCTCTTTTTAGCACCTGAGGCTGATGCACTTGGACCAACCCAAGCCAAGCTTGAACCAATTGAGCCACTGACTGTGGGAGGGGAAGAGGGAGAAAAGGGGGAGAGGGAGTAGGGGAGAAGCAGATGGTCACTTCTCCTGTGTGCCCTAAGAATCAATCCTGGGATGTCCATACACTGGGCTGACGCTCTATCCACTGAGCCATGGGCCAGGGCCCAGAATTTTAGTAATTAGTTCATGTGTACCATGAGATGAAAAAGGTTGAAAATCGCTGATCTGCCCTGGCTTATTGGCTCAGGGGTAGAGCATCGGCCTGGGGTAGAGGTATCCCAGTTCAATTCCTGGTCAGAGCACACTGGAGAAGCAACCATCTGCTTCTCCATCTGTTCCCTTCTCTTACTCTCTTCCTTCCTCTCCTACAGCCATTGCTCAATTGGTTCGAGCTAGTTGGCCTCGGGTGCTGAGGATGGCTATGTGGCCTCTGCCTCAAGAACTAAAAAATGGCTCCACTGCTGAGCAATGGAGCAATGGCCCCAGATGGACAAAGCATTGCTCCCTAGTGGGTTTGCTGAGTGGATCCCAGTTGGGGCACATGTGGGAGCCTGTCTCTCTGCTTCCCTTCCTCTCACTAAAATAAAATTTTTAAAAAATTGCTAATCTACAGAATGGTAGAAAATATCTGCAAATCATATATCTGATAAGAAACTTGCATCTGGAATATATAAGGAACTCTTACAACTCACTAATAAAAAAAGATAAATAACCCAATTTAAAAATGGGCAAAGAAACTGAACAGACTTTTCTCCAAAGAAGATATATGAATGGCCACTAAGCACAAGAAGAGATGCTCAACATCATTAGCCATCGGGGAAATGCAAATCAAAACCACAATGAAGTACCACTCTACATCCACTAAGACGACTATAACCAGACAGACAGATAATAACAAGTGTTGTCATGTATAGAAACTGGAACCTCCATACACTGATTGTGGGTGGGAATGTAAAATAGTGCAGCCACTATGGAAAACAGTCTGGCAGGTCCTCTTGATTAAACATAGAGTCACTGTATAACCCAGCAATTCTGTTCCAGCATACTAACCAAGAGAGGTGAACACTTGTTTGTGTCCACACAAAAAAACTGTATGCTAAAGTTCATAGTGGCATTATATTATAAAATCATATATGTATCTGCCTGGCCTGTGGTGATGCAGTGGATAAAGCGTCAACCTGGAACACTGAGGTCACTAGTTAGAAACCCTGGGCTTGCCTAGTCAGGGCACATATGGGAAGCAACTACTATGAATTGATGCTTTCCACTTTACTCCCCCCATATCGCTCTCCTCTCCCTAAAAATCAATAAATAAATTTAAAAATTGTATATATATCTATGTTATATAATTACCAAAAAGTGAAACCCAAATGTCCACCAAGTGATGAATGGGTAAATAAAATGGTATATGATAGCCATACAACAGAATATTCAGTTACAGAAAGAAATGAAGCTCTGGTACATGCTACAACATAGATGAAACTTGAAAACATTATGCTAAGTAAAAGAAGCCAGACACAAACAACCACATATTATATGATTCCATTGATATGAAATGCCCAGAATAGGTAAATCTATAGAGACAAAAGCAGATTAGTGGTTGTCTTGGGTTGGGGGTGGTGACATTGGAAAAAATGGGAAGGGACTGCCCATGGTGTTACTTTTTGGAATGATGAAAATGTTCTAAAATTGACCGGCATGATAGTTGCACATTACCTGTGAATATACTGTACTAAAAAACTATTGAATTGTATGTGCCTGACCTGTGGTGACACAGTGGATAAAGATCAACCTGGGACACTGAGGTCGCTGGTTTGAATCCCCAGGCTTGCTGAGTCAGGACACATTCAGGAAGTAGCTACTTTGAGTTGATACTTCCTGCTTGTCCCCCCCACTTTCTCTCTCTCTTCCTCTCTCTAAAAACCAATAAATTTTTCAAAACTTATTTTAAAAAAGAGAATTGTATGTGTTAAGTGGGTGAATTGTGTGGTATGTGAATTAAATCTCAATAAAGCTGTTTTTAAAATATTAGAAGGGAAAAGATGTCACTCTTGGTCAAGAAGTTCTTGCCAGGAAGGACTCCATTTCTCCATTCTCTCAGCCTGCTTAATTCTAATCAAGACCCACCACCTCCTAGAAGCCTCCCTGGACTGCCTCAGCCCTGAAGCTCCCTCTGCCCCTTTATCTCGTACACAACAAGCTTGTGTAGGTTGGGGTCATGTGATGTCCATTAGTCTTGGAGGAAACTTATCCTGGGCCTCTGAGATCCCCATGTTGTAGATCACCAACACTGGCACATAGTAGGTATATATATCTGGCTGATTAAGGAGAAAGACTGGCTGATAACACACCTGGCTTCCCAGGCTCATTAGGAAGAAACTGTGTTCTCTTCCATTGCCGACTGGAAAGAAATGATGCCGGCAACATCTTGCTCTCCCTGCCTGGCGAGTAGTCAAGCTTTCCCCATCAAGAGGTAAAACTGGGGACGCCACCGGCTCCTGTTTGGCTTCCAGGGTTGAGAAACTGGCACTGAAAATCCGCTAACCCTGCCCTGATGGTGGAGCACACAGGAGAGGTCACTGCAGAGCTGGGTAAAATCTGCTCACCTCTAAGCCTGGTTCTCCGTTCCTCCGTTCATGGTCCCGAGCCCGGAGCCCTGCCCAGCCTCCTTTCATCTGCCCTGCCCACACACCCCCCCCAGGCCCTCCTCAGGGCCTCACTGCCTGCTCCCTCTTCCACTAAAACTCTTAAGGGCACCTATAGCTACAGCACCCACTTCAGCACCAGAGACCCAGATCGCCAACTTCACGTGTGTCTAGTCCCCTGACCCACGCCCGCAACTGTCTTCAACTGTGCCACAAACTCCTTGAAAGCAAGGATTTTATCCTGACTTCCCTTGTTTACCCTACAATGTCTAAGGATACTGGGCATGAGATAGATCCTCAATAAAGACACATCACTTCCGTCTGATAAAATTCAATTCAGTCCAGTAAAGAAGCATGAAGTGCTTACTATGTGCTGTGCCCGCTCTGGGTTCTGGTGAATTCAAAGCCAAATAAATACAGTTCTGACCCCAGGGCAGCTCCTAGGCTGGTGAGAAGGGTCAGCACTAACGGGTGATTTGCTGTGGAGGTTAGATAGAGAGAGGGCATGATCCTGGGGCAACACAGAAGAGAGGCATGGAGTGGGGATGACTTCCTGGAGGAGGTGATGCTGGAGGGAAAGACGAAGGGGTGACAGTGGCAGGAGGGTGTCCTATGCAGAAGAAAGGGCACAAGGGTAGGGGGGTCCAATGGCCTGAGCTGGGGGTGGAATTCGTGTCCTGAGCCTGAAGCCCAAGGCAGCGAGTGGCAGGAGGTGAGCAGAAGAGGCCCTAGCTCGGAAGTTGTGGGAATGACAGGGCAGGAGAGAGTCGGAGGGAGGAAGGCAGAGAAGCAGACGTCATAGTTGAAGAGTCTCTTGAGTGGGAAGCTTGGGATGGTTTGGGATTAGAGAAGGAGGAAAGACCAGCATGTGGGGAGACAGAAGAACAGAAGGAGAGATGAGGAAGAAGGGCACCTGAGTGAGGAGCAGGCATGGAGGTGAGGCCAGGCCCCGCGACGGGAGCACGCAGGCAGTGAAATGCGTGGGGTCCGGCAAGGAGAGAAGGGAAGACGGGGAGTTTAGGAGAAGGTGCTTGAAGACTGAGAAAGGCTCTCCCCAAAGGCTTCTGGGACCTCAGACGGACTACACTGGGGATGCAATGGAATGACTGGGACAGAGCTCAGAGTCAGGAGTGGGGGGACCCAGTTCCTGGCAGTGCGTGGGTGCTGAACTGCTTGCTGCTGGACAGTGCAGAGTGACTGAGACCTGAGATGCTCGCTGCCAGGAGAGTGTAAGCAACTTCACAAACGGAAAGGACCAAGCGCTGCAAGTCAGAGGCTTTGTTTTATGCTCAATTCACTCCCATTCTCCAGATCTGAGAGCAAGCAAACCCTATACACCTCTCCTCCCTTCCCCAAACTTGGCTCAGAATCCAGAGCCATTTGGAAGGAGGAAGGGGGTACCCAGCCCACATCTCCTTGCCCCTTCCTGCTGCGTGGCCAGAGGACACCTTCTGCTCTGCCACAGCCAGTCTGGGACATCGTTTGCTCCCGTCCTCTCTGGGAGTGGGAGGAGGGGCCTGCCCAGCAGGCTGGAGGAGAGCCTCGCACCACGGCCAGGGAAGCCTGCCAGCGGCTGCATCTGGCCGGGCTTCCCGCACCGATTCCCCATCTGGCCAAGCACAGAGGTGAGACAGAAATATACAGCCGATGTCCTCCCCCTGGGCCCCCCCCAAGTCACGTCAACCAGGCATTCCCTTGGGGAGGGTGGTCCCCTTCCTCTGACCTCAGCCTGTTTCACTTGGCCAGAGCCCACCCCCAGGGAGCGGGCCCCCTCCGCAGCCCTCCGCTCACACCCAGGCCCACGCAGGGAAAGGCGTGAGCTACAGATTCCAGCCCTCCCAGGCCGCACAGCAAAGCCCCCAGTAAGGGCCCCCTCTCCCAGCCCTGCATTCTGAGATGCCAGCTGGGCTGTTAAGGGGAGTAGGGGGCTGGGGTTCGGGGCACTTAGCCAGAACACCACGGTCCCCTCGCCCGCCCTCTACATGGAATCTGCCTCCAGCTTTAACTAAGGGGTCAGGGCAGGGGAGGAAAGACAGGGAAACCCAATGCGTGGCATCTCACAACTTCCAGAACTAAACCCTAGCATTGTCCCTTATTTAGCGTTAAGAGTTCGGACACATTATCTAATTTTCTCTGAGGCGCCATGCCCTTGCTTATAAACGGAGGTTAATAAGAGCGCATGGCTTGGGAGTTTGCATAAGAATTAAATGGGGAAACACACGCAAGGTGCTTAGCATGTATGTGCAGGCCCTCAACCAACACCCTACAATGGCAGTTCATCCTTTTTATTTCCCCGCTTCCTCCTGGCTGTGCCGGGGGAGGCACAGTCTCTGTCAGCATGCTCCAGATACAAGTGGTAAATCTGTAATTATTTTATTGTTGATTTTATCTCTATTTACTTTTATATTTATTTATCCAGGGAAACAGACAACTGACCTTTTCTGGAAGTTATACCTACTGTGGCCACAAGCAACTTTCGTAAACGCATTATTTGGAATACCCTCTCTCATGGGGTGCTTCCTACGCAGCTATAACCCCCTGCAACCCGAGCTCCCGACAGAAATCCTGGCACTCTCACAGCGCTGCACACATACAGATGTCCTTTTCCGGCTTCCCCCCATGCACCCCCTCCTCTAATCCCAGAAGCAGTGGGTCCAAGCCCCCAGCAATGCCATCTGATCACAGGCCCTGCCCTGGTGTACTGTCTAGCACTGGGACTTCTACACCTGTTAACATTGAGCGCCCGAAGAAGCTCCCAGAGAGCTCAGGATGGCCCTTTGGGGGCGGGGAGGTAGCCTCAGAGAAAGCTGACTTAACCACCACCAAGCCCCCTTGGAGTCCACTCCCAGGCCCTTCGTATCTAGAGGAACAGCCCTCTAGATACAAAGTAATAAGCTGAACCTCCCAATAAAAAAAAATTTTAATGAGCCAAGAATGTAAATAGCATTTATCCAAAAAGAAATACAAATGGCAGACCCATCAGGAAAAGATACTCAACCTCATGTGTCACTGACAAAAGAAATCAGAACTACGAGATACCATTTTTCTTTAGCTTACTGGCAAAACATTCATGTTCAGTGAGCCCCAGGGCTGATGAAGGCCTGAGGAAAGAGAGACCTCTCATTCGCTGTAGGAGGGAGACGAATTCTTTTAGGAAGGCCATTTGCCAACATATATCAAAATGAGAAATGCAAACTCTTTGACTCACCAATTCCCCTGCTAGAAATTGAGTCTGGGATAAACTCACAAAAGTGTGTCAAATTTTACGTTCAAGGACATTCTTGGCAGTATCCATCACGTTGTTTAAGAATATTGTCAGAATTAAAGATTTTGCGACCATCACCAAAGCTAGATTGTCTGCGTTTGCCCGTAGAAGCATTAAGCTGAGAGGTGAGAAGAGCGAGGTGCAGAACAATCCCTTCTTTTTGCATAAACACCCTTTAAGGCAGTGCTGGCTTTGTCTAGGAAGGTGTCATGTCCTTCTCCAGCCTTTATCTGTCTGGCTTTAACCACTTCCCGTACAGGACTGGGCGCCTGGTCCTGGTCAGCCACGTCACGGAGCAGAGCAATTTTCATGGCACCTGAGGAAGGGACAGAAGCCACACTAGCAAGTTCCAAGCAGGCTCTATGCCGAAGGCGGTCATCCATACACAAGCTCAGCGAACAAAGACACAAACCCCATCCGTGCCTGCGCACAAGTGCCTCCGTCTTCCAGAAGAAGACGCTGAGGTTCCGAGAGGTTAAGTGATTTGCCCAAGGTGACACAGTCGGGATGTAGCGGCAGGTTTGGGTTGCAATCCTTGTGTTCTTTCCAAGTCATGGCACAGCCTCACACGACACCTGACTCCTGGAAAACGGAGGGAGCCTGAGGAGCCCCCGGGGTGGGAGGCAGGGAGGAGTGTGCAGAGGCGGCTGAGCTGGCCAGAGGAAGGCAAGCGGCTAGGGGGCAGGCCTCTGCTGGGGCAGCCGCGCCAAGCCAGTCGGCTTGCCAAGGCCTCGCTCACTACTGCAGTGATGAAAACAGACATCGCAGAACCCACACCCCAACACCCCACCCAGCACTGCTCCCTTGGGCTGTCCCCCTGCCAGCTGGAGGCTACTCCCCGGCCCCTAGGAGGAAGCTCACACAGCACTGCCAGGCTATTTCGAAAGCGTGAAACAGGCCCTGGCCGGTTGGCTCAGTGGTAGAGCGTCGGCCTGGCGTGCAGGAGTCCCAGGTTCGATCCCCGGCCAGGGCACACAGGAGAAGTGCCCATCTGCTTCTCCACCCCTCCCCCTCTCCTTCCTCTCTGTCTCTCTCTTCCCCTTCCGCAGCCGAGGCTCCAATGGAGCAAAGATGGCCCGGGCGCTGAGAATGGCTCTGTGGCCTCTGCCTCAGGCGCTAGAGTGGCTCTGGATGCAACAGAGTGACGCCCCAGATGGGCAGAGCACCGCCCCCTGGTGAGCATGCCGGGTAGATCCCGGTCGGGCGCATGCGGGAGTCTGTCTGACTGCCTGCCCGGTTCCAGCTTTGGAAAAATGCAAAAAAAAATAAAAAAATTAAAAAAAAGAAAGCATGAAGCCTTGTGGACTGTGCTCAATACGACACTCTCCCAGGTGACCTCTCCCCCATTGACCCTTCAGGACCAGACACCTTCTTTCTTCTTCAGAGGACACAGATGTCCAGAGGGCCCTAAGGGGAGAGCAAGTAAGGATGGAGTTTGGTTCTGTCAGTGGTTTTGGCCAACTCAATTCATGCCTTTTGGCCCCAATTTCCTTGTTTTTAAAATGGGAAGATAAGGAAAAGGGCAGAGTTGGAATATGACCAGTGGTGGGATTCAACCAGTTTGCACCAGTTCGGCAGAACCGATACCTAATTTTTTGTTGAGTTCAAAAACCAGTTGTTAAAATGGCATTTGTAATCAGGGTTCTCTCTAAGGTGGGCTCCTGGGCAGCCGCCCAATGTGGAAATCACAATTTTACATTTCTTACTCTTTTCTAATGTTCATCTGCGCAACATTGTATCCTAAGCACCTGTAGTAATGTTCATTCTGTCCACAGGTAAAAAAAATTGCAAGTGAGGACACCAATCAAGAAGCAATATGGAGCCTGACCAGGCATTGGGGCAGTGGATGGAGTGTTGGACTGGGACACAGAGGATCCAGGTTCAAAACCCCGATGTTGCCAGCTTGAGCACAGGCTCATCCAGCTTGAGCAAGGGGTCACTCGCTCTACTGTAGCCCCCTGGTCAAGGCACATATGAGAAGCAATCAGTAAACAGCTAAGGTGCCGCAATGAAGAATTGATGCTTCTCATCTCTCTCCCTTCCTGTCTGTCTGTCCTTATCTGCCCCTCTCTCTCACTCTCTCTGTCTCCGTCAAAAAAAAAAAAAGTATGAAGGCCCTGGCCGGTTGGCTCAGTGGTAGAGCGTCGGCCTGGCGTGCAGAAGTCCCGGGTTCAATTCCCAGCCAGGGCACACAGGAGAAGCGCCCATCTGGTTCTCCACCCCTCCCCCGCTCCTTCCTCTCTGTCTCTCTCTTCCCCTCCCGCAGCGAGGCTCCATTGGAGCAAAGATGGCCCGGGCGCTGAGGATGGCTCCTTGGCCTCTGCCCCAGGCGCTAGAGTGGCTCTGGTCGCAACAGAGTGACGCCCCAGAGGGGCAGAGCATCGCCCCCTGGTGGGCAGAGCGTTGCCCCCTGGTGGGCGTGCCGGGTGGATCTCGGTCGGGCGCATGCGAGAGTCTGTCTGACTGTCTCTCCCCATTTCTAGCTTCAGAAAAATACAAAAAAAAAAAAAAAAGTATGAAATGCATGAAATAATAAACTACATTTCGGCATATTGTTTTTTTATACTCAAAACAGTCATTAGGGCAGAGAACTGATTGTTCAATTATTTGAATCCCACCACTGGCTTTTCTATGGCTGGGGGAGGTTTATTTGGAGGGATGCTGCGGCAGGACAGAGCATGGCCCCCGCTGCCGGTAACTCCACTTCCCGCACCGAGGCTGGGTCAACTGGGAGAGGAGGGGGACTCGGAGTCGGAGGCTGGGGCTCATGTTCAACTTGGACCAGAAGTGCTCAGGTACCAGAGGAAGTTCTGGGTATCGAGAAAAGATTCAGCAAGACTGAGAGCAGCCTGCTACAGTGGGTGACAGCCACTCACTGTCTCCACACCCCTCTAGGACCTGACACCACCCCTCTGAATGACAGAACTGGGGATCTCAACAGAGGAGCGGAGGACACAAAAGTGCTGCCCCAGGAGTTTCCAACACCACTGCAAGGAGCCATGTTGGTCAGCACCAAACAACAAGAGAATGAGGCTCTCAGGACCTGGAAGGACCTGAAAGGTCACCGAGCCCTGCCCTGCGCTTGCAGACGTCCCGAGGTGATAGAGAGGTCACAGGTAAGGCAGTCCATTCTCTCCCTGGGCAGCTGATCACCAGAACATCTTCTGTCTATTGATCTGAATCGACTTCCTGCCAGCTCCTGCCCATACCCACTAGCTCTGCCCTGGACCACAGAGAACAGGTCGAACTCCTCTCCTGAAGGAAGGCATTTCACACACACCCTCCCCCAGTGTCCCCTGTGTGCCAGGCTCCCCTCCCCGCTGCCTCCTGGGTC
Source organism: Saccopteryx leptura (assembly GCF_036850995.1). Lineage (NCBI taxonomy): Eukaryota > Metazoa > Chordata > Mammalia > Chiroptera > Emballonuridae > Saccopteryx > Saccopteryx leptura. Next base: position 23,652,552 of record NC_089515.1, on the reverse strand, counting down.
TTCCACCATGGAGGCTGCCCTCCTGGAGCCTACTCTCATAGTGTGCCCCAGAGCCGAGCCCACCCTTGCCCTTCCAGGTGCAGACAGACTGAGAGGGCAGAACGGAAGCAGATTCCCACCACCTCCCTCCCTCTCAACTTTCTAAACCCTGAACTTCTGTGAGTGCATCCGAAGAGATGTGAATGCCATGAATGCATGCCCAGGATCTGCGGAGTCCTCACTCAGACTGCCGACTTCCACTGAGCCCACAGGCAACCTGAACCCTGACACCCCGCACTCCTGCTTCCAGGAAAACCAAACCTGCTGCCTGGACTTGGGCTACTGATGTCTTGGGTAAAAACCCATTACATTTATGCCTGTGGAACTCCAGTCTTCTTCAAGGTAGGTCTGGAAGCACTCTTTCTCCTTTCTCCCTGTGTCACCTTGTAAATGTGAGCAGGATGCCGTCAAAATCTCATGCAAGTCACGACAAGCATGTTTTGGTGAGAGAGAACAAAGCCCTGTGGCCCTCCGACAGACACTCCTTCAGGTCCACACGGACATACTTAGCTTAGTTCTGTATGAAGATGAGAACTGGGGTGCTCCTGAGTAAATCACAGTTACATATAACAAATCAGTTTATTTTTTAAGCCATAAGAGAAGTTCTCTGTATAAAAGGATCATCAGGAAGAATTTTCACAAAATGAGAAATCCTCCTATAAATTAAACACAAATCAATATGTTTTGCACACCCAGACAGTTTCATGAAATCTAGCTAATATGGCACCTGCATTTGCTCAGAGCCACCACATGCTAGACTCCCAGCTGAGTATTTCAGATGTGAAGCTGCATCAGTGGTATCATCACTCCCATTATGCAGGCAAGGGCACCTGGGCACTGAGAAATTGCATGACTTGCTTAATGTCACGTAGATATAAATCTGGATGCATGCCCAGGTCTGTCAGATTCCAAAACTTCTGCTATTTCCATTGTTCAATGCTGCTGTCTCCTGGGTTTCCTTAGAGAAATCTCCACCCAGGCCTGACCAGGTGGTTACACAGTGGATAGAGTATCGACCTGGGATGCTGAGCACCCAGGTTTGAAACCCAAAGGTCACCAGCTTGAGTGCAGGATACCAGCTTGAGCACAGGGTCGCCAGCTTGAGCAAAGGGTTGCCAGCTTAAGCGTGGGGTCACTGGCTTGAGCATGAGATCACAAACATGGCTCCACGTTTGCTGGCTTGAAGCTCAAAGGTCGCTAGCTTGAGCAGGGGGTCACTGGCTGAGCTGGAGCCCCCTGGTCAAGGCACGTATAAGAAAGAAATCAATGGAGCGTCGGCCTAGCGTGCGGAGGACCCGGGTTCGATTCCCGGCCAGGGCACATAGGAGAAGCGCCCATTTGCTTCTCCACCCCTCCGCTGCGCTTTCCTCCCTGTCTCTCTCTTCCCCTCCCGCAGCCAAGGCTCCATTGGAGCAAAGATGGCCCGGGCGCTGGGGATGGCTCTGTGGCCTCTGCCTCAGGCGCTAGAGTGGCTCTGGTCGCAATATGGCGACGCCCAGGATGGGCAGAGCATCGCCCCATGGTGGGCGTGCCGGGTGGATCCCGGTCGGGCGCATGCGGGAGTCTGTCTGACTGTCTCTCCCTGTTTCCAGCTTCAGAAAAATGAAAGAAAAATAAATAAATAAAAATAAAAAAATAAAAAGAAAGAAATCAATGGCCTGACCAGGTGGTGGTGCAGTGGATAGAGCGTTGGACTGGGATGCAGAGGACCCAGGTTTGAGACCTCGAAGTCGCCAGCTTGAGCATGGGCTCATCTGGTTTGACCAAAAGCCTACCAGCTTAAACCCAAGGTCGCTGGCTCCAGCAAGGGGTTACTCAGTCTGCTGAAGGCCCGCGGTCAAGGCACATATGAGAAAGCAATCAATGAACAACTTACTAAGGTGTTGCAACGCGCAATGAAAAACTAATGATTGATGCTTCTCATCTCTCTTCATTCCTGTCTGTCCCTGTCTATCCCTCTCTCTGACTCACTCTCAGTTTCTGTAAAAAATAAATAAATAAATAAAATAAAAATTTAAAAAGTCTCCACTCAGTTATGAATCTCATCTGGACTGAGCTCAGAACCCGTCCCAGGCCCCCGGTGTGCGTCCCAGCTCCTCCTTGCAATCAGACAGCTTCAGACCTACTGGGAACATGGAGACCTTGGGAAACAGAGAGGAGCCAGGATTCTGGTGGAACAGCTCCCAAGGCAAGGATGTTTTTTCTTAAGAGAGCAGGGGCCTCCCAGTCCCTCATGCATACTTTGCAACCTGGCAGCAACCCTGGCCCACTTCTGTTTAGGGTCTACCAACAAAGCAAGCCCTGCCCTGAGTTCAGGAGAAAGCCCATCCCTGGGTTTCACCTTAACTGCCTGTAAAATGGGCATCACAACAATAAAAGGGACCCGCCTACATGAGACTGTGATGAAGATCCTGAAGCATCCCACTCTCTCCCACCACTGAGCTTTTGCCAAATGCTGTTCCCTCTACCCGGAACACCATTCTTCCAACTTCCAAATTTGCACAGCTCTCGCCTGTCCATGCTTCAGAGCATGCTATTCCCTTCGAGTTGGCTCCTGATCTCAGTCCTTCTCTGCACATTCACATATGTGACTGGTCATTGCTGGCCACCCTAGCCAGTCTATAAGCTCCCTCCCTCACCTGGCATGTAATTGTTTTAGTTTACCCAGAAATCTGCAGCACTTGAAATGGTGCCTGGCACACAGTGGGCACTTAACGAAGCTTGTTGGATGAATAAAAGACGATCAGAGAAAATGGATATAGGCATGCTTTTCACAAGGCCAGCAGGTTACCATTAGGAAACTGGGAGATACTGCCTGGAAGGTGCTGGGGTGCAGGAGGGGCAGGCAACTAAAGGGAGTGTTTCCGAATGGGCAAGAGGCAGAGAGAAGCAGGGAGCATGGAAGTGATCAAGGCATAAATCCAGGTCCTTCCAAACGAGACGTCCCACAGCTAATCTGTCATCCTGACAGGTTCACATCCATTGTAGATGACCACATCTAATGAATTACCCAGAAAGTTTGGGGTAGAAGAGGGACAGGAAGAGCTGGAGGGGTGGAAAAGGGACATCATTCCCCTGGAACCAGGAAAACTTGGCCTTCAGCAGCCACGACATGTCATTAGCTATAACGCAGAGGCAATGGATTGGGAATGGTGATGAAGGCTGGGCCAACAGCTCACTCACGGGTGAGCTGTGGGGATTCCTGCTATTCCCTGGGTCCTTCCGCTTCTCCTGGCCTGTGCACTTGCTCCTTCCTATCTCCCTCCTTACCTCTGACCCCTTCAAGATGTTCCGCCCCGACAACTCTACTAAAATGGAGTCTATCGCGGTGTTGGGTAAAGAGAACGTGTTTTGGAGTTAGACATGGCGGTCAGCCCTGCTTCACCTCCCATGAGCTGTGTGGTGTTAGGAAAGCTATATAACCTCTCTGGACATCAGTCCAGTATTTGTAAGATGAACCTTATAGGATTACTGTGAGAATAAAATAAGTCATGGGTGCAAAGCACGCAGCAGAGCCCGGCTCACAGGGTGCTCAATGTACCACAGGCCCCTTCCAGGCCCTCCTCACAATGCCCATGAAGTTTTTGGTACCCAATTCTGTTGGGCCCGAGAATTATCTTCCCACACAAGGAAGTGTTCTCTCTACACCTAAACTGTGAGATTTGAGGACAGAGCTATGTCCTGGCCATCGCCGCACAGTCCTCAGGCAGAGAGGGCAGTGTTGAAAAGCAAAGGCCTCGGTTTGCATCCCAGCTCTGCCATGGACTGTCTATGTGACCATGGACAAATGCTCTTATGCTTGCCAAAGCCTCTGCTTCCTCATCTGTAAAATGGGGATCACAAGATAGATGGCAATGATCCTGCCTCGTAGAGGTCTGGTGGGAGGCTTAAATGAAGGTCTCCGTATACACAGCATCACACAGTCCCCGGCAGAGAATTCAACAGAAGCTGCTGACCACGCTGATCACCCCAGCAGGGCCCAGCCTGGTGTGTAGGCACATGACTCGGGAGTGAGGGAGGGAAGTCTGTAAGAAGGTGCTGCGCTGCTGTTTCTCCACTCTGAGTAAGGGCGGGGCCGCTGAGCTGATGCAGCACCATCCAGGTAGCCACACCGGCAGGAGGAGCAGGCGTGTGCCAGGGAAGAGAAAGCCAGGAAGCTGGTAAGAGTGTCACGCCCCAAACCAGCAGAAGGAAAGAGTCCATTCTCCATGCCTGGGAGTTCTTCCTCATGATTCAAGGACAACAGTCTCGGGTTTAAGAACAACGTTCTCATGTTGCAAGTCCAGCAAGCGATTTTACTGCCACTCTTCAAATGAGCTTCCCCCAGCTCATTAAAGCGGGCTGGCTGGATGCTTAGAACTTGGTTCACTTTGAAGCATCGCCCTCCCTGAGATAACCCAGCCTAACTTTTTTAATAAAAGCAAGATGATTCCTGGTCTCTTTCCAATGAAAGTCAGACCTGTCTGGCCTGGTGTCACAAGCTTACCCTGGTGAAGGGAGGTGGGCTGGAGAAGCCAGAATCCCACCACTCAGAGATTCCATTTCTGGGCCAGGAGGCCCCTCCGTGGCTGAGACACTGCCCGCAGCCCAAGGGCAGGGCCTCTGCTAGAGCCATCAGCCTGACAGCCAGAGCGTCCATCTTCATTTCAGTCCCAGGATGGGGAGCCTCTTCCTGTGAATCTGCCTCTGGGTCGTGAGAGAACAAAGAGTGTCTCTGTTCTGCACCCCCGCTTCCTCCCAAGCTCACCCAGCCCAAGCCACAGTTGGACAATCTCTTGCATGAACCATGATACATAGATTGGTGCATTAATTTATTTCCCAGGTGAAAGGCGCTATTGCAGCTTCTGCAGCCACTTATGGAATACACACACACACACACACACACACACACACTTTCTCTTTTCAATGAAGCGGTCACCCGTTACAGCTCATGCTGTCTTGATAGTTCTCCCTTCTTTTGAAGTCTCCACCACATCTTCTGCCCACTGAGTGGGAAGTTCCATGAGGCCGGGTTCTTATTTTCTTAACACAGTGGAAATATTTGGCCTTTTCCATAATATTCAGCTCTCCTGATACAATACACAGACGGTCCATTTTTACTGTTGTGTTTTCAAGGGACTGTTTATTTAATGGCGATCTGTAAAATACCACTCGCTGCTATGGGAGGCAAGTCCTGCAGGCGGGGGTCGGGTGAGCAAAGGAACCATCTAGAATGTGGTGCTCCCAACCCAGTTCTGGGACACACGCAGGCATCCAGGCGTCTCTAAAGAGTGTAATTTATTGTGCCTCTTCTAAGTTAAAAAGGCTCTCTGAGTCGCTCCCCAAGACACCCTCCCCAACAAGCAATAAATGAGACTAAAATGAACACTTGGGAGGGTAAGAAGGTAATGCCACTTTTTAAAGTAAGGGTTGTTTGTTTATTTTTTTAAATGGGTCTGGTTCTAGCCTTTGAGGATGATGGATTAACATGTAATCCTGTGTCAACCACCCAACAAGTATTTACTGAGCACCTGCTAAGTGTGAGGCTCTGCGGAGCCAGGTGGGGGAGGGGGAGGGGACTCAGAGTGTAACTGGAGAAATCGGGCAAACACAGAAGGTGTACCTAACATAGGACCTCAAGCCACATTTATGTCTCTCTGGAACCAGAAAAGATCAGACTTCAATATTAGCCCACTCTAGCGCCTGCTGTAGGGCAGCTATAATTTTTATCAATCAAACGGGTGAAGCCAAACGTTAGCTAGTATTAGGTAGGATTCTTTTTCCTATAATTATCCCCAGCAAATAAGCCCAGCTTACTTCCATTTGCAAACAAGGCTGCAGGCCACAATGTAAACGGAGCAACATCCCAAACCTAGCTTCTGTGAGAGGGGTAACTTCCCGGGAGGGGTCTGCCAAGGCAGACCCAGGTGAAGCAATACCCGTCAGGGTCCTTCTGTGCTGCAGTCCACAAAAATGACCAGTGAGGCTTCCAGGAGCTAAGCAGAGGGGGGAAACAAGATAAGAAGGGCTTCTTTCAGATTAAGCTGAAAAACAAAGGAGGTTTAGTTTTGAAAGGCTGGCTGAGTTCTTAAGATAATGGAGAGAGGTTTTAGGTTTCTGGCCCCGTTAGTGAGAACTAGGTAGGGAATTATTAAGAGAACTTTCACGACAAGCAAGGGAGACGGGCCAGGAAGGAATGATATTAAGACATTAAAATTCACTAGGTCTTCCAGCCTCACTTGGATTGGTCCTTGGGAAGAAGTGCCAGCAGCCTCGCAGGTCCTCTCTGGCAGGGAGAGAAGAAGCTGACCTGCTCTCCTGGATTAGACCCAGTGTTGGTGATGTAGGAAGACGGGAACCCTGGTCCCCTGCTGGGAGGCGTATACACTGCACAGCCACTCTGAGAAGCCATATGGTGGTGTCGACTTACACTAAGCCTGTGCATGCCCTGTACCCTAGCGCTCCCCACTCACACAGGGGATACATATTGGAGAGATGTCTGCAGTCTGCCAGGGGTGCAGTCTGCGGGGTGTCGGCTGCAGCAGTTTGTCGTAGAGAGCACTGGAGGCAGCCCTGGTGTCACTGAGAGGGGGAGTGATGAAGTAACCTGTGCTGGAAGCCACTATGGAACACCCTGTCACAGCCAGAAGCCAACAGGTGCCTACCACAGTGTAAATAGATCTTATAAACATCATGGCGTAAAAGAGAAATTACCAAATACAATAAAAGCTACAGCACAACACGAATGTAGCCTACAAACCATACCATAAACGGCACAACCTATTTTCTGAGGATCCATGGGTTTATATTAAACAGGTCAGAGAGGATGCACAGAGGGAAAAGGGATAGGAGTGAGGATGAGGGATGAAGGGGAAAATAAAAGCAAAGTGGGAGGAGGGCTTCACAATGATGACAATGGGCAACGACTAAGGTAACTTGCTGCACCCGAGGTCAGAAAAATCAGCATGAGACCTACTGTTTTAAGAAGAAAAGGCCGTGATCCAGGGCAGGACCAGCAAACGTTACAGGAGTGTTATGCTCAAGGTGCACCGGAGCCCTTTCCTAGCACGGCTCTGGGAAGTAGCCCAGAGTTCAAGAATAGGACCCTGTCTGTCCTCTCCGCATCCCACGTGTCTGGGACGATGCTTCAAATATGCTTGTTCAACTGATCTTGCAGAGGAAAGACATACGTACCCTAATCATTATTACAAGATGCAAGCAGAGGAAGTCTGAATGCCTGAGATAGATCTGGAAAGCCCTTTAGAGACACATCTTAGATGAGCCTTCAAGGATGTCAGCAGGTAAGGGGCCATATTCCAGGCAATGAAAATGGCTGTGCAGAGAGTGATGGTGGGTGACCAAAAAGTGATGGCCCTGGTCTAGACTGGCTGCAGTGACCTGCACAAGCCCATCTCGGCTACCACGTGGCTTAGAATTGAGGTCACGAAGAAAGGGGTGCAAAATGGAAATGAAAAGCTAATGAATCTATGCAACAGGGCAGAAACAGACCCTGGGCCACAGCTCCAGCACCCGGCCCAGCCTCAGAAGCCCCTGCACAGCTTGGAAAATGACACGAACTTTTGGGTCTCGACTCTACATCAGGCTAACCAAATACTGAATCAGCCTCCGGGCTCGAAGCGGGGTGAATCACTCATCAGCAGTAGGACACAGAATCCAAATGAATGTCGGGAGGAGAAGTCAAAAGTCATTCACAGATTTTGACTCCGGGGACTGGGAAATTGGTGGTGCCATGAATTTAAACACCAGAGAGTCAGAGAGTAAGGTGAGGTGAGTGGCCGGGGAGGGACTGCCTTTCGTGAGAAGGTGCTGACTGGCTGGGGACAGGGGAAGGTCCTGCTGGGGACACTAAACCTGCCCAGAGGTCCCAGACTAAATAGAAAGAGGGTGCAGAGTAAAAGAATACAGAGAAGAAAATGGGAGCATGAGGACAAGAAAACACCTTCATTTAGGAAGTGGGAAAGGGTTATCCGAGGAGGTAAGAGGAATGAGGCGAAGTGGGGAAACAGGACAGAGACAGGCCTCGGAGCCAAATTTCCACTCGCAGCTGCGTGGAGCACACCTCCGGTGCTAACGTCACTCTCTGGTGGGTCCATTCTTATGATTGCAAACCTCCTAAGGAGACCACAGGTTACAGAGGCTTAATCTTTTGTGTGTGTGCATGTGTGGCAGAGACAGAGAGAGTTACAGACAGACAGGAAGGGAGAGATGAGAAACATGAGAAACATCGATTCTTCGCTGCGGCTCCTTTGTTGTTCATTGAGTGCTTTCTCATATGTGCCTTGACCAGGGGGCTACAGCAGACCAAGTGACCCCTTGCTCAAGCCAGCGACTTTGGGCTCAAGCTGGTGACCTCAGGGTCTTGAACCTGGGTCCTTGGCATCCCAGTCCAACGCTCTATCCACTGAGCCACCGCCTGGTCAGGATACAGAGGCTTAATCTTAAAGTGGAATGGAGTCAGCCCTGCAGACAGGCTGCGACCCTGAGCACCCCTCCCCCCTCTGGGTTACAGGCGGACAGTCTGGATGCTGATGCGGGCTACTGATGTGCCTTTTGTTTCTCTTTTATTCCAGTTCAGTGGTTCTCACACTGCACAGAGTCAAATACGAAGTGCTCTCGACACTGAGCTGGACGAGCCATTGAAGAGATTTTTAAAGGTGATACTTGACCCTCCTTGCTGACCTGACAGCCCAGCCCACTCATCAGATGAGACTGCACCACACGGCCCTCACCTCCCAGCTAGGCTTCCAGGAGGTCCCTCCGGTCTCTTGAGTTCAATCAATCCTTCACACTGCATGTGGGGTTTCGTCGTTAAACACACACTGGGTCGTGTCAAGCAACACCTCCAGAGGCTCTGCGTGCTCGCGGGGAAGTCTGTACTCCCGAGCTCGGCGTTCCAGCCCCAGCCCCAGTGTCTCCTCGCGCCCCAAGTTGCCACTCCTGGACTCGTCACCACTCCCCACCATGGGTCTGCTCGGTCCCTGTCCTCCCCCCCAGGGCCTAGCTCTCCTGCTTCCCTCCCTCGGGAACCTCAGGATTAAAAGCACACACTCAGGAGGAGCCCGGGGCGCCGGCTCAGACTCCCAGCCCCACCAAGCACTGGCTCTGCGACCCTAAGTCTCTTCCCTCTTTGAAAAGATAGGGATGGGTTAATACCTCACTCATCCGGTTGCTGTTAGTATTAAATAGGAGAAAAAGAAAAAAGCACTCAACAGTGCTGGGTACACAGTAAGTGGCCCATTAAAACAGATATACACGGCCTGACCTGTGGTGGCTCAGTGGATAAAAGCGTCGACCTGGAACGCTGAGGTTGCTGGTTTGAGTCCCCGGGCTTGCCCGAGTCGAGGCACATGTGGGAAGCAACTACTGCGAGTTGATGCTTCCTGCCCCTCCCCTCCCCCTTCTCTCTCTCTCTCCCCTCTCTCTAAAGATTAAAAAAAATTTTTTAAAACAGATATACACGTGCTCATGAGCACACATACACATGCACAGATACTAATGTGCACATGCACCAGGTCCTCAGGGGACTGACGGTTTATCCCCTTTATGAAAGTAAACAGCTCCCTTCTGGAAGCTTCCATACCACCTGCTTTTGTATCTCCACAGAGCACTCACTCCATTCCCACTTAGCTCACGTGGGAGTCTCTCTCTTAGACTGTAGTTCTACGAGGGCAAGACCTGATGTCATTCCCGCCATCCAGTCTGCCCACACTGCTCAAGCCCTAAACTCCCAACGGAGCTTAATTCAATCTGCCAAGCAATAGGGAGCCATTGAGGGTTTTAGAGCAAGAGAGCTACCCAAGTAAAACAGTACCACCAGAAGGCTATCTGGTGTGGATCTGCCAGGTCAATTGGGAGTTGGACTGACTACAAGGGTTGCGACCCCTTAGGGGGCTCCAGCGGAAGGCCTGAGTTCGAGTGGTGGCTAAAGGAGTGACAAGAGGAGAAAACAACTTCCCAGCTGACCGCAGCAGCAGTGGGGTTCCACACCAAAGGAAAGAACCACATCCGGTGATGCTGCCCTCTTCCTAACACGCAGTGAGCTCCGCCAGGCACTGACAGACAAGCGCCACTCTCACGTGGGCTCTTCCTCTGCCGGAAACCCCAGGCTCTCTCACCTATCAATATTGCTTCAATAATTTACCCTACAAAAATTGTAATCCAACTTCCCAAACATATATATGGATGCTTAGGGCAACACTGTGTACAGTGGCAAAAACAGAAAAAGTTGGAAACAATAGAAATGTTCATAGGGGCACAGTTTTTTTAAAAATGATAATCCCTTACTCTGTACTTACAAACTACCTTGAAAGTATAATAAATTCCCAGGTGGTTTAAAGACAGTGTCAGGTGGACGTCTCCTAACAGACTCACCAGTTTTGCACTGGGCCAGCCCTAGCGAGAGAGGAAATAGATGCAGTCTGATTCCACACACAGAGAGCTCCAAAGCACCTGGCGACTTCCGCACAAGCTGCCCCCGAGAGAGGTCCCATGACCCTGCGTCTCGAGGGAAGGCAGCCTGACCGGGAACCCAAAAACTTTCACCAGAAACTGGTAAGGGAGTTGGGGAGTTAGTCAACATTAAAAAACAAATAAAGATGCTTTTTTATTTCTTTCCCCATCCCCTCCCGGAAGGAGAGTCCCTGGGGGAGAGATCAGTAGAGGCTTTTCACAGTTTCCACCCATCCCCCACCCTGCTCGCCAGGCCAGAGGAAGTGATGGGAATAAACTGCAGACAAGTTCAACACTTGCCTAAAAGACCAGCCTCAGTCAGCTTCAAGGTGGAAGGGTAAGAGAGAAAAGCCACTAATACTGCTTCTCTGTCAGCCACCAACTCCATGAAATTTGGGTTACTTTTATTATCCCCATTTTGCAGATAAGGAAACTGAGGCTCAGGGAGATTAAATAACATGCCCAATGTCACATGGCTGAGGAGGACTCTGACATGCCTGTATATGTACTGTACCATATCACATCCTCACCCAAATCAACACAGTCAAATCCACACGAGTTAACACCAAACATGAATAGTATTACAGCTGGGAACTTATGAGAAAATTCCTGCTGCTCGGGCCAACCTGCATGCATCTGCTCACTTCCCAGGGTTCACCTTGGCTGATGTGAGGGACCCGTGGGCAGGCGGAGGTCACCCTTTAAGGTTCTGGGGGCACTGGTAGGAACTGCCTGCTCTGGAGAAGCTGGGATCACCAAGCTGGGTGGGTGCCAGGGGCCCTGTCCCAGTGACTCTGGGAACCAGAGGTCATCTGAGCCCCAGGAGTAAATCCAAATGCCCCACGCAGAGTCGAGTCGGGACCGCAGCTTCCAGGGGACTTCTCACTCCCCACGTGAGCTCCCATGGGCGGAGCAGCCAGGCAACCCCATGGCTCCGCTGCCTCTGTCAACCAAGAACGCAGGCTGACGAAATGTCCACCCTCTCTCTATTCCTTCCAGGAATCCGGACTGGAAAGGCCTGTTTCTGTACTCAGCTCTTCTTAGACTTTAAGTCGCCGAACAGATAACAGGAAAATGTCTGCCTTGCCCCATCCCCACACACCTGGACAGGTAACCTTTGCACAGGAACAAACAAGGGAGATTGACATTTGCCCCTGGGGGATTAAAACTAGGCATAAGGTTCCTTACCCGACTAAAATGTGTCCAGTATCCTCTCCTTAAGGCCCAGGGGAGGAACCCAAGGACCCCTCCAGCTTCCCCTGTGGCCCTCCTCCACTCTCCCTTGCTTCCTTGCAGTCCTGCTCTATCTGCACCCCACTCTGTCTCACAACAACTTTTCCCTAGAATCCGGTCCTCCAGGCTTGCCTATAGCAGCCTCGTTCCTGCAGTCCAGCCTCATGGCCTTCCTGCTCCCGCACTTCCTCCAAGGTCTCCACTTAAGCTAGAAGTCACGCTTCTAGAGAAAGTGCTCTTTCTGCACGTGCAAGGCCACAGGAGAGCCCACCAGCTCACCCCACGTGGGCCAAGCAAGCAAAGAGAGGACGGGAGTTTTAGCAGGGTGGTCAGATCCCAGTTTGGCCACTGACGAGTCGAGTCGGGTCACTGTGAGTGAGTGATCTAACCTTCTGATTCCCGGTTTCCTTGCCTGTAAAATGGGAAAAACACGATCTGTCACAAGAGTAAAATGAGGTCTGCCACAGAGGAGGCTCCAGAGAAATATTGAAAAAGAGTTATTGTAAGAATATGTAAAGGCCCTGGCCGGTTGGCTCAGTGGTAGAACATCAGTCTGGCGTGCAGAAGTCTCGGGTTCAATTCCCGGCCAGGGCACACAGGAGAAGCGCCCATCTGCTTCTCTACCCCTCCCCCTCTCCTTCCTCTCTGTCTCTCTCTTCCCCTCCCGCAGCCAGGGCTCCATTGGAGCAAAGTTGGCCCAGGCGCTGAGGATGGCTCTGTGGCCTCTGCCTCAGGCGCTAGAATGGCTCTGGTTACAACAGAGCAACGCCTCAGATTGCAGAGCATCGCCCCCTGGTGGGCACACGGTAATGAAACAACGGAGCCAAGAACTGGTGGGCCATTACCTTTAATCCTAGCTTGCACCTGGCGGGCAAATAAAAACACACACTGGGCTCCAAAACCCACTCATTCAGTGCTCAAAAAGCCACTGACTTATCTGAGTTTCCTAGAATCAAAGGTTTCTAGCTCACTAGCCTTATTCACCTCTGTTCCCCATCTCCTTCTCTCTGCACAAACTGTCTTCTCCTTCAGCACTCCGCCATCTTGGCTGCTTCTCCTCTCCTCCACATGGCCTTTCTCTGCTCTCTTACAGCATGGGCTCCTCTGCCCCATTTTATAGTGTAGAAATCAAAACCTTTAATCCAATATACAAACAAGGTAGTCTCTGATACAAAGTCACTTAGGGTGGGAAAGGCTTAGTCTTAAAACTAAGCCTTAGGCTATAACTACCCTGCCTGCTTACAGCCTGTCCCCCACATCCAATACAAACTATAAGCAAGCAAACATATATATCGTATTTACAAATTATTTGACCAACAAAGTCCAAGTGAAGAAGTATAGAAAGTCAGACCAAGAAAGGATAAAAGCTGGTCAAAGTTAATGGGCAGGTTACCCCTGTAGACATCTGGGGCTCAGTCCGGGTAGGGATCTATCCTCTGAGGTTCTGGCTGGAACTTGAATCATAACCCTCCCCCTAGAGAGCAGGTGTCTGGGACAGAACTCCTATGTTGGGCAGATAAAATATATTATGCTCACTTTGTTAAAGATGGCGCTGCCCAAGTGGAAGCCCATCGCCCAGGTGATGATATTAGTTGCCCTTCTTGCTTGGGATGGGCATGATTATGTGTTGGGGGAGGGCTTTCGCACCAAAAGATTTTAAAAGGAAGAGAGATTATGTTGTTTCAGGAGAAGAGTGATTTCATTCTAGGAGGAGGGCAGAGAACAGGAAGGAGAGCAGAGAGGCCACGTGGAGGAGTCCAGAAGAAGCAGCCAAGATGGCAGAGTGCTGAAGGAGAAGCCAGTTTGTGCAGAGTTTGTGCAAAGAGGAGATGGGGAACAGAGGTGAATAAGTCTGGTGAGCTAGAAACCTCTGATTCTAGGAAACTCGGATAAGTCAGTAGCTTTGTGAGCACTGAATGAGTGGGTTTTGGAGCCCAGTGTGTGTTTTTACTTGCCCGCCGGGTGCAAGCTAGGATCAAAGGTGATGGCCCACCAGTTCTTGGCTCCGTTGTTTCATTACCGTCTGCCCGATTCTAATGCGAACCTGCATGGGCCAGGTGGCTGTGATGGTGGCCCTGCCTACTGGCTTTACATTTGGCATAGTCTGTGACAGGATTTGATACAGTTCAGTATAGAGCCACCACCATCTTTGAGCAGTGGAGTAGAGGACTGGCAGCTATTATGATTCCCCATGGCTGTCCTTTTGGGGGTCATAGGCTGGCTGACTTTTACAGCCATGCGTGAGGAAACCGAGAGCTGCCCGAGACCTGCAAACTGAGCAGTGGAAGGAGCTGGAGCAAATATGGGAGAAAGAGATGCCAACCCTGGAGCTGGAGCAAGCTCCAGTGGAGGCCGACCAGGTTTGTGAGATTCGTTTGGAAATGGAGCAGCTGCTGGAGAAGGAATCAAAGGTTCGTGAGTTGCAGATTGCCCTGGACGTTGTGGAGAGCCAGCAGCAGCAGGAGGCCGGGGCTGAGACTGGAGCTGCGGCTGCAAAACCTGTGGAGCAGAAGGCAGCGGTGGCCCAGGCCTCGATTCCAGCAGCAGGAGCTGGTGTTTCCAGTTCCTCTTTGGAGGATGAGAATTGGGCTGGAGTTGCAATCCACAGTGTCCAGAAGGTGAGAGCCCAGCAGCAAGGAGTACCTGCTATGGCCTTGGTATGTCTGCGATTTTGGGACATAGGGGTGGATTCCATCATGCTCTCCGGAGCAGAGATGGAAATGCTGACTGCCATTGCCACGTGCTCCTCTTTGGGACAGTGTAAGACCTGCTAGGATGGCAGGGATGAGGGGGGTGGCTGAGGCCCCATGTGCATGGACTGATTTCCTGGAATATGACCAGAGTGGGCACTGGCTCCTTTGTTGGATGGACTTATGGATTTTGGACAATGTGAAATACCTTGATGGGGTGGGGGCGGCTTTGCTGGAGACCCTTCCCCTGTCCCAGGAAGCCTTTCGAATAGCTAGAAAGAAGGCCGAGGACATTTTGCGCTTTTGGCAAAGTGCTCAGACTGGTGAAATGTACCTCTGTAATTGTTGAAATTGTGTAATTTGTCATGTTGTTGTAATTTGTGTAATGTGCCCAATTTCCTTATGCCGGTGGTGTAGATTGTGGGTAGTCAAGTAAGCATAGGGGTGGATTGTTGGGCAGATAAGATATATTATGCTCACTTTGTTAAAGATGGCACTGCCCATGTGGAAGCCTGTCTCCCAGGTGATGATATTAGTTGCCCTTCTTGCTTGGGATGGGCGTGATTATGTTAATATGTGTTGGGGGAGGGCTTTTGTGCCAAAAGGTTTTAAAAGGAAGAGAGATCACATTGTTCTAGGAGAAGAGGGATTACATTCTAGGAGGGCAGAGAGCAGGGAGGAGAGCAGAGAGGCCATGTGGAGGAGGCCAGGAGAAGCAGACAAGATGGCGGAGTGCTGAAGGAGAAGCCAGTTTGTGCAGAGTTTGGGTAGAGAGAAGGAGATGGGGAATAGAGGTGCATAAAGCTGGTGAGCTAGAAACTTTTGATTCTAGGAAACTCGGGATAAGTCAGTGGATTTGTGAGCACTGAATGAGTGGGTTTTGGAGCCCAGTGTGTGTTTTTACTTGCCAACTGGGTGCAAGCTAGGATTAAAGATGATGGCCCACCAGTTCTTGGCTCTGTTGTTTCATTACCGTCTGCCCGAATCCAATGCAAACCTACATGGGCCAGGCAGCTGTGATGGTGGCCGTGGCTACTGGCTTTACATCCTATCCCCCACTTTTTAAAGGCAACATCCTGGGAGAACTCATCACCACCTCTTCCCCTGGCCTTCCTCAGGTGCAACTGCAGGGGCAGCGCTAGCTTCCACAGTGCCACGGGGCTGGAGAAAACCCCCGCCCAGAAAGATGAGGTGGGCAGAGGGGTGAAGAGGGGCAAGTTTGGGGGGACGGTGTCAGCGGGCTGGAGATCGCTGCAGGTGAACTCAGGTAAGCCCAGGCGATGTGCAGCAGGGCACCACCGGTGTCCTCCACACTGAGAAGTCAGGTGCTTCTCCAAGCTTTTCCTCATCTGTGAAGCAGGCAGGAGACTCATATCACCTCTTGGGGGTCCCTCAAAGGCAGAGATAAGATTTGTGAGGTGCTTGGCAAGCTGTGACCCTGCTGATACCAGCAGAAGGCACCGCACAGTCTGGAAGGGCAGCCCTGCAGCAGTGACAGCCAGAGGCTGCTGGTCTCAGGAGGGAAAAGAGGACCGTGCTTCCCCATGGATAAGACGTACCTTCTCCTGAAAACTTTGGGGTCTAAAAACCTGGGTGAGTCTTATACAGGGATGTAGACTTTTTTACTTGCATTTCCTGCTTTTTCGTGCTTGTTTTCGCAGTCATTGTTGAAGACAGTGATTCGTCGTCAGACACAGATGGGGACAAGATAATGGATGGAAGTCTTTGACAGTGATGAGTTGTATGAATTTTATGATGAATAAAACCTGACTTCAATAACTTTATGTAATACTTTTTTTTTTTTTTCAAATTTTGGGCCCCCAAATTAAGGTGTGTCTTATACTTGGGGAAATATGGTATAATTCACAGCCCTCAGCCAGAAGTCAGGCTGGAGCCCACCAACCATCCTCTGGTCCCCTTGCCAAGTCACCAGGCTGTTTAGATGACCACTGTGAAGGGGAGTGACTGCTGGATGCTTAGGCTGAGTCGAGTTCTCCCAGTTCCCTGCACGGGACTCTTGGGCACAGGTAGCTGAGCTGAGAGGGTTATCAGCTGGGAAATGCTGGAGTTGTCCCGTCTGAATCTTTACGCTCCCTTCCCCTAGGACAGGGGTCCCCAAACTTTTTACACAGGGGGCCAGTTCACTGTCCCTCAGACCATTGGAGGGCCGGACTATAAAAAAAATTATGAACAAATCCCTATGCACACTGCACGTATCTTATTTTAAAGTAAAAAAACAAAACGGGAACAAATACAATATTTAAAATAAAGAACAAGTAAATTTAAATCAACAAACTGACCAGTATTTCAATGGGAACTATGGGCCTGCTTTTGGCTAATGAGATGGTCAATGTGCTCCTCTCACTGACCACCAATGAAAGAGGTGCCCCTTCCGGAAGTGTGGCAGAGGGCTGGATAAATGGCCTCAGGGGGCCGCATGCATAGTTTGGGGACCCCTGCTCTAGGACATGCCACAAGCTCCATCCAAAATGCCACTGTCACAACCCAAGCAGTGAAAGGGCCTCCCAAGGGTTCTAAATATACACCCCTCAGGCCCCAGAGGGGACTCCACCTGCTGTGCTGCAGGCTCAGATAACAGTAACACTTAGGGAGCACAGACTCTGCCCCAGGCATTGTTATAAGTGTTTTTCTCACCATTATCTCATGTGATCTTGACAGCCATTCTATGAGGAAGGCACTGTTATTCCCATTTTACCCTAGAGGAAACTGCCGTGAGATTCAGTGTTTGCCCAAGGTCACGTGGAAATACAATAAAAATGGTAGAGCACAAATGTACATGTAGGCAGCCTGGTTCCAGAGCCCCTGCTCTACACTACTTGCTACATTCCCCCCTGTAGAGTGTGGGCTGCATTCTCTTCACTATTAGAAGACCACATCCCCCGAATGTTGGGAACAGTACCATAGACCTCCTCCCTTGGACAAGCACTGACGGAGGCAGCACGGGAGGACAGGATGGCACGCCCAGCCGCCTCTCTCACCGGGCCAGGCTCCTGGGAAGACAGGCCAATGTTCCATCCTGAGCGAGGGTCTCTTTCCCGGGGACAGGAGAGGAGACGCTGACGGTGGCATCTGGCGCTGTGGCCCAACACAATTAGGGTCAAGCACTTTATTTTTAGAATGATGACTTTTCAGTCTGGATGCTCTGACGGGGGTTCCCAGTACAATCTTTCCAAGAGGTAGGGAACATGCAAAGAAAAGTCAAAGATAGCTAGTTTCCCAGAGTACAGAACCGGGGCGAAGTCAAAGCGAGCTGGCTCATGAGGAGGCTGTGGAGCGCGCACTGAAGACTATCTTGGGGCTCACACATCAGCAGAGATAACTGGCCGACCCCCAGGGGATCTGCCCCCCAGCTGAAGGCAGTTCTGGCAGCAGGCGGGCAGTCTCCTTTCCATGTATTACATCAGCAGAACCACGGCCAAGGAGAACAGAGACCCAGCGCTCCGTTCTCATGCCTCCAGCCTGCTTTCTGGCCAGTTCTACCACCACCCTGGCCCCATAAGTGGAGGTTCTGATCGCAGGCTAGAAACAAAGCCAAGCAAATTAGCTCAGCCACACAGACCCAAAAGAGGAAGAGTTAATCCTGTCATCTCTCAGATCCGCACCCATGAATGATTCTTTAGGGGATGTTTTGCCTTATCTGCAAAGGGCCGCACACGCTACTCCATTCATTGAGCTCTCACATGCTGCCTGGCATTGTCCTGAGGGCTCTGTATGTATTAACCCACTTAATCCTCACCACCAGCCTGGGAGATGTTTTTATTATCCACACGCTGTGAGATGAGAAAACTGAGGTGCGGACAGCTTCAGCGCCTCCCCCAAGGCCACGCAGCTCCTGAGTGGTAAAGCCGGGATTGAAATCAGGCAGTCTGGCTTCAGGGACACCACTTCAGGGACACCCCTCCAGCTCGCCTGCAGCACTGGTCTTAATCCTCACGGCATACTGTGACATAGCTACCATTACCTGATTTGACCCAGATGGAAACTGAAGCTTCAAGTTAAGCCATCTGCCCAAGTCACAAGCTTAGTGGCAGAGCCAGAATGTCGAACTTTGCGCCTGAGTTTGTGACCACCATGAGGACCTGTAGGGCAGGAGGGGACAGTGCCAGTGGACGATCGACAGGCCAGCACTGCCTGGAGATGGGCATGCCAGCTGGCCAGCATGGTGGGCTCTGTAGAGCAAAGTGAAAGGACCCCCAGTACCCCATGACATTAAACCCAAATGGGGCAGGACCAAGCAAGTGCCAGGGGCCGTTGACAGACCTGTGGCAGAGACTGTAGAGTCAACAGCTGCTGTTTATTTTGGGGTGCAGAAAGAGGGGAAGGAATGGTTAGGACCCACCTCATTCCAACAATAAACTGAACAAGGCAGGGTGGGGAGGGTGCCCACCCCCCACCCCCCACCCCCAGCTAAAGCAACAGCCCCAGCCACCTGCTGGGTTTTGTTGAGAGTTGAATGGTCTAGGACAGTCAGAAACATCTTGCCAGATGCTCTAAATCTGGCCTCTCCCAACAAACACACTGTCCCCCACCCCGCCCCCGCCCCAGCTCCATGTGCTGGACTTGTAAATGGCCTAGGAAGACAACCAGCACAGCAAACCCACCCCCTGGCGTGTCGGGTTCCAGGAACAAATGGCTTTTCCTGCTTTGAGGACAAAGAAGGGCTGCTCCTGTCTGCCACCCATGGCTTTGCTTCCCAGACTCTGACATTTGTTAACTCCACACTTGTGGAGGACAGCTAATGACAACGGTCCCCCAGACTAAGGTCTACAGACGGCCTTAGTCTGGGCTATGGCAAGGCTGGCTGGAAGTATTCCCTGGAAGGCTAGGAAGTAAGAGGTTTCCTGAAGGACTGTGCAGACCCACTGCCCAGCTCGGAACCCCTCCTCCTAGTTTATGACTTTTGATAAATTAACTTCTCAGTGTCTCCATTTCCTATCAGTGAAGACCATAACAGTGCTTTTCTCATCAGTTTATTTTAAGGATTAAATGAATAAAGCACTTGAAAGAGTGACTGACACATAATTAGTGCTGTAATTACTATTGTCATCATCACCACCATCATTTTAGCCTGGAAGGTTCCTTCTCACTGTGAATATTGGAAGACAGTTTTCCTGGATGTTACTCAGAGTTTAGTTTCCCAGGCTAGTCCATTGTGTGGTAAACTAGAGACATCTGGTTTTTGGTGCTACAATTCCATCTACTCAGCAGATAAGAAAGGACTGGCCTGAGAATCTTAACACCATTTATAATATTCTCTATAGGAATATATATTTTGAATTTCAAAAAGCCAGTTTCCACAACTGTAAGTTAAAGGCTGTAATCCTTTAAAAAAATAATAGTGGGGTAAGAGAAAGGGGCTTTAATAGAAATAAAGCCTTCAGCCTGACCAGGTGGTGGCGCAATGGATAGTGTCAGCCTGGGATGCTGAGGACACAGGTTTGAGACCCTGAGGTCGCCAGCTTGAGCATGAGCTCATCCAGCTTGAGCACGGTGTGAC
The DNA here is from genome assembly GCF_036850995.1 of Saccopteryx leptura. NCBI lineage: Eukaryota > Metazoa > Chordata > Mammalia > Chiroptera > Emballonuridae > Saccopteryx > Saccopteryx leptura. The sequence continues at coordinate 23,632,623 of NC_089515.1, read as the reverse complement.
CAGCTTAGGCATGGGATCATGGACACGTCCCCAGGGTCGCTGGCTTGAGCCCAAAGGTCACTGGCTTGAAGCCCAAGGTCTCTGGCTTGAGCAAGGGGTCACTGGCTTGACTGGAGCCCCCCAGTCAAAGCACATATAAGAAGGCAATCAGTGAACAACTAAGGTGTCGCCACTATGAGTTGATACTTCTCATCTCTCTCCTTTCCTGTCTGTCTGTCCCTCTCTCAAAAAAAAAAAAAAAAAAGAAAGAGAAAGGAAGGAAGGGAGGGAGGGAGGGAGGGAGGGAGGGACGGAGGAAGGAAAGAAAGAAAGAAAAAAAGAAAGAAAGCTTTCATCCATGGATTTAATCCATTGATCAAGGACCTAGGTGATCCAGACCTTCTGCTAGTGTGGGGAAGGGGGTGTTAAAGATGAAAAAAATGTTGCCTGACCAGGCGGTAGCGCTGTAGATAGAGCATTGGACTGGGATGCAGAAGGACCCAGGTTCGAGACCCCGAGGTCACCAGTTTGAGCACAGGCTCATCTGGCTTGAGCAAAAAGCTCACCAGCTTGGACCCAAGGTCGCTGGCTCGAGCAAGGGGTTACTCGGTCTGCTGAAGGCCCGTGGTCAAGGCACATATGATAGGGCAATCAATGAAAAACTTAGGTGTCGCAAAGAGAAACTGATGATTGATGCTTCTCATCTCTCTCCGCTCCTGTCTGTCTGTCCCTATCTATCCCTCTCTCTGACTCTCTCTGTCCCTGTAAAAATAAATTTGAAAAACATGATGAAAAAATGTGGCAGTGCCTGGCCTGTGGTGGCGCAGTGACTACCGCATCAACCTGGAATGCTGAGGTCGCCAGGTTCAAAACCCTGGGCTTGCCGGGTCAAGGCACATATGACAAGCAACTAAAGTAAGCAACTATGAATTGATACTTCTCCCTCCCCCTTCCACCTCTCTCTCTCCTCCTTCTGTAAAATCAGTAACAATAAAAATGTGGTGGCCACTGCTTTGCAGCAGCTCGCCGCCTCAGCCCCCAGCTGGAGGACCAGCTTTCAGCACAGTGCCTTGCACACAGCAGGTAAAAAATAATGTTCACTTAGTGGCATTCCCTAATATGCACACCGTATCTGGGGTCCTGGAGTTCCTATCCCTGATGCTGTGGACAGGCTGCAGTTCCCCAGAGAGTACCTCGTAGGGAGGGAATCAGAACCCCAAGCACATCCCCAGAATAACCTCTCCAGCAGTGTTGTGGCCAATATCCACCTTCAGTCGAAAAGAGGCCTTGCTGCTGAGCCAAACACCACCCTGTTCAGTGCTGGGAGAGACACAGGCCCAACTTGACCCCTTTACCCATCTGACCTCATCACCCATTGCTCTCCCATTGCTCACTCCACTAGGTCATACCAGCCTCCTTGCTTTTCCCTACAAGGCCAGACAAAGTGCTACCGCAGAGCAATTGGACATGCTGTTCCCTCTCCCTCAATCACTTTTGCTCCAAATATCTGCATGCCTCACTCCCTCAGGTCTTACTCAAAAGTCACTCCTCAGTGTGCTATCCCTGGCCATACTCTATAAAATGGCATGGCGACCCCCACCAGAACCATGGTTCCCTATCTCTCTCACCCTTCTTAGTTTTCTCCCCATCTAACAAACTACATTGTTTGTTTGTTTGTTGTTTCCCTTCCCTACTCCAATGGAAGCTCCAAAAGGACGGAGATGGCTAGCTGCCCTGCTCTGTGCCCGGTGCTTGGCACAGAGTAAACATTCAAATGTTGATTGACTGAGTAAAGGAACGAATGAATATGAGTGTCAGATGAAGGTCCATCAACCAGGCACACTAGAACAGGCTTGCCAGAGGCTAACCAACCCAATGCCATTCTTGATAAGTATTACAGGAGAGATTAAAAAATAAAAAAATAAAAAAATAAATCAGTTAATAATAATAATAATAATAATAATAAACAATAATAATAAAAATTCACAACAGGTAATACTGTAAGATGAGAAATCTGGAAACTTCCAGGAGGTGGCAGAAACTGAGCCAAACCATGAAGGATGGCCTCGATAATAATGGTAACGATAGCTGTCATTTACTGAACAGCTGTCATGCGGCAAGCACTATGTACAGTAACAATTATAAGAGCTAGGTAGCCTGACCAGGTGGTGGCGCAGTAGATAGAGCGTTGGACTGGGATGCGGAAGGACCCGGGTTCGAGACCCCGAGGTCGCCAGCTTGAGCGCGGGCTCATCTGGCTTGAGCAAAACGCTCACCAGCTTGGACCCAAGGTCGCTGGCTCCAGCAGGGGGTTACTCAGTCTGCTGAAGGCCCACGGTCAAGGCACATGTGAGAAAGCAATCAATGAACAACTAAGAAGTCGCAACGCGCAATGAGAAACTGATGATTGATGCTTCTCATCTCTCTCCATTCCTCTCTGTCTGTCCCTGTCTATCTCTGCCTCTGTAAAAAAAAAAAAAAAAAAAAAAAAGAGCTAGGTAATATTATGATTATTCCCATTTTACAGATTAGAAAACTGAGACCCATGGAGGTAGAGAAATTTGACCAAGTGAAACAAGCTAGTAAGAGGCTTCCGAACCTGAGCCCATGTAGCAGAGGCTACTGGTGCCCTGCCTTCATTCTCTTGTCCTCAACTTCCACCTTCTGGCCCTGAGGCCCTCTCTGGGGCCGACTCCAGTTGCAAAAGCCTTGTTTTAGCCTGGGCAAGCGGCCGGCTGGAAATGCCCACATCCCCGTGTTCCCAAACACAATGCCATGCGAGCTGCTAGCCCCAAGGACAGCAGGCAGAACCCCAGCAGCCAAAGCTTCTGAAGGGCCAGGCCTTCAAAAGTGGCTCTGGACAAGAAGAATTCAAAGGGAATAAAAATGTGAATCCCTAAATAGAGGCCAGACCTTGCCAGGGCCCATTCTCGGTAAGGAAGGTTTGTTATCTTATCGCCACCACCAGCTCCAACCACATCACATGTTAATAAAGGGGTTTGGAGGAAAGGTCAGAGTCCGCAGATGAGCCGGGGTTTAATCCAGACCCTTGAAGTTTTATCTGGAAACCCACATGATGCACTCCCAAGCCCCCTAGCCTCTCAGAAAGCTCTTGAAGATAAAGCCATCTATGTAGCCATGGGTCCTGCACACGCTCCCTCTGGGCCTGCTCCCTTTCTTAAGCCCAGGGGAGTGCTCTCAGCATTCTATACCTCAACAGAGCCACAAACCAGGGCAGAGACCCTCATGGGGTCCCCTCAGCAGAGGGAGAAATACAGCCAGGGAGAACAGAGTCTGATGGAGTGCAGAGATGGTAGAAGAGATAGAGGAGTTTGACTTGGGTGGATGCTTCCAGCTGGAGGCAGAAAAAAAAAGAGAACCCCCAACCTCAGCTCGTGGAAGGGGAGAATCCATCAAATATCCAGGGAGCACAGTGGAATCTTCACAGGCTTTGTTGCTGCAGAGATCTGGGTTCAAATCCTGACTCTCGCCATTTCCTGCCATGTGATAGAGGGCAAGGTACTGCACCTCTCTGAGCCTCGGTTTCCTTGTCTACAAACCAGGGACAGTGGGCCAGGACGCTGTGGGGATTGGCGGGGCCGGGGCCGGAAAGCCCTGGCCCAGTGCCTGCACCTACGAGGGGCTCCGCTCACATCGCTCACATTCTCTGACTCAGCTCCCCCCCCCCCCGTGCCCCCGCCGAGAACCTGCCACGTCCAGCAACGTGGGGAGAACGAGGATGCTCTTCTCCAGCTGCCAATGAGTGATGACGAAAGTAAATAATTAATCCTGGCTTGAAACCGGGCCATTGTTCTACTACAGACCTTAACTCTGTGAGAGAAGGATCCATTTGCCAATCCCCTGGGGATTGGAGCTCCAGAAATCTCTGGGCAGCCAGCTGCCCTCACTGACAAGTGACGCTGCCCCTTCCGGGTGCCAGGCACCGTGCTGAGAGCTCAGTGAGTGGATCCCAGCCCCGAGGGCAGAATTCGGGAAAGGGTTGCCCTCCCTCAGAGCCCCGCTGCCAGCCCCATGCCAAGCCAGCCAGGCCTCCCTCTCTGCTGTTACAAAGAAATTCTCCCACACAGGCAAGTCCCTTAAAATAGCCGTTTGGGTCTGAGCCATGAGGAAATGGAATAAAGCTGGTCGGGATGGGGCCTACCATGAAAGAGTTTACAAAGCAGTCACTTCAAACAGAAGGGACAATCCCTTCACGTTCAGTACCCTTAGGTGGGTGAGAGGCAGGCTTCCTCAACAAAGACTATTATTCCACAGGAGGACAATGCGTAGGGCAGGCAAAAGCCCCCACGACCCCAGAACAGGCCTGGAGCGGGACCAGCGTAGACGGCAGTCAGTGTGAAACAGGCACAGGCTGGGGCGGGGCCAGCGTAGACGGCAGTCAGTGTGAAACAGGCACAGGCTGGGGCGGGGCCAGCGTAGACAGCAGTCAGTGTGAAACAGGCACAGGCTGGGGCGGGGCCAAACACACCTGGCTTTGTACTGACTAACAATGCACCCTCAACTTTCTGGACCTCAGTCTCCCCGTGAGTAGAGTGGGGCTTAAAAATGCATACCTTCAGGGCTGTGTCAAGATCAGAGATTATAAGTAAAAGGCCTGACTGTCCTGGCAGAAAATAGGAATTCAATACGTGGCAGCCCTCTGATGATGGTGCTCAGGTAAGACAGGTCAAAGTCTCCTTTATTACCTTGAGTGAGAATATTCCCGGAAAAAGGAAAACGACGGCTTTCTACCAACAGACCAGTCCACACCCACGTAATCCCTTACCCTCCCCCCATGTATATACATCCCCCTGGCATACTCCCCTGGTACACCCCCACCCATACGCTACCAGCATTGGGTACCACCCCCACCTCGTTCTCCTTGGAGTTACAGTCAGATCTGATAAGAGTGATGATTTTTGCCAGGTCTGAAGTTCACGATCTAGGGATCCCAGAGGCAGGTTAGAGGGCGCCCCACACATTCCACTGCATAATTCATGCTGCAGCGACACACACACACACACACACACACACACACACACACACACACACACAGGAAGGGATTCCGCCCCCACCCCACATGCACCTCCACCCCGGCTTGGGGAGGGTGGCTTCCTCACCAGCCAAAGGGAAATGACAGCAAAGGGCCAGAGAAAGCAGCCCAGTGGAGGAGCAGAAAGCACAGCTGTTTCCCCTTTGCTAACTCAGCCTCCAGGCTTGTCCCTTCCTCCCCTCAGGTAACAGCAGGCAGAGAAGGGACTGGACAGAGATCTGTGTCTTCCCATTCACAAAAATGATAGGCTCGGAAAGCAGCAAGTGTAAGTCCCAGGGTAGTTTTCTTGGAGCCACACTCAGGACTAAAGTGATCCCGGGAAGGGCACCAGGAACAACTCCTTTTTGTAAAATATCCCCTTCCCCAAACGATTAAGAAACAACATTGAGTGGCTTAGGAATCATTCCTTCACACAACTATTTTCTCTGGGCTTGGCACTTATCAAAGCATCTCTCCCACCCACCCTCTCCTCTGCAAGGCAGGCCGGAAAGGAAGCAATCAGCCCATTTTCCAGATGGGCAAATGGAGATCAGGACGGGGAAGGTGACACCAGCCAAGCCTCGGGTGGAATCGCCTTGGGGTTCAGTCTCCCAGGTATATCAGGTGATTAAGGGGCTGTGAGGTTTCTGTGTTGACAGGGCAGGCACCTCTCTACATGCGGCTTATTGGCTGTGTGGCGTTTGGCAAACCATTTATGCTCCGTGGGCCCCAGTATCCTGGCCTGGACAGCGTGGAGGCCAGCGGTAAAGACACATTCAAGGGCAGTTTTGAGTGTTTCCATGAAACTCTGAGCCCGGAGAAAGCATTCAGAAACGTTAGCTATTGCTTTTAGCATTGCATTTTCCCTAAATAATCGGGCTCACTGGAGAGTCTGGGAGCGTGGCGAGGGTTAAATACAGGAAGACGTAGTTGAAGCACTGTGTTTAAAAGTAAAACAAGTTCAGAGAGATGTTGAGGGAGAAGGCAACATTAGCCGGACTGTTTCAGGTAACGCTGAGACTTCAAAGACATCATGGGCCCCCAGAAAGCTGTTCAGTATCAGCCCCCAGACCCTGCAAGGATCAGGGTTTCCTCCCTCTTGCCCGTGGGGTGCTGCAGTGGCCGCCGTGTCTGGGAATGTGGATGGAGAGCACTCCCTGTGACATTCAGCGGCTGCACAGGCTCCGCCACCCCTCCACCAGCCGGGGCCCTCTGCCAGCCGGGGTCCTCCGCCAGCCGGGGCCCTCCTCCAGCTGGGGCTCTCTGCCAGCCGGGGTCCTCCACCGTGAGGCAACGCAAGGCCCCAAGCACAGCCATGCCTCACGCCTGCTGCTCCCCTTCTCCTCCTCCTCCACACCCTCCCTTCGAAAGACCCCCGGGGTGCAATCATCTTTTATGAGGCGGCCTGACCCCTCCAAGTCAGACCTGTAAACAGAGAGGACCTGGGCTCTAGCTGCCAACCCGAGTCCCCGGTGCAGAACTGGAAAAAGGTTCCAGTCCTGCTCCAGCTCTGTCCCGGCCATGGCTGCAGGAACAACCCGAGGGCCAGCACTGGAATGCACCAAAAGGACCCCATCGTGACAGTCTGCTCCCCTGACCCCACAAGCCTTGAGAGAAAGGGAAGGTTCAGAGGTGTCCACACAATAAACCGAATTCCCGCAGCTGGCACTCGAGGCTGTCAGAAGCGGGCCTGGCCTCTCCTGCACCCCTCTCCCCCCGTGGGTTCTGTCTGTAGTTTCCTTGTGAGGCCCACCTCCAGCACCTGCGCTTTTCCCTCCTTGGAATGCCCTTCTCTCTTCTCCCTCCTGAATCCTCCTCCTTGCCGTCATATCCTAGGGACTCCTCACGGCTTCTCAGGAAGCCTGCCGTCTCCAGCCCAGCTTCCCTGAAACTCAGTTCCCAGCAAGCCCTCTGCCTCTGAACTTGATTATTATGTCAGATACCTATGTTGTGCTTAATCCATGCCAGGTACAGTTCTAAACTCTTCATGTTTATTAATTTAGTAATCCTCGCCACAACCCTATGCTGAGGGCCTGCTTTCCACTCATTTGTTTGTTTGTTTGTTTACAGGTGAGGAAAATGAGACACAGGGTTATCAGTACCTTGCTCTGGGTCCCCTGGCAGTAAGTGGTGGAGACAGGATTCCAGCCCAGGGGCACCAGAGCCCAGGTGTTCTCTGCCCACGCGGACTTCCAGATGCATGTCATCCCAGGTGCTGCCTAGACTCCTCAGTTACTGCCATGCCCCCCTTACTGACTGCTCTACTAGGGAAGACAGCGACAAGTTCACAGACGTGGGTGTCAGAGACCAAAGTGAGGATCCCAGCTTTGCCACTGAGTTACCCTGAGGAAGAGTCACATAAACTCTCTGGGCCTCAATTTCCACATAGGTAAAGTGGGGATAAAAACCTCACGTGGGCCTGACCAGGCAGTGGTGCAGTGGATAGATCGTCGGACTGGAATGCGGAAGGACCCAGGTTCGAGACCCCTGAGGTCGCCAGCTTGAGCACTGACTCATCTGGTTTGAGCAAAGCTCACCAGTTTGGACCCAGGGTCGCTGGCTCCAGCAAGGAGTACTCTGTCTGCTGTAGCCCCCCGGTCAAGGCACATATGAGAAAGCAATCAATGAACAACTAAGAAGTCGCAACGCGCAACGAAAAACTAATGATTGATGCTTCTCATCTCTCTCCATTCCTGTCTGTCTGTCCCTATCTATCCCTCTCTCTGACTCTCTTTCTGTCTCTGTAAAAAACAAAAAACAAAACAACAACAACAAAAAACCTCACGTGGTTGTTAGGAAGGTCCAATAAGATCACCTCTAAAAAGGTACATTTTGCACTGCCTGGCACGTAGTAGGTGCGTATATGTAAGTATATATAAGTTCTTGCCCTTCTCGCCTCACTGTGCGTCTTATCCTCGCTGGACTCTGCTCAGCAACTCTGTTGATGTAGTAACTTGCCTGGCGGTTACTCAGGGGCATGCGGGCAGCCTTCTGATGGCTCACACTCCCGCCCTCCTTTCTAAGGCTCCTGACCTCTCCGTTCACCTGCCTTCCTATGACAGACTTGACTGCAGGTAGCAGCTGCGAGAAATCACACATAGCTCTGGGAATCCACTCTTGAAATGCTAGCCACCCTACTGGATGTTTCCATTGTTTTTGGCAATTGCCAGGGCAGAGTAAACCTCTGGCCCTTGCTCAGAACCTATGTCTGAAGCCAGAATCTCCACCTCATTTCCCACACACACCCCTTGCCCTTCCTGTTCCTTGGATCCCTGTCCTAATCCATTATCCCTTTCCTGGATTCTCAGAACTCAGCAGGAGTAAAACGTAACTACCATATGTATAATGCTATTATTTGTTTTATTTCGTTCAATCAAGAGGCAAAAGAGAACAGAGTTGCCTATTAGACATTTTCTGGCTAAGAAAGAGCCTGGTCAGTGACTCAAGCTGAGGAAATTAGAAGGCAATTTCCAGGGGACTGCTGTGCAAACCCAAAGTCAGAAGTCCTAACAACGCTCCTCTAATTCAGAGCCTCCACTGGCCATTAACTCATGCTGGCCCCGGAACATCTCTTTGGAAAATGCAGCAGCTGGCACTTATATTTCTGGAACTGGAACCAGTCTCCTATGACATCAAATAGGTTTATTTTTCCCTTCCCTTCCCCTCCCCTTCGCCTGCCACCACACACAGTGATTCCAATCCTGATCTGTACCCCCGCAAACCCTCACTCAGCTCTAAAAAGGGCTATGATAAATGGCTGGTTGTGCTCCCTGCTCCAACGGCCTTGAAGGATGTGGTTGGTTGTTCCATAAGTAGGGAGCCTTGTCAGACCTGTGAATCACCCCTAGATCATTTCCCTTCTTGGAGAAGGGGAAGAAACTGTTCTCTGGTGCTGACCTTGGGGCTAGGATCGTATTTGACCTTGCCCTTCCCTGGAGCACCCCTCTACTGCTTTACCCCAGTTCGGGTTCTCTCCCAACTGACCGGGAAGCCATCCCTAGCTCAGCTGCAGGAAGCCCTCCAGGTCTGAACAGCTGCCCCTTGCTTATGTGTTCCTCTTGTACGTTGGGTGTTTTCCACAGGGCATGTAGCCCAATTTCCCAGCAGATTATGAACAGCTGGGCCTCCCTTTTTTGCCTCAATCTTTCCTTTTCTCTCAGCTTCACCTATCAGCTCCTAAATGTACTCCAGTGTTTTGGTGAACAGGAACACTCGATGGAAACTAGCATATGTTGAGTGCTCGTGACGGGGTCCAGGTACCAAATAGAAGCTTTACCCAAATTATCTCAGATCAATTTCCCCAAAGCTCTGTGAGTGTACAGGTGAGGAAACTGAGGCCCAGGGTGGCTGGCTCCAGCTTGTACAACTAGAAAGAGCCAGAGGCGGGATTCAAACCCTGATCTGGCCAACACCACTCATCCCCTAATGAAACAGGCCCTGAGAAGACCTTTCCATGCCACAGCTGCACATCCTCCCTCCTGTGGGGCTGGATCCACAGGCTAAGGGCCTGGAGGAAAACTGAAAGGCTGAGAAATAACAGGTCTGGGGCCAATTCCTAAAGATGTAGCTCCCAAGACAAAAATCTGTAATGATCTAAACACACAGAGAATATGTTATTTCCGCTGTGTCAATTCTTCATTTATCATCTCAAAAGTATCACTGGGGCCCAGCTGTCATCCTGGATTTGCTCCACTCCTCATGCCTCATGGTGACTGTCCTCCATGGCACGAGGTGAACGTCCCACACAAGGAGGCAGTCCTCAAACACCACCCTGCGTTGCTCTCTTGCTGCTGTGCAGGCCTGAGGTTGGTCTCCCCAGCCAGACTCCAAATGAAGGGAAGGGCCCCATTTTAAGTGCATTCCCCCCTTTGGAGGTAAACTGACCTGACTTTACTCTGATCTGCCTTAACTAACTAGGAGACCCTGAGCAATCTCTAACTTCTCCAAGACTCAGTTAACTCATCTGTATAAAGGCATCAAAGAACCAACCCCATGTTAGGGTACACTCAATGAATGGTAGAAATCACATGAACTCATGCACGTGAAGCACCATCAATAGCAAATGCTAACACTGGCTGGCTATTATTTCATTCCCATAGAGTCGAGGATCAGAGCACTCATGACTAGTATTTGTCCGAATTCAACAATTAGGAAAGGAAACGACAGTGAGAGCACAATGTCTCCCAAATCCAAACAAATAAATCCTTGTTTGTTTTAGATAAACAAGCTTCTCTCCACAACCACATGACTTGACCTACATCTACACATGCCTGTGAGTGTGAAGAATTCTGTGGACCTGGACCCATATTCGTGTGGAAAACCTGTAAATGAAGACATATGCAGTTTTCACCCAACATCATCAGGATCATTTTAAACTCAAGTGGTCTGGGGCCAAAGCCAGTGTACCTAAGGTCTCTCCAGTGGCAGGCAGCTCCTATAAGCTAATAGAGGAGCCCGACTCCATGCCAGGGAGCCCGGCCTAAGCAGCAGCTGCCCACCCTCCCCTAACTCCACCCTGAGCAGGGGCCTGGCAGAGACGAAGGCAGCCAGGGGCTGACAGCACCATCCAGATGATGGAGACCACATGCCTGCCTTTCATAAACAGACCGAAAGCACAAGACCCTCAGTGTCCAGGCAGCTCCCCTCAGCCTGGGGAAGAGCGCGCCCTTCGCTGGGTGTCCTGAGAGGACCTCTGCGTTGTGTTCCCAGCGTTCTGCAGGCAGCAGAGCCCCTCCTGCTTGGGCCCCAGGCCTCTCATCAGCTCCCTCTGGCTAACACGCATGTCCCATAAAACCTCTCTGCTCTGCAATTTGCCAAAACACAAACTCAGATTCACCATCCGTGGAGGAGAGGTGGGAAGAAGGTATGTTTCTCCAGCCCAGAGCCTTCCAGAACATATGTGACTTGGGCACAGTGTGTCCTGCTAGCGACCCGCACCAGAGTGCCTCACCCAAACACTTCACCTTCTGGTGTACGGAGTCCACCGTGCAAGGGCCAAGAAAAAAGGAAATCCTAAGCCTCAGAGGCACAGCCCCCACCCCAACATGCTCTTCCTGCTTCTGGGGACCCCACCTACACTTTCTATTACTCGTCACCCTCTCTTTAAACACTATGCATTTATGTCCCGAATATGTGAGGAACCGTTTGCTACCATCAGGTATTTGTCTTCCTGGTCAACCCCAACTAGATTTCGGACACTTCAATGAACAAAACCCACACCACACACAAAAGACCATTAGACCCAGGTGCTATGCTGCAAGTGACTTGATCCCCTCTGGTTCTCAGTGTCCTCATCTGTAAAATGATGGGTCCAGCCTAGTAAGTCCTCAGGCCCCCGCCAGCTCCACAGTTTCACAACATGTAACACTTTCTCCTTGAACTGTTTTCCACCACATTCGTTCATGGCTCTATAGGATACCATCTGTTCAGTGACATCATTCCCTGCCCCAAACATAATGTCGATTTTTACACGGGAAGCAGAGATGTCCTGGGAAACATTTTTGTCTGTAAAAAGGGAGGAAATGATCATTTCAAGGGAATTGGACAAGACTTCTTTTGTATTTTTCACATAAAACAAGTTATTATCAATCTTAAAACCCAAAATCTTTCTTCCTTTTTGCCAGACCATTAATAGCTGCTTTTCAAAAGTGCTTTCTCAGTCAGAATCTCACCAAAAATAAGCTACCATTTAATGACTGCCTGTTATGGGCCAGGAACTGGGCTAAGGCTCTGCATGGATGATTTCATTTAATTCTCCCAACAACCCTATGAGATGGGTACTATTATTATCCTCACTATAAAAATGAGGAAACTGAAGCCCACAGAAGTTAAGTAACTCGCCCAATGTTACTTAGAGCCCCAGCACTGAATCACCCCCTCAACACTCTGCAGGGGGTCCTTGGTCGCATTAGCAACACTCCTGGCCTGTTGCCAGTATGTCCTACATCTGTAATCTTGGACATTATTTATCAGATTGGTAAAATTTGATGTTTTACCTTAAATCCAGAGTTGGAAAAGTACCAGCCTGAGTCTCAGAGTAGAGAGTGCCATCTGTTGAAAGCAGTGCCAATCTTAACCCGGGACTAGAAAAAGGACCCCTAACAGCCTGCAACGTTTGAGAAAAAAAGTTAGGAAGGCTGACTTGATCATAAGCACTGGGATGTACAAATGGACATCGCCACCTGAGCAGGATGACCACCTGGTGACCCAAGTCCTCTAAAAAAGCGTTCTTGAAAAGCAGCGGAAGTTGCCTGCTAAGCCTAATAATGCAAAAGGAACAACTCTACAACCATGTCAGGGAATGTCCCCCCTGGGCACCCACCTCTCTGTCTAGTCAGGAACCAGCCCCTCGGTTTACCTGGTTTACCTCTTCCCCAACCTGAGCTCAGCCCCATTTGCTCCCATAAGAAACCCAAAGTTCAGAGCTAAGGGTGACAAAGGCAGAAAGAGTCCCCTGCAGCTGACATTAGCATAAACCCCAGTTCCCTTCCAAGGGGGAAATAAAAGGCATTTCAAATGTGCAGTCTAGGGCAGCAACCAACAGCCTGTTTTAATTGTTAAAATTAATGCTTTGAGCAGTCTAAATGTCCTGCTAAAGCAGTCCTTTAAGTGCTTAATTTGCAAATAAGATGCAGTCCTGCTTTGGATGCCCGGCTGTCGGTCCCTTCCATCTCAAGTGCAGGCGCACTGACTGCTCAGTCGGAGTCCTCAGGCGTCAAGGACACCGAGTTTACTTCCTAAGGTGAGAAGGATGGGAAGACAGGACTGGCTGAGATGAAAGGAGGCCATGTCACACAGACTCCCAAGCTCGAGTCAATCAACCTTAGTCCTTTCTCATTAAGTTTGGGGAAGAAAGGGGGAGGGGCCGCTGTTCCTCGGAGACCACAGCAAACATTTGCCTCCTCGTGTCTGGAGATGGAGCATCACTCCAGAGGAAATGAACCCGGTTAAGGGTCACGTCCAGAGTAGGGATAAAAGGAAAAGCCACAATTCTCCTCACACCGACAAACACAATGATTTTAAGAAGAAAATCAAAGCTCAGGGCAGAGGGTGGAGGTGGGGCAGGGGGCGCGGCGGCTCCCTCTGCCCCCCAGACCCAGGTCTAGGAGGCAGAAAGGGGAGCGCGAGGCTTCCGTCCCCAAGGCGAGCCCCAGAAGGCATCCTGGTCTGTGTAAGCGAGAGCGACCCGAGCCCCCAGGGAGGGCCGCGAAGATGCTCTCGCCCAATAGAGCTTCTCAATGAGGGTTTGACCAACGTTCCCCCACCACCCATCAACGCTCAGGCGGACAGATGACTTCACCATTGTAACAGACAAGGGCAACCACTTGCCAATTCCAAAGCCAAAAAGAAAACGCGGGGCTGGGGGAGGCAGCGAGTGGAGGGAGAATAGAAAAGACTTTCCTGGAGATCACAGCTTGCAGAGAAACTCCACAGCGAGGGCTGCCCAGTGGGCACTTAGCTCCGAGACTCAACAGCGGAGAGGGGCGAGGGACCACCCGGGGTCCCTGGCCAGACCTCCGCAGAGCTGTCTGGGGCAGTACTCACATAGTGCTTGGAGGGGTTCCTCCGCTTCTCCACATCCACCACGGTGGCATCTTGCACGCAGTAGGCGAGCATCTTCTCCCACAAAGCGAGTAGCGCCCCCCGGCGACGTCACCTTCTCATCCCGGCCGGGCTGTGGTTCTTTCTCTCCTGCTTCCCAGGTCCCTGGGGCCACCCAGCCACTTCGGCCCCGCGCGCCGCTGCCCCGGCTCCAGGCGCCCACAGGTACGGCACCGGGACGGGGGCGGTCCCGGAGGGCACGCCGGCTCCGTGCGCCCGGGGCGGCTCCCCTTGGGCCTGCCGCGCTCCCCTTCCCTCCCGCGCCGCCGCCGCCGCCGCCGCTCTCCGGCTCGTCCGCCCGCTGTCTCCGCCGCCGCCCGGTGGGTCCGGCGGGAACTGGCGGAGCAGGGGAGGGGCGGGGGTGTGTCCCGCCGGGGCGGGGACCCCGGAGCCTGCTGTCAGCGCGCTGGGGAGGGGCAGGCGGCGCCCCCTCGCCGTGCTCCGGCAACGGGGGGCTCGCGCAGGCGGAGGCTGTGGGCGCTGGAGGCGGAGGCAGGGCCGGGCAGGCGAGGAAGGGAAGGGAGGGGAGGGGAGAGAAGAGAGGCGAAGCGCGCGGGGAGGGGCTCCAGGCCTGGGGGAGGGGCTCGGGGAACCGGGGAGGGGGCTGCCGCCCAGCCCGAGAGACCGCGGCGGGCCGGCGCGTCCCCACCGACCCCAGAGGGCAGTCGGCGGCCTGGCGCGGCCTTGGGCTACTTTGCGGGGCTCAGAAACTCTGGGTGGCTTCCGAGGGAGGAGGGGCCGGGGGGGGGGGCGTTGTGAAGCCAGCGCGCCCCCAACCTGGTTTTAGTCTTGGAGCGGGTTTGTGTCTTTTTGTCCCCCCACTTTTACGTATCCCTCTCATTCCTATACCCCAGATCTCTTTAATGAAATATAGTTTATTACCCTGCTGTTACTCCCCAGGCCTCCCGAGGAAGAGACAGGAATGGGGAAGGGGCCCTCTATTAAATCCTTCAAGCCTGAGCCTCTTCTAATAAACCACCTGCCCCCCACCCCTGCGGGTCACAAAGGATGAATTCTCCCGGGAAATGTGATCGATCCGCTGCTTGAATTGTCCACTGATCTGGGCCTCTGTAACTAACCTGTGATATCATTTACCAGTAAGGTTACAAGACTCTGCAGAACACCACTGCCTTAAGCCCAGGGCTCCCCTGGGACCCTCCTCCAGCGGGGGAGGAAAGAAGGGAGCACACAATGGTGGGAAAATGCACTGGCTTGGGGGCCAGCTCATCATTGCCCCAGGCTCTGGCTTTCTCACAACCTCTCCTTCAGGCATGGAAAACTGACTTTCCAAGCCACTTGTCTGTCCCTGGACCCAGAGCACAATTACAATTTAATTCAATTTACACCCCCCCCCCCATCTACTTCAACATTTTTTCCCATTCTAGTTTCAAACATATTTAAAGAGATAGTGTAGTGTTTTCACAATGAATCTTATTGCTTCACAATCACAATACAGCTTTGTGACTATGGACCAAGGTGAAACATCTGAAATGGGGCAAAGAATTTTATGCCCTTGTTCTAGTAATATATTCTCCTCTGCACTGTCAGAACCCATGTACCAATCTAAGGCTTTATTCACACGTTTGCTTGCTACAGAGTCCCACACTGTTCCTCCCTCTGTACGGAGGGGTGCTAGAACACCAAGCGATGCCCCTATCTGAATATCTGACCTTGAGTAAATATACTGCTCACAAAAATTAGGGGATATTTCAAAATGAATATGAAGCTATAAAATATCCCCTAATTTTTGTGAGCAGAATATTTAGTCACCTTAATGTTCTCATTTGAAAAATGTGGAAGCTGAACAAGATGGTCTTTTAAGATTCTTTCCTATATATATTCCATGCTCCCCTGCTATCCTAGTGATTCAGTGCTTGACTACAAGGTGATGGCCTTCTTCCAGACTAAGAAACTCCAGACAAACTGACATCTCCTAAATTGAGTCTCCAAGCACAGCTTGAATGCTTTCAACTCCCTCTGAGCTCTCAAATTACCTCACCTGGAGGGAGCAACTGAGTGCCAACCCTCACTCCAACCCCATGGTGCCAGGTCTCTGGGGATTAGTTGAGCAGAAGTTATTTATACCTGTGGGAGAAAATCTCTTTTCCTTCCTGGGGCCGTATGCCCAAGAGGCTTTAAGTATGAAATGGTACAGCCTCTCCCTTCTTCCTGGGTACGTTTCAAACTCTTTTTTCCCAACAGTGACTTAAGCCTTCTAGCTCTTCTACACAATATCTACTGATCACCTGCATCACATGTGCCTGACATGATCCAGAAATGATTGAGACCAGTTGAAGTCTCCTTGGAGACCAGGCTTTGTTTCATTCGTTCAAACCCCCAGCATGCCTGGCACATAGTAGGTACACTGGGTGGCCTATATTGAAAGGATCAGCTCAAGGAGCTAATAGTGCTGGAGAGGACCAGGTAAACCCTTATTCTGTCATCCTCATTGGGTATGACTCCAATCTAAGGACCTTGTATGAATTCAAATGACAAAATATAATCATAAAAGTACCAAAAGAAAAAAATGAGGATAAAGGGAAAGGGACCCAAAATAAAGATGCACACTGACTGATACATAAAAATCTAATTTTTCAACCACATAACTGTAGGATGTTTAGAACCAAAGACTTTTTTTCCAACTGGAAGGGACCAGAGAGGTAATTTACTCCCTTAATTTGACAGAGAAGCAAATTGAAGCCTAGAGAAACTAAGCAGGTTGCCTGACGCCACACAACAAGGTGGTCCCAGACCAGCCGTCTGTCCACCAACACGCTCATGAGCCTATTCACAGGCAAGAAGAGTTCATTTAAAGAGCATGCTTTGCGGACCTATAAACACCTACAGATCCAGCACGTTGCTGTCCTGTTAACTCAGGGTTCCTCTTTCCAGTTCTCCATTCACACAAGCATCAGACACTCTCTGGAGACCTCCATGAAGTAGAACAGTCCTCAAGGGCGGGGACCATGTATGTGTCTCCATGGAGGTCTGTGCACATGCAAATCCTATCCGCTCCTTATATGCAGAGCCCACCCGCCTCCTCTCCCATGTAGTTTTCATGACCACCCCAAAGAACATATACAGGAAAGCATTGGAAACAGTAATGCTAAACAAGTCATAGTATATATAATTCTCTTCTTCCTCATCAGAAGGTCTATAGCAATTGCAATTCATTCGTTTGGCTATTAGCCATACATTGCCTTGTGATGGCTCAGCCGCTACTGTATCGAACGCTTATTGACATCTTTAATTGTTCTTGAACTTTGCTTTGCTCAGGTTGTGCCTTCTAAACCTGTAAGAAGCCAGTGAGGATCTTGAGGACTGTGAACTTAGGCTCTGGCACCATCCTTTCCCTCTCCACACATTTTCAAATTTCTGGGATCTCAACAGATATTTGTAGGTGCTGCTGATAAAAGTAATGTCAAGCCAGGGCACACAGAAGCGCCTTATCTGTTTCTCCATACTTCCCCCTCTCCTTGCTCTCTCTCTCTCTCTCTTTCCCTCCCGCAGCCAAGGCTCCATTGGAGCAAAGTTGGCCCAGGGGCTGAAGATGGCTCCATGGCCTCCACCTCAGGCGCTAGAATGGGTTCCAGTTGCAACGAAGCAATGCCCCAGATGGGCAGAGCATCGCCCCTTAGTGGGCATGCCAGGTGGGCGCATGCTGGAGTCTGTCTCTCTGCCTCCCTGCTTCTCACTTCAGAAAAATACAAAATAAACAAACAAACAAATAAATAATGATAAAAGAATTCATTTAGTTAACAATCAACATTTGTTTTCAAGTTAAATAAAAGGAATTATTCGATGATTTTATATTTTTTTACTTCTCAAACAATTGTGTAATTGCATTGCTAAGTCTCTGGATTGCTGACAATTGATCGTATTTAATAAGCTGGCCATTTCTTTTCATTAAGTAAGTGGATTTACTCATTGTGTTTCCTTGAACTGACCACTTATTTCAGTTACTTAATTTGATTATATGTGTTTGTATCACTAAACTTTCAAATTCATTAATTTGTTGAAAATTCAAAAAAAAAATAGTGATGTCAAATGAACAGTTTTGGAGCAGGACTTACCCAGCCTGGGTTCTAGCTCTGCTCAAACCAGCCTTGTGATCTTGCAGTCACTTCCCACATCTGAGTCTCTGGTGATCTTTCTGGTCCCTTCCATGCTCTAGCATAGTGGATAACTATTCCATAAAGTGAGGTCTATCTAACTGGACTATTACCCTGAGATGTGCAAACTTGAGTGAAATTTGGGGCCCCCTCCTGGCCAAAGTAGTTTTAGCATCTTTAACACCAGCAGCTGGCCCCAGTTGTATCCCTCTCAGTCCCTGGCTGACCTATGGTAGAGACATGCAGGGGGGCCTGGCACAGATAACCTGCTAATTTCTAAACTATATGCAGTCCAGGGTGCTCATGCTTCTGTCTTCTTTTCTTTCTTCTTTCCTTTCTCTGTCTCAGTCTCTCTCTTTCAGATCAGCCCCAATAGACATGTACGGGAGTGTCTTGAGAAAGGTCCCTCCTATATTTGGAGAGTAGACAGCGAGGCCAACTTCCATTCTCCCCAGAGGGAAGTATCGCTGGCCAGACTCCTCTTCTTGGTTGCTGGGGAATGAGAACAGGATGAGGCCCCAGAACTGCCCTGTGTGCTGAGCCCCACTGTTCACTAATTAGGGCCGTAATAATACCCCCCCCCTTTCTCCTTCTGCCACCTCTCTCTGACTCCCTAAATGGTTAGATCATCAGCAAAATCTCAACAGATTTCTGTACACGGTGCTTTGAGTCTGCACCTCCTGTGTTAGCCTTGACTCTGGTGAGGGTCATTATGCAACAGATTTTTTATAAAATAGAAACAAATGAAATTTCAGCCTTACCAAATGACTATGGTCTGGAATAACAGGGGGAAATCTGGTGACATGCATGGCCAAAGAGGCCAAGGGCACCCTTAGTTTTACAGAGGAAAAAATATAACTCTAGCCTGCATCCCTAACACTGACCAGACATCTGGTCCCCAAACTAGTACATTGTGTTTTAAGATCTTCAGGGATGAGAGGGAGGATGGTTCATACCATCTCTCTCAACTACTACACACACTTTCAAGTGTATCCCTGCCTGGATCAGTCTGCATAGTTTCTGCATAGTTTCATTGTAACCACAAGCGACTCTAGATTTTCTTTTTCAAAATCCCCGGGATTTTCCAGAAACCAGCAAACTCTGAGTTGGCCACTGAATGACAAAAAGAACAGAAAAAAAAAAAATCCTTTGGGGAATTCAAAGGAGTTCCTTTAAATAGCCCGAAGCTACAACCCAAACAATCCAAAATGAGTCTGGTTTTAGCTTAACATCCCCCCCCACACACACCCTTTTTATTTTTCAGTTCTCTATTCTGAAATGTCATAGAAATTACTGGGTTTTTGTCCTCTTTGAATGCATATGTCTATTTCAGGTGAAAGATTCAAGACTCTCAAAGTCAAGTCTGCCTCCGGCCCACATCCTGTCCTCTCTGTTTCAAGCAGAAGGTACCCCATCCTTGGTTCCTTTACTACCCAATAGGCTAGAGAAGGCAGAGGAAGCCGCAGTAGGATGAGTTTGCCCATGTAGGTGAAATGCTGGGATTTGGACGAACATCAAAAAGGTATTGCCGCCTGACCTGTGGTGGCGCAGTGGGATAAAGTATTGACCTGGAACACTGAGGTCGCCGGTTCAAAACCTTGGGCTTGCCTGGTCAAGGTACATATGGGAGTTGATGCTTCCTGCTCCTCCCCCTTCTCTCTCTGTCTCTCTCTCACCCCTCTCTCTCTAAAAAGGTATTGCCCTAGGCAGATTTACTATGGTCACTTTGATGAATCTTATAATACAGTCGTCCCTCGCCAGATCGCAGTTCACTTTTCGTGGCCTCACTGTATTGTGGATTTTTAAATTGTATTATATATTTCTAATTTTGTATTGCAGATTTTTCGCTATATCATGGCATTTTGTGGTATATAGATATTTTTATATATTTATCATTTCAATTATTTTTGTGGTAAAGTAAGGATTTTCTAGCCTAAAAAATTAAAAGTGTTTGTAAGAGTGAGGGAAAGGTTAATAACAGTGTGGGGAAAGGTTTATAAGAGTGTGGGGAGGGTTCATAAAGCCTTAAATATATATATATATAAATAAAATAAATATAAGGTTGCTACTTCGCGGATTTTTGCCTATCATGGGGGGTTCTGGAATCTAACCCCCGCGACAGATGGGGGACCACTGTATATGAATAATGTATGTCTTGGTTGAGACACTTTGGTTTACAAATATGTACTAGAAATTGAGCTGAACCAGCTAAAAAAGGAGAGGGGCTTTATTTCCAACACAGAATGATATCTTCTGATCCACAGGTATCTGGGCTTCTTGGAGTAGAGCCAATAAGTAGCATATCTTTGAGAACTTGATGGTTTTCGCCACTTCTTATCTCTGCTTAGCACTCTGTGTCTGTTTCATTCTCCTTACCTGTAGACTGTTTTTCTGTGCTTCTTCACCCATGTACAAGGGATCCCCAGCCATCCAAGTATCCAGCAGTCCCTCAATTCCCACATACCTGACTCTCTCTGCTGTCTCTGGAGTCCAGATCCTAGTTCCCAGGACAAAGGGTCAAGTGTCTGCCCTGACCCAATTAATTATCATGGATAGAGTCATGGAGTTAGTACAATGTAACTTTTTTTTTTTTTTTTTTTGTAACAGAGAGAGAGAGGAACACATAGGGACAGACAGGAAGGGAGAGAGATGAGAAGCATCAATTCTTTGTTGCGACACCTTGGTTGTTCATTGATTGCTTTCTCATATGTGCCTTGATTGGGGGGCTACAGCAGACCGAGTAACCCCTTGCTCAAGTCAGCGACCTTGGGCTCAAGCTGATGAGCCTTGCTCAAACCGGATGAGCCCGCGCTCAAGCCGGCGACCTTGGGGTTTTGAACCTGGGTCCTCTGCGTCCTAGTCCGATGCTCTGTGGGCAGACCAAATGAAACTATTATAAATCAGCTCATTGGGTTGTAAAATTAATTCTAAGAAAGAGGGTTTGTGGCCCACACACCCCAAAATATATGTACTAAATTATTGTTTACTCTGTCAAGTTTACTGTGTTTATTTATTCACTCAATGAATATTTGTTAAGTTATAACATGTGTTCCCCACTGTGCTAGCAATTGGAGATATACTTGGGGCTATTCCTTGCCCTCAAGGAGTTAGTTATATTACCTTTGGAGAAAATAGACACTTTTTTATTTTTTATCAAATTGATTTTAGTGAGAGAGGAGGAGTGAGAGAGAAAGAGACAGGAACATCGAGCTGTTCCTGTATGTGCCCTGACCAGGGATTAAACCGGCAACTTCTGTGCTTTGCAACAACTGAGCTATCTGTCCAGGGCATTAAAAATCATACAAAAAAATGTAAAATTATAATTGTGACAAATATTATCAGGGTGGGGCAAACATATACTAAAATATAAATGATGTTGGGAATGTCAAGTTTTACATTTTTAAAATTCATGTCTTTAAAAATTCTATAGTGCATGTGTACTTCTATAATAAAAGTGTTGTTTGGTCCTTTTTTTTTTTTTTTTTAAGCAAGAGGAGGGGAGATAGTGAGGCTGGGACCAGGATCCACCTAGTAACCCTGTCTGGGGCTGTTTGAGTATGGAGCTATTTTTAGTGCCTGAGGCCAAAGCGCTCAAACCAACCAAGCTATACTCAGTATCTGTGCCGTGCTTGAATCAACTGAGCCCCTAGCTGTGGGAAGGGAAGAGGGAGAGCAGGGGGAGAGGGTGGGGGAGAGAAGCAGATGATTGCTTCTCCCGTGTGTCCTGACTGGGAATCAAACCTGTGACGTCCATACACTGGGCCAAGGCTCTATCCACTGAGCAACTGGCCAGGGCCGGTCTTTTTTTTTTTTTTTTAATTCACATTTTAAAAGCATCACTGTGGTCCTCTGGTGAAGGGGCCTGGTGAATGAGGGGACCAATAGATGTTCTGCAGTGGAATATGAGGTGGCAACAGGTTGGACTAGGATGATGGTCTTGGGTGGAGCAAAGGGAACTTGAGAATGTAGAGAGACCTCTGTTTGGTGACATCAGTCAGGGAGGAAAATGGAGGTGCTGAGGACAACTGTAGGTCCTTGGTCTGCATAACTAGGAACATGGTGGTGCTACTCAGTTTTCTCATTTTTTTAGTCTGTAATATACTGTATAGGGCTGATCTAGTCAGTATCAAAAGTTGTTTTTAGCTATAATAAAGATCATGATAACAATATAGTGACAATGATTGTTACTGTTACTATTATTACAACTATACTGTAATTAGTAATATCAACAATTTTTTTATTAAGCCCCTTCTGTGTGTTGTGCTAGGGATTGTGCTGTGTAATCGCTCTGCTTATGTTTATGTCACAAACAGGAATTCAGTCACAAACAGAACTGTCCTCTCTGTGGAGCTCACGGTCTAGCTGGAAGGAGCTATGAATTAGTCTAGGAAAAACCAAGACTTTTGGGCCCCTTCAATTCTCAATTTTAAAAATATTTGTTCAGCATCTATTTACTGAGGGCTGGAAGAATTAAATTTTCTACTAAGTGTGCACTTCTTTTTCTACATTCAAAATAAAGCATTTATGCCTGACCAGGCAGTGGCGCAGTGGATAGAGCGTTGGACTGGGATGCCGAGGACCCAGGTTCGAGACCCCAAGGTCGCCAGCTTGAGCACGGGCTCATCTGGTTTGAGCAAAAGCCCACCAGCTTGAACCCAAGGTCGCTGGCTCCAACAAGGGGCTACTCAGTCTGCTGAAGGCCCGCAGTCAAGGCACATATGAGAAAGCAATCAATGAATAACTAAGGTGTTTCAACGCGCAATGAAAAACTAATGATTGATGCTTCTCATCTCTCTCCGTTCCTGTCTGTCCCTGTCTATCCCTCTCTCTGACTCACTCTCTGTCTCTGTAAAAATAAATAAATAAATAAATAAATAAATAAATAAATAAATAAATAAATAAATAAAGCATTTACTACATAGACTAAAAGCAATGTTTTTCCTAAATTGTCTTTTATTTCATGGGTTTTCATGGCTGGATAATGTCACTCACATGCTTACTATAGGTAACAGTAACTTACGTGGCTATAGCTTGAAACCTTAAAATATACTTTAAGAGAGGCCCTGGCCGGTTGGCTCAGTGGTAGAGCATCAGCCTGGCGTGCAGGAGTACTGGGTTCGATTCCCGGCCAGGGCACACAGGAGAAGCGCCCATCTGCTTCTCTACCCCTCCCCCTCTCCTTCCTCTCTGTCTCTCTCTTCCCCTCCCGCAGCCAAGGCTCCATTGGAGCAAAAGATGGCCCAGGTGCTGAGGATGGCTCTGTGGCCTCTGCCTCGGGTGCTAGAATGGCTCTGGTTGCAACAGAGCTACGCCCCAGAGGGGCAGAGCATCGCCCCCTGGTGGGCATGCCGGGTGGATCCCGGTTGGGCGTATGCGAGAGTCTATCTGACTGCCTCCCAGTTTCCAGCTTCGGAAAAATGCAAAAAAAAAAAAAAAAAATACTTTGAGAGGGTTTTTGGGGGGTTTTCTTGTGCTTGTTTTTACTTTCATAGAGGTCAAGTGTTACCTATTTTTCTGGAATTCTTGTGGGGTTTTTTTCTTTTTAATTTTGGGGGTGGGGTGAGAAGGAAGTTTTCTGAATAGTTAACTTCTTTGGAAGCATATTAAAAGACTGGAGCTTAAAACTAATCATTTCTTCCAAGGAAATAGCTTTAGGTCATGCATTACTGCACTGTTACCTTGCAGCTGGGGTGACTACTGCCAACTTCAGGGCTGTCTGCTGACCGGGGTCAGAGCTGGCCCAGCCCAATCTACAAGTGCAAGGCGTCCTGCTCAGGCACATTGCAAGAGTTCTCCATGAAGGTGGGAGGGGCCAGCGAAAAGGGGCTCTGAATTTCTGCTTGCGGATTCTGTTGACTGTAGTAGGAACTGGACTATTTGTGGCAAGAGATCCGTGGAAAATCCCACTCTTTTAAGCCAAAACTCTTAGCCATTTGTCTACCCTGCTTAACACATGAGAGGTTGCCACTGCTTAGACTTTTAGAAACAAAATTTAAAAATCTCACCAATGAATAGCCAACAAAAACATGTAAGTAATGTCTGATTATTAATTCATGATATTACTAAAACATGAGGATGCCAGCTCTATAGCACAGGGGATGTTGGTCTGTTTGATCACACCCCCAGTGCTGAGAACAATGTCTGACACCTAACAAGTTTTCACTAAATGTTTGTTAAATGAATGATAGTAAATATTTTAGACTTTTTGGGCCATATTATCTCTATTGCAATTACTCAACTCTGCCTATACTATGACCCTCCATTTCACTCCCAGGTAAAGATCCAAGAGGAATTAGTGCGTATCTTTACCAAAAAATGTACAAAAATATTTACAGCAGCATTATTCATAATAACTCAAAACCGAAAGGCACCCTAGCACCCACTGATGCTAAGTGGATCAATAAGCAATGCTACATTTATACAACAAATACTATAAACCAATGCTAAAGAATAAAAAATGTTATTTGCAATAAACTAGATGAAGCTCACAATGTTGAACAGAATGTTGAAGAGAAGAAAAAAAGATCCTGAGGGCACTTACTGTATCTTTTGTCTTTTTGGTTTGGGCACAATGAACATTACTGATGATACATGACAAGGTAGAGCTCCCTAAGCCCCTCCCATTCTTCGGGGGCATGGGATGGAAACCGTGGAGGTCAGCAGAGGATTCTCAGTATGTTGGGAAATCAGTTTGGGGCAAGGACTCCCCAGCAGCTGAGGGCCTCTTTTTCTTCTCGCTGGGGCTAGTAGTCCAGAGGGCTCACGCTTTGGAGACCATATGGACCATAAGGTCTGCCACTCTGTTCGGGTAGCCAAATTCATTGTCATACCAGGAAATGAGCCTGACTTAGTGGTCATCGATGGTAATGCTGGTCCCAGCATCGAAGGTGAAGGACTGGGTGTCACTGTTAAAGTCACAGGAGATAACCTGATCCTCAGTGTAGCCCAGGATGCCCTTGAGGGGGTCCTCTGATGCCTGCTTCACTTTCTTATTTTTATTTTATTTTTTTGTATTTTTCTGAAGTTGGAAACAGGGAGGCAATCAGACAGACTCCCGCATGCGCCCAACCGGAATCCACCTGGCATGCCCACCAGGGGGCGATGCTCTGCCCATCTAGGGCGCAGCTCCGTCGCAACCGGAGCCATTCTAGCGCCTGAGGCAGAGGCCACAGAGCCATCCTCAGCGCCCGGGCCAACTTTGCTCCAATTGAGCCATGGCTGTGGGAGGGGAAGAGAGAGACAGAGAGGAAGGAGAGGGGGAGGGGTGGAGAAAGCAGATGGGTGCCTCTCCTGTGTGCCCTAGCCGGGAATCGAACCCGGGACTCCTGCACACCAGGCTGACGCTCTTCCACTGAGCCAACCGGCCAGGGCCTTCACTACCTTCTTGATGTCATCATATCTGGCAGCTTTCTCCAGGTGGCAGGTCAGATTCACAACTGACACATTGGGACTGGGGACACAGAAGGCCATCCCAGTGAGCTTGCAGTTCAGCTCAGGGATGACCCTGCCCACAGCTTGGCAGCGCCAGTAGAAGCAGGGATGATGTTCTGGGCAGCCCCTTGGCCATCACGCCACAGCTTGCCAGAGGTGCCATCTGCAGTTTCCTGGGTGGCAGAGATGGCATGGACTGTGGTCATGAATCCTTCCACGATGCCGAAGTTGTCATGGATGACGTTAGCTGCGGGGGGGGGGGGGGGGGGGAGCACAAGAAGTTGGTGGTGTAAGAGGCATTGCTGACAATCTTGAGGGAGTTGTTGACATACTTGTCATGGTTCACACCCATCATAAACATGGGGGCACCTGCAGAAAGGACAGAGATGTTGTCCATCTTGGCTCCACCCTTCAAGTGAGCCCCAGCCTTCCCCACGGTAGTGAAGACACCAGTGGACTCCACAGCATATTCAGCACCAGCATCACCCTCATTCAATGTTGGGGGGGATCTCACGCCTGGAAAATGGAGATGGACTTTTCTTTATTTAAAAATTATTTTTATTATTTATTTATTTATTCATCTCAAAGAGGAGGGACAGAAAGAGAGAGAGAGAGAGAGAGAGAGAGAGAAGGGGGGAGGAGCAGGAAGCATCAACTCCCATATGTGCCTTGACCAGGCAAGCCCAGGGTTTCAAACTGGCGACCTCAGTGTTCCAGGTCAAGGCTTTATCCACTGCACCACCACAAGTCAGGTTGGACTTTTCATTGATGACAAGCTTCTCGTTCTCAGCCTTGACTGTGCCTTTGAACTTTACATAAGTAGAATCATACTGGAACATGTAGATCATGTAGTTGAGGTTAATGAAGGGGTCATTGAAGGTGACAATAATCATTTTGCCAGAGTTAAAAGCAACCCTGAAGACCAGACTCCCAGTATGACCAAATCCATTCACTTCAACCTTCCATGTAAAATGTTCAGCACACTGTGGGGACACAGTGAGTCATCAGTAAATGTTAGCCATTATTATTTATTAAAAGAAGCATCATTTGCTCCTGCTGGTTTGTAAAGATGCACATAACTCTAATCTTCGAGAGTAGACTAGGATAGACTTGCCCTCAAGGAACTTACATTTATAGTGCGATTTGTGCATTTGCAAATTTGCCTCCAGGCAGAATGATCAGGCAGGGGTTCCTGTTGCTTCTATACAGTAGACTGTTCTTTTGATGTTCTTGTTGCTCAATTACTCGCATCTTATTAACCATGGCTTGAGGTTTCCTAACCTTTTCCTTAGAAGTATGTTGTTCTTCTTCATGTGCACTGTGTTATTTATGTGCGGCGCTATCAGTGCTTTTTCATCACCAGACTTCTTTGCATATTTTTTTTCACAAAAACTTAAGCTGTTCCTTTCCCATGGGATGAAATGGAAAGCCTTGTTTTTGGCTCCACTGTGTTTAGTCTCAAAATGGCATCGCAACTTGGCAGGATCTATAAAACTAATTTGCAAAATTTACTACACAAAACATATTTAGGACTTGGGTAATTTTTATTGCCATAAAAGGTGACTCCTCAAAACAACTAAGAGTCATGATGCTCTCTTGTCTTGAGTGGCTTTGCATGAGCATTTTCAGCACATTCTCACCAACAGTGAGGCTGCTGCTTTGGAGAATTGGTCTCAGATGGGATATTCGATATCTAGGTCCTGATTAAACTCATCATGTCCATCATCAAATTTTCTTCTTAAATGTCCTACTTTTCACCAGTGCAATTCACTGTTAGTTTTAAGGGTACTTGTGCAAATCCATTTGAAGAAAATATGCATTAGCTATTCAGGCACTCATATCTAATAACTATAGTGGAATGATGTCTCTCGAGAAGTATAACATATAAACTAGTTTTTGCAGAACTATTAATTAGCTCTGTGGTCACCAATGTATTCCCATTTGGAATTACAGCACATTTGGATGTGGATATTATTTGAGTTTTAAGTATAGTTAAAACATAGCTTAGAATAATTTTTACATAATACTGTGTAACAGGATCCTTTTTATGTAAAGAGATTTATAGATGTGTATCGTGCACTGTCAGTGTGCTGCCTGTTTCCCCTCAGCCCGCCCCAGGGACCTGACGCTTCAGTGGAGTTCCTTACACAGTGGCGTTCCTCCATCAAGCACCTGTCTTCTCTCTGTGTTTGAGGACTTTCTCTGGCTGTTATGT
Organism: Saccopteryx leptura; assembly: GCF_036850995.1. NCBI lineage: Eukaryota > Metazoa > Chordata > Mammalia > Chiroptera > Emballonuridae > Saccopteryx > Saccopteryx leptura. The sequence continues at coordinate 23,605,253 of NC_089515.1, read as the reverse complement.
TCCTACGAGCAACCTGCAACCAACAAGGGACTGCAGTTGGTGAATAGCTCCCTCACCTTCCTTGTTCCTTGGACAATTCTGAGATGTCTTTTTTTTTTTTTTTTTTTTTTTTTTTTTTTTTCAGAGAGAGAGAGAGAGAGAGAGATAGATAGGGACAGACAGGAAGGGAGAGAGATGAGAAGCATTAATCATCAGTTTTTTGTTGCGACACCTTAGTTGTTCATTGATTGCTTTCTCATATGTGCCTTGACCATGGGGCTACAGCAGACCGAGTAACCCTTCACTCAAGCCAGCGAGCTTGGGTCCAAGCTGGTGAGCTTTGCTCAAACCAGATGAGCCTGCGCTCAAGCTGGCGACCTTGGGGTCTCAAACCTGGGTCCTCTGCATCCCAGTCCGACCCTCTATCCACTGCACCACTGCCTGGTCAGGCCTGAGATGTCTTCTTCACTGTCTTTCAAAGGGCACAATGGGATTGAGCTCCAGTTGCCCAAAGTGCTAGCCTGTTCACTAACACACCTTCATTGGCTTTCTCCCTTTCCTGTCTCATTTCTCCACTCCCTCTCCCATGCTTCTTTGGGTCATGTTCCTCCAAAATTACCTGCATTTAAATCACTGACCTGGGTACTGCTTTAAGGGGAGCCCACAGTGAGACACTGTGTAATGCACATGAAATAATGTGGAAGGATTCAAACCTAACTGATAAGGGTGTGAATGGAAGTGGAGTCCAACTCAAAATAGTTCTCCCACTTATCACCTATATCAGTGGTCCCCAACCCCCTGGCCATGGACTGGTAGTGGTCCATGGGCCATTTGGTACTGGTCCACAGAGAAAGAATAAATAACTTACATTATTTCCATTTTATTTATATTTAAGTCTGAATGATGTTTTATTTTTAAAAAAATGACCAGATTCCCTCTGTTAATCTGTCTAAGACTCACTCTTGACGCTTGTCTAGGTCACGTGATACATTTATCCGTCCCACCCTAAAGGCTGGTCCATGAAAATATTTTCTGACATTAAACTGGTCCGTGGCCCAAAAAAGGTTGGGGACTACTGACCTATATGCTACCTCTTTCCTTTCAAAGAACTGTTTCCCTCCCAAGGGAACTGCCTCCCTGGCCATAGTGATTGGCTGGGGTCAGGTATCTGACCCAAGCCTGGCAATTGTGATTGGTCCATGCAGACAATGCACCTCACACTGGACTAATCAGAGGCCTTTCCTGGGTGTTATGGCAAGAGAACCTCTTCTTTCCTCTCAGAGCTCTGAAGCTCTGAGCCCAGCACTGACCTCAGCCAACTCTCTTACCACACAGAGAAGTCTGCTTACAGTGAGAGTATACAGTGAATTCTCACAGAGAGGAAAGAGATGAGTGACAGGGCATCTTCATGACATCTCAATGCGTAGGACCAGTTGATCCTAAACCAGCTCCACTCTGTCCCCACAATTTGATTATGTTGGCTTCCTTATATCTCACCACCTTGCCATAAGTTATCTACAGTCAAGTCTTTATCATTTACAACCAAAGAATCCTACTACTGATGTTTAATTCTGGGGCAGGAAGTTGGGTTGGGTATAAGGATGTGGAGCAGGAAGATCATTTTTCAGATACTGTTTTTCAGTTCTACAATTTCCACTTGATTCTTTTTTACAGTTTTCAGATCTCACCTGAATTTCTGATCTCTTCACCCAACTATGCATCATTTACTATAGAATCTTTAACATAGTTATCAAAGCTATGTAAAGTTCTTGTCTGCAAATTCTGACATCTGGGCTGTTTCTGAGTCTGTTTCTATTGACTGATTTACCTCTTGATTATGGCTCACATTTTTCTTTTTCTTCACATATCTAGTAATTTTTGTATAATGAACATTGCAAATCTGTTCTAGAGGCTGGACTCTGTAATCTTCCTCTGACCAGTGTTTTCTTGCTGTAGGTAGGGAAATTACAGGTGGATCACATCACTTAAAGCTTGCTTTTAGGTTTTGTTAGGGTGGGTCTATTTTAGTTTTAACTTTAGTGTTAGGTGAATGCCTTAGTCAGTCACCTAGTCTTTACTTTTAGATTGTGGCTCTTCCATGGTTTCTATTGAAAGCTCGGGCTGTTTACCAAAACCCTAAAACTTGGTGAAGCTTTCAGCTCTGTCTCCCTTGTGGTGGCAATTGCTGAAATCCTTTTAAATCTCTTCCATCTGTCATCTCTTTATTCTACCCTTGGACTCCTGGCATCTCACCTGGACATGTTCAGTTCAAGGGTCAGCCAAGAATTTGAGAATTTATACACATATTTGGGGCTTCCCACTCTATGACTCTCTCCTTTGCAGAATTTCCTCATTTTCCAGCCACTCTGGTTGCAAACTCCTTCTCAGCATCATCAGGTGTAGTCCCTCAATGCCCCTCTACCCTGTGCAAGCTGACTATGGCTCTCAAAGTGTGGTCCTTGGGCCAGTAGCATTAGCATCACAGGGAAACTGGTTAGAAATGCAAAATTTTGGGTCTCAACTCAGACCTAGTGAACTAGAAACTCTGGGAGTGGAGCCCAGCAATCAATATTTTAACAAGCTCTTGAGAGATTCTAATATACACTAAAGTTTGAGGATGACTACCTTAGGGCAAAAGCTGTACAAATGTGAATCTCATCCAAAAATGGGTCACACCCAGAGTTGTTCCCTTCCTTACTGTATGCTCTCCAATGCCATCAAACAGGTTTTTTGGGGGTATACAGAATATATAAGTATTAAGAGTAGAGATTAGCCTTAAACAAACCACTCTGTCACATGAGAATTTGGACATTCACTTTTTAGTATATACCGTACTCTTTGTAATTAAAAAAGAATTAAAATATTTTTGATATTTGATGTCTTGGCTGGATATGGCTTAGTTGATTAGAACATCATCCCAATATACAAAGGTTGCAGGTTTGATCCTTAGGGCACATACAAGTACAGATCAATGTTTCTGTCTCTCTCTCTCTCTCTCTCTCTTCCTCTCTAAAAAGTTAAAAATAAAAAAAATGTAAAAATACCTGACCAGGCAGTGGCACAGTGGATAGAGTGTTGGCCTGGGACGCTGAGGACCTACGTTTGAAATTCCAAGGTTGCCAGCTTGAGCACTGGCTCACCAGCTTGAGTGTGGGATCATAGACATGACCCCATGGTTGCTGGCTTGAGCCCAAAGTTTGCTGGCTTGAACAAGGGGTCACTGGGTCAGTGGGAGCCCCCAGGTCAAGGCACATATGAGAAAGCAATCAATGAAAAACCAAGGGGCCGCAACTATGAGTTGATACTTCTCATGTCTCTCATTTCCTGTCTGTCCCTCCCTCTCTTGCTTAAAAAATTTTTTTAAATATATTTTTGAGATTTAAATAAAATGTTTGTGTACCTGGAAGCACCTTATAGTTTTATGGATCACAGCTTGAAAATCTTTAGTTTAAAGCATATGATTGACAGTATGGGTTGGGATAGCTTCAACCATGCATAGGAATATCTCCATGGTAACTGTCACCATAGTATCAGGCCTGACAGAGGTGGTAAAGGAGCCTGTGCAGAGTAGGGAGGACCACCATGTGGTATCTTTAGTCCCCTGGAGAGCTCATCAAAATGTAAATTCTGATTTAGTAGGTGTTAGGAGCTGAATTGTGTCCCCTCAAAATTCATTACGTTGAAATCTAACCCCTAGTACCTCAGGAGTGTGACTGTATTTGGAAAGAGGGTCTTCATAGGAGGTAATTAAGGTTAAATGAGATCACTGAGGTGAGTCCCAGTCCAATATGACTGTTTCCTTATAAAAGAGGAGAACGTAGACACTGAGGAAAGACCATATGAAGACACAGGGACAAGATGGCCATTTACAAGCCAAACACAGAGGCTTCAGAAGAAACCAACCCTGCTGCCACCTTGATCTTGGAATTTAAGCCTCCAGAACTGTGACAAAATAAATGTCTGTGCTTATGCCACCCAGACTGTGGGACTTTGTGATGGTAGCCCTAGCAGACTAACGCAGCAGGTTGGGGGAGGGAATGGAGATTTTGCATTTCTAGCAAGCTCTTTGCTGGATGATGCTGGTCCAAGGACCACACTTTGAGCAGCAAAGACCCGAAGAACCTGGTTTCTTGTGTTATGGCATTATTAGCAGCTTCCAAATCACCTCACAGGTAGGAAAGGACAATTGTTCTCAAACTCTGCCTTCCTTAAGATGGCTGAGGCTATTATTCTCAGCCTTTTTCTATTTGCAGCACTTAGGACATATTATAAATATGGCGGCACCTTTCAGGGGATGAGTCACAGGTGAGGTTATGTAAATGAATGAAGTGGGCTGGGGATAACAATAGGGTGCAGTAGCTAAACCAGGGAACTCACGCCTTGTCTACAATGGACAGATGCTCCGTCTCTGAGCTGGAATATGTGTTTAGATTTTCTAAAATTTCAAGAGAAGGTAGAAACTTGGATATGTACATTAAATCTCTAGGTTTCTCAACTTTTAAATGTTGGCAACTCCATCAATTTATTTTTGAAATGTGAAGGAGTCCTGAGGTCCTGAACGTGTTCTTGATCAGTATCATGTTTGGGGAGGATCCATGTATAAGAATTTAGCAAGCTATTCAACCCAGATTTGTATGATTTACTATTGGTGGGGTATGCCATCATTAAAACTCTGCATGGGAGTGACACCAGTTCCCTCAGGGTACTTGTTGCCTGTGGGGGCAGATACAGGGCAGGAATGGTGTCGGCTTGGCCTGTATCTCCAACATTGTTTCTTTAAAGAGATAAAACTGAAGCACATCTGGGAAAATATTAAGAGCTGTCTCTTCTTAGTGGAATCTAGGTTTTTTGCTTTATTATTTTTTGTTTGTTTAAGATATTTTATAGACATCTCTAATATAGATGTATGTATTTTTAAAAGCCTGAGGATAACCACAATGCCTGGGCCAAAGCAAACCCTTGGAGGTGACTAAGCCGCTTCCTTGGTCTCCCTCTGGGACGGTCCTGCTGTTCAGGTAGAATGTTTGTGGCCCTGACTAGCTCTTCTGCATGCTTGAGTAAACACCTGCTACCTCCTGGCCAGGGGGGTGATGTCACCCCTTCCACTCAGCCCAAAGTCCCACCTGACCTTTATTACCAGAAGGGGCATTCTCAGTGCAGCCTCAGCTGTAGTAATGTTTATACATCAACCCAAATTTGAAGACACTCTGTGATGGCTTCACAGTTTGGAGCTACCTGACCCTGAAAGCAATATAGCCTAGTGGTTAATCTCAGTGGGCACCAACCGGCTCTTCCAGTTACTTACTAACTTAGACAAGTTAGTCTAAGCCTCAATTTCTCTATTGTAAAGTGAGAATGACAATAGTACCTACCTATTTGGGTTTATAGGAAGATTTAAGTCTGCTGAGTGACATGCATAACTGTTCAATAATCATATCGATTGGTGTGATTTTACTTTCAATATCTTTCTTACATCATGGACTAAGTATGAGGCCACGGCATTACTAAATTGGTAGCTTCAAAGGGAAAATATTTTCAACTCTGATTCAAATAGCAAAAGCAATCAAATATTGTCATCACCACTGTTGCAGTAGACCCGGCAGTTAAAACTCACCTTTCTGCCATCAGGGAACGACCTTTTTCTGTCCTTTGAGAAAGACCCCAGACTGCTAATCTCAAGGGGAAAGAGAATCGCAGCAGCTCCAAGCTGGCTCCCTCACTGCCTGCGTCAGTCTCAGCCTCGGGTGGGCACAGGCCCGTCCCTGAGGAGGGCGTTGCCTCAGTCTCGGGTGGGCACAGGCCCGTCCCTGAGGAGGGCATTGCCTCAGCCTCGGGTGGGCACAGGCCTGTCCCTGAGGAGGGCGTTGCCTCAGCCTCGGGTGGGCACAGGCCCGTCCCTGAGGAGGGCGGCAAGAAAATCCATTCCCTAAGGGCTTCAACTACTTTTCAGTGGGTGCTTCTTTGCCTTTCAAGCCACAAGCATTAAATTTCTCCGCCCCAAATTCCAGTTCTCCAAGCGAGGCCACTTCCCCTGGTAAATCCCTGAGGCACCACTGGTGCTGGAAGGAGAGGCAGGGCCTTGCCCTGCACCGCAGGAGATGCACTCCTTCAGCAGCTCCGCCGTCTCCAGTCCAGAAGGGCCCGCGTCTGCCCAGCCCTTTTCCCTTCCGGGAGTCTGCTATTCCCATGGTCCTTACCGGGGTGTCGGGCGGAACCTGGGCGGTACCCTGGCCGCTCCCGCTGTCTCGGTCACCCACCTCTGGGTTCTATTTCATGTCTGACATCCGTCTCCCTGCCGCTGTCGCGGTGTACCCTCTCCCTGCCCCTCGCTGGACCCCCGCAGCAGACCACCTGCCCCTGAACTTGCCCTCCTGCTCTGCTCCACGCTGCTGCAGCTCTCAACTCAACATCCTTCAATGCCGCCCTCCTCACACAAGATGTGTCCAGGCTGCATGTTCCCAGTACTGCCAGAACTCTGGGTTTCAAAAGCCAGAAATCTGGAGTTTTATGTGAATTCCCACATCCTTTCTGTTTGTTTATTCACAGTTACTACATTTTACACACTAAAAATATTATAAAACATTGTAGTTTCACCCATTCCTGGCCCCAATTCCTCCTCTGAAGAGTCCACCTGTTGCCAGTTTCTCCTGTCCCCTTCCAGACACAGAGCGTACCTTCAGACACACATACACCAGTACCTTTTTGTTATGCAGATAGAGGCCAACCTTTTTATGTTGGTAGTTTTAAAACTGAGGGTCAAACAAGACACATTTGCATCTGTGGGTTATAAATCATTAGGCATGACAAAGTTCCCTGAAGACAGGGGCGGTGCTTTGTCATAGTGCCCCCTTTCTTCCTGGCATGATTGACACTTTGCACACAGTAGGCACTCAATAAGGACACTGCCCTTCCACTGGCAGTTATTAAGCACCATTCTGTGTGTGCTGCTGGACAGACGCCCAGTGAACTGTGAAGTGGAAACCTTCAGGAAACACCTGGGAACAGTTCAGTTCAGTTAGTCCCCAGCCCTGTGGGAACATAAGCAGGACTCAGCGGCCTACAGGTTCAGAACCCGCTCACCCCACCTCTCCTGGTTACCTGGGTCTCTAACACATGGACAGAAATAGCAGATCACTCCCTGCTTGCGGCTCGCCCTGGCAGGGTGTCTGTCTGCTTGTGCTGACAGCCCAGCCCCTGACTGAGTGCTGACTCCAGCATTCCCGAGTCAGCTGTCATTCCCAGGAGCAGGGTTCCCATTTCTTGCCCTCTGCCAGGTCAAGGCAAGCCCGGACGGGACAGAAACCACAGGACAGGCAGCGTGCTAACTCCCCCCCCCCCCCCCCCGGCGGGGGCTGGCAGCTGGCTGAGTAAGGCCTTTTCATGCTTCTTCATGTTGGAGGAAGGCTCACTGCTCAGATGGTTTGACGCCCTCTCCGAAGTTGGGTTCTATCTGCACCCTTGCCTGTGCCCTGGCTGGTCAGCACGCGCACTGGGTGGAGACACGATGACATTTTCAGTTCATATAAGTGGACCCTGCTGAGGAAACAAACGCTTGTCACATATTCTCTCCTCACCCTTTGAGGTGCTGATGGCCAAGGGTTTCTGCTCCTCTAGGACGGTCATAAGCAACTTCCCTGGAACTGTGCTGTGACGGCGTCCCTTTCTCTCCCACTCGAGAGAATATTCTGGAATGCAAACTGACCTTGTTCTGATATTCACCTTAAATTTATTCTAATAGTAGTGCCATATGAATACTACTCCCAAAACTCAAGTGGGAGAGACCTGTCATATTTGTTTGTTTTTTCTTTATTTTGTTACCTCAGGCATGGAGACCTTATCTTTTGGGCTGGCAGGAAAATAACTTGGGTGGCAGAGGGTGGGGCAGGCTCTCCTCCTCTCTGGGGATGTGTGAAAGTCCAGGAGGCTTTGTGGTAGGTACCTGGAAAATGGGACAAGGCCATTCTTGTCCTGAGATTAAGTCTTTTGCTGACACCCTCAGCGTGTTCCTTCGGAGGAGGCTTGAGGAAGCTTTCGTTCCAAGCTTGGGACTCTGGGCTGAAGCTGGAAGTCCTAGGCCACAGTTCTAAGTCACGCCAAGAGACTCCACAAAGCCTTTCTACAGAAGTCCTGCCAACCTGCCACCTGCCGCAAGCACCGTCGGGAGCGCACTCCAGCCTGCGATGCCTGCAGCCCCCCCATCTCCATTCCCTCCCAGGCTCCAGGCTTCCAGAAAATATAAGCCAGCTTTTCTGCACAAACAACTTCTGCATTTGGCTCCCAAACCAAACCTCCCCAAGGCAAGGCTGACTTCCTGCTCAAAAAGAAGAATAAAATACAGGAACAACCAGCCTCATGCTAATAGCCTGATAGATTATCCTGCCACCTAATTTATAATTGAATAATTGTTCACAAACTAGCACATCACACAAATCAGGACTTTTCACAATTTAATTCTGCTGCACATCACGACTTATGAGACAGACATCACTGCTGCTTTGCTCTAAAGCAGCAATTTTTAACTGGTGTGCTGCAAGACTTTTTAAGACATGCAATACCTGGCCCTGGCCAGGCGGCTCAGTGGATAAGCATCGACCTGGTGCCCCAGAGATCGTGGGTTCAAATTCCAGGTAGGCACAATGAGAAGCAATCAATGAACGCACAACTAAATGGAACAATTAAGTGAGACAAGTTGATGCTTCTCTCTCCCTCTTCTCTCTTCCTCTCTCTCTCAAATCAATGGAGAGGGAGAGAGACATGGAAACATCAATGTTTCTTTATGGGCCCTGACCAAGGATCGAACCAGCAACCCTTGGGTATCAGGATGTTGCTCTGACCAATTGAGCTACCCAGCCAAGGCTGGAAAATATTTTTTAATTAAAAAAAAAGTACATGTAATGTAATTAATACCTGCTATTTAGTCAGGGTCACTGAGATCTTTCCTCTTAGATTGCCAAATAAAAAAATGACAACAGCCAACACAACAATAGTGGTCTGGTGTGAATGAATCAAAATATCTTTGTTTTTTTGGTCAGAGCAGCAAAAAATAGATTTTTGGCGTGCTGTAGAATTTTAGTCATTAGTTTAAGTGTGCCATGAGATAAAAAAGGTTGAAAATCGCTGATCTAAATAAAGCACATGGTAGCTCTAAACTAGCTAAAAAAAAATGGAAGGATACTTTATCCCCACTCCTGCTTTATTTCCTCCTTCACTGATTATCTTCAGAACAACAAAAAAATAAAAACTCTTCTCCCAGAGGAAGCAATTTCTAGCCAGATAATCAAAAGCAGTGTTGCCCAGTGCTCTAATTAACTGTACCAAACCCAGTCAATGATGAGTATGCAAGTATAGCCTTATTATAATTAGGCCATGTTAATTAAAGCAGGAAAAGCATTAAGAACACTTGTTACTAAAACTATCGTCACCACTCACCGAGCGCTTTGTTAAAAGCAACCTTAGTTTTTTACATTAATCTGACTGGGGACAGAGTCACTGAACTAGAGTGAATGGAATCTGGTTTGAGGTCTGTGTTGACAATATGGTAATTAGTTGTTTCTTTTATTTCCATTGATGAGGGGAGGAGGGGAAGAGAGAGAGAAGCATCAACTTGTTCCACTTAGTTGTGTACTCACAGCTTCTCATATGTGCCCTGTTCAGAGATGAAACCCTCGACCTTGATGCGTTCAGCAGCGCTTTATCCACTGAGCCACCCAGCCACAGCCTATGGTGATTGCTTTTTATTTAAAATTTTATTTATTGATTTTAGTGAGAGAGAAAGGTGGAGGGAGAGACAGGAACATTGAGCTGTTCTTGTATGTGCCCTGACAGGGGAATGAACAGGCAACCTCTCTGCACTTTGGGATGATGCTAGTCTAGTCTAACCAGTGGATGGCAAACTGAGGCTCCTGAGCCACATGCGGCTCTTTGGCCAGCTTAGGAGTACCCTAATGAAGTTAATAATAATGTATCTACCTATATATTGATAGTTTAAGTTTAAAAAATTTGGCTCTCAAAAGAAATTTCAATCATTGTATTGTTATTTGGCTCTGTTGGCTAATGAATTTGCCAACCAACTGGTTTAACCGATCAAGCTATCTGGCCAGGGCATGGTGATTTTTTTGTTGTTGTTGTTGTTTTTTAGAGAGACACACAGACAGGGGACAGACCGGCAGGAAGGAAGAGAAATGAGAAGCATTAATTCATAGTTGCAGCATCTTGGTTGTTCATGGATTGCTTTCTCATATGTGCCTTGATCTGGGGGCTCCAGCCGACTCAGTGATCCCCTGTTCAAGCCAGCAACCTTGGGCTCAAGTCAGTGACCATGGAGTTATGTCTATCACCTCATGCTCAAGCCAGAGACCCTGCACTCACGCTGGTGAACACGTGCTCAAGTCAGTGACGTCAGAGTTTTGAACCTGGGTCCTCAGCATCCCAGGCCAACGCTCTATCCACTGCACCACCGCCTGGTCAAGTACATGGTGACTGGTTTTCAATGATTGTTGCCTAGCCCTGGCAGGTGGGCCGGTGGTGTTCCAGTCTGGGGTAGCCAGCTCAAGCCCATGTCAGGGCACTTATGAGAAGCAATCAATGGCACAACTAAGTCGAACAATCAGTTGACACCTCTCTCTCTCTTTCAAAAAAAGAGAATGAAAAAAAGAAAAAAAGAAAAAGAAAGAGGGAAAGAAAGAAATAAATGAAGAAAGAAAAAATGAAATGAAAGGTAAGAAAAAAGATATATAAAAGATTGTCGTCTATCCCTGGGGATAGCTCAGTTGGTTAGAGCATCATCCCAATATACAGTTCTGGGTTCAGTCCCTGGTCAGGGCACATACAAGAATCAACCTATGAACGCATAAACAAGTGGAACAACAAGTCAATGTTTTTCTTTCTCTCAAATCAATAAATTAAAAATAAATATTTTTTAAATAAAAGATTATTGTTTACATGTACTATTATAGATAATATTTGGGCAGGGATGTAAGCACTTGAAGCAGCAAATCGGTAACCCTCAAGGTCTTCAGGATGTTTACTCCAACTGTGTATTACCTAGGACCTCAGTGGTCCGCCTCTGGGCTGATTCTGTAGCTGATACCCCTGCTGGCGCACTTGACTCTGGCTGCCCCAGCCTCTGCTACCAGCAAGGCTCCTGTCCAGGTGAGAACTCTGCCTGTCTAAAGGTCGTCCATAATGAACTGATGCTTAACACCACTCATACCTAAACAAATATACATGCAAATAAAACCCAGGAATCATTCTTACCTATGAGGTGGAAAGTAATAACTCCTGATAATACGAAGTGTGGGTGAGTTTGTGGGCAGACACAGACTTGTAAATCACTGATAGGAATATGGAACGAATCAATCTTTTCAGCATCTATTCAAACTTTGAAATGCTCATGCTTTCTCCTACCAGTTGCATTGCTAAAAATGTATCACACAAATATATTCACAGATGTTATGTCAAGAGAAGGAAAGGGTACAAAGATGTTTCCTGCAGAATTGGTTGGAATAGCAACAAATTGAAACCAATAATGTTTCTCAACAAGGATCTCATTAAAAAAATTAAGGGACAGCCATACAATGGAATTATGCAATCATTTAAAAGAATAAGGTCAATTTTGTATGTTGAAGTAAAAACTAACAATAACAACTTTAAGATACAGCATTAAATAAAAAAAGTAAGGGGAATACAATGTGTCGACATATTTTTCTGGAAGGATAGACAAAATATTATTAAGTTATTTTCCTAACAATATACACATAATCTAAAAAAATAATATTGAGTACCTGGAAAATGACAGACCATCTTCCCTTTCTTTATACTTTTATTTTATTTTATTTTCTGAAGCTGGAAACGGGGAGAGACAGTCAGACAGACTCCCGCATGCGCCCGACCAGGATCCACCCGGCACGCCCACCAGGGGCGACGCTCTGCCCACCAGGGGGCGATGCTCTGCCCCTCCGGGGCGTCGCTCTGCCGCGACCAGAGCCACTCTAGCGCCTGGGGCAGAGGCCAAGGAGCCATCCCCAGCACCGGGCCATCTTTGCTCCAATGGAGCCTTGGCTGCGGGAGGGGAAGAGAGAGACAGAGAGGAAGGAGGGGGGTGGAGAAGCAAATGGGCGCTTCTCCTATGTGCCCTGGCCGGGAATCGAACCGGGGTCCCCCGCACGCCAGGCCGACGCTCTACCGCTGAGCCAACCGGCCAGGGCCTCTTTATGCTTTTTAAAAAAAATTTTATTGATTGATATTAGCGAGAGAGGAAGGGAAAGAGAGAGAGAGAGAAACATCGATCTGTTCCTCTCTGTGCCCTGACTGGGGACTGAACTGGTAACCTCTGCGCTTCAAGATGATGCTCCAACCAACTGAGCCATCTGGCCAGGGCTCTTTATACTTTTGACATTAAGAAAAAAATTTAAAACAAGGCTGTATGGCCTAATTGGTGGTGGTGCAGCGGAAAGAGTGCTGACCTGGACGCTGAAGTCCCGGGTTTGAAACCCCAAGGTTGCTGGCTTGAGAGCAGGCTTGCCAGCTTGAGCATGGGGTCAACATGATTCCAAGGTCACTGGCCTAATTCTCCACACCTCCCATCAAGGCACATATGAGAAAATCAATGAACAACTAAAATAACTCAATTATTAGTTGATGCTTCTCATCTCTCTCCTTTCCTCTTTCTTTCTCAAATATAAATATAAATAAACAGAACTAAAAAACAAGATTGTGTGTACATAAAGTTGAAAGGTGTCTGATAGACTGTATTTTTCCAAAACGGCCAGAACAACATTGCCAACTCTACATGCCCTTCTAGAACCTTGTTACTCCCCATCCGGGGGTGCTTTATTTCCTTCCCCGGCACTTGGGTGGAACTCTGACAACCTCAACAATTAAATGCCATGGAGGTGACAGTGTGTGGCTTCCGGGGCTCTGTACAGAATGTCCATACAGCTTGTCTGGGTTGTGCTCTCTTGGGATGCCTGCCCTTGGAACTCGGCCACCATGCTGTGAGGCATCCCAGCTTAACCCACAGTCCAGTCGTTTTGAGTCCACTGACCGGGCTGTGCAAACATCACTAATTCCACACCATTTCTGTGACCCCACAAAGACCTCCTATACCATCTGCTCCCCTCCTTCCCCCAAGCCATGGCAACCACGAATCTATTTTTTGTCTTTACAGAATTGCCTATTCTAGAAATGTCATATAAACGGAACCATACAATATGTGGCCTCTTGTATCGGGCTTCTTCCACTTAGCATATTGTTTCACGGTGTATCAGTACTTCCTTTTTATGGCTGAATAATATTCCACTGTATGGCTATATCACTTTATTTTTATCCATTCATCAGCTGATGGACATTTGGTTGCTTCCAATTTTTGGTGATTAGGGATAATACTGCTATGCACATTCACGCCCAAGTTTTTGCACAGACTTATGTTTTTAAATTTCTTATAGTTTAAGTACTTACAAATCACCCATTAATATTAAATGATACATAATAATTATATGACACTAAATAATAATAATACATGATTAAGATATTTCTTATTCATTACAACAGGTTCCCTAAGAGCAGCAAACCTGTTTCCTGCTGAGAATTCAAATGTAACACACAACACTTGGCAGACCTAAGTAATAAAATGGCGCTATTTCAAACCTGGATTTCCTGCTAATTTGCACAAACCTTTCAGTCTGAATCACTACTCTACTGTCTCTATCTAAAAATATCTAGGACTATTATGCGGTCTTCAAAACTCCCCTCCTCATGTTCCCAAATGAAAACCTATCATTTTACTTTCACACACAGGGAGGGACTTGTCTCTTTAGGAATGTGGAACTGGACTTAGAATTCTTGTGAATTTAGAACCTTGGGCTGTGTTGTGACTTACCTGTCTGGCTTTACCTAATAAAAGTTCAATAAAAACAGGACGCATTTAAAAAATAAATTCTGGATTCTATAAGAACTCACTTATGTGGGAGTGAGGGCTCACATTTAGCTCCTCCACCAGTAGACCATCATGCAAATAAGAACTCCTGCCACTCCCAGGCACCGCTCCCCTTCAGAACGCCCACTCTTCTCCCAGTGCCTGCCACCGGCTTCGCCAGCAGGCACCATCATGGATGCTTCTGAGTCTGCCCATGTGCTTCACGTACATTTAATTGGAAACGAGATACTCTGGGGCAGCTGCTGTAGAGGCCACTTGCAGAGAAGAAGCCACACTAATAAGAAAGTGTGGTTGTTTACCCCAAAGGAAAATTACAAGTTTGCTTGGTTTCAATCGTTGGCACCAAGTCTTGAGTTCCTCATCACAGAATAGCCTTCTTTCCACTTGGCTTTCTCTCAGCCAGTGTCCTGGCACACTATCAGAGGGGAAAATAATTAGAAAGAAGTGTCTCACAGGGAAGGGAAGCACTAGTAGCTTACCAGATGGGCATAATCATGGATCTTCAAACAAATCCTTGACCAGACAGTAGCACTGTCTTCTTGCTGACGTAAGCTCTATGTGTCCACACCTTTTGAAACATGTGTACACTGAGACAGTGGACTGCTTACTCAGTTTCCTTCCTCTTCAGGGGACCCCTTTGCTGGCTCTTTACATGAGCAGTGACCCAGCTGTAGTTAGCCTCAGAGAAATGTCCAAGAGCTGTCCCCCATCTTACCTGAGTTATGATGTTGCTGTGGGGTTAACAGTCCATCTTATTCTTAGTTCATTCATGATTCAAGTAATGCAGGTGTGGGGCGGGGAGGGAGAAACAGCTTTACTTTTGTGACTCTTGCTAATTGTGAACATATCAAAGTACAGACATGTAGTTAAATAGCATTAAACATTGCCCCATTCTGAGGCAACAGATGTATCCCTTTGCTGAGCATTTTTAGTAGTCTTTGTTCGATGTGTAGAATTATTCATACAGTGCTTCTTAAATACATTTGTGAGCATGGTGTTCACTTGTGCTCATCCAGAAGCTGACCCTGAAACAAGGACTGGAAAGGAAGCAGTTCAGCTGGGAGTAGTGTCAAACAGGAATGGGGAGTGCGGAAGCAAGGGAGGGTGAGGCAGCCAGTCAACAGTGGCCATCATCAGCTGGTAGTGTTGTGGGTGGAGCTTAATTCCACACAGAAATTCTGGGCCATGGTGTGGAACACCTGCCTCAGAGATAGACCACTTAAATAGCAAGGGAGCTGGAGTATTTATACCTCAGGTCCCACGGGCTCAGACTGCTCCCAGGGGGTGTTAGTTCTGAGCACTTCCAGTCTGAACAGCCTTGTAAGACTGCAAAGAAAGTCCCACGGGATAGACCAGAAGGTATTAGCTGGTGGAGGAAAGCCACACCCACACACTCAAGGCTGGGATTGTTTGAAAGACGAACCAGGAACTGTTCTAGATGCTGAGGACACAGCAGAAAACAAGGCAGAGGAAGAGTCTTGCCCTCATCGGACATTCCTTCAGTTGGGGGAACAGATAATAAACAGGGCAAGTAGGAGGCATATGGAGTGTGTTACAAGCGCTGCGGAGAAAATTAAGTACTGAGGAATTCTGAGGAGGATGAAGGGGTTGGATGCAACTCGCTAAAGCGAGAGCAGGGCAGGCCCCACTGAGAAGGAGACACTCAAGGAGAGACCCAAGGGAAGGGAAGCGACACCCAGCACATGGTTATCTGTGTGAGGAACATTTCAGGCCAAAGCCCTAAGGCGGGACGATGGCTAGTATACGTAAGGACCAGCAGGGCTGTGAAGCTGAGCATAGTAGGTGAGGGGCAGGGGCCGAGCCAGGCAGAGCAGAACCTTGCTGACACTGTGATGCCTCAGGCTCCCGTCTGGACACTGACAGGCCGTGGGAGAGCCAGAGCGGAGGACGGAGTCTGACTCAAGTGCTAACAGAACCACTGGCTGCTCCGCAGAGAATGAACTCCAGAGGGCAAGGGCAGAAGCAGGGGGATGGCGAGGAGGCCACGACACTCCAGGTGGTGGCCGTGGGAAAGAGAGAAGCGGTAGATTCTAGAAATATTTTGAAAGTAGCACCAAGGTCATTTGTGGGCAGACTGGACGGGAGAGAAAGAAAGAAGACAATGGGTTTGGCCCAAGCACCTGGGAAAAAATCAAGCTGCCTTTTCCTGAATTAGGGAAGTTAGTGGGGTTAAGTCTCAGTAAAGGAGACCGAGAAAGAACTCCCAGAGTACAGTGTCCTGAAAGCCAAGTGCAGAAAGTATTTCTAGGGGGAGGAGTGGCCAACTTTAAGAGTATACATGTGTTACATCTATATAAATGTATATACAGCAATAGTCTCTACAGAGATATACATATATACACAGGTAGTTTGATAAGTAGTAATATAAATAGATCTGTAACTTGACTTTCTTCCCACTAAGTCTATTGGGAAGAGCACTCCATGTCAATAGTATTTGTTTGCTCCATTATTTTAATGGCTGCATAGTATTTCATTGTGCATATGCACCATCATTAAATTTTCCCTATAAACATTTCCCCCAATTATAGAATTCTAAATTATATAACAATGTACATCTTGTGCACTCATCCTTTCACACCTGTGTGATCTTTGTGGGATAAACCCTAGATGTGGGGTTGCCACATGCAAGGTATGTATGCCTTTTTCTTTTTTGTATTTTTCCGAAGTTAGAAGTGGGAGGCAGTCAGACAGACTCCCACATGCACCTGACCAGGATCCACCTGGCATGCCCACCAGGGGGCGATGCTCTGCCCATCTGGGGTGTTGCTCCCATTGCAGCAGGAGCCATTCTAGCACCTGAGGCAGAGGCCACAGAGCCGTCCTCAGCACCCAGGCCAACTTTGCTCCAATGGAGCCTTGGCTGTGGGACGGGAAGAGAGATAGAGAGGAAGGGGAGAGGGGGAAGGGTGGAGAAGCAGATGGGCACTTCTCCTGTGTGCCCTGATGGGAATTGAACCCAGGACTTCCACATACTGGGCTGATGCTCTACTGCTGAGCCAACTGGCCAGGGCCTGTATGCTCTTTTAATCTCTGATTCAAGACTCCTTCCTGGCAGTTCTTAAAACCTGAGATGATTCAACATGGAACAGCCAGGGACCTCAAGGATGAACCACTGGGACGGCAATCCAGGCAGATCCTGTTCTACAGGACAGGGAGGGTTCAGGACAGCCATCTGGGTTATCGCTGTTAGAAATAAGGCAGAGGAGGTTTGGGTCAAATCAGAAAAGTCCACGACAGGAAGCCATCTTTTGGTACTAGCCTTCTGCCTGACATATGGAGCTGCAGCTGACTTCTGAGTTTAAAAACATGCCATTTCTACATAGAATAGAAAAACTCTCCAGGCCCACAGGCTCTCCAGCAGAGCCAATAAGAGCTTATTACGCCAAGAGCAAATGTAGCAGACAAAAGCAGCTGTGCCTTTTGTGAAATGACTGTAATTAACTCCAAATCTTTCCCCACTTTATTTTTGCAGGCTGGATTTGTCATCTTGCTGTTCAAACAAGCCCATTACATGCCTCAGATTTTTCCTTTACCTTGCCATTCTGAGCAGCAGCATGACTCCACCACCTGTCTGGGCACGTACTGAATCTTTAAACGGTGTCAGGATGTGCTGCACATTCAGTGATAGCCTTGAAAGTAACATCTACCACCACCAGATGATTGGCTGAAAACCTCCAGGAACTTCAGGGCAGTAATGGCAATGTATTTAGTCACATCTATCCTCAATGCAGAGAAAAGCAGAGACACCTTTTGACTTGGAAAAAAAATGACAAAGCCATGCCTTGGATCCGTTTATTGACTCTCTGGGCGGGTCTGTGAAAAGCATTCACCCCAGGCTTCATGATCCGCTGCTGCTGCTTGACCCCTGACAATTGCAGTTCAGCAAAACTCATTCAGGGAGAGCTAGTTCCCTATACCGGGTTCTTAACCATTGAAGCAGACCCATAAGAATGTTCCCAATAGTCTGAAGATTTAAAAAGTTTTAGATCTCTGTGGTCTGGCTGCATGGTCTTCAGTTCCCACCGGCCATGGGTTTGCTTTACCACGTGATGGCCCTTTACTGTGATAGAGCCCCATCCACACGCACCAATTCAGCCACCAACACTGTCTCCTCCCCTTCTGTTTTGCAAAGGATGCCCAGTCCACTCAGGAGGTCAACAGAGAGGGTTTTCTTGTATGTCATGACTGAGATTAAAGTTATTTTATCCCAAGAATACAGCAGGTAGAAGGCAGCCTATAGAATGTATGCCAAATTCCATTCCTCAAATGGCCATACTTCAGAGTTGATTGTAAGATAACTGCCTCCCAACATACAAGCTTCTGAACAATGTTCACACTCAGGCCTGGGAGTAAGCACCACTTGGTGTTCCTCCCTGGCCAGCCACAGCGGGCTGCCAGCGCCTGCACTCAGAAGGCTATGTAGTACTGCTCCATCGTGCTGACGACGTCGCTCTGGTCCTCCAGCAGCTCCAGCACCTGCTGCAGCACGGGCTCACTCAGGCCTGGGCTGAGGCTCAGACGAGCGCAGGCCAAGATGTGCAGGAAGTGGCAGCCCTTCTCCATGTCTGCAGGTAAAAGGCAGTTGGCTAAGCTCAGACATTCCTGTCAGACCCTCCTCTCTCTTCTCTCCCTCAAAGTCAAAGCCCTTCTCCATATCTGCTGAATCAGAACCTGGACCTTAATAAGATCTCTGGATGGTTCTTATGCACATAAAGTCAGAGATGCACTGGCCTAGATTATCAGCAAAAACAAAACAAAAAACCTGTTCTCAGGCCCGTCAATGGACCCACTGCTCAGGGACTCAGGCCTTCAACTTGCAAGGATTCCCAATCAACAATTTTATATCCATAATCAAATGGATTTTGTGTGTGTGTGTGTGTGTGTGTGTGTGTGTATGTGTGGCAGAGACAGAATCAGAGAGAGGGACAGATAGAAACAGAAATGAAGGGAGAGAGATGAGAAACATCAATTCTTCGTTGCGGTTCCTTAGTTGTTCATTGATTTCTCGTATGTGCCTTGACTGGGGAGGGGAGGCTACAGCAGACTCAGTGGCCCCTTGCTCGAGCCAGAGACCTTGGGCTCAAGCTGGTGAGCCTTGCTCAAACCAGAAGAGCCCGCGCTCAAGCTGGCGACCTCGAGGTATCGAACCTGCGTCCTCCATGTCCCAATCCGGCACTCTATCCACTGCGCCACCGCCTGGTCAGGCATCAAATGGATTTTTACTGCTTGATAGTCTTTTTTCTCCAATGCCATTACATGTATAAGTGCGTGTATTCTGTGCAGAGTCCCTAGCTTCCCAGGTGGGTCCCACTTGAGACTGTGACAGCAGAGCCAGTTTATAACAGCCTCCATGTTCTCTCTTATCTCCTGGCTGATGGCATTGCTACGAGAAGAAGGAACTCCTAACTTTGGTCTGTTTCATTAGTCTTGGCATAGGCTTCCAAGAAGGTTTGTGACAGTTCTAGTCAACTCTTACCCTCCACTCAAAGCTAAGACCATTTGATATACAGTGATAAAAGTTCAGGGTTAGTGACTTCTTTCCTAGTTGAAATCAATGATTTAGAGTAGTAGTATGCACACTCAAGTTGTGACCATCAGAAGATCATGAAATCAATTTAGTGGGTTGTGATTAGCATTCCTTTCTTACCAAACAGACTAAACTAGAAAATTACAGAATGTACTGCATTATAGGTCAGATAGATCTTATTTTGTTAAACTATTTATTTTATTTTTTTCTTTTTGGGTGAGAGGAAGATAGTGAGACAGACTCCCACATGCGCCTCGAACAGGATCCACCCTGAAACCCGTCTTGGGCTGATGCTCAAGTATGAAGCTATTTTTGTGCCTGAGGCTGCAGCACTCCAACCGAGCTATCCTTAGTGCCTGGGCCAATCGAACCAGTTGCTGCAGGAGAGAAGGGCGAGAAGGGGGAGAGGGAGAGGAGGAAAAGCAGATGATTGCTTCTCTTGTGGGCCCTGACTGGGACTCAAAAACCCTGGACATCCAGATACTGGGCCGATGTTCTATCCACTAAGCCACTGGCCAGGGCCCAAACTATTTCTAAGTATATAATTTACACCTATCTATCTATTTCTAAGTATGTAATTTATACCTATCTATTTGTTATACTACAATGATAGAACTTTTTGGGTCATGATGTAAAAATGCTGTAACTGCAAGTCAAAGTGAAACCACATTACTAAAAACAAACCCTCCCCAACTTTCCCTTTATGGCCCCATGGCAAGGCCAGGCTCAGCCTCTCACTCTCCACAGTCACTGAATGTCTTTGAATGACAAAACGTTTTGGGCTCCAGGAAGGTGCCCAAAGAGGTATTGTGCTGTTGGCTAAATCATGTTTTGGGAGTTGGTGTAGTACCTTTGTGGCTTTGGGCAAGTCATAGTATCTTCACGATTCAGTTTTCTCACCTACAGAAAGGGAGGCTGGGGAGTGGGGGGCACCTGTGAGGTCTTTTCCAGCTCAAAGGCTCAGAGACTATCCCAGGCAGCAGCCTGGGCTAACAAAGATTTGCTAAATTCTGACCTCTGGTGGCTCTGTCAACTCATTATTCCTCCCAGTTGGGATTACTGTTGGAAAACTTGTCATCTTCACTTGTCTCCACATTTCCAGTTTCTTCAACATTCATTTGATAACAATTTCCTGAACACCTACTATGTGTGTAGTGTCGAAATAAAGGGAGCAGCTGCTGACCAGGTGCTTCTGCAGTGGACAGTGTTGACCTGGGACACTGAGGACCAGGTTGGAAACCCATGGTTGCTGGCTTAAGCCCAAAGGTCACTGGCTTGAGCAAGGGGTCACTGGCTCAGCTGGAGCCCTCCAGTCAAGGCACATATGAGAAACTATCAATGAACAACTAAAGTGCCACAACTATGAGTTGATGTTTCTCATCTCTCTTCTTTCCTGTCTCTTTCCTACTAAAACAAAACAAAACAAAGAGAAGAGTGCAGGTGGAGAGCTGACTCTGGAGTCCAACAGATGCAAATCAAGTCCAGGTTCTATGACTGGGACAAAGTGGTTCACATCTCAGTCAGTTTCCTTATTTGTAAAGTGCGAACAAAATCACCTACTTCACTGGTAGTCGTGTGGATGAAAGGAGACCTGTGCTAGGTGCTTCTTACACGACCATGACTATCATCAAAGCCATAACCTAAGAAGATGCTCATAACCTAGTCCCTGCTCAAAAGAATCTTCAACTCTTCCCAAAGGCCTTAAACCATTTCTTCAGGAAGGCCATTTGGCTGCCTAAGATTGTCTGGTAAGGCTGTTCACTAAGTGTCCTTTTGGTTACACAGACAGAACTAGTTAGTTCTTCTTCAAATGTTTGATAGAATTCACCAGTGAAGCCATCAGGTCCAGGGCTTTCCTTTCTTGGGAGATTTTAAATTACCAATTCAATCTCCTTACTAATTATAGATCTATTTAGATTTCCCGTTTGTCCATGATTTAGTTTTGGTGGGTTTTGTTTCTAGGAATCTGTCCATTTCATCTGGTGTACATTTGTTCACAGTATTCCCTTATAGTCCTTTTTATTTTAGTATTGAAGAATCAGTACTAATGTCTTCATTTTCATTTCTGCTTTTAGTATTTGAGTCTTCTCTTTTTACTTCTTAGCCCACCTAGCTAAAGGTTTGGCAATTTTGATCTTTTCAGAGAACCGATTTTTGGTGTCAAAGATTTTTTCTATTGTTTTTCTATTCTGTTTCATTTATCTTTGCTCTAATCATTATTTCCACTCTTCTGCTCTTTGGATTTAACTTGTTCATCTTTGTCTAGTTCCTTAAATTGTAAAGTTAGGTTGTTGAGATCTTTCTTGTTTTTTAAAGCGGATAGCTATAAAGCTCTTCTTAGCACCTCTTTTGCTGTGTCCACAAGTTTTGATATGTTCTGTTTTCGTTTTCAATCATCTCTAAATATTTTCTAATTTGCCTTGTGATTTTTCTCTGATCTATTGGCTGTTTAAAAGTGTTATTTAATTTCCACCAATTTGTGTGAATTTTCCAGTTTTACTCCTGTTACTGACTTCTAACTTCATCCCGTTGTGGTCAGAGAAGATACTTTGTATGATGTCCATCTTTTAAAATCTATTGAGACTTAATTAGTGGCCTAACATATTGTCTATCCTGGATAATGTCCCATGTACCCTTGAGAAGAATGTGCATTCTGTTACTGGGTAGTGTGTTGTATACGTCTGGTAGGCCTAGTTGATTTATTGTGAAAATTTCTCTATTTCCTTCCTTATCTTCTGTCTGGTAGTTCTATACATTTTAGAAAGTGGGGTACTGAAAGTTTCCAACTATTGTAGAACTGTCTATATTTTTCCCTTCAAGTCTGTTAGTTTTTGCTTCATATATTTTGATGGTTTGTTGTTAGGTAAATAAATGTTCATAATTCCTATATCTTCTTGGAGTATCGACTCTTTCATTAATGTACAATGTTTTGTGACTTAAAATCTATTTTATTTGATATTAATATAGCCACCCCTACTCTCTTTTGGTTACTATTGACATTGGACATTCTTTTCCATCCTTTCACTTTCAATCTATTAGTGCTTGGCTCTAAAGGGAGTCTCTTATAGATAGCATATAGTTGCAGCATGTTTTTAACCTTTCTGCCAATTTCTGTCTTTTGATTGGGGGTTTAATCTGTCTGCATTTAAAATAATTACTGATAAGAAAGGACTTACTTCTGTCATTTTGCTATTTGTTTTCTATACGTCTTACATCCTTTTGTCCCTCATTTCCTGCATTATTGTCTTTTATGTTTAGTTGTTTTTTTGTAGTGAAACATTTAAGTTCCTTCTCATTTCCCTTTGCATATATTTTCTATCTACTGGGGATTATATTTAACACCCTCAAGTTCTAACACCCTAATTTGAATTTATTTCAGCTTAACTTCAATAACATATCAAAATTGTTCCTTTGTAGCTCTGTCCCTACCCCTTTCAGTTGATGCCACAAAACTGCAATACATCTTTATACATGGTGAGCCTAAGACATAAACTAGTAATTCTTTTAAATGTATTAATCTCTTAAATTATGCTTAAGAAAATAAACTGTGTAGTTAAGTCACAATAACAAGTTTTTAGACTAATATTTGTGTTAATCTCTAAAATTAGGTATAAAACAAAAAGTGGAATTACAAACCATTGTTATAATACTAGCTTTTATAGTCGCCCAAGTATCGACCTTTATTGAGAACTTTATTTCTTCATAAGACTCTGTGTTACTGTCCAGTGTCTTTTCATTTCACCCTGCTGGGTTTCCTTGAGTATTTCTTGCAGAGCAGGTCTAGTGGTAACAAACTCCCTTAGCTTTTGTTTACTGTAGAATGTCTTGATTTCTCCTTTACTTTTTTCCATTGATTTGAGAGAGAGATAGGGGAAGTGAGAGTTCCTCATGAGAAATCTTCTGCCAGTCTTATTGATGATCCCTTGTATGTGACAAGTTGCTCTATCTTCCTGTTTTCAAGATTCTCTCTTTGTCTTTCAAAGGTTTGATTATTATATGTCTTGATATATTCTTTTTTTTTTGACAGAGACAGAGAGAGGAACAGACAGAGACAGACAGGAAGGGAGAGAAATGAGAAGCATCAATTCTTCGGTATGGCTCCTTAGTCTCCTTAGTTGTTCACTGATTGCTTTCTCATATGTACCTTGACCAGGGGGCTACAGCAGAGTAACCCCTTGCTCAAGCCAGCACCCTTGGGTTCAAGCCAGTGATTGTGGGGTCATGACCATGATCCCAAGCTCAAGCCAGAGACTCCATGCTCAAGCCAGCAACCTCAGGGTTTCAAACCTAGGTCTTCCGCGTGCCAGTCTGACGCTCTCTCCACTGCACCACGGCTTGGTCAGACACTGTTTTCTTTTTGAGTTCATCTTGGAGTTCACTGAAATTCTTGGATATTTATATTCACGATTTTCATCAAATTAGGAAATTTTTCAGCCATTATTTCTTCAAATATTCTCTCTGCCCCTTTCTCTCATTGCCTTCTGGGACTCACACAATGCATATGCTGGTCCACTTCATGGTGTCCCATTGGACCATTAAGTTCTGTTCACTTTTCTTCACTGTAAGTTTGCTGATTCTTCTGCCTGTCTAAATCTGACTTTAAATCACTCTAGTAAATTCTTCAAGTTAGTTCTTGTACTTTTAGCTCCAAATTTTTATTTTTAATTTTTTTCTAGGTTTTCTATCTCTTTATATTTCCATTTTGTTCATTCATTATTTTCTTGACTTTCTCCAGATCTGCCTTTACTTCTCTGAGCATCTTTAAGACAGTTACTTTAAAGTGTTTGTCTAGCATATACCATTAGGTATTTTCAGGGACACTTTATATTATTATTATGTTATATTAATTTATATATTTATTTTATATTATTATTATGTTAATGTATATATTTTTCCATTTGAATGGGCCATACTTTGCTGTTTCTTTCTATGTATTATAATTTTTAATTAAAAACATTTGAATCTAATAATGTGGTAACTTTGGAGATCAGATTCTCCCCCATCCCCATGGCTTGCTGTTTTATGTTATTATTTTTTTATTGTTGCAGGCTATCTCTGTGCCAAAGATCAGCTTGAGATATAAATTTATGGTCTTTTCAGGTCTTTTTCTGAGCCGGCACCTTTCCCTGGGTATGTGTGATCACTTTCTAATTTCTCCCATCCATGCAGTAGCTTTGTATGCATTAGTACTTTAAATTCCCTGGAAGTCACTTCAGCTGGGGGGGGGGGGGGGGGGGCTGCAACACTGGGAGGAGGTGCAACAACAATGGCTACGTGCCTCTGTGCCAGCTCCTCTGAAATGAGAAGCAGCAATCAGCGATCAGAACACAGATCCCTGATATTTTGAGGACAGGTTCCTTTTTGCCCATTTGAGCTCCCACAATCTCTGTGCAAGCTATTCCAGGCACAAGTGCACATGGCTGGGGTGAGGGATAGGTAGCTGTTACTAAGAGTTGAAAATTGACTGAAATTAACACCAATTTACTGTCTCTTGGAAGTTACAAACCTTCAGTGAACTTCAGAGTTTCAAAATAGTTACATCAGACAGATGCAACTGTTGCCAAAGTGGGGAGACAGTTTCCTGGTGCTTCCTACTCTGCCATCTTCATAATAGTTTTATAAAACACCAATTTACTTAATCCTCATAACAATCAATCATATAGGCAATATTATCCACATTTACATGTAAAGAAACAGAGGCACGGACTTATCCAAGGTCAACAGCAGCAAAGTGGCAGAGCTAGGATTCAAACCTAGGCAAGGTGGCCCCAGGCAAGCTGGGGCACGTCTGTAGATAAGCCCAGTACTGGTGCTTTAGGGACCTAAAACAAGCCTCAGGTTTACAGTCCTTTTGTTATTGTAGCTTTGACCTTTGCTTAAATACTTATACATGACTAAAGATTTTAAAGTATGCCACTAATCACCTTGACAAGGAAAAACTGAATGCTCTATTCTGTATGAAAGGTTAGAAATGAACAAAAGGTCCAGGAATAATGGTTAGATAAAGGTCAAATATCTATTTATATGTACAATAGAATGTGTACAGCTATTAAAAAGGTTGAGATACTTTTATATGTACTATTGCCGATGACCTCTAGAAACCAATGTTAGATTTAAAATACAAGGTGTAGAATACTGTTACATGCTAATCTTAACTTGTGCTTTTAAAAATAAACTATATAAATATGTTTGTTAGTGTATATAACAGCTATAGAAAGATATGCAGGAAACTAGTAACAATTATTGCCTTTGGAAAGGGGAACACAGAGCTTGGGTCTCATGCTGGGAGGGTGTTGGTCAAATAAGTTTGTAAATATGATACATATGTTTGCTCACTTATAGTTTGCATTGGGTGTGGTGGACAGGCTGTAAGCAGGCAGGGTCATTATAGCTTAAGGCTTAGTTTTAAGACTAAGCTTTTCCCCACACCCTTGACTGTTGCATGATAGGGGTGATGCACTCTTATGAGGAATCCCATTTATGCGTTAGGTAAGTGGCTTTGTATCAGAGACTTTCTTATTTGTAGATTGGCTTAATGGTTTGGGTTTCTACAATATAAAATGGGGCAGACCGGGGCTTGCTCTCTTGGTTCCTGAGATTAGCATTAGAGAGGAGAGCAGAGAAAGGCCATGTGGAGGAGAGGAGAAGCAGCTAAGACGGCAGAGTGCTGAAGGAGAAGCCAGTTTGAGCAGAGAGAAGGAGATGGGAAACAGAGGTGAATAAGGCTGGTGAGCTAGAAATCTTGATTCTAGGAAACTCGGATAAGTCAGTAGCTTTGTGAGCACTGAATGAGTGGGTTTTGGGGCCCAGTGTGTGTTTTTACTTGCTTGCCAGGCGCAAGCTAGGATTAAAGCTAATGGCCCACCAGTTCTTGGCTCTGTTGTTTCATTACCATCTGTCCGAATCAAATGCAAACCTGTACGGGCCAGGCAGCTGTGATGGTGGCCGTGGCTACTGGCTTTACAGAGGGTGTCGAACGTTTCTGCATGTAGTTTTACACTGCTTGACTTTTCATCATGTGCATACATTATTATTCAGAATAATTTTTCTAATGTCATAGATGTTTCCTGTGAGAAGGAAAGGTCACAGTAGACTCCCAGACAGTCCCTACAAGGTATTTTTCTTGGTTTTGTCAGTTACTCAAGCCCCAGAATTCAGCTCCTGGGAATTTACTAGTTCCAGGGAATTGGTTTATGGCTGTTAGAGGTTCCCACCTAGAGCCTGAGTGAGAGACTGTCCGCTGTGCCACACACACTCACCAATGCAGGAGCTGGCCTGGGAATTAGAAGTGGATATAAAACCCGCCACTTTACAGACCCTCATGTCACTGAGGCTGCTTGGTTCTCCTCAGAAATGAAGTGTGAGTTCCTTTCATTTACTTTACCAGGCCCCAGGATTATTTCAATTCATCCTGTCCCTAATGCAGATCAAAATAAGTATTTGACAGGTGGCCCGGGACTGGGAAGAGTACAGGAGTGTCACACGGGGAGCAGCCTCTTGTCTCTCTGGTTGAAAAACCCACATTTCACAGCTCTTAAAAGCTCCTTAAATTGTGGGTAGACAGGTATTTAACCCAACTACAGGATACTTGTTCTTACTGTTCTTTATGCAGTGAACTAAAGCCAGAAACCTTGTATTCAAATAACCGGTTGCTTTATTTTAAGATCTGTCATCATGGCACTCTGGGCTCTCACCTCATCAGTTCTTAAAGGCTAAATAGGGCTGCATATCAAACACCCGGGCTAGAAACCTGGTCCAGCTCTACCCAGTGACTCAGCCTGGAATTGGTCCAGGCCCCAGGATATATGGGCCAAAAGGACCGGAGGTGGACTTCTCCGGAGAGAAAGCAAGCAAGAGGAGACTTGTGGTCATTAACAAGGCTCTTCACTTTTCTTCTAGTGTCATTTGTTAACATACGCTAACATTTGTTATTAGGTGGTGTGCAAAAGACAGACTTTAAAACGTCACCTTTAGGCCTAGCCTGTGGTGGCGCAGTGGGTAAAGCGCTGACCTGGAATGCTGAGGTAGCCAGTTCAAAACCCCAGGCTTGCCTAGTCAAGGCACATATAGGAGTTGATGCTTTCTGCTTCTCCCCCCTCTCTCTCTGTCTCTCTGTGTGTCTCCTGTCTCTAAAATGAATAAAATCTAAAAAAAAAAATTTTTTTTTTTTAAATAAAATGGCACCTTTAGGACTGATCATTTAAAAAAAAAGAAAAAGACTGATCAGTTTACACAGGATTTAAAGACAGGACTTAATGTCTGTGTTAGACCAGCTACAGTTTGAGTTTCTAACCACTAGGGGCTGATCTAGCTCCACTAAAACCAATTATTTTCTAAACCATTTCTTTTGCAAATTATTTGGTTTCACGACAACTGAATTACACCAGCTGTAATGTCTAGAACCATTCCTGTCAACACTGAGGGCCTGAGGTCAGAAGAGAAGGAAATTTCAGGTTTTGGTTTAAAGACAAGGGGCAAGAGTAGAACAAGAAACACCACAAACCAGCGAGAACGTGAGAGCCAGCAGGACATCAGAAAGCCTGCGCCCAGGGGCAGGCCTCAGTCCATCAGGATCACCTGAGGAGCTCACCTGTCGTGCCCCCAAACTCCATGAAGCAGCATCCCCACAAGTGGGATCTGAGCACCGAATGTTCAAAAAACCTTCAAGGTTGAATTTTATGTGGAGCCAACGTCCAGATGAGCCTAACACTCACTTTGGAGAGGAGGGAACTGAGGCTCTGAGGGGCAGGTGTCTCCACCAGTCATACTCTGAGTCACTACTGGGGAAAGCCCCGGCTCCGCCTCTGTTGCCAAGGCAGCAGGACACCCGCCCACACCACTTACGATTTGGTTTCTGGCAGTCTTCTTGAATGATGCGGTGGATCTGTCTGTGCAGTGCTTTGTCTTCTCTGGTTACCTAAATAGGAAAAGAAGTTCGGAGAGAAAGCGTCCTTAAGGAACACGGAGGTTGTGTCACTCTGACTCCTAAATTAGTATTTAAGATAGTTTCATAACAATCATCATTCCTACACCAATAATGTGGTTTTTAATACTTGGCCTGTTGTCAAACCAGCTCTGTCCCTCAGCAGCTCACTGCTCTGTACCGACTCAGAGGTATGTTCTTCAGGGGGCAGTTCACTGGGGCCATGATATGAAGAGTAACTGGAATATATATATATTTTAATGTTCATTTTATTGATTTCAGAGAGAGAGAGAAAGGGAAAGAGAGAAAGACAGGAACATCAATCTATTCCTGCATATACCCTGAGCAGGGATTGATCGAATCAGTAACTTCTGTGCTTTGGGATGAGGTATCAGGCCAGGGCAAGAGAACGTAATACTTTTAAGGAAAAACTTTCATCTTAAATATTCATAACACATTCATAAAATTTCTATTTGTTATATATATAATTTTATTTATTTATTTTTGTATTTTTCTGAAGTGAGAAGTGGAGGGTGGGGGGAGGGGGAAGAGGCAGACAGACAGACTCCTGCATGCGCCTGACCAGGATCCACCCAGCATGCCCACCAGGGGGCGATGCTCGGCCCCTCTGGGGCGTTGCTCCACTGCAATTGGAGCCATTCTAACTCCTCAGCCGGAGGCCATGGAGTTGTCCTCAGAGCCCAAGCCAACTTTGCTCCAATGGAGCCCTGGCTGTGGGAGGGGAAGAGAGAGAGGGAGGAGAGGGGGAGGGGTGGAGAAGCAGATGGGCACTTCTCCTGTGTGCCCTGGCCGGGAATTGAACCCAGGACTTCCACACACCAGGCCAATGCTCTACTGCTAAGCCAACTGGCCAGGGCCTTGTTTGTTTGTTTGTTTGTTGTTTGTTTACAAAGACAGAGATAGACTCAGAGAGAGATAGATAGGAACAGACAGACAGAAATGGAGAGAGATGAGAAGCATCAATCATCAGATTTTCGTTGTGACACCTTAGTTGTTCATTGATTGCTTTCTCGTATGTGTCTTTACCATGGGTCTTCAGCAGACCGAGTAACCCCTTGCTTGAGTCAGCGACCTTGGGTCCAAGCTGGTGAGCTTTGCTCAAACCGGATGAGCCCGCGCTCAAGCTGGTGACCTCAGGATCTCAAACCTGGGTCCTCTGCATCCCAGTCCGACACTCTATCCACTGCGCCACTGCCTGGTCAGGCCCTTATTTGTTGTATTTTTGAGGGAGATACAAGTGACCAATGTCTGATCTTGACCCCAGGACTCTTTTCTCTGGGCTCTGACACCTGGTCACATTTGATCAGTTTTATTCCTTCTCCTAACCGTGAGAAAAAAACAAAAGAAATAAAACTGTAAGGAAAAGCTAGCAAGAGACTAAATCTAGCCTATTCCTTGAGACCCTTTCTGTCTTCAAAGGCAAACCTAAATAGTTCCTTTCTCAACCAGCTTAGGTAAGAGCACAGCAGCAACCAACTGGGGACCCCTTCATGTTCAGTAGTAAATCTAACAACAAAACAAACAAAAAAATAGAAATGGAAAAAAAGGAAGGAAGGAAGGAAAAGAGGAAGAAAGTACAAAAAAAGCATGCAAACAAACACATACAAGGTGAGGCAAAAGTAGGTTGAGTTGTTTGTATGAAAAATAATACAATAATTAACAAAAAACACAAGAATAAACGCCGTGTTTCACGTACTCACAACTGTAAACCTGCTTCTGCCCTGCCCCATATATCAGGAGTGCTTGTTTAATAGGACTTGAGAGTAACTGGATTTAAGAATGGGCACTGATAACGCCCTCCTTTTCACAAGGTTATTGTAAAGAGTAATAAGGTAATGGGGCCAAGGGCAGGGGAATGCTGGAAAGGGCTATACAAACAGAAGTACCTACATCCTGTGATCACTCCATCACCCAGGCCAACCAGGCCAGACCCTCCAGGAAACAGACACCTACAAGGCCAGGCAGCTAAGCTGTAAGGGGAAGAGTGAAGTCAGGAAAGAAGAATGGTTTTACTGAGGAAAAGACAGCAATTATTGCTTGATTACCCCATTCCAGCTCATACTGATTCACTGGAGGAAGTGCCCTACCCCTGCCACGCCTCAGCCGTGGGCCTGCTGCTTCTCAGGAAGAGCTGCTTTCTACAGATTCAGTTGGCCAACCCCGAGCCTGCCAGGGGCAATGTGACTGGGAGTGGGTGGGTGCTGGTGTGTGTGGGGGCGAGCTTAATGTGAGCTGCCTATCACAAACTTCTCCAATCCCACAAGAGGCAACCAACTCCCACTAAGTCTTCCCATCCTGGGAGGGAGTGGACTGCACTCACCCTTGCACAGGCTGGAATACCCTTTTCAAAAACTATTCAAAAATTATTTAAAAGGTCTCTTAATTTTCACCCTGGCCGGATTACTCGGTTGGTTTGAGCATAGTCCTGAACCACAGAGGTTTTCAGTACAATCCCTGGTCAGGGCACAGACAGGAACAGATCGATGTTTCTGTCTCTCCTCCCCCCCCCTTTCTTTCTCTAAAATCAAAATAATAAAATAATAATAAAATCTCTTAATTTTAAAAAATGCTCTAAAATGGGGACTCACTAGAGTAAGTCAATATCAAGAAAATGTTCTGCCTGACCAGGCGGTGGCGCAATGGAAAGAGTGTTGGACTGGGATGCGGAAGACCCAGGTTCGAGACCCCGAGGTTGCCAGCTTGAGTGCGGGCTCATCTGGTTTGAGCAAAGCTCACTAGCTTGGACCCAAGGTCGCTGGCTCGAGCAAGGGGTTACTCGGTCTGCTGAAGGCCCACGGTCAAGGCACATATGAGAAAGCAATCAATGAACATCTAAGGTGTCGCAACAAAAAACTGATGATTGATGCTTCTCATCTCTCTTCGGTCCTGTCTGTCCCTATCTACCCCTCTCTCTGACTCTCTCTGACTCTCTGTAAAAAAAAGAAAATGTTCTATTAAGGGAAACATTCCCTCAGGAATCATGCCTGTAAACAGTGAGACTTCTGGGATGCTTCCAAGTTGTGATCCGTCTCCAGGACAATTATTGTAGCTGAAGTCACATCTACGCTACTGGTACCAATGGTCATGAGGAGCCCGACTCCAGACTGGTTCCTCCAATGTTAACATCCCTGGAGGTGGGCAAGGAGCAGTGACCTACTCCGAAGGTACAAGACAAGCAGGCACTTATACCCCCAGTGAGAGTGACGACTGGGACAAGACGCTGGGCAACCAGTCAGACTGTGTTGATTAAAAGCTTAAAGGTACATGCCTTTGTTCCAGCAATTCCTCTTTTAAGAGTCAACCTTATAGAAATACTTAACATAAGTTCAAAGAAATAGTTGTGTAAAAATACCCATAGCAACACAATTTGTGAGAGCAAAAGTTGGGAATACCATACATGTCCAGCAGAGAGAAAGGGTTAAAACATTTATGGCAAGTTCCCATAAAATGGAATATCATACAGATGTCAAAAAGAATGAGGTGAATTTGTAAGTATTTACATGGAAAGATGGTATAATGTGCGATTTTGGTGTCAAAAAAAGCTCTTAAGCATTATTTAGAGCAATGGTTCTTAACTGTCCCAAGGGACACTTGGCAATGTCTAGGGACATTTTATTTGTCACAACCAGGGTGCTGCTACTGGTATCTAGTGGGTGAAGGCCAGGGACGCTGCTAAACATCCTACAATGCAAAGCACGGCCCCCATGACAAAGAATTATCCAGCTCAAACAGTGGTGAGCTGAGAAATCCTGACTTAGAAAATGATCACATTTTCTTGGAAAACAGAAAAAGCCAAAGGAATATTTATTTATATGTGTGTATTTGTAAATGCATAAATGCCTAGAACAGGGGTCGGGAACCTTTTTGGCTGAGAGAGCCATGAACGCCACATATTTTAAAATGTAATCCCGTGAGAGCCATACAGCGACCCATGTATGTTACACATTATCCCATAAAAATTTGGTGTTGTCCCGGAGGACAGCTGTGATTGGCTCCAGCCACCCACAACCATGAACATGAGCGGTAGGAAATGAATGGATTGTAATACATGAGAATGTTTTATATTTTTCCACTGCACCACCACAGGTCAGACGAGAATGTTTTATATTTTTAACATTATTTTTTTTAATTTGTTTGTGAGCCAGATGCAGCCATCAAAAGAGCCACATCTGGCTCGCGAGCCATAGGTTTCCGATCCCTGGCCTAGAAGGATATACTGTTAAAAGTGGTACCTTGGGGGTACTTATTTTATATATCTCTTAATGACTGATTCTTAAAAACAATAAATAGAGGCCTGACTTGTGGTGGCGCAGTGGGTAAAGCATCGACCTCGAGCAGTGAGGTCACCTGTTCGAAACCCTGGTCTTGCCTGGTCAAGGCACATATAGGAGTTGATGCTTCCTGCTCCTACCCCTTTCTCTCTCTCTCTCTCTCTCTCTAAAAAGGAATAACTAGAGGCCCTGGCCAGTTGGCTCAGTGGTAGAGCGTTGGTCTGGCGTGCGGGAGTCCCAGGTTCGATTCCCAGCCAGAGCACACAGGAGAAGCGCCCATCTGCTTCTCCACCCCTCCCCCTCTCCTTCCTCTCTGTCTCTCTCTTCCCCTCCTGCAGCCGAGGGTCCATTGGAGCAAAGATGGCCCGGGCGCTGGGGATGGCTCCTTGGCCTCTGCCCCAGGCGCTAGAGTGGCTCTGGTCGCAACAGAGCGACGCCACGGAGAGGCAGAGCATTGCCCCCTGGTGGGCAGAGCGTCGCCCCCTGGTGGGAGTGCCGGGTGGATCCCGGGTCGGGCGCATGCAGGAGTCTGTCTGACTGTCTCTCCCCGTTTCCAGCTTCAGAAAATGACAAAAAAAAAAAAAAAAAAAAAAAAGGAATAACTAGAAAAAATCTAAAAAGAAGAAAATAGGTATTCTTAAATAAATATATTTGTAATTAAAGCTAAGAAGGAAAAACATTAAGTTGCAAGTCTCTTACATAGAAGAGGTTATCAAAACCACCATCTTTCTGGTAAATGAATCCTTTTTCCTTCAGGAGCTTTAGAGCGTTCTTAAATATACTGTGAATTGCCTTGGAAGTGGTGTCATTCTGAAAATCAGCCTGTGGGAAGAAAAAAAGGAAAAGAAAAAAAAACAAGTAAGTCCCATCTTACAGCACCTGAGAGCAACTCCCTAGACCAACTGGTTTATGAGTTCATCCAACAAGCTTTTTATCTGCTGAGTCAAAAGATCCAGGATGCACCAGCCCAGCAGGGTGGTATTTAGGAGGACTGGGAATTTGCTTTGGCAGGATCATGCCTGATAACTGTCCCATATTTTGGACATCTCAAAAGGACAAGCTTTATTATTATTTTTTAAACAGAACTATAAAACACTGTGTACATATTAGCCCCCCTCCCCCATTTTTTGTTAATTAAAATCATGGCTATATACAATCTCTTCCTAAGGACTTCAAAGAATTTTTACACACATTGAAGTAAGTTAGGGATTCCAGCATGTAGAAAGTATTAAATAGTCTCCTTAATTTAAATGAAGAACAATGGCCCTGGCCGGATAGCTCAGGTGGTTAGAGCACCATCCCAAAGCGCAGAGGTTGCCAGTTTGATCCCCGGTCAGGGCTCATACAGGAACCACTGTTCCTGTCTCTCTCCTGCTCTCTCTCTTCCTTTCTCTAGAGTCAATAAAATAAAATAAAATAATTTTAAAAGAACAATGACAGCAAATAGGTCTGCAGAGACCTGTCAAAGGTGAGTATGTGGGCTAAAGGTTGACAGGGGTAAAGCCAGACCACCCTATGGAAGGAACTCAGCTGCTGTCGGGTGGCTGCCTCCTCAATCTCAGTATTTCTTCCCTTCTCTAAGAGACAGGTTTGCCTAGAGAGGTCACCAGCTCATCCCACTTCTCATTCCCAAGGAAGCTCAGTTTTCCGCTATGTCCACGGTCAACTAGACTGTGTGGTTCTTGAGTCGAAGCCTTTGCACTTCATCCCGGCCACCTTCTTCCTGGCACATGGAGGGTGATCAATAAAACATTCATGTAATCAAAGAACTATTATAGAGGCTGTATGCTTCTGATTACTCCATTAGGGATTTATCAGTTCTTTACTAAAACAAAGAAAGTGAACAACTGTCCTTCAAGGTACAGATCCATTTTTAATGTGACACAACTTTGTCAAGACATTAAAAAGATCAGAGCACCAAAGAAACACGGCAAAGCGTCCAAAAAAGGGTTTGAAGGCAAACTCCCACCTGCAGTGAAAGGCACTTATGAAGGCTGTCTGGGGCAGCACCCAAAGCTGCTGAAAAAGAGACCGTATTTGAGATCTGCCCACAACACTTCCTCAAAGAGACAGGGAGAAGAAAGAGATCCCCCAATTGCCTCAAGTGTTGACAATTCTATCCCTGAAGAAACCTTCTCTTTCTAGAAGAGGCCGCCCAAACAGGCTTTGTTTCAATTTGCTAGATCCTGAAAATGTTTCACAAATGTGCTCTCCTGGGCTCAGAGGCGAGTCTGAGACTCTGAAATTATAGTCTGAATTAACAAAAAAGGCTGGGGAACCTGGTCATTAAAACATCAGGGCCTAAAAGCTGACAAACATTCTAGGTTATGACAGCACCCACTCTCTGAAGGGAGAATAAGGCTCAGAAATATTTGACGACTCCCCCAGGCAGAAAAGTTTTCTGGGTGTGTTTAGAATAAGCACCTCACCTAACAATCCTCAACCACACATCTTCTTTATTCAGGACCTTCAAACAAAGTTGTTTCAATTTCATACAGGAGTACTCCTACTTAGGGGAAACACAATCCAATATAGGCTCTTCCACAAAACTTTATAACCACTTACTCTTCATATTCCTAAAGAGATTAGCCTTCTTTAGTCAAATATAAAGATCCTAAGGGTCGAGTTTATTACACCTTTATCAAGATAGAACTAAATTGGAAACTAACCAGAAGTGTTGTTACAGAATGATCCATGTCATTGGAAAAGACTCTTGGTTATCCCCTGACCATACATAAAGCCTGGTCCTCCTCCCGGATCTCAGGAAGACCAAGCAGCAGAAGGGGCTGCTAGGCTTGCGAGCTTAAAGGCACAGTTTTAGCTGTGAACAAGGCAGACCCAACAGAAAAGGCTCTCTGTAAACATCAACAACATGTGAAGCTTCCTTTCCAAAAACATTTCCTCAGCTGACCTCCGGATAGTATCTCTCTGCTGGTTAGAAAGACAGTCTCAAGGGTAAAACCTCTAATCATCTCTTCTAGCCAGTAGCTCTTCCTGCTCTGGGATTTGTGTCTTTCTTGTCTTTTTCTAAAGAGCAATGACACACTCATCCGATGTAGGAAACCGAAATTGCTCAGAGGAAATAACTGACTGGCTGGAGGAGCTGAGCCTTAGCAGGCCTCTCTCGCGGCAGGTCAGGAACTGGGTGGATCTCTGAAATATATATAGTCTTCATTCCCAAACAAACTCAACATTTATCCAGCTGTCAAAGAAACAATGCTTTCACAAGGCCTGCTTATCAGGTTTCTGGATTTGCTAAGGGCCAGGATGAAAATAAAGAAAGGGGAAAACATTCGTAGCCCTCTCCTTCTGCTTATAGCACTATCACAATGATTTCTTGTGAAGCTTTCATCTGTATGACAACACAAAGTACGGAAAGAGCTAGGGTTTCACCACCATTGTAAAGCATCCTTGGTCTCCCAGGCGCAATTAAGCAGGATTCAATTGAATGACACTGACCTCCCCAAGCAGAGCCATGTGAGGGAATAATTCATAATTGATGGAAAAACAGTTTCCAAAGACAAAACAAATAAAGTGCCATATTCATTTCTTTTTAAACATCCAGCACTGGGGAGACACACGTTTCTGCTCTAAGCATTTTCAAAAAGGTAACACGGCAAAAGTTCTCCATGGTTTTGAATGAAGAACGCTTTGAGTCCTCAGAGACCTCAAGTCTCTCTACTTACATCAGAGCCATCCCTGAAGATCTGGTTCACGGGAAGAATGTGGTCTTTGCTAAGGTTCAAAGTTTCCCTCCAGACATGCCAAGAGTGGTCAGAAGTCCCAGGAGGCTAACTTGGCATTGAGCCCCCTCTAAGTGATTAAATGGAGGAAGGTCAATCTTGCTGTCAGGGGACAGCTGGAGTGCTACAACTGTTTAGAAGCGACAATGGCACAGGACAAAGCGGCCAGTCATGACCCTCTCCACCTTGGTGTTTCCTGAAACAATATCCCTCATCTCTCTGTATGAAATCATGGGTCACTGGACACAGCCTGGTGCCAGGAAGAGATAATTAGAATCATGAATGAAACTGAGAAGCAGTGGTCGTGCCTAGGAAGTTGGATGGGGACCTGGTATCTGTTCTAACAGAATCATGAAGAACAACTTATGTTACCTAACAAGGGCAAGCCCTGTTGATAATAGCAAAAGACTAGAAGACATCTGAACAGTCCAAGAATGAAAAGGCTAATTATTTAAATTATAGTACATGTAACAAAACATTATTGGATAGTGGCAAATCTATGTATGCTAAGAAATGATCTAGGCCCTGGCCGGTTGGCTCAGTGGTAGAGCGTCGGCCTGGCGTGCAGGAGTCCTGAGTTCGATTCTTGGCCAAGGCACACAGGAGAAGCGCCCATCTGCTTCTCCACCCCTCTCCCTCTCCTTCCTCTCTGTCTCTCTCTTCCCCTCCCACAGCCAAGGCTCCATTGGAGCAAAGATGTCCTGGGAGCTGAGGATGGCTCTGTGGCCTCTGCCTCAGGTGCTAGAATGGCTCTGGTTGCAGCAGAGCAACGCTCCAGATGGGCAGAGCATCGCCCCCTGGTGGGCATGCCGGGTGGATCCTGGTTGGGCGCATGCGGGAGTCTGTCTGCCTCCCTGTTTCCAACTTCAGAAAAATACAAAAAAAAAAAAAAAAAAAAAAAAAAGAAATGATCTACAAGACATACTGTTCAATGAAAAGCTAGGGATGGACTAGTGTTTAGCTAGCTTAAACAATACCATCTGCGTAAAAAAGGGGGATACAACTACTTCCAGTTTCTATATGCTCAGACATGTCCAGAAGGATACTTCTGACACTCGTAACAGTGCTTGTCTCTGGAGAAAGGCGGTGGAAGGAAGGATGGTAAGGAAACTTACTTTTAACTAGATATTTTCAGGGACTATTTGAATTTTTTAAAACCGTTCATTCTTCAACTAACTAATAATTAACAAAAATCTACTTTATGACAAACTTGTTCTAGGCCCTGGTTCTAAAGAACAGAGAATAAGACAGACAAGATCTCTGCTCTGCACCAGCTTGAGTGTGAGATCACAGACATGACCCCATGGTCGCTGGCTTGAGCCCAAAGGTCACTGGTTTAAAGCCCAAGGTCGCTGGCTTGAACCCAAGGTCACTGGTGTGAGCAAGGAGTCACTCACTCTGCTGGAGCCCCCCCAGTCAAGGCACAAATAAGAAAGCAAATGATGAACAACTGAGGAGCCGCAACAAAGAATTGATGCTTCTCACCTCTCTCCCTTCCTGTCTGTCCCGCTTTCTGATTCTTTCTCTGTCTCTGTCAAAAAAAAAAAAAAAAAAAAAAAATCTCTCTGCTGTGAGAGAACTTAAATTCTGGTGGAGGAACAGGCTGGCAAACAAATAAATACCAGTGACATAATGAGATCCGAAAACAGGGTGATAACAGAGTGAGGAAGTGGCTCTCAGAGCAGATAGGGAGGCAAGAAGGTGACACTGAAGCACAGATCACCCTCCGGTGGAACAAATGAAACAAACCAACACCAGTCATGTTACAACAACAAAAAAAACCCCAAGAATTGCAACGAAGTTGCAATGCCAAAGACTCAAATAATTCTGAATTCCAAGCGAATATGGAAACACCAACCACTTACATTCACCTGTAACACTAGGGGTGAAAAGTGGGGACAGTTATTTCTAGGAGAAATAAAAATGACTTAAAATGTTCCTTGAAATTTCTACTTATAAACCCAAATGAATACAACTTGGTCTTTATTCAAACTCCTAAAACATGATAGGTTAACCTTACTCTAAAGAAGAGACAGCAAGTCAGTAAGAAGCTTTTGTTCAACTTCAACAATCTTGGAAGGATAATTAATTAGTTACCTCTTCTCATCCATTCCCCCCCACATTTGGCTCCTTATGAGATTACTCATTTCAGTGAGTTCTAAGTACTATGAAGCTTAGACTATTATTTTTTTCTATCCAAAGATGGAGCTTAATGAGATTAAGTGAGCAGAAAAGGGCAGATCCCTTCTCAGTTCAAATTCTTAGAGGTCAGTGACTTCCCTGAATAGAAAGGACATGTGACAAAACCATGAGCTCTACTTGCTGGGTCCGCCCTGTGAGTCGGTTCGCTCACACCCTTCAGCTGCAGATTTGGGGCAGGGGACTGCGCCCCTCACGTGGGCATGCTGAACGTACTTGCTCGGAGCAGGCGCCGTGAATCACAGGCTGATTGGCCAGGGACAGCAGAGACTCCACCGTTTCCAACTCCTGCTGGTAAAACGTCTGCACTCTGTTCTTCGTGAGGAATTCCTTGGCTTTCTCACTTAGCAAACATGTGAGATTGGCAAGATCCAGGGCACCTGGATTTTTGCTGGGGAAAGTTTTTAAAAAGCCCTGTAGAAAACAATCACCTCGCCTGACCAGGCGGTGGCGCAGTGGATAGAGTGTCGGACTGGGATGCGGAGGACCCAGGTTCAAGACCCCGAGGTCGCCAGCTTGAGCGCAGGCTCATCTGATGTGAGCAAAAACCCACCAGCTTGAACCCAAGGTTGCTGGCTCCAGCAAGGGGCTACTCAGTCTGCTGAAGGCCCGCGGTCAAGGCACATATGAGAAAGCAATCAATGAACAACTAAGGTGTTGCAACGCGCAATGAAAAACTAATGATTGATGCTTCTCATCTCTCTCCATTCCCGTCTGTCTGTCCCTGTCTATCCCTCTCTCTGACTCACTCTCTGTCTCTGTAAAAAATAAAAAAAAAGAAGAAGAAAACGATCACCTCTGTTCCTTTTTGGTGAGCATAAAACAGAAACTTGGCTAGGAAACACAACACTAAACTGACATTTGTTTCTGACATAAAGGACAAGTCACGTTACGAACACTGTGTGATTATTTGAAAGGATAAGGCAAAACTACAAGAACTAAGATATTAATAACAGTTTTTAAAAAAAGTCAAGCTGCAGAATGGTATGTAAGGTATGATCCCATTTTTGTCAAAAAGCAAATGACAACCCACAAAATGATATTCCTGCTGTGTATGCACAGAGAAAAATGTCTAAAAGGGTACATACATACACACCAACATATGGATAGCGGTGACCTCAGGGTATAATTGTGAAGTGGGAGACAGGACAATGGAGGAAATTCACCCTTTATTTTATACAGGTCTATAGTTTGGGGTGTTTTTAAAAATATTTACAAAAATATGTGGCCCTGGCCGGTTTGCTCAGTGGATAGAGCATCCGCTTGGTATGCAGATGTCTCAGGTTTGATCCCCAGTCAGGACAAACATGAGAAGCGACCATCTGCTTCTCTCCCCCGTCTCTTCCTCTCCCCTTCCTGCAGCCAGTGGCTCAACTGGTTTGAGTGTCAACCCTGGGCACTGAGAATAGCTTGGTTGATTCAAGCATTGACCTCAGACAAGGATTGCTGGGTGGATCCCAGCTGAGATGCATACA
This sequence comes from Saccopteryx leptura, assembly GCF_036850995.1. Classification (NCBI taxonomy): domain Eukaryota; kingdom Metazoa; phylum Chordata; class Mammalia; order Chiroptera; family Emballonuridae; genus Saccopteryx; species Saccopteryx leptura. The sequence goes on along the minus strand of NC_089515.1, from coordinate 23,565,158 downwards.
GAAGTTTGTCTATCTCTCCTCCTCTCACTTAAAAAAAAGTCATATATACACATTAAAAAATATTAAAGTGTACATAGTGAAGTCTCCACTCTATCTTCCTCCCAGTTCCCACCCCCTTGGCAACCACTACTACTGATTCTGTCTTCCCTTGGAGTTCTTTGATGTACACATATACTAGAAAACACAGAGCCTGACCAGGTGGTGACACCGTGGGTAGAGAGTCAGACTGGGACGTGGAGGACCCAGGTTCGAAACCCTGAGGTTGCGGCTTGAGTGCGGGATCAACAGCTTGAGCGAGGGGTCGCTGGCTGTAGCATGGGATAATAGACACAATCCCATGGTTGCTGGCTTGGGCCCAAAGGCCACTAGCTTGAGCAAGAGGTCACTGGTTCGGCTGGAGCCCTCCAGTCGAGGCACAAATGCGAAAGCAATCAATGAACAACTACGATGCTGCAATGAAAAAATTGGTGCTTCTCATCTCTCTCAGTTCCTGTCTGTCCCTACCTGTCCTTATCTTTGTCTCGCTCACCAAAAATAAATAAATAAATAAATAAATAACGCAGATAATCTCATCTCACTCCTCCTTTCTTCCCCCACATAAAAAATAAAATCAGCCCTAGTTGAGAACAGTAGTCATCACATTTGTAGTATTTCATTATGATGTGTCATGCTGAGAGACTTTGATTATAATGCACCTTGCTGCAGTTTCCCTCGGGTTTCTGGCCTTGGAGCTTAAGTTTCTTGGATCTGTTTCTAATTTTTTACCAAAGTTGGAAAAATTTCAGTCATCATTTCTTCAAATACTTTCTCTCCGCTCCCTCCATACCTTCAGGGACCCCTCCCAGATGCACATTAATTTCCTCACCACAACCCAATACCACCTGTACTGCTGTCCTCTTTGCTTTATGGATGAGGACACTGAGGTACACAAAGGGTGTGCAGACGTAAGATAATGATGTCAGGACTTGAACCCAGGGCCACGCCAGCATCTGGGCTCCCCTTGCTTGGCCTACCTGCTGAGGTTACATCTTCAGCAGGGATTGGCCACAACTTACCTTAGTGCCTCTCTTTCTAGGGCTGGGCTGTGGAAAGGCTGGTCATAAACTTTCCTATAGATAGCGGGCAGCTCAAGCATCCTTGCAATTTGAATGTTGCACACTGGATCGTCTACTTTATCTAAGAAGCCAACGGGGAAAAACACGTCACAGAAATTACATGGCGATCAGTCCTTTCCCATGTCCAAACTGCTACTAGTATGATAGTAAATGAGGCACTCAGAGGGTCTCCTTCCCTGTGGGTGTCCGGGAATCATACAATACATGAACTCAATAGTTTCTAGTCATCATGCAAAGGGAATGCATGCCAACGCCTGGCCGAGTGGCCTGGGACTAGGGCGAGCACATCAACTTATTCGTTCATCTTGTTAGTGGTGGGCAGTGGGGGTCCTCCTAGAGATTCCCAAGCAAAAGCCAGCCAAAGCAGAGCAAAGGCGTCACTCAGGTGACACAGGTCTATCGTACATCTGTGAATAGCTGTTTTCTTTCAAAGTTAATGAACATAATGGTGCTCAAGAAATCTCCATTATTTTTGAAGAATATGAACACTCTGCCTGAAATGGATTCACACTTGGAAATTTAAAGTACATTAGAAACTACTATGGTGTCCAAATAAATTTTCCAGCTAAACATAATAAATAATTTGTTTTTCTCAATTTAGTTATAATAGTTACCTCTTTTTAAAATAAATTCAAGAAATGACACTTTCCCAAAGAAAGCATGTTATATAGTTTCTTCCATTAAAAAGTTAATCTTGCCTGACCAGGCGGTGGTACAGTGGATAGAGCGTCGGACTGGGATGCGGAGGACCTGGGTTCGAGACCCTGAGGTCGCCAGCTTGAGCGTGGGCTCATCTGGTTTGAGCAAAAAGCCCACCAGCTTGAACCCAGGGTCACTGGCTCCAGCAAGGGGTTGTTTGGTCTGCTGAGGGCCCATGGTCAAGGCACATATGAGAAAGCAATAAATGAACAACTAAACTGTTGCAACGTGCAATGAAGAGCTAATGATTGACGCTTCTCGTCTCTCTCTGATCCTGTCTGTCTGTCCCTGTATATCCCTCTCTCTGACTCACTCTCTGTCTCCGTAAAAAAAAAAAGTTAATCTTTTTATTTGAACTTTAGAAGTTTGACTTTTAGTTAAACAAGTTTACCAGACACACACCCAGAATAAGAAACAATCTGGCAGAAATATCTTGTGCTTACAATAAGTAGTGGCATGAATTTCTCGCTCTTCTCTGTACGTGCGGATGGAGCCTCTGACCCGGATAATGTCCCCAATTTCTATCTTTGTTCTCAGCTCAATGGTCTCTTGCAGCTTCTTAAGCTGTGAAGTTAAGCTCAGTTCTCTTGCACTTGGAGCAGCTGTAGTTGTCAGGGCCAGAAGGAAAGGGAGAAATGCATAGCATGATCACTCCACCACATTTGTGAAATAGTTTTTGGGTAATGCCAACACAAGACATTTATTTATTCTACTTTGGGTTAGTTATTCTACTACAGGAAATCTGCATAACCTCTTAAAATTCTCAACTGAATAAAAGGCATTAAGCTGCAATTATTCAAAAGCAGGATGGTAGGCCCTGGCCGGTTGGCTCAGTGGTAGAGCGTCAGCCTGGCGTGCAGAAGTCCTGGGTTCGATTCCCGGCCAGGGCACACAGGAGAAGCGCTCATCTGTTTCTCCACCCCCCTCCTTCCTCTCTCTCTTCCCCTCCCGCAGCTGAGGCTCCATTGGAGCAAAAAGATAGCTCGGGAGCTGGGGATGGCTCCTTGGCCTCTGCCCCAGGTGCTAGAGTGGCTCTGGTCGCGACAGAGTGATGCCCCGGATGGGCAGAGCATCGCCCCCTGGTGGGTGTGCCGGGTAGATCCCGGTTGGGCGCATGCGGGAGTTTGTCTGACTGCCTCCCCGTTTCCAGCTTCAGAAAAAATTAAAAAAAAAAAAAAAAGCAGGGTGGTGAAGGGATCAGAGTCTAGTGCAAAGGGCTCTGTGTGGTCCTGAGCTGAATTCTGTATGGGTTCAGCTGGGTTTGGTGGCAATAGCTCTCAATAACACTTAAAAGCAGGGGTTGGGAACCTTTTTGGCTGAGAGAGTCATGAATGCCACATATATAATTTTTTTTGTTTGTTTGTTTTTTGTATTTTTCTGAAGTTGGAAACGGGGAGGCAGTCAAGACAGACTCCCGCATGCGCCCGACTGGGATCCACCCGGCATGCCCACCAGGGGGCGATGCTCTGCCCATCTGGGGCATTGCTCTGTTGCAACCAGAGCCATTCTAGCGCCTGAGGCAGAGGCCATGGAGCCATCCTCAGCGCCCGGGCCTACTTTGCTCCAATGGAGCCTTGGCTGCAGGAGGGGTAGAGAGAGACAGAGAGGAAGGAGAAGAGGAGGGGTGGAGAAGCAGATGGGCACTTCTCCTGTGTGCCCTGGCCGGGAATCGAACCCAGGACTCCTGCATGCCAGGCCGACGCTCTACCACTGAGCCAACTGGCCAGGGCCTTGAACACCACATATTTTAAAATGTAATCCCGTGAGAACCATACAACGACCGGAGGACAGCTGTGATTGGCTCCAGCCACCCGCAACCATGAACATGAGCGGTAGGAAATGAATGGATTGTAATACATGAGAATGTTTTGTATTTTTAATGTTATTATTATTTTTATTAAACATTTGTCTGCGAGCCAGATGCAGCCATCAAAAGAGCCACATCTGGCCTGACTGGGCGGTGGCACAGTGGATAGAGCACTGGACTGGGATGCTGAGGACCCAGGTTCGAGACCCCGAGGTTGCCAGCTTGAGTGAGGGCTCATCTGGTTTGAGCAAAGCTCACCAGCTTGAACCCAAGGTCGCTGGCCCTAGCAAGGGTCACTCAGTCTGCTGAAGGCCCATGGTCAAGGCACGTATGAGAAAGCAATCAATGAACAACAAAAAACTGATGAATGATGCTTCTCATCTCTCTCCGTTTCTGTCTGTCTGTCCCTATCTATCCATCTGTCTCTGTAAATAAATAAAGAAAAAGGGGCCCTGACCTCTTCTTCTTTAGTAACTAATTTATTTGTGCCATGAGATGAAAATGGTTGTATTTAGTCAGGGACAATGACCTTAGTAATTAGTGTGTGTTTGTGCCATGAAAAAAAAGGTTGAAAATCACTGCACTAGGGGGTGATGCTCTGCCCATCTGGGGCATTGTTTTGTTGTTCAGCAACCAAGCTCTTCTTAGCACCTGAGGTGGAGGCCGAGAAGCCATCCTCAGCACCCAGGGCCAGCTTGCTCCAATCGAGCCATGGCTGTGGGAGGAGAAAAGAAAAAAGAGAGCGAGAGAGAGAAATGAGAGGGGGAGGGGTGGAGAAGCAGATGGGTGCCTCTCCTGTGTGCTCTGTCTAGGAATCAACCCCAAGACATCCACACACTGGGATAATGCTCTACCACTGAGCCAACCAGCCAGGGCCTTCTCTTTCATTTTATTACATAAAAGTTTGAAAAAATCTTTTAGTCTTATCACTGATGATAGCTTTCAGTGCTTTAACAAAGACTCAGGAGGCCCTGGCCGGTTGGCTCAGTGGTAGAGCGTTGGCCTGGCGTGCAGGAGTCCCGGGTTCGATTCCCAGCCAGGGCACACAGGAGAAGCGCCCATCTGCTTCTCCACCCCTCCCCCTCTCCTTCCTCTCTGTCTCTCTTCCCCTCCCGCAGCCAAGGCTCCATTGGAGCAAAGATGGCCCCGGGTGCTGGGGATGGCTCTGTGGCCTCTGCCTCAGGTGCTTGAATGGCTCTGGATGCAACAGAGCGACGCCCCAGAGGGGCAGAACATTGCCCCCTGGTGGGCATGCCGGGTGGATCCCGGTCGCGCGCATGCTGGAGTCTGTCTGACTGCCTCCCCGTTTCCAGCTTGGGAAAAATGGAAAAAAAAAAACAACCCCCCCCCAAAAAAAACCCCAAAGACTCAGGAGCCTGTAGATAAAGCGTCGACCTGGAAATGCTGAGGTCGCCGGTTCGAAACTCTGGGCTTGCCTGGTCAAGGCACATATGGGAGTTGATGCTTCCAGCTCCTCCCCACCTTCTCTCTCTGTCTCTCCTCTCTCTCCTCCCCCCCTCCCTTTCTCTCTCCTCTCTAAAATGAATAAATAAAATTAAAAAAAAAAACACACAAAGACTCAGGAGACCTCAATGTATATACTCCCCTCTTTAATGGAACAGATACACAATTCTACCTTTTGGGGGCTAGTTTACAGAAGCTGCAAGGTAGGGATGGAGATTATCTATTTTTTAATATCATTATCTACCTGAACCAACATTTGTTAAATGCTGATTTATTTCCTACTATTGTATTATTTTGGTTTGTCATATGGTAGGTTTCCTATAATGAAATGAATCTCTCGGTCTATTAATAAAATATTCTCTTTAAGCTAATACAGCTTAGATAACTGTGGCTTCATAATGTGCAAAGACATTACTTTTCTTTTAACACATCTACCATACCAAGGGAAACAGCAACCTCAGAAGTGTAGAAGCCTGTGTATCCAGTAACCAACAGATAGGAATCTAGACACAATCAGCATTAATGTCACTCAGCTTACTGGGTTTCTTCAGAAAATATCCAAGTATTACTATTTAAAAGGTTTTCCATCTGTGTCCCTATTCCCAAGTCTTCTACTTAGCCTGAATTTTAAATGTATTTATAAGTTTCACTGCCATTATTCAGACATTATAGGTGATGGTAAATGTTTCATAGAGCACTGCTGAAATGACCAGACTGACGGCTGGTCTGAGAAAAAGAGGCCCAGCTTTCATTTAAAGGATGTATGAAACTCCCCAGAAAAGGTTCAAGCTGTGTAATTTAAAGAATATAATGAGATGACTGGAGCCTGACAGAATTTTAGTTTAAGTAGCCAATTCCATGCTGAAAGATAAACCCTCTTTAAAATTCTAATATCAAGAGCCAAGCTTTTTAACTTTCCTCATAAGCTAAGTCCAAATGGTACATTCAATGTGACATTTACAAGAGTTAATATCATATTCTTATACCTCCAGTGACTGGAACATGATTGAATCAGACTAAAATTTTGTTTTTAAAAAAATTCTTCATCGGCCATTTTCTAGCGGAAAGCTTTAAAACTGGGGCAATTAAATTAAAGGAGAGAACAGGCAGGTCAGGAACAATTTAAAGATACCACTTCTTACATCATGTGATGAGAATTGTTTTCAGGCTTTCTCTTTGTTCTCTCACTCTCTCTTTTTATTCTCAAAGCAATTTTCTTTTTTTGCTTTTTGTCACACTGTAAATCTTTGATTTTTTTAAAATTCAACTTATTGGAGTGACACTGGTTAACAGTTATACAGGTTTCAGGTGCCCAATTCTATAAGGCATCTCTGTACACTGTATATGTTCACCCACCCTCTCAAAGCAATTTTCAATTAAGTCCATCCATCCCGATCATTCATCTATTCATCTACTTAGAGATTTTTTTAAACTCTCACTCTCAATATTAATAGACATTTTACTTCAAAAATTACTAAGTAGCCTGACCAGGCAGTGGCGCAGTGGATAGAACGTTGGACTGGGATGCAGAGGACCCAGGTTCGAGACTCCGAGATTGCCAGCTTGAGCACGGGCTCATCTGGTTTGAACAAAGCTCACCAGCTTGGACCCAAGGTCGCTGGCTTGAGCAAGAGGTTACGGTTACTCGGTCTGCTGAAGGCCCGCTCAAGGCACATATGAGAAAGTAATCAATGAACAACTAAGGTGTCGCAACGAAAAACTGATGATTGATACTTCTCATCTCTCTCTGTTCCTGTCTGTCTGTCCCTATCTGTCCCCCCTCTCTCTGACTCTCTCTCTGTCTCTGTAAAAAACAACAACAACAAAAAAAAAAACCAACTAAGTATTTGAATTATAGCCCTGGCCAGACAGCTAGGTTGGTTAGAGCATACTCTCGACACATAGAGGTTGCAGGTTTGAACCTCAGTCAGGGCATGGAACAGATTGACGTTTCTGTCTCTCTGTCTCTCTGTCTCTCCCTTCCTCTTAATAAATAAATCTTTTTATTTTTTTTCTATTTTTTAGAATTTTATTTATTGATTTTTTTTTTTTTTACACAGAGAGTCATAGAGAGGGATAGATAGGGACAGACAGACAGGAAGAGAGATGAGAAGCATCAATTCTTCATTGCGGCATCTTAGTTGTTCATTGATTGCTTATTCATATGTGCCTTGACCATGGGGCTACAGCAGACCGAGTAACCCCTTGCTCAAGCCAGCAACCTCGGGTTCAAGCTGGTGAGCTTTGCTCAAACCAGATGAGCCCGCGCTAAAGCTGGTGACCTCAGGGGTCTTGAACCTGGGTCCTCCGCATCCCAGTCCGATGCACCATCCACTGAGCCATCGCCTGGTCAGGCTATTTATTGATTTTTAGAGAGAGGAGTGGTGGTTGGGGGAACTGGAAGCATCAACTTGTAGTAATTGCTTCCTGTATGTTTCTTGACTGGGCAAGTCCAGGGTTTCAAACAGGCAACCTCAGCATTCCACGTTAACGCTTTATCCATTGAACCACCACAGGTTGGGCTAAAAAAAAAATTTTTTTTTAAAGAAACCAGTGATTTATTTATTTTTCTTTATTTTAGATTTTGTTTATTCATTTTAGAGAGAGAGAGAAAGAAAAGAGAGGAGGAGCAGGAAGCATCAACTTCCATATGCGCCTTAACCAGGCAAGCCCAGGGTTTCGAACTGGTGACCTCAGCATTCCAGGTCAACACTTTATCCACTGTGCCACCACAGGTCAGGCAAAAAATCTTTAAAAAATCCCAAAAAACAACGATAGCCCTAGCTGGGCAGCTCAGTTGGCTGGAGTGTCATCCTGACACACCAATGTTGTGGGTTCCATCCCGGTGATGGCAGACGCAGGCACCAACCACTGAATACATGAAGAGGTGAAACAATTAAGTCAGTGTTTTTCCTTCTCTCTCTCTCCCTTCCTCTTTCTCTAAAGTCAATCAATACATTTTTTTAAAAGAGTTATATAATATTCCTGATGATGTGATTTCTTTAAAAAAGAGTTGGCTTTGACAAAATGTCAAAAACAGGGTTCTGCAATCGGCCTGGCATGTGACAGTCCCGGGTTCGATTCCCAGCCAGGGCACAAAGGAGAGCGCCCATCTGCTTCTCCACCCCTCCCCCTCTCCTTCCTCTCTATCTCTCTCTTCCCCTCCTGCAGCCAGGGCTCCATTGGAGCAAAGTTGGCTGGGTGCTGAGGATGGCTCCATGGCCTCCGCCTCAGGCACTAAAATGGCTCCAGTCGCAATGCAGCAATGCCCTAGATGGGTACAGCATTGCCCCCTGGTGGGCATGCCGGGTGGATCTTGGTTGGGCACATGCGGGACTCTGTCTGACTACCTCCCTGCTTCTAACTTTGGAGGAAAAAAAAAGGAAAATTAAAAAAAAAAGTTTACAGCGAAAAGGAGGGAGTAGGTCTCCCTTCTCATTCCTCCACCCCACTCCCTAATAAGAGTAAATAATTTTATTTCTGGTGAATCCTTCCACAATTTCTTTATGCATATACCAGCAAATGCAAATATATGTTCTTATTCAGCCCTTCCCTCTGTTTTTAAATTTTTGACAAAAGGGAGCATAATGTACACACACTGTTCTACATTTGCTTTTTAAATATATATTTTGGAGTCTTTTGCAAATCAGTACATAGAAAACATCTGCATTCCCTCTTTCTCTCTTTCTTTAAAAAAAAAAAAAAAGACAAAAAAATTTTTTTAAAAATTAAAAAAAAACAAACAGGGTTCTGCAAACTATGGCCCATGGCCCAATTACATCCACACCTCTTTTTGTAAATAAAGTTTTATGGGGACATAGCCATACCTCTTTGTTTATGTACAGTCTGTGGCTGCTTCTGTGTTACCATGGCAGTGCTGAATAGTTGAGACGCAGACCATGTAGCCCCCAAAGCAGAAAACATTTAATATCTGGTTCTGTACAGAAAACATTTGCTGACCCTCAGTATGGGACAAGCATACATATTCAAACTACACCTTCTGAAGATTATGACATTACAACAACCATAAATCTGCAAATGACTTTTAATACACTGGATTCAAATATCTGATTGTCTTATAGGTTTATTTTTTGCCTATGAGATACTGTATCTGCATAAAAACCTGTTGTCTCTCTTAATTTTTTTTTAATTCTACAAAGTTTCCTAAGCAAACCTCCAGTGCCACTAATTTAGATTTTCCCAAACTAGGAAATGGGAATACAAAAGTTATGTGAACATGATGGCTAAATTCTAAATGTAAATACATCAGAAAACTAAGCAAAGGAGCCTGGCCAGGTGGTAGCACAGTGGATAGAGCATCAACCTGAGATGCTGAGTACCCAGATTTTTTATTTATTTATTCATTTTAGAGAGGAGAGAGAGTATAGAGTATGAGAGAGAGAGAGGGAGAGAAAGAGGAGGGGGGCGGAGGAGCAGGAAGCATCAACTCCCATATGTGCCTTGACCAGACAAGTACAGGGTTTTGAACCAGTGACCTCAGCATTCCAGGCTGACGCTTTATCCACTGTGCCACCACAGGTCAGGAGAGGACCCAGATTTGAAACCCTAAGGTTGCTGGCTTGACGGCCAGGGTCTCAGCTTGAGCAAGGGGTCACTGGCTCAACTGGAGAATCCTGGTCAAGACACGTATGAGCAAACAATAACTACTAAAGTGCCGCAACTACAACTTGATGCTTCTCATCTCTCTCCCTTCCTGTCTGTCTGTCTCTCTCTCTAAAACAAACAAAAAAACTAAGCAAAGGAGCACTCACTGGTCAGTACAGTCAAAGTAGGGGTTTGAGATTCTGACAGGGAAATGGCAGAAAGGAAAAAAGAAATCATCCCAAGTGTTACATTCTCACCATGTATAACACAAGAGAGATACCAGCTGTTAGATCTGACAGCAGGCTATGTACTGTATACTAAATACAACCCCACTGTGTATGGTATCACACTGTGTGTGTCGTAAAACAGACTGAAAACAAGGTCCTACTTTCTTCATTTTATTTTTTTAGATTTTATTCATTTTAGAGAGAAGAGAGAGTGAGAGAGTGAGCGAGAAGGGGGGAGGAGCAGGAATCATCAACTCCCATATGTGCCTTGACTGGGCAAGCCCAGGGTTTTGAACTGGCAACCACAGGGTTCCAGGTCGACACTTTATCCACTGCGCCATCACAAGTCAGGCAGTCCAACTTCCTGTAGTTTCTTTAGAATCAAATGATCGCTGCCTGACCTGTGGTGGCGCAGTGGATAAAGCGTCAACCTGGAGCGCTGAGGTTGCCAGTTCAAAACCCTGGGCTTGCTCGGTCAAGGCACATGCAGGAAGCAACTATGAGCTGATCCTTCCCACTCCTCCCCCCTGCCTTTCTCTATCTTTCTCTCCTCTCTCTAACATCAGTAATAAAAAAAATGATCACCAACATTGTACCCTATTTTTTAATATTATGAACTCAAAAAAACCACCTATTAAAATATACTCAAGAAATTCTAAATGCTGTTTTCAGTTATAGTCAAAGTCTTTAATATATCATATAATTTTAAAGTTCTTTTTCAGTTTATATTTCTTAATGGCTAACTTCAAGGAAACCTATCTCACCTTCTCAATCTTAGAATTTTTGGTATATCTGTTGAACATGTAGAGATTTCAGAAAAATCTGGATCTGAATGGTAGCATCAAGTTTGTGGCAACCACATTAGAAGAAAAGTCTTCAAAACCTTCTTCGGTCAAGTGACATGCCTGGAGCAAGGGAATTCTGACCTGACTGGCAACTAGGCTAAAACATCTGAACTTGCACAGGAAAAGGGAAACGCTGAACTCTTGGTAACCCACTCACATTCCTGTAGACTTAGGAGGAAGTGAGCACCAAAGAGGTGGGAGAAAGAGAAACAAATGTCTTCCCTTTGGTGTATCAGTTTGCAGAGAAACCAGAGCTCAGAGGCCAGTGCTTCAAGCTGGTCAATATAATTCATCAGATGGTAAATGCGACAATTTGGGCCTACAGCTGTTCTGATGAGCTCCCTTGAGTAAAATCCACTGGTTAGCCGAAAAGCAAAGGGGCATTGCAAATGAAATTACCTGAGGAAGACTCGGTATTGTTCAACTTTTTCCAGCAGATGCAGTTTATAACACCAGTGCTATCATCCACTGCAAGAGAAGTGTGAGCGAGGAGAACAGATTTAGACATTGCAGGTGAATTAGCCCATTGTGATGGCATTTAGGCCATACTGAAAGATGGCCTTTTCCAAGTCTGGTTGGGCAAATCCCTTATTAAATTCTCCTTCCGCCTTTACACATAATCTCTCACCCTTGTCTGCAATGTCAAGGTGATACATGAGCCCAGTGGAATGTAGTCCACATCCCACTTACCCTACACTTCAAGAGTACTAATGATTCTTCTTGTCTATGCCTCTCCTACAAATGGTACCCTCGGGAAGTGAAGTGCAAAACTCTCAATGACTGCTAACACAGAACATCAGCCTTGCTCTCCTGCCCTGCAACAAGAGTGTCACGTGGTCTGTGGTTAGAGGCACTTCAGGTACAGCCTTCTGTCACCATTTGCTCTTCTACTAACTTGCTGACTTACCTGGACAAAGCATCCCACTCTTTGGGCCTGAGCTTCTCATTGAAAGAGCTTCTGCCCAGTCCTTACACTGCAGGGGATATAAGGAAAGCTAAGTACATAGTAAAAAATAGTTCTATCTTGGGCACACAATACTGGTCTGGCTTATTTTATCCCTAATGAAAAAAAAAATCAAAGATTTCCCATTGCACTTGTATTTACAGCTGTTGAGGTATTTGGAGGTGTTTGCTATGGGAGAATAGGTGTTTTCTTTCTGCTTAATTACAGACAAATGCAAAGCAGAGGTTGCTAAACATGGAGTCAGTGGGCTTAATGATTTTTTAAAAATCACCAGCTATACTGCTGTAAAAAGCACAAGTACTATATAAGAAACGTAAGGCAAAATTTTCTTACTGCTGGTTTAAATCTGTGTTTAAAGCTAAAACTGAGAAGAATACTTCTTATACTAAAATAAAGTCTAGATGGATTTTATTTTACTAAGTATAATAAAGATGAACTTGAGAAGAGAAGAAAATCTGGGTAAATACTTTCTAACCTTGGCATATAGTTGGTGAGGAGAGACTTCTTTAAGCAGACTTGAAAATCAGAACTCATTTTTAAAAGTCTGATATATTTGACCAACTAAAAACTAACACTGTATAGCAACATTCCAAATTATGGGGTTAGTGTCTTAATAAAGAGTTCATACAGATTCAAAAGGAAAAGACAAAGGCCACAAGGGAAATAAGTGGCATAAAGTGCTCACAAAAATTAGGGGTATTTCAAAATGAATATGAAGAATAAAAAAGGCATTTGATTTTTTTAAATTAAACAAGACCATCATAAAAGCAAATGACAAGTCAAAGAAAGTTGTTCAATTATGCAAATAAGATGCAAAACCAACTTTTATTTCATTGGTGAAAATGTACTATCATCCCCTGGTCGTCAGACTGTGACTCTTTGGCCCCTTGAGTGTGGCTCTTCCACAAAATACCACGTGCGGGCGCTACCTCAATAAGGAATGTACCTACCTATATAGTTTAAGTTTAAAAAATTTGGCTCTCAAAAAAAATTTCAATCATTGTACTGTTGATATTTGGCTCTGTTGACTGATGAGTTAGCCGACCATATCCAAAAGGCTGAAAAGTACTGGAGTATCTGCACATTCCCTGATCCCCTAATGTTTGTGAGCAGTGTATATGCAATTCATGGAAGATAAAAAAATGGCCAGTAAACATATGTCAGCACACTAAATTCACTGTACCAGAAAAATAGGGAGCAAATTTAAATAATCTCCTCAACTATTAGGACAGGGGTAGTCAACCTTTTTATACCTATCGCCCACTTTTGTATCTGTTAGCAGTAAAATTTTCTAACCACCCACCGGTTCCACAGTAATGGTGATTTTTAATTTTTTTTTTTTATTTTTACAAGGACAGAGAGAGAGTCAGAGAGAGGGATAGACAGACAGGAACGGAGAGAGATGAGAAGCATCAATCATTAGTTTTTCGTTGCGACACCTTAGTTGTTCATTGATTGCTTTCTCATATGTGCCTTGACCATGGGCCTTCAGCAGACTGAATAACCCCTTGCTTGAGCCAGTGACTTTGGGTCCAAGCTGGTGAGCTTTTTTTTTTTTTTTTTTTCTTCCTCAAGCCAGTTGAGCCCACGCTCAAGCTGGCGACCTCAGAATCTCGAGCCTGAGTCCTTCTGCATCCCAGTCCGATGCTCTATCCACTGCGCCATCGCCTGGTCAGGCAGTAATGGTGATTTATAAAGTAAGGAAGTAACTTTACTTTATAAAATTTATAAAGCAGAGTTATAGCAAGTTAAAGCATATAATAATAATTACTTACCAAGTACCTTATGTCGGATTTCACTAAGTTTGGCAGAATAAATCTTTATAAAACAACTTATTATAGGCCCTGGCCGGTTGGCTCAGTAGTAGAGCGTCGGCCTGGCGTGCAGAGTCCCAGGTTCGATTCCCGGCCAGGGCACACAGGAGAAGTGCCCATCTGCTTCTCCACCCCTCCCCCTCTCCTTCCTCTCTGTCTCTCTCTTCCCTTTCTGCAGCCAAGGCTCCACTGGAGCAAAGTTGGCCTGGGCGCTGAGGATGGCTCCATGGCCTCTGCCTCAGGCGCTAGAATGGCTCTGGTTGCAACATAGCAACGCCCTGGATGGGCAGAGCATTGCCCCCTGGTGGGCCTGCTGAGTGGATCCTGGTTGGGCGCATGCGGGAGTCTGTCTGACTGCCTCCCTGTTTCTAGCTTCGGAAAAATACAAAAAAAACCCAAAAAACAACTTACTATAGTTAAATCTATCTTTTTATTTATACTTTGGTTGCTGTGCTACCGCCCACCATGAAAGCTGGAACACCCACTAGTAGGTGGTAGGGACCAGGTTAACTACCACTGTATTAGAATGACAAATATTAAAAATACTGTTATCCTCATATGCTTGCTGTTACTGATACTATAAATCTGTATCAAATTTATAAATAGCAAACTCTAAAATATGTATCAAATTTTAAAATGTATTCAGTGTATCTTGTGACTTAACATTTCCTTCCAGTAATTTATCCTGAGAAAATAGAAGGAATACACAGATATATGTATCTTGTATAAGCCAATTCATTGCAATAGTTTACAATACTAGAAATTGGAAATAAACTAAATATTTACAAATATGGAATTGGTTAAACAAATTATAATGGCATAGCATATGAGTATAAATTATAATGAAGATTGTTTATTGCTGTTAAAAGATATTCATGCAAAAAAAAAAAAAAAGATATTCATGCTTCATTGTAAAACAGAAATTGTACATGTAATCTGATATATAATCTAATTTGTATAAAACATTAAATAGTATATTTCCACAGAAATGATTTTAAGACATTAGAATGTTAATAGCAGTTTCTTTTGGAATATTCCATGTATACATGGACTGTGGACCTAATTTCAGAACTATTAATAAAAGAAATATGAATAATAGTAATGAGGAAATAGGCATTATTCTTAAATATTAGGGACATGTTAAAAATGTTAGGAAGGAGGCCTGACCTGTGGTGGAGCAGTGGATAAAGCGTCGACCTGGAAATGCTGAGGTCGCCGGTTCGAAACCCTGGGCTTGCCTGGTCAAGGCACATATGGGAGTTGATGCTTCCTGCTCCTCCCCACCTTCTCCTCTCTCTCTCTCTGTCTCTCTCTCTCTCTGTCTCTCTCTCTCTCCTCTCTAAAATGAATTTTAAAAAATGTTAGGAAGGATATTTACTCAGTGACATTTTTTTTGTCTGATTTACAGGGTTTCACAGGAGTTTTATGTACTTACTAAAAATTTCTCTAGCTTTAATTTTCTCTTATAATGAGTTAAGTATCATTTAAAGAACAAAAAAATTAATAAGGGCATTTTGAGTTTTAAAAAATGTATGACACCTCCAGGCATACCACCTCTCTGGCCAGTTTAAAATCTTGGTTTATAATAGAAAGTCATATTGTTAGCATGTGAATATTTGTTCTAGAAAATGTGAGGTCATTCTGATCTTGACTATAACCTCCCAGGATTCTAGGTCTGAGCTTGAGTTTCTGCCAGGTGCTCTGTGTGCTCAAGGCAGTGCCACCAAACCCTTGACCTTCCTGGTTTATAACCTCTGACTGCAGACCCCCTCCTGGCGCCCTCAGGTCTGGCTGCTGAATGCCCTGAAGGGGAGCATCCCTGCAGAGTTGTGCCAGGTCCTTTCCAGCTGGGCAGGACCGCGCCGGCTGCTGGCCTTTTGTTTCAGCGATGCAACAGGTCAGTGAGCAGGAAGCAGCCCCAGCACAGGCCTGCAGTGAGTCAGGCAGAAGGACCCAGAACAGCAGGAGTGGTCACCTGGCAGGTGGCCCAAGAGCCAAGCTGGGCCTGAGGACAGCAGGGAGAGAGAGGGCAGCTCTCCCTTGAACAAGGCTCCCATGGATTCCAGTCATGAAAGCATTTCAAATCTCAATTATTTCAGCCTTCAGATGCGTTTTGTTTTCCCACAGCCCACAGAGGTGTCATGCTCTTATGATATCTACTCTAAGGGGATGTGTATTGGGGAAGACTCAGACATAATGCCTTTGTCTTTTTATAATTGGAAAAGGGATTAGTGATGCCCCTTTAGGTCACAGGAATAATATCTAGCCTAGTTCTAGAGACAGTACTAATGCCTCATTTATTTGACTTAAAAAAACAGAAAATTAGCTTGACCAGGTGGTGGCGCAGTGGATAGAGCATCAGACTGAGAAAACAGAGGACCCAGGTTCAAAACCCCAAGGCTTGAGTGCGGGCTTATCCGTATTGAGCGCCAGTTCGCTGGCTTGAGCATGGGATTGTAGACATGACCCCATGGTCACAGCTTAAGCAAGGGTCACTGGCTTGGCTGGAACCCCCAGTCAAGACACATATGAGAAGCAATCAATGAACAACTAAGGTGCCGCAACTATGAGTTGATACCTCTCATCTCTCTCCCTTCCTGTCTGTTTGTCCCTGTCTGTCTGTCCTTCTCTTTCTCTCTTAAAAAAAAAACCCAACAAGGCCCTGGCCGGTTGGCTCAGCGGTAGAGCGTCGGCCTGGCGTGCGGGGGACCCAGGTTCGATTCCCGGCCAGGGCACACAAGAGAAGCGCCCATTTGCTTCTCCACCCCCGCCCCCTCCTTCCTCTCTGTCTCTCTCTTCCCCTCCCGCAGCCAAGGCTCCATTGGAGCAAAGATGACCTGGGCGCTGGGGATGGCTCCTTGGCCTCTGCCCCAGGTGCTAGAGTGGCTCTGGAAGCGGCAGAGCGACGCCCCAGAGGGGCAGAGCATCGCCCCCTGGTGGGCGTGCCGGGTGGATCCCGGTTGGGCGCATGCGGGAGTCTGTCTGACTGTCTCTCCCCGTTTCCAGCTTCAGAAAAATACAAAAATACAAACAAACAAAAAAAAAACCCAACAAGTCTGGCCAGGAGGTGGTACAGTGGATAGAGCATCGGACTGGGATGTGGAGGACCCAGGTTTGAAACCCTGAGGTCATCAGCTTAAGCGCAGGCTCATCTGGTTTGAGCAAGGCTCACCAGCTTGTGCCTAAGGTCACTGGCTTGAGCAAGGGGTTATTCAGTCTGCTGTAGACCCCCAGTCAAGGCACATATGAGAAAGCAATCAATGAACAACTAAGGTGCCAGAACAAAGAATTGATGCTTCTCATCTCTCTCCCTTCCTGTCTGTCCCTATCTGTCTCTCTCTGTCTGTCAACAAAAATACAAACAAACAAAAAAAACAACCCAAAAATCATATATATATATTATATAATATATATATATGTATATCTGCTGGTAAAAAGCAGAGGGTATGAGAAATTTCATCTCACATGTTATTTTATAACCACTAGACAAATCCTCCTCAGAAAAATGAAAACAGGTTGAAGAACTGCATCTGAAAATTATCCATTATGCACAGACTACCAATGAAATCTTCTTGGTCACCTAATTTGACTGCCTCGGTCATTCCCCAAGTAGAGCAAGAACACGGATCTAAGGCAACACAACAAAAAATGACAATGTCAATTACAGCAGAGGTTTGGAATTCAAAGTCAGGCTTCCCACAAAATACCTAGCTGGGCTTCTTGACTACAAAGACTCTTACAGCTGCACAAGGCAATGTATTAAAATATTTACACTAAACTCAATGAAAAAAATCAAGACCCTTGACACTGAAATCATCTTCCAACAATTCACTGGTATCCAAACTATAGAAACCCTTTCGTTGCCATCATCATGAGGAAAGGAAAATTTTCTGATTAAGGTTTTTTTTAAACTTCTCTGGATAAAAATCTTATAAATTATAAATTATTTTTCACACCTCCCTGACTTTTTAAAGGGTCTACTGTAACAATCTAGCCTTGTCTTTTCAAAGGATTCAACACAGACACATAGTACCATCCCTTGCTATTTATAGCTCTGCCCTCAGGTTTTGGGTGTCTGTCTCTGATCAACCAGTGATCCCATACTGCCGTATTTTAACTCTTCTTTCTCCTAATTCCGCAGCGGCTGTCACTGGCCAGTATTCACAGCATCATTCCTACCTGTTGCCTCATTTTACACTTAGTCCAGGTCAGCAGCTCCCAAAGATGAAAGTGCCTGGGGTCTGGGAGAGTCCTAAGCTACCCTGAAAGCCTGGGTTGTTTCAAACTCAGCATCAGACGCAATTGTTCTTACCTCCGTAACTGTAGAAAGCATTTCTTTCTCTCACTCCAATGACAGTTCCCAAGATATCGACCTGTTTTATTGGATGCCCATTGTAAAAAAATATACCTGAAATTTAGAAAAAAAAGCAAAGTCCATATAACTATGATTACATTTTCAGTTTCAGTCAATGTTGGCTGGGGATGGGGGTGTCAGAAACCAGTGGCATGCTGCTTGCTGAAATTCCAGACTTAAGAATCGGCCCTTGACAAATGCCAAGCCCCAAGAAATGAGATGTCTTTTCCTCAAGGGTCATAAGGAGAGCCTGGCTTTAAAGAAGCTTGTTCTAGTGCAGGGTAAAGAAAACTAATGTTGCCTAACTGGATTTGGTTAATCTGCCTTCCACTTGTAAAAATGAAATGCAACGCCCTGTTCAATTCTTGTTAGGGGCCTGAACACAGTCACTACATTATGGAACCAAACACAGCACTATTGTGAAGGACGGAGAAGGAAAACGAGGAAACCACGAGAAAGGCTTCTTTGGCTTTTTGACTGGTGCTTTTCTAGGAAACCAGCCATCATTTCTATGAATGAGCAGTGACCTTATTTTGGAGAAGATAATTAGATCACCAAACACTACACTTTGGGGCCTACACATTACAATTCAAAACATTTTTTAAACTGTTTTCAAACCTAGATGACAGATGCCAGTAGGTAGGTTCTCGCCAGAGGAGAAACCCGAGAGGATAAGCTGACCCACTGACACTCAGAGGCCTTTCTGGGACTCAGAGACTGGACTCAAACAGAGGGACTCCTGGCAATCGAGAGCCCTTGACTCGACCCAGGTCCCACTGCTGTCCTGGCTCCTCCCAGTTCCAGTCTGTCCTGTACAACCCCATGTTCTTACTCAAACTACTTGCAATGTTCGTCAACTGCAGCTGAGTCCTGGCGAAATCCTCTTTTTCTTTCCACTACGAATGAATTCTTTATTTTCAGAAAGCTATAAACTTTTAAATGCTGCCTTCATTTAATATATATGTATATATGTATATGTAAATGTGTATATATATGTATTATATATTTTGTGTGTGTGTGTGTGTTTATACTGTATAGGAATTTTAAACAGAGAATCAGTTATCTCTTCAGGCCTTTGGCCACCTCGCCCTACCCTCAAGTCTGGTCAGGGCCTTTCTTTTCCACATCCACAGAGGACCATGACCTGAACCCCACCACCCTTCAGAAACCCAGACTGGCCTGGCCCCCACGGACAACTCTTGTTTTCCATGCAGATAAAGGGGCTGGGGGTGAGTCACTCCCAGCCGCGTCCCAGGAAATAGGCAAGGAAGCTCTGAGCCCAGTTAGCCAGAAATTCTGAAAGAGATGTGGTTTGAAGAAAAGGTGACAAATTTAGCCAAAAGAAGGGCCTCCTAGGGGCATGCTTCAAAAGATACTTAGTAGATTGGAAACTGTGCCCAGGGCAACCTTGGGGGCTACACAAGGGAAACAGCCAGGGTCACTGTGTCATCCTCAACTAGGAACACTTGGATTGAACAAGGACAAATCGGCTTCACAGTAAATCCATGAAGTTTTAAGAGCAAATTCAAATTGACTTCTGAGTTCTTATAATTAAAATCCAGGTCTTAGTTACTACCTGTGGTGAGACCTTCAGTTCTCTGCCACTATGTGCCTACAAGGGCCAAACCCAAGGAAAGAGGAGGGTATCCCTGTAGGATCTCTGCAGACAACCTTTCCTGCTTCTCTGCTTGCAGGAGAGAGTTAAAATCAGAAGAATGAGCCTCACCCACGGACATGGGAGTCCTCCAGTGAAGTCTACCTCACTGTGCCCTTCCCTGCTCCTGTGCAGAGATGGGCTATATATGGCACGGCACTGCTCTGGACCTCCAAGCTTGTTATAGGGCCAGGTGGGGCTCTGAGTGGCCAGAGCTCCAGGCTGGTCTTTGGCTGAGCCAGCCCTTTCTGCTTCCCTAAATGCACTGTATAGGTAAAATTGCTGTCTAGTTGGGCACTGAGCACAGCAAAGTTAGAGAGCAGTGTTTTCTAAAACCTAACTGGCCTCCCCCTTCCCAAGCCCAACTCATGGTCTGCCGTGGTTACCGGGCAACTGTTTGTATTAACAGGAACACTCCACAGGGTTTCTTGTGGTTAGTAGTGGCCCACAGGACATTGACAATCTGAAGCAGGGTTGGGAACCCTTTGGACCTATAGCGAGCTTACTGCCTGCCCCCAAAATGTCTT
Source organism: Saccopteryx leptura (assembly GCF_036850995.1). NCBI lineage: Eukaryota > Metazoa > Chordata > Mammalia > Chiroptera > Emballonuridae > Saccopteryx > Saccopteryx leptura. The sequence goes on along the minus strand of NC_089515.1, from coordinate 23,545,083 downwards.
CCCAGTCGGTGTGAGAGCCACAGTGGGTGTTTTGCTGGTGATGTCTGAAAGCTTTACAGTCCCAGGACTCGGAGTTTCCTTGGGACACCTTGGTATGTGTTGCTATCCATGGTGGTTGTTGTAGTAAACAGCCAACACACTTAAAATGGTAAACAGAGCTAGTCAAAAGGCATTATGACCTTTTGACCTGCTTATTCATATGTGCCTTAAGGGGGGGGGGGGCTACAGCAGAGCTGTGACCTCTTGCTCAAGCCAGTGACCCCACGCTCAAACCAGCAACCTCGGTGTTTTGAACCTGGGTCTTCTGCATCCCAGTCCGATGCTCTATCCACTGCGCCACTGCCTGGTCAGGCAAGGGAGCTAAATTTTAATCTCATTAACTCACCATGGCTCACCTTCAAGAACAGTCACTCAAAGATGCAATAAGTCCTTCCAATCCCAAGTGACTGATGGAAAAATATCTTAAAAGCATCGCAGAACAATGGAGAACAAATTTAGAAGAAAGTAACAGATGGGTTGAATAGAAACACTCTGAGAAAATCAACTGAAAATGAAATACACTGAATAGAAATAAATTTCCCAAAGTGTATAGAAACATAAACTATACATATCAGAAGTGCAGCCTGACCAGGCGGTGGCACAGTGGATCGCGTGTCAGACTGGGATGTGGAGGACCCAGGTTCGAAGCCCCCAGGTTATCCGGCTTGAGCGCGGGCTCATCTGGTTTGAGCAAGGCTCACCAGCTTGAACCCAAGGACACTGGCTCAAGCAAGGGGTCACTCGGTCTGCTGTAGCCCCCCAGTCAAGGCACATATGAGAAATCAATCAATGAACAACTAAGGAGCCGCAACGAAGAACTGATGTTTCTCATCTCTCTCCCTTCCTGTCTGTCTGTCCCTATCTGTCCCTCTCTCTCCCTCTGCCACGAAAAAAAAAAAAAAATGCAACCTCTCCCTGGCAGGGTAGTTTAGTTGGTTAGAACAGTGGTCCCCAACCCCCAGGCCGCGGACCGGTACCGGTCCGTGGGCCATTTGGTACCAGCCCGCAGAAAAAGAATAAATAACTTACATTATTTCCGTTTTATTTATATTTAAGTCTGAACGATGTTTTATTTTTAAAAAATGACCAGATTCCCTCTGTTACATCTAAGACTCACTCCTGACGCTTATCTCATAAGTTCGACAATTATATTTAAAAATACCCCAGTTTTTACGCTGGCCGGATAATTTTTGTGTGTGTGTTTTTTGGTTTTTTTTTACAGGGACAGAGAGAAAGTCAGAGAGAGGGATAGACAGGGACAGACAGACAGGAACGGAAAGAGATGAGAAGCATCAATCATTAGTTTTTTGTTGCGACACCTTAGTTGTTCATTGATTGCCTTCTCATATGTGCCTTGACCGCGGGCCTTCAGCAGACCGAGTAACCCCTTGCTTGAGCCAGGGACCTTGGGTCCAAGCTGTCAAGCTTTTTTTGCTCAAACCAGATGAGCGCGCACTCAAGCTGGCGACCTTGGGGTCTCGAACCTGGGTCCTCCGCATCCCAGTCCGATGCTCTATCCACTGCGCCACTGCCTAGTCAGGCTGGCTGCATAATTTTATTTTGTGCATTTATCCGTCCCACCCTAAAGGCCGGTCTGTGAAATATTTTCTGACATTAAACCGGTCCATGGCCCAAAAAAGGTTGGGGACCACTGGGTTAGAGTATTGCCCGGATAAGCCAAGGTTGCGTATTCGATCCCTGCTCAGGGCACATACAAGAGTCAACCAATGAATGCATAAATAAGTGGAACAATAAATCTCTCAAAAAAAAAAAAAGTGCAACCACTACAAGAAGATGGCCAAGGACATGGAAAATGAATTGGAGAAAACCACTTCCTTCTATCAACACATGGTCTCCTTTTTGGGGAAAGAGCTCAAGAAAATTGGATGGCAGCTCTGTTGACTGAGAGAACAGAAAGTAACCACAACAGATACTGGCTAAAGTTGAATTAAAGTTGCAGCCCTTCCCAAGTGGCCCCTTTGTTCCTGCTGCCTTTTGTTCCACATGCAGCCCAGAGGCCCAAATGTACTAGGGGACCCCTGGATCACTAGGTCCCCTAGAAGAAGGAGGGTCAGGTCAGGACGGTTCCAAATCCAGGGTCACAGGCAAGTCTGACTGAGCTTTCATAGCAGCCAACCCCTGAAAAGCCACAATCACAGCAAACATTTGCCTGTTTCTTTTTCTTTTAGAATATTTTTATTTATTGATTTTAGACAGGAAGAGAGCGAGAACAACGTCAATTTGTTGTTCCCCTTATTTATGCATTCATTGGTCACTTCTTGTATGTGGCCTGACCAGGATCGAACCTGTAACCATGGTGTGTGGGGACGATGCTCTAACCCAGTGGTCCCCAACCCCCGGGCTGTGGACCGGTACCAGTCCGCAGAGAAAGAATAAATAACTTACATTATTTCCGTTTTATTTATATTTAAGTCTGAACAATGTTTTATTTTTAAAAAATGACCAGATTCCCTGTTACATCTGTCTAAGACTCACTCTTGACGCTTGTCTCGGTCACGTGATACATTTATCTGTCCCACCCTAAAGGCCGGTCCATGAAAATATTTTCTGACATTAAACCAGTCCGTGGCCCAAAAAAGGTTGGGGACCACTGCTCTAACCAACTGAGCTATCCAGTAAGGGTTGTGTCTTCTCTTAAAAGTAGTTTAAACCTACATCTTTGTAGTCTAACTGCTGTTAATTAATTGATGCTACGAGTGCTCTTATTGAAGTTTGATAGCATTAAAATGCCTAAGAAAATATTTTTAAATACAGTACTTATTTATTTAATATAATTCTTATGATTCTTTTTTTTTTTTTTTTTTTGACAGTCAGAAAGAGGGGCAGATAGGGAAAGACAGAAAGGAAGGGAAAGAGATGAGAAGCATTAATTCTTCATGTGGCCTCTTAGTTGTTCATTGATTGCTTTCTCATATGTGCCTGGATGGGAGGGGGGCTACAGCAGAGCAAGTGACCCCTTGCTTATGCCAGTGACCATGGGGTCATGTCTATGATCCCATGCTCAAGCCAGATGAGCCCACGCTCAAGCCAGAGACATCGGGGTTTTGAACATGGGTCCTCCGCGTCCCAGTCTGATGCTCTATCCACTGTGCCACAGCTTGGTCAGGTTTATAAATTCTTATGAATACATCATTTCCACTTCATTAGGCCCTCTAGAATTAGATAATATAAGCATTATATTTTGATTTAAATAAATAAGTCACTATCCTATCATTAAAGTTTAACATGGATAGAGACATTTGGAAAAATAGACCATTTCTGTGTGCTGTGAGCTATAAACAAAAAGACAAAATAAAATAAGTGTTCCTGTAGAGCCTGAGTTCGTCGATTAGGCATCCCCAATTTGACTTCCTCATGCTGTGGGACACTCCTGCTTAACAGCAGGGCTGGTGTCCTCTTCGAGACTACTCTTGAGGCAGCTATTGAGGATTCTACTTATTGGTATCAAGACCAATTGCCACCGGAGGAAAGACACACAAGTTAGTTGCAAGAATCACACAGGCAGTTTATTAGTCACAGATCTTAAGGCATGTCAAGGTACAGCTTAATGGGGACCTGTTGGCATGCTCCTCTCGGCTGTCCTTGGTCAGAGTGAGGTGGAGACAACCCACATTCAATGTTGGAGTCTGGGCAACTGAATGCAGCTGGAGCCACCTCAGCTTAATACCCTTTCTGGCCTTCTAAAAGATGTTAATCTACCAGATCATCAATCAAACTACTTCTGGGAGTTCCTCTCAGGGAGCTCTTTTTATCTATGTATTGATATAATTTCACACACGCACTAACTGGGCCCTGTGCAGAGGGCATAGTCTTGCCTATCGTATCTCTACACACTAGATTAGCTCCCACCCAGAGAGTGTAGCCTTATTCACTTGCCTTAATCGCTTTTAATATTATATCCTTATTTCTATATATTCTCTATATTTCTATATATTTAATTACTATAACATTGTATTACTGTAACAGTAAAACCCCCCTGAACATAAACACCACCACCACCACCACAGTCAAATTTCATAATATTTTTATTAGTTTAACCCCAAAATCACAGGTTAATTTAGAGGAGTCAACATTTTGTAACCATTTTGCACAGCAATTCTGTGAAATTTTACCTCTCCCACAAGACTAATGTCACTTCAGTCACCAGCCCCAAATTTGGGGGTCCTCAGGCCACCCACACTCCTGACCAACTGGCTATGAATTCGGGAATTCCCATGATTCCATTAGGTTTGATAATTTGTTAAAATGGCACATAGGCCTGACCAGGCGGTGGCGCAGTGGACAGAGCTTCAGACTGGGATGCAGAGGGCCCAAACCCCGAGATCGCCAGTTTGAGCGCGGGCTCATCTGGTTTGAGCAAGGCTCACCAGCTTGAGCCCAAGGTAGCTGGCTTAAGCAAGGGGTCACTCCCTCTGCTGTAGCACCCCGGTCAAGGCACATATGAGCAAGCAATCAATGAACAACAAAGGTGCCACAACAAATTGATGCTTCCTTTTTTTTTTACATAGGCAGAGATAGACAGGGACAGACAGACAGAAACGGAGAGAGAGATGAGAAGCATCAATCATTAGTTTTTCGTTGCGCGTTGCGACTTCTTAGTTGTTTATTGATTGCTTTCTCCTATGTGCCTTGACCGCAGGCCTTCAGCAGACCGAGTAACCCTTTGCTGGAGCCAGCGACCTTGGGTCCAAGCTGGTGAGCTATTTCTTTTTTTGCTCAAGCCAGATGAGCCCGCGCTCAAGCTGGTGACCTTGGGGTCTCGAACCTGGGTCCTTCCGCATCCCAGTCCGATACTCTATCCACTGCGCCACCACCTGGTCAAGCCGACTTGATGCTTCTTATCTCTTTCCCTTCCAATCTGTCTGTCCCTCTCTGTCTGTCTCTCACACACACACACACACACACACACACACACACACACACAAAATGGAACACAGAACTCAGAAAGGTGCTATCCTTAACTATGATTTTACTGTATAATAAAGTGTACAAACTAGGACAAGCCAAGTAAAGAGATGCATAGGATATGGTCTGGCAGAGCACAAGAAAAAAAGCTTCTATGTTCTCAGGACACATCTATGTATGATTACCAACCATGAAAGCTCACCCAAGCCTCAGTGCCCAGAGCTTTTATTAGGATTTCATTACATAGACATGACTGATTGAATTACTGGCCACAGGACAACTCAATCTCTAGCACCCCTCCTCTCCCAAGAACTCAGGTTGAAGTGATGGCTCAAAATCCAACTGCCTGACCAGAGATAGCACAGTGGATAAGAGCGTCGGACTGGGATGCAGAAGGACCCAGGTTCGAAAAGCCAAGGCCTCCAGCTTGAGTGCGGGCTCATCTGGTTTGAGCAAAGCTCACCAGCTTGACCCAAGGTCGCTGGGCTCAAGCAAGGGGTTACTCGCTCTGCTGAAGGCCCGCGGTCAAGGCACATATGAGAAAGCAATCAATAAACAACTAAGGTGTTGCAAAGCACAACAAAAAACTAATGATTGATGCTTCTCATCTCTCTCCGTTCCTTTCTGTCTGTCCCTATCCCTTTCAGGTACTACCAACCCCCATCCTGAAACTACCCAGGGACCCAGCAGGAGGCATCATTAGCATAAACTCAGGCGTGGTTCAAGGGGCCACCATGAATAACAAAAGACACTCTAATCATTCCACAAAATCCAAAGATCTCCCAGGAACCAGACAAAAGGCCAAGCAAATTCTTATACATTTGTTTCTTGTTTTATCATTCTTTGGTTAACTTTCGTAATTTTGTTTAAGATCATCTTTGCTGATTAAACATTTCTAAATTTTATGCAATAAAAACAGGAGTCTTTTCTTTATGGCAAACTGTAAAGCCAGCAGCCAAGGCCAGGGCCACTATCACAGCAGCCGCCCGGCCCATGCAGGTTCGCATTGGATTCGGACAGTCGGTAAAGAAACCATGGAGCCAAAAACTGGTGGGCCATAACCTTTAATCCTACCTTGCACCCGGCGGGCAAGTAAAAATACACACTGGGCTCCAAAACCCAGTCACACTCAGTGCTCACAAAGCCACTGACTTATCCGAGTTTCCTAGAATCAAAGGTTTCTAGCTCACCAACCTTATTCTCCTCAGTTCCCCATTTTCTTCCTTATCCCAGATACAAACTCTACACAGACTGGCATCTCACTCAGTACTCCGCCATCTTGGATGCTTCTCCTGGCCTACTCCACGTGGCCTCCTTCCGCTGCTGGCTCTACTTTCTCTGCTCTCTCATGCTAACCTCAGGAACCAAGAGCCGAGTCCCGTTCTGCCTCCCTTTTATAGTGTAGAAATCCAAACCCTTAATCCAATATACATAATAGGGAAGTCTCTAATACAAAGTCACTTCTCTGAGGCATGATAGGATTGTACCGCCCTACAGCAAAAAGGGTGGGAAAGGCTTAATCCCAAAACCAAGCCCCAGGTTACAACGATCTCCAACACACATTAATATCACCTGGGCGACTGCCTCCTCGTGTTATCTTTAACAAAGTGAGCATAATACATTTTATCCGCCCAACATAAACCAAACCAAAACAATAACAAAAATAACACAAAAATAAAAACCTAGACTAGTGGCATTTCCCACCCCTAGAACCCTCCAGTATAATCTAAAGATCACTACGTGAAATTAAGGTTGATATCTGCTTCAACCAAGAGGTTTCATTTTAAAAACCACATCTGAAACATTATCACCAGTGATAGAGCAAAGACTACCTGGACCAGTGTAAAGCCAGCAGCCGTGGCCAGGGCCACTATCACAGCAGCCTTCTGGCCCATGCAGGTTCGCATTTGATTCGGACAGTCGGTAAAGAAACCATGGAGCCAAAAACTGGTGGGCCATAGCCTTTAATCCTACCTTGCACCCGGCGGGCAAGTAAAAACATACACTGGGCTCCAAAACCCAGTCACACTCAGTGCTCACAAAGCCACTGACTTATCCGAGTTTCCTAGAATCAAAGGTTTCTAGCTCACCAGCCTTCTTCTCCTCAGTTCCCCATCTCCTGCCTTATCCCAGATACAAACTCTGTACAAACTGGCATCTCACTCAGCACTCCACCATCTTGGCTGCTTTTCCTGGCCTCCTCCACGTGGCCGCCTTCCGCTGCTGGCTCTACTTTCTCTGCTCTCTCATGCTAATCTCAGGAACCAAGAGCCAAGTCCCGTTTTGCCCCCATTTTATAGTGTAGCTTCACAACCTTTAATCCAATATACAAAGTAGGGAAGTCTCCAACCCAAAGTCACCTTCTGAGGCATGATTGGATTGCACCACCCCACATCAAAAAGGGTAGGAAAGGCTTAATCCCAAAACCAAGCCCCAGGCTACAAGGATTCCGTCTGCCTTTAGCCCACCCCAACACACATTAATATCACCTGGGCGACGGCTTCCTCGTGTTATCTTTAACAAAGTGAGCATAATACATTTTATCTGCCCAACAACCTCCTTGGTGTTGGGCAGATAAAATGTATTATGCTCACTTTGTTAAAGATGGCGCTGCTGGCCCTGGCCGGTTGGCTCAGTGGTAGAGCGTCGGCCTGGTGTGCAGGAGTCCCAGGTTCAATTCCCGGCCAGGGTACACAGGAGAAGCGTCCATTTGCTTCTCCACCCCTCCCCCTCTCCTTCCTCTCTGTCTCTCTCTTCCCCTCCCACAGCCAAGGATCCACTGGAGCAAAGTTTGCCGGGGCGCTGAGGATGGCTCTGTGGCCTCTGCCTCAGGCGCTAGAATGGCTCTGATTGCGGCAGAGCAACGCCCCAAGATGGGCAGAGCATCACCCCCTGGTGGGCATGCTGGGTGTATCCCAGTTGGGCGCATGTGGGAGTCTGTCTGACTGCATCCCGTTTCCAGCTTCGAAAAAATAAAAAAAATTAAAAAAAAAAAAGATGGCACTGCCCACGTGGAGGCTGTTGCCCAGGTAATAATGTGTGTCTCTGTGGGCAGGCAGGATCCTTGTAGCCTGGGGCTTGGTTTTAGACTAAGCCTTTCCCACCCTTTTTGCTATGGGGTGGTGCAATCTCATCATGCCCCAGATAAGTGATTTTGTATTAGACACTTCCCTATTTTGTATATTGGATTAAGGGTTGTGATCTCTACACTATAAAATGGGGGCAGAACGGGAGCTTGCTCCCTTAGTTCCTGAGATTAGCATTAGACAGGAGAAGAGCAGAGAAAGGCCATGTGGAGGAGGCCAGGAGAAGCAGCCAAGATGGCGGAGTGCTGAGTGAGAAGCCAATTTGTGCAGGGAGAAGGAAGGAGATGGGGTACAGAGGTGAATAAAGTCTCGTGAGGTAGAAACCTTTGATTCTAGGAAACTCGGATAAGTCAGTAGCTTTGTGAGCACTGAATGTGAGTGGGTTTTGGAGCTCAGTGTGTGTTTTTACTTGCCCGCCAGGTGCAAGCTAGGATTAAAGATGACAGCCCATCAGTTCTTGGCTCCGTTGTTTCTTTACCGACTGTCCGAATCCAATGCGAACCTACATGGGCCAGGCGGCTGTGATGGTAGACCTGGCTACTGGCTTTACATTTGGTTTGTTGTTAATCCATCATAAAGTCCTTCACCCATAGGAAGAGTGAGGCCCCTAAGGCCCCTGATACTGAGGCAGGGTAGTTTGATGTTAGAATTTTTTGACAAGTGGGAAAAGGGAAACTGACACAGATTTTATAATAAAATATACAAACCAGGACTAACTAAATGAAAAGAAGCATAGGACAAATAGGGCCAAACAAGTCAAGCAATTTACAGCTAGCAAGTAAATCCTAAAATCTTATCTTCCCTAACCAAGGACACTTGAGAGCAAATGGTTCACAGCTCTCCTCCCTAACCAAAGAGTAAATATGGAGCTTAACTCACCCTGGTCAGGGAGATAGATAAGAGACCCAGTTAGTGTCATTAATACCAGCCAAACCAAAGAACAAATGAAGGCAGGGGAATAAATAACAAAAAAACAAGAGAGAGGCAAAGCTGACCAGAAAATGTCCCTAGTCCCTCTATGCACTCATTTTGGTACATCAACTGTATCCAAAAAGTTAAGGAATATTCTTCTGAAACCCTTACCTGAGATCTCCCCTAAGATTCCCACTGGAAAAAAAGAGATCAAGACCACCCAGGTCTTTTCTTTCTTCTGCAGTAAACTTCCTTCTAAACTCTACAGATCCCCAGGAGACTTGCAAGTAGGGGAGCAATGGCAGCGGCAGCAGCTCATCCTGGCCGTACCCCGCAACCTATCTCCAAGGCCCGCTTTTCTCTGACTTTTCAGTGAACCAAAGCAGCCATGCCCTGGCTCCTTTCTGTCACTGTGACTTTTACTCCTCAGTGAGCTAACAGCTGCCCCACCCCGGCTCACTTCTTTCCTGTAACATCTCTAGAGAGCCAAAACAGCCCTGCACCAAGTCAAGAATGCACACATCACAGGCTGGCCAGAGGCAGACCCACTCTGGGACTGGTCCCTTTCCAGTGACAATCGATCCTTGAGCATCTACACAAGACCTTCAAGCAAGGCTGGCATTTGGTGTGAATTAATTTCTTCCTGAGGAGATGAACTATTTAGAATACCAGACTGTTCTGGAAAATGGACAAATGGGGAGCATGGCTGCCTTCCAAGGTAAAAAACAACAACATTTCCAACAATTAGGAAATAAAGGTATGGTGAAAAATCTGTACAAATGGCTTTAGAATAAGGTCATCCAAACATTATATTTGTACACAGAACTGGAAACACGCACATCATCTCATTAAAACTGTGCATGCTAATAAAAAAAAAAAACTGTGCATGCTTAAGATTCTTCTTCTAATTAATTTTCAGACAGAGAGGAAGGGCGAGGGAGAGAGAGAGAGAGAAACATCAATTTGTTGTCCCACTTATTTACATATTCATTGGTTGCTTATTGTATGTGCCTGGGATTGAACCCACAATCTTGAGAGATTCTTTACTACTTCTGACTCAGTTTGTTATTCATTCAAAATGGCAAAGAGAGTTTAACCAAACTTGTAGCATAGTAAACATGTGAAGATCCATCCACAGCTATGTGAATTATTTAAATCTACCCTACATTGTATTTGTTATATTTTTAGGTACGAAGAACCTATCTTTAGTGACCACCAAGCTAATAAAAAAAAGTGACTTATTTAACTTTACACTTATAATGTTTTGTTGCCCCAGTTACTAATTCTTGGGGGCCCATGCCAGGCACATGTGAACAAGGCAGATGATACACTTCTGCTCAGGGAGTTTATATTATTTTGATATAAATTCAAAACAAAATGAAATGCCACATGAAAATCAGGTTAATCCCCATGTTTAGAGAGAAGCTTTACAGTTAAGTCGCATTTAGGCCAGGAAAACGGCACAGTTAGGAAAGGAAGCAAGGCCCAGAGGTGCCGGATTCAGTGAGCTTTCCACCAAGAGCAGGCCCAGGACAAACAACTGAGCCTTTTTCAATATGAAAGACTTCAAAGCCTGATAAAAAAATTCATCAGTACAGAGGTTACTCCTCTAAACATCCACTTAAAAAAAAGATTTAGACTGTTTTTAACTTGCATAGAAATGAACTTATTAAAGGGTCCAGTCTAGGTCATTTTAAAAGCGTGCAAGAAGGAAGGCTTTCCTGAAAGCCCCGAAGCCCCAGATTTCTGCAGCTTTGGGAGAGAGTGGGGTGCAGGTGCAGGACAGGGCATCCACCAGACGACCAGCCACATACCTGGCACCTGGCGGGACTCCTTCAAGTCCAGGATATCCCTGATATAGAGTTTTGCAAAGGCTAGAAACACAGGATTCAAACCCCACAAGAGGGAAGGGGTCTCCTCTTCACACCGGCTGGATTCAGACTGCATCAGGAGGCTGGGTTGGGGCTTCAGCCAGCCCTCAAAGTCTCACATCCACATCACCGAGTCGAGAATCTAAAAAGGAGACAAAACCAGGATGCAAGGCGGTTACAGTGAGTGAAACTGGCATAGCCCCACAGCTGTTCCCGGACGGGCATCCAGAACTCTGCGAGGGGTAAATCCAGGGGCCCAGGGTCTGTCAAAGTGCACGCCACGGGCTTGAGTTAAGAGGCGTTTCCGTCTGAGGACACGTGAGTTCCTTATGGCTCTCTCCCTGGCCTCTCCTCTGACCCCCGGGGGTGCGTCTCCTTCCCCAAAAGTTAAACACCTTATTTTCACTTTTGGGAGATTGGTCCAGACAGGCGTACCCTGAAACCGCTTTAAATGGGCGGAGCCCTGAGAGGAACTGGCGCCCTCGTGACCATACACGGGTGGGGCACAGTGGGTGGGGCTGTCGGCCGGTGGGCTCCTGCACACTCCGGTTTTCCGGAGGAGACTGAGAAAAGGAGGAAAACGGAAACGAAAAGCAAGACCGAAAAGCTGTCTTGCTCGTAGCCCCTCCCGCCGCACCCGCATTGCTGGCCCTCAAGTCCCCAGAGCCTGCAAACCCGACCCTTCCGGGATTGGAACTTCCCCTCTGAAGTTCCGGCGGAAAACGACTCCTCCCAGCGCGAAGGCCTTTCTTCCACGCTCCCGCGGCTCCGCCCCACCCGCCCGTGGCCACACCTCTTTTCACCGCGGCTCCGCCTCATCCAAATAATGCCCCGCCCTGCCGATGGCCACGCCCATTCTGTGCCCTGCGGGTCCAGATGATTGTGCGGTTCTAGTGTGACCCTGGCAGCGTTCAGTTCCCAGCACCAGCCCAGATGCCGCGGGCCTTCCTGGGAACGCAGTGTCCAAATCACCGAGACCTTGAGATCTGGTCTTGATTTCTGCTACATAAGCCCGACGCTCCACGTCACTCTTTCTTTCTTTTTTTTTTTTTTGTATTTTTCTGAAGCTGGAAACAGGGAGAGACAGACAGACTCCCGCATGCGCCCGACCGGGATCCACGCGGCACGCCCACCAGGGGCGATGCTCTGCCGCGACCAGAGCCACTCTAGCGCCTGGGGCAGAGGCCAAGGAGCCATCCCCAGCGCCCCGGCCATCCCTGCTCCAATGGAGCCTCGGCTGCGGCTGCGGGAGGGGAAGAGAGAGACAGAGAGGAAGGAGGGGGAGGGGTGGAGAAGCAAATGGGCGCTTCTCCTATGTGCCCTGGCCGGGAATCGAACCCGGGTCCCCCGCACGCCAGGCCAACGCTCTACTGCTGAGCCAACCGGCCAGGCCACGTCACTCTTTCTTAACTCCCCGCTATACCTCTAGCGGTGAGATCCTGAGCCAGGACCTCCAAGAGGCTGGAACTGATTCAGACAACTTTTTAATTTATCATATTAATTTGGGGGGGGAGGGGGAGAGGAATTCCTGATATATTAAATTAAGAAGTAAATAAAGCCTGACCAGGCGGTGGCGCAGTGGATAGAGCGTCGGACTGGGATGCAGAGGACCAAGGTTCGAGACCCCGAGGTCGCCAGCTTGAGCGCAGGCTCATCTGGTTTGAGCAAAAATGCCCACCAGCTTGAACCCAAGGTCGCTGGCTCCAGCAAGGGGTCACTCGGTCTGCTGAAGGCCCGCGGTCAAGGCACATATGAGGGGGCAATCAATGAACAACTAAGGTGTTGCAACATGCAATGAAAAACTGATGATTGATGCTTCTCGTCTCTCTCCGTTCCTGTCTGTCTGTCCCTGTCTATCCCTCTCTCTGACTCACTCTGTCTCTGAAAAAAAAAAAAAAAAAAGAAGTAAATAAAGCAATACCAAAAGCAGGATTATATTGTGACGTATTTTAAATGTTTATTTACATTTGATAAATTATCTAACATCAGTTGGGACTCTAGTCTCTTGGAGTTGTCAGTATCTAAATTTGAGCCCTTGTGTAAATGTGAGGTTCTCCTTTTACTTTGTGCATTCTGGGATGTTATACATTTAAGAATATCTGAAAAACTGCATTTTGCTAAGTTATGGCCACCTTGATGGTGCTTGTTCCCAGTAGTCCTATTTTTCTTTTTTTTAAGAGAGAAAGAGATGGGAAGGGAGAGGGATGAGAAGCATCAACTCATAGTTGCAGCACCTTAGTTATTTATTGATTGCTTTATCATACGTGCCTTGACTAGGAGGCTCCAGTGGAGCCAGTGAGCCCTTGTTCAAGCCAGAAGCCTTGGGCTCAAGCCAGCGACCTTGGGCTTCAAGCCAGTGGACCTTTGGGCTCAAGCCAGTGACTTGAGTCATGTCTATGATCCTACATTCAAGCTGGCGATCCCACACGTACGCAGGCTGGTGACCTCTGGGTTCTGAACCTGCATCCTCAGTGTCCCAGGCCAATGCTCTATCTACTATGCCACTACCTGGTCAAGCCCAGTAGTCCTAATTTAAAATGAGAAAAGACAAGGCCCTGGCCGGTTGGCTCAGTGGTAGAGCATCAGCCTGGCATGCAGGAGTCCTGGGTTTGATTCCCGGCCAGGGCACACAGGAGAAGCGCCTATCTGCTTCTCCACCCCTCCCCCTCTCCTTCCTCTCTGTCTCTCTCTTCCCCTCCCGCAGCCAAGACTCCATTGGAGCAAAAGTTGGCCCAGGCGCTGAGGATGGCTCCATGGCCTCTGCCTCAGGAGCTAGAATGATTCTGGTTGCAACAGAGCAACGCCCCAGATGGGCAGAGCATCGCCCCCTGGTGGGCATGCCGGGTGGATCCTGGTCGGGCACATGCGGGAGTCTGTCTGCCTCCCCGATTCCAACTTCAGAAAAATACAAAAAATAAAAATAAAAAGTAAATAAAATGAGAAAAGACAGCCACATTCCACTCTCATAAATAAGTTACATCATGACATTACTTGAGATGTTAAGAGTTCTTCCTAGTTTACAGGTGTGGTAAGGTACCAAAAAGTTGCAAAATTAATATTGATATTTTAGGAAGAAAGATCAGGCTTTCTGTACCATCCTTTCCTTGGGGAGGGGAGGGAGAAGAATGTAGAAGCTTCCTGATTTACAAGGACAAAGGGTCATTTAGTTTTAACTATATAATAGGTTGTCTGAGGAACTTCTTTCCTCTTTCAGTGGGAGACAGAATTTATATACCATCTTACATTGATTTTGGCTCTTCCTCCCTTCCTGGATCCTGAAAGTAACGTACCTCTAGGCAAAGGAGGGAAGATAGACACTAAAAGATTTGTAAATGTCTTTGATTGTATTACCTTAAAAGTTTTAATGTTTTTATGGATCCTCTACAAATGTTATAAGCTTGTTAATAATTATGTCATGCTCTCCCCAACCTGTATGTGGTCAAAGGGTATATAACCAGCTTCTGAGATGTATTTGATGCACATGATTTGGGTCTGTAATGCCCCATGTTAGTCATTTGCAGCCAGCGTGTTTAAGAAATCTCCTCCTTTTAATAAAACCCTTCAAAACTCAACTGGACTTGGTGTCTCTAAGTAAACCTGGAGAAGTGAGGTACTTTACAACACAGGGACTAAAATGGCAGAAGTACAGGTCACTCTGGCGGGAAAATGTGTGTCATTACAACAATGGCATTTAATTACACCCCTGGCCACTGAAGAAGCTACAAAACAGAATCCTTGGTGAAGTACAATATTGCCTAGATTCTACTGCAATGAACAGATGGGTCCGTGGAACTGAAGATTTAATGAAGAGAAGACACCTTTTGTAGTAGGGAAGTCTCTCTTGCAGCAACAACACACAGGAGGCTGCCCCATAGGACAGTGCCTCCAGCTGACCTGTCAGATAGGGAGAGATCATTTGGGTAATATTTTCCTGACTACACACATCTGCTCTGGGTGGAACCCAAGAAGAAAATCACTGTTGGGTACACTCAGAGCCCGAGGAGATCTGGAATGACTCAAGGCTCTCAGGGGCAGAGTACTAGAAACAAGGGCCCTTGAGGGCTCTATGCTTACTGCCAGTCTTGGGGAGGGCCATACCTCTGGGTGGGAGGAAGTGGTGGTGGTGAGAAGAGCAGACTACCCTGAAATCATCTTTGACCAGGAAGGCCAGGCTCCTTAGAGTCTAGAAATGCTTCTTTTGATTTGAGCTCAAAACATGAAGAAGTCATTTGCAGCTGAAACCTAAGGTGAGATGTGAAACAGAATTTCCAGACTGCAGAAGCATCTAGAAGAATTCTCCAAACTACTGCCTAGAGGTGGGCAAAGGAACTCCCAAAACCATGAATGCTGGAGGGCTCTTCAGCTTGGGCTTTCAAAACCCTGCAAAGCTGATACCTAATAGTCAACACTTAATGCTAGAAACCTTTCTTATGGCTTCTCAATGTGAAATAATTTTGTTTTGCAAGCCTGGGCAATTCTTTCTAGAAAGTTGCAAATTTATCTGGAAAATGAGGAGATTGAACTATCTCGCACCTTAAACTAGCTCATCTGAACCATTTCTGACATTTTACAGATAGAATAGTGTTTGCCCATTTGCAAGTTAGATTAGATTTTGTCTTCAACCTTTGTAAGAAAGACAACTTATCAACATTCTTATGATGTTAAAGTTATAACCCTGGGGACCAATCTTTAGTCACTTGGTGTACCTTGAGCACTCTCCGTGTGCTGTGGAGGAGCACTGAGCATTTTTATTTCACTGGAGCAAAAAGAGTAACACATGTAATATAATAAATAACAAAGCTAGAGCCTAAATTGTGATTAAATACATAATGTGTGGCCTTGATAATAATTACTATATGGGTCACAGGAGATAAAGTCAGGGGCAGGGGATCATTCAATAAGATAACACATGTAGCCACTGGAGCAAGGAAGCTCTCAATACATAAAAGCTATTATTATTATTAATTATGGAGCTGGAATTTAAACTGAAGTTTGAGACTATGAAGGAGTTGTTCATTCATTCATTCATACCATATATTTGTCAAGCATTGTCTGACACTGGGGGTAAGAAGAAGACAAGACAGGTGAGCAAGCCAATGTTTAGCAGTTGACCTGAGAGGGCAGCTGTAGTGGAAACAGCCAGAGACTAGGATTTCAGCTACATTCAAAAGGTCTTTAAGAAATGATGAAGCCCTGGCCAGTTGGCTCAGCGGTAGAGCGTCGGCCTGGCGTGCGAGGGACTCGGGTTCGATTCCCGGCCAGGGCACATAGGAGAAGCGCCCATTTGCTTCTCCACCCCCACCCCCTCCTTCCTCTCTGTCTCTCTCTTCCCCTCCCGCAGCCAGGGCTCCATTGGAGCGGGGATGGCCCGGGCTGGGGATGGCTCCTTGGCCTCTGCCCCAGGCACTAGAGTGGCTCTGGTCGAGGTAGAGCGATGCCCTGGAGGGGCAGAGCATCGCCCCCTGGTGGGCAGAGCATTGCCCCTGGTGGGCGTGCCGGGTAGATCCCGGTCGGGTGCATGCGGGAGTCTGTCTGACTGTCTCTCCCCGTTTCCAGCTACCGAAAAATACAAAAAAAAAAAAAAAAAAAAAAAAAAAAAAAGAAATGATGACATCGGCCTGACTAGGCGGTGACGCAGTGGATAGAGCGTTGGACTGGGATGCGGAGGACCCAGGTTCAAGACCTTGAGGTCGCCAGCATGAGCACGGGCTCATTTGGTTTGAGCAAAGCTCACCAGCTTGGACCCAAGTTCACTGGTTCAAGCAAGGGTTTATTCGGTCTGCTGAAGGCCCACGGTCAAAGCGCATATGAGAAAGCAATCAATGAACAACTAAGGTGTCACAACAAAAAACTGATGATTGACGGCTTCTCATCTCTCTCCATTCCTGTCTGTCTGTATCTATGTATCCCTCTCTCTGACTCTGTGTCTCTGTAAAAAAAAAAAAAAAGAAAAGAAAGAAAGAAAAAAAGAAATGATGACATCGGATCACTTACAACAAAATGGTGGGATCTTGATAACGTTATACAGAGTGAAATAAGTAAATCAGAAAAAAACAAGAACTGCAGGATTCCATACATTGGTGGGACATAAAAACGAGACTAAGAGACATGGACAAGAGTGTGGTGGTTACGGGGGGGAGGGAAAGAGGGAGAGGGGGAAGGGGAGGGGGAGGGGGAGGGGGAGGGGTACGAAGAAAACTAGATAGGTGACGGAGGACAATCTCTCTTTGGGTGATGGGTATGCAACAGAACTGAATGTCAGGATAACCTGGACATGTTTTCTTTGAATATATGTACCCTGATTTATTGATGTCACTCCATTAAAATAAAAATTTATTTATAAAAAAAAAGGTCTTTTTTTTTTTTTTGTATTTTTCTGAAGCTGGAAACGGGGAGAGACAGTCAGACAGACTCCAGCATACGCCCGACCGGGATCCACCAGGCACGCCCACCAGGGGGCGATGCTCTGCCCGTCTGGGGCGTCGCTCTGCCACAACCAGAGCCACTCTAGCTCCTGAGGCAGAAGCCATGGAGCCATCCTCAGCGCCCGGGCCAACTTTGCTCCAGTGGAGCCTTGGCTGCAGGAGGGGAAGAGAGAGACAGAGAGGAAGGAGAGGGGTAAGGGTGGAGAAGCAGATGGGTGCTTCTCCTGTGTGCCCTGGCCGGGAATCAAACCTGGGACTCCTGCATGCCAGGCCGATGCTCTACCACTGAGCCAACCGGCCAGGGCCTCACCTGTTCATGTTTAACCTGAAAGTCTCCCCTGAGCTCCACATCTGAATTTGGAACTGGATCCTCCTGAATACCTCAAGCTAAATGTCTTCCCTCACAATTCTGTCTCTCTCTTTCCTGTCAGATGAGTGTCCTCACCACCCACCAGTTGTCTAAGTCAGAAAACTGGAAGGTTTCATGGATCACTCCCTTTTTTCATCCTTGGATGCAATTACTCACAAAGACCTGTCAATTCTGCTTCCTAAGTATGTTTTCTTCTTCCTTTTAAAAATATATTTATTGATTTTAGAGAGAAAGGGATAGTGAGAGAGAGAGGATCAATTTGTTGTTTCACTTATTTATGCATTCATTGGTTGATTCTTGTAATTCTTTTTTTTTTTTTTTTTTTACAGAATTCATTAAACTTTAATAAAGCAAAGAGTAAGCTATTCGGAAAATTCTTAAGTTTGGGGAAATGGAGTAATGACAAAAAGAAAGTTGCAAATTTATGATCTCCCTTTAGCTAGGCAACATCTAGCAATTTTAGCACAATTCAAAAATATCCCTGTAAAGCCAGTATACACAGCCACCATCACAGCCGACTAGCCTATGCAGGTTCGCATTAGATTCGGACAGCCGGTAAAGAAACAATGGAGCCAAAAACTGGTGGGCCATTATCTCTAATCCTAGCTTGCACCTGGCAGGCAAGTAAAAACACACACTGGGCTCCAAAACCCACTCATTCAGCGCTCACAACGCTACTGACTCATCCGAGTGTCCTAGAATCAAAGGTTTCTAACCTCACCAGCTTTATTCTCCTTTGTTCCACATCTCCTTCCTTCTCTCTGCACAAACTCTGCATTAACTGACTTCTTCAGCACTCCACCATCTTGGCTGCTTCTCCTGGTCTCCTCCACATGGCCTCTCTCTGCTCTCTCCTCTAATGCTCCTGGTCTGCCCCCATTTTATAGTGTAGAAATCAAAACCTTTAATCTAATATACAAATAAGGAAGTCTCTGATACAAAGTCACTTATCTGAAGCATGACGGGATTCCTCATGAGTGCACCACCCTACATCAAAAAGGGTGGGAAAGGCTTAATCCTAAAACCAAGCCCCAGGCTACAAGGATCCTGCCTGCCCACAGCCCGCCCCCAACACACATTAATACAATCACTCCCATCCCAAACAATCACCTGGGAGACAGGCTTCCATGTGGGCGGCGCCATCTTTAACAAAGTGAGGATAATATATTTTATCTTCCCCTATGTTCACTTTACTACCCACAATCTACAATACCGGCATCCCTGTGCAAGGAAATTAGCACATTACACAAATTACAACAGCACAAATCATACAGTTTCAACAGTTACAAAGGTACATTTCACCAGTCTCTGAGCACTTTGCCAAAAGTACAAAATGTCCTCGGCCTTCTTTCTAGCCACGGGAAAAGCTTCCTGTGGCAGAGGAGTGCTTCCAGCAAAGCTGCCCCCACCCCAATCAGGGTATTTCACATTGTCCAAAATCCGTAAGTCCATCCAACACAGGAGCCAGTACCCACTCTGGTTGTAGTACAGGAATCAGTCCAAGCACATGGGACGTCAGCCACCCCCCTCATTCCTGCCATCCTGGCAGGTCTTACACTGTCCCAAAGAGGAGTACGTGGCAATGGCAGTCAGCATTTCCATCTCTGCTCCGGAGAGCATGAAAGCATCTACCCCTATGTCCCAAAATCGCAGACCTACCAGGGCTGTAGTAGGTGTTCCATCCAGCTGGACTCTCATCATCTGGAGACTGCTGATTGCAACTCCAGTCTGATTCTCCTCATCCTCCAAAGAGGAACTGCAAATACCAGCTCCCACTGCTGGGCTCGAGCCCCGGGCCACTGCCACCTTGTGCTCAGCTCAGCAGGCCTTGCAGCCCCAGCTCCGGCCTCAGCCCCAGACTCCCGCTGCTGCTGGCTCTCCACAACATTCAGGGCAATCTGCAACTCATGAACCTGTGAATCCTTCTCCAGCAGCTGCTCCATTTCCAGGCGAATCTCACAAACCTGGTTGGCCTCCTCCTCCAGCGCTTCCTCCAGCGCCAGGGTCAGCATCTCTTTCTCTCACGTTTGCTCCAGCTCCTTCTACTGCTCGGTTTGCAGGTCTCAGGCAGCCTCTTCCACAGAGCTCTCGGTTTCCTCACGCATGGCTGTAAAAGTCAGCCAGCCTACAGCCCCTAAAAGGACAGCCATGGGGAACCATAACAGCAGCCAGTCCTCTACCCCACCACGCAAAGGCGGTGGTAGCTCCTTGCCGATCTATATTGAATTCTGCCACAGACTACGCCAAATGTAAAGTCAGTAGGCACAGTCACCATCACAGCCTCCTGATCCATGCAGGTTCTCATTGTAAGGACCAAGAGAAGATCAGAAAATAGGCAAGGCACTAATGGAACAGGGAACTTAAGGGTTACAGGCAGGTCCTGCTCCTGTTCTGTTAGGAATAACATGCCCAAGGTCGTTCAAGAAGCAGAGACAGATAGGGACCCTGTGAGGCTGAGAAGAAAAAAAAAAAAAAAAAGAAGACAAACGTTTGCATTCTATTGGTTAAAAGACCTTTATCAGAAGTTTATGTTTAGAATTCGCCAATGAGCTAGATCCCAGCCCCTGTTGCTATGCTATGTGCAGCCCCTTAGCAAATAGGTTACTGCCACATCTGCTTCTGTATTAGACTTGCTTGCTTAGCTTATAAAAAGATTTAGCTGTAAGCGCTAGGTGTGATTCCCATCTGCAGCTCCTTGTGAGTACAGTGTCTCCAGACACCTCGGGAATTTGCCCCTGCGCAGGTAAAACTGGCCAATAAAGTTACATCTATACTCCTGAAAGTCTCCGACGTTTGTTCTTGTACCCGGTGGCTGTTACACTCATTGGATTTGGACAGTCAGTAAAGAAACAACGGAACCAAAAACTGGTGGGCCATCATCTTTAATCCTAGCTTGCACCCGGCGGGCAAGTAAAAACGCACACTGGGCTCCAAAACCCACTCATTCAGCGCTCACAAAGCTACTGACTCATCCGAGTTTCCTAGAATCAAAGGTTTCTACCTCACCAGCTTTATTCTCCTTTGTTCCACATCTCCTTCCTTCTCTCTGCACAAACTCTGCATTAACTGACTTCTCTTTTAGCACTCCACCATCTTGGCCGCTTCTCCTGGCCTCCTTTTCATGGCCTCTCTCTGCTCTCCTCTCTGCTCTCTCCTCTAATGCTAATCTCAGGAATCGAGAGTGATTCTTGTAATTCTTGTATGTGCCCTTACCAGGGATTGAACCCGCAACTTTGGTGTATTAGTATGACGCTCCAATTGACTGAGCTACCCAGCCAGGGCCTAAATATGTTTTCTTAATTTAGTCCCTCTTCCTGTTGCCATGGTCTTTCATCATTAATTGCCTGGATTATTCTTACCGCCTTCCAAAGAGTCCTTCTGCCTCTAGCTTGACCTCTCTTCAATGCTGTTGCCAAGATGATCCTTATACCATGCAAATTAGACAATATTACTCCCTTATCTAAAACCTGTCAATGACTTTACATAATGTGCAAAATAAAGTTCAAATTTTTTAATATTTAATACCAGGATTTTTGTGGCCTGGCCACCACTCACAACTTGCCTTCTCTTATGGTAAATATTTTCAGTATGACGTTTAAATTACTGTTAGATTTTTTGGGGGGAAATTGGTTGTTTCTCAGGCTTATCATCTAAGAATTACAATATTCATCTTAATTTATCACAAAATCTATTTCTAGTTAATACTAATTTAACTCTAGAAAGTTATAGAAACTTTGCTTCAATATACCTCTATTCCATTCCTTCTTTATGCTATTATCATAATATATATTACATCTCTATGTGCTATAAACCTAACAAGATAATGTTATAATTATTTATTTTTATAGTCATATATCTTTTAGAAAAAGTAAGAAATGAGAAAAAGATAATCATCGTTTTATATTAGCCCATATCATTTTCATTTCTGGTGCCATTCATTTCTCCCTGTGGGTATAGATGCTCCAAACTGAATGAGCCCCTTGGACTGTGGCAGAGGTATTGTTGGTACTCATGGCCTGCCCTGCCCTGACAGAACATCTATATTGACCAAGCTGGGACTGGTGGGTGTGTGGCAAGCTGGGATTGGGAGTGGCTCTGGGGAATGAGACCAGCCCCAGGCCAGAATGAACAGAATCCCATTGTTCTTACCTGAAGTACAGCTATTTTTCTTTTTTTTTAAAAAGAAATTAGATATTATTGTTTATTTTTTAATTTAATTTTTATTTTTGACAGGCAGAAAGTCAGACAGAGGAACAGATAGGAACAGACAGACAGGAAGGGAGAGAGATGAGAAGCATCGATTCTTTGCTGCAGCATCTTAGTTGTGCATTGATTGCTTTCTCGTATGTGCCTTGACTGGGGGGTGGGGCTAGAGCAGAGAGAGTGACCCCTTGCTCAAGCCAGTGACCTTGGGCTCAAGCTAGCGACCTTGGGCTTCAAGTCAGTGACCTTTGGGCTCAAGCTAGCAACCATAGGGTCATGTCTATGATCCCATGTTTAAATTTTTATTTTATTTATTCATTTTTTTAGAAAGGAGAGAGAGGGAGGGAGAGAGAGAGAGAGAGAGAGAGAGAGAGAGAGAGAGAGAGAGGAGAGAGTAGGGGGGAGGAGCAGGAAGCATCAACTCCCATATGTGCCTTGACCAGGCAAGCCCAGGGTTTCGAACCGGCGACCTCAGCATTTCCAGGTCGACGCTTTATCCACTGCGCCACCACAGGTCAGGCCTATGATCCCATGTTTAAACCAGTGAGCCCACGCTCAAGCCAGGGACCTTGGGGTTTCGAACCTGGGTCCTCCACATCCCAGTCTTTCGCTCTATCCACTGCACCACAGTGATGCAGCTATTTTTCAAGCATAGAAGCTTTTCAGATTGTTATGTACTATTGATCTTGTCTCAGTGTACTAAAATGGTTGTTTTGGTCAATATTGTCTAGTTTTGTGGTTGTATTTTAGGGAGATTATTTACTGGTCTTCTCAATCAGCTATGGCTAAAAGTCTCTAATGGAAGGGCTTATAGTTAACAACAGTAGGTCAATTTGGTTAGGCATAATGTGCTAGTTTAACAAATAAGGGGTGATCGACTGAATTATTGAACAAGGACAGAAATTACCCAGCTGAAGAAAGAAGTTATTTACAGCCCATCCTGCTTCATGGAATCATTTTTTTTTTTTTTTTATTATTGATGAGAAAGAGAGAGAGGGAGAGAGAGATCAGTTTGTTGTTCCACTTATTTATGCAGTCATTCATTGACTCTTGTGTGTGCCCTGACTGGAGATTTAACCCACAACCTTGGTGTATCGGTATAGTGCTCTAAGTCTAACCAATTCAGCTAATTAGCCAGGCCTCATGGGGTTTTAAGACAATTTCTAGTCAGCAGAATGCATGGTGTGAACCAGGGTATAATTTGCTGGAGCACTTCTTGGAATGACAAGAATCAGAAATGACATCAAGAGATGGCTGAGGGTGATATACTTTCTAGGTCCCTATATTTAAATCAATTAAATATTGCCCGAATGGTCTGATTTAATCAAAGGGGATCCAGAGATGAGGGTGAGGACCTTTTCAAAGATGAAGAGAACAGGAGGTAATGGGCTGGGGTTCAACTTGGAGAGCAGAGAATGACTTTCTCATTAGGAACACTTGTCTTCCAACAGCTTTGATTGAGTGCATGAAAAAGAATTTTGCTTTTTTTTTTTTTTTTTTTTTTTTGACAGAGACGGAGTCAGAGAGAGGGACAGATAGGGACAGGTAGAGAGGAAGGGAGAGAGATGAGAAGCATCAATTCTTCACTGCGGCATCTTAGTTGTTCATTGATAGCTCTCTCATACATGCCTTGAGGGGGGGGGGCTACAGCAGAGCGAGTGAGCTCTTACTCAAGCCAGCGACCTTTGGCTTCAAGCCAGCCACCTTTGGGCTCAAGCCAGCGACCAGGGGCTCGTGTCTATGATCCCATGTTCAAGCCAGCAACCCCACACTCAAACTGGTGAGCCTGTGCTCAAGCCAGACACCTAGGAGTTTTGAACCTGGGTCCTCCGCTTCCCAGTTCGATGCTCTATTCACTGTGCCACCGCCTGGTCAGGGAGGAGAATTTTGCATTTTGAATTTTACAAGTCTGTATCCTGAAGAAAAAATGGTGGTTGCCAGGGACTGGGAAGAAGAGAAAATGCAGTCATTGTTTAATGGGTACAGAATTTCAGTTTTGCAAGATGAAAAGAGTTATAGAGATGAATGGTGATGATGATTGTACAACAATGTGAATGTACTTACTACCACTGGACTGTACATTTAAAAATGCTTAAGATTGCCTGACCAGTGGTGGCGCAGTGGATAAAGTGTCAACTTGGAACACTGAGGTCGCCATTTCGAAACCCTGAGCTTGCCTGGTCAAGGTACATATGGGAGTTGATGCTTCTTGCTCCTCCCTTCTCCCCTCTCTCTCTTTTTTTCTCTCTCTCTCTCCTCTCTAAAATGAATAAAGAAATAAAAATTTAAAATAAAACAAAGAATGGTGAATTCTAAAAGAAATAAAAAAAATAAAATGATTAAGATGGTAAATTTTATGTTATGTGTATTTTATAAAGAAAAAAAGTTGTATCTCAGGGCAATGCTGAACATGGCTTGTGGTTTGCACTATGCAAACTTATGTGACAGTCACCTGTGCGCCACATTATCACCTGGTCATTTAGGACACAAATCCACTTGGTATCTTGCCAAGGGTGGAGGTTTTTGTGCGTAGTTTATGAGATAGGTGAACTTTTTTTTTTTTTTCCCGAGAGAAAGGCAGGGAGAGAGAGACAGAGACAGGATCATCAAGGTATCCAGCCAGGGCTTTATTTTTTATTTACTGATTGATTTTTAGAGAGACTGAAAGAAGGGAGAGAGAGGAGAAAGGGAAAGGAAGCATTCATTTATTGTTCCACTCAGTCGTTCATCCATTGGTTGCTTCCTGTGTGTGCCCTGACTGGGGAGCAAACCCACGGCCTGGTCTCTACAAGATGACTCTCGCCTGACCAGGCGGTGGCACAGTGGATAGAGCGTCGGACTGGGATGCAGAGGACCCAGGTTTGAGACCCCGAGGTCACCAGCTTGAACGTGGGCTCATCTGGTTTGAGCAAAGCTCACCAGCTTGAACCCAAGGTCGCTGGCTCCAGCAAGGGGTTATTCAGTCTACTGAAGGCCCGAGGTCAAGGCACATATGAGAAAGCAATCAATGAACAACTAAGGTGTTGCAACGCGCAATGAAAAACTAATGATTGATGCTTCTCATCTCTCCATTCCTGTCTGTCTGTCCCTATCTATCCCTCTCTCTGACTCACTCTCTGTCTCTGTAAAAAAATAAATAAATAAGTAAAATAAAATAAAAAAAAAGATGACTCTCTGACTGAACTAACTGACCAGGGCTGTAGGTGGGCTGTTTTGAATTGGATTCATGCTCATAGTGAGCTGAGTGGAAACAATCATACCTTGCTTCTTCACCTCAAGTCTTGGTTGCATATTCACTTTTCTGAGAAAAATCCCAGAGTATTGTTATGATAAGTGTCTTTACAGAGGCAGAGCTGGAAAGATACTGCTTCTCTAGGGACCACCAGCTACCAGTGAGCACAGCAGCTTGAAAATAAACATCTGTGTCTTATTCTTATTTTTCTATTTTTTTTTCTATTTTTATTATAAAGATGCCAAAAAAGATTATAAGGCAGTTGGTGGTAACTAAGAATTAAATTTTGGAGAAATGGGATTAATAGTCATAAAGCTAGGCCAGAATAAAAATATTAATAAAAATGTAAAAAAAAAAAAAAAAATGAGAACATGCCTGACCTGTGGTGGCGCAGTGGATAAAGGATCGACCTGGAATGCTGAGGTCGCCGGTTCAAAACCCTGGGTTTGCCCAGTCAAGGCACATATAGGAGTTGATGCTTCCTGCCCCTCCCCCCTTCTCTCTCTCTCTTCTCTAAAATGAATAAATAAATAAAAATAATTTTTAAAAATGAGAACTTTTTAATTTTTATGCAGGACCTTTATAAAAGTTTATAATCTTGATCAAATAAATTGTGTACATATATATATACATATATACAATTTTGAAACTAATTGAAAATTATGATTTTTTTTCTAATTTTATTTTACATTATTTAAACATTTTAAAAAAGACTTTATTCATTAGAGAGAGAGAGAGAGAGAGAGAGAGAGAGATAGAAGGGGAGAAAGCAGGAAGCACCAACACCCATATGTGTCTTGACCGGGCAAGCCCAGGTTTTGAAACTGGTGACCTCAGTGTTCCAGGTCGACGTTTTATCCACTGCACCACCACAGGTCAGGTGATTTTTTTCTAATTTTAAAATAATGTTGAATATCTATTACTTATTAAACAACAAAAGTCATTTTATGGCCCTGGCTGGTTGGCTCAGTGGTAGAGCGTCAGCCTGGCATGCAGGAGTCCCGGGCTTGATTCCCAGCCAGGGCACACAGGAGAAGCGCCCATCTGCTTCTCCACCCCTCCCCTTCTCCTTCCTCTCTCTCTCTTCCCCTCCCGCAGCAGAGGCTCCATTGGAGCAAAGTTGGCCCGGGCGCTGAGGATGGCTCTATGGCCTTTGCCTCAGGTGCTAGAATGGCTCTGGTTGCAACGGAGCAGCGCCCCAGATGGGCAGAACATCGCCCTCTGGTGGGCATGCTGGGTGGATCCTGGTCGGGTGCATGCGGGAGTCTGTCTGACTGCCTCCCCGTTTCCAACTTCAGAAAAATACAAAAAAAAAAGTCATTTTAAAATCAGCACCCCCTTAATCTCACAAATGTAATGCTGAGTGAAAGAAGCCAGGCATATAAGAGAGCACATATTGTACGAGTCTATTTACATAAAATGCAAAACTAGGCAAAACTATCTTATGGTGGTAGAAGTCAGGATAGTTAACACCCTTTAGTTGAGGGTGTTAACCAAGAATAGGAAGCATGAAAGAGGCTTCTAAGGACACTTAGTGTTTCTTGATCTGTAACTGTATTACAGTATATTTCAATAAAATAACTTTCCAAGTTTTTATCCTTAGTATTTGAATTAGTTGCTTTTAGAGTTGAGAGAAATTAGAAAGTTAAAACTTATTAAATGTATAAAGCCCTATATTTTCTGTCATTGTCACTTGCATAGAAAAATAGGCCACTTTAAATGTTAATGCAGTTTAAGAGATAAGGTATAGCATCATCCTGTATTTTTCTTAATGATTTGATGTATCCCAATAGGCTCAAGTAGCCATGGCATTTCATAAGCATTAGCATAAAGCTGGCCAGCGAAATGGAATTTTGTTTTCTCTTATCAGTTTATAATTCTTCCCAGGGCTACTTTCAATCAAGGAAAAATTGAACTCCTCAATGATGTCAAAGACAGCACATTGCAGAGGTTAATTAACAAGTCACCCAGAGAAGATTGAATAGCCACTGTGCTGACATGCTCAAGAGCGAATCGGTCTAGAATGATGTAATTTGCAGTAGAGCTTGATGTGTATTACCTGGATGGGTGACAGCTGCTATGGGCCCTGATGATTAAAGTGGGAAGCATGGTGGGGGGAGGTGAGTGCTTTTAAATGGAGAGAGATGTTTATAGACCCAGTGAATTCAACCTGGTCATGCTGGTTACCCTACTTGCAAAGCCTGCTCAACTAACACAGATTTCATAGGCCTTATCCAACCTCAACTCCAAGCTCACTTCATCTACTCCAGTGAATACCTATGTTTCCCTCTCTGAATGCCAGTAGAACTTACAGTCAGCATTACACACTTTAGCACTTAATTCTTGAATGTTTATTATGTTTCCTCAACTCGATGAAAAGTTACTTAAGGACATAATTATTTATGTATTTCCCATATTATGGAACATACTGGTAAGAACAAAAATAAAAAAAATAATAACTGAGGCAAAATGTTGATAATTGTCTAAGCAAAAGAATGCTTACATATAGACTTATTCTACTATTCTTTCTATTTGTGTTGAAAAATTCCCTTGAAAGCAGGGTTGGCAGATTTAGCAAATAAAAATGCAAGATGCCCAGTTAAATTTGATTATTTACTTATTTATTTTTTAATTTGAATTTTAAGTAAGTTTATTTTATTTTATTTTATTTTTCTTTACAGGGACAGAGAGAGAGAGTCAGAGAGAGGGATAGATAGGGGCAGACAGACAGGAACGGAGAGAGATGAGAAGCATCAATCATCAGTTTTTTGTTGTGGCTCCTTAGTTCATTGATTGCTCTCATATGTGCCTTAACTGCGGGCCTTCAGCAGACCGAGTAACCCCTTGCTTGAGCCAGCGACCTTGGGTCTAAGCTGGTGAGCATTTTTTATCTTGCTCAAGTCAGATGAGCCTGCGCTCAATCTGACAACCTCGGGGTCTCGAACCTGGGTCCTCGGCATCCCAGTCCAACGCACTACTAGTGTGCCACCGCCTGGTCAGGCTCAAATTTGAATTTTAGATAAACAATAAGTTCTAGCTATTAATAATTTATATTTTGTTATAATTTATATTTTATTAAAATCACATATATTTTATACCCTTTAATTTAATAATATAATTTATAATATTATTATTCAGGTATACTATTTTAACATTATATTGATGTTCTATATTTATATAATTTTATTATATGTTCCTATGGCACATATTTATACTAAAAAACATTGTTTATATGAAATGCAAATTTAACTGAGTGTCCTGTATTTTATTTGCCAATCTGACTTGCTAGAAACTTAAACACGTGATTGGCTAAGAGAAATGGATGGTAGAAATAACACAATGTCTCTTAGATTGTGATCTGCTGTCACTTCCATCAGAATCCTCTACGAAGCCTATTAAAAAGGCAGTTACCTACTGTCTAGTACCCTCACCCTCTACGTGCCCAATCAGTATTTCTGCTGGTGGGACTCTGCATTAGCAATAAGATCCCGAGGTAATTCTGCCACTGTTGCTAGCTGACCTGATATCTATACTGTTCTAGTTTTTCTGATGTACTCTTTTATTTCCTATAGTGGCCTTACTTAAGAAATTTCCACTCTGTTTTTATGTCAGGGACCTGCCTTAAGAGATATTAGTATTCCTGTTTCATGACTCACCCACTAAACACTGCAAGTCAAATACTGTCACAAATATTCTAGTTAAGCTACTCTTTGAATATTCATCCAATGGCCCAGCCTCTTAAATACTGATGTAATTTCTACTAATACATATTCACTGTTATTGAGAAAATAATAGTTGGCAAATTTGCAGCTCCTTTTAGCATTTTGAGGTCAGAGCTGCTAGGGCAACCAAATCTTCTGGTTTGCTTGGGACTGTTCCAGTTTTAGCACTGATATCCTCATGTCCTGGGCTACCCTCACTCCTGGTTGACCCTGGTCATCCTATCTGTAGTAGATGTCACAGTATGCCACCCAGACCCACTACAGGACCAAGGCACTATTTTCACCAGATGCTGGTAGCATCACGTCACAGTCGAGACCCTACTCAGGAAACTGCCTTACTCAAAATTATGCCCTGTCCCCAGGTGACTAACCCATTGGTGCAGCCCCAATCTTCAATTCAGGACACATCTGATTGTCCATCTCAGCTTCAGAGATCCCTGTAGGGTCAGCTGAGGCCTGTTACACCTGCCCTACAATTCAGCTTCTCCCTCTACCCAATCCTGCTTCCTTTATCCCTCACAGGAGCAGCCCCTGAAAGCTCTCCCTAATATACTTTGCAGGCATGTCTAAAGTCTAAGAGCCTGGATGAACTTAACCTCCAATAATTGGAAAAAGAGTGGGGTGCTCTTTTTTTTTTTTGTATTTTTCTGAAGTTGGAAACGGGGAGGCAGTCAGACAGACTCCAGCATGCGCCCGACCAGGATCCACCCGGCATGCCCACCAGGGGGCGATGCTCTGCCCATCTGGGGCATTGCTCTGTTGCAACCAGGGCCATTCTAGCGCCTGAGGCAGAGGCCATGGAGCCATCCTCAGCGCCCGGGCCAACTTTGCTCCAATGGAGCCTTGGCTGAGGGAGGGGAAGAGAGAGACAGAAAGGAAGGAGAGGGGGAGGGGTGGGGAAGCAGATGGGCGCTTCTCCTGTGTGCCCTGGCCGGGAATTGAATCTGGGACTCCTGCATGCCAGGCCGACGCTCTACCACTGAGCCAACCGGCCAGGGCCGGGTGCTCTTTTTTTTTTATGACAGAGACAGAGAGAGCCAGAGAGAGGGACAGATAGGGACAGACAGACAGGAAGGGAGAGAGATGAGAAGCATCAGTTCTTTGTTGCAGCATCTTAGTTGTTCGTTGATTGCTTGTTCATTGATTGCTTTCTCATATGTGTCTTGACTGGGGGTGAGGGTAGGAGCTACAGCAGAGTGAGTGACCCCTTGCTCAAGCCAGTGACCTTGGGCTTCAATCGAGCGACCTTGGGCTCAAGCCGGATAAGCCTGCGCTCAAGCCTGTGACTTGCTCAAGCCGGATAAGCCTGCGCTCAAGCCTGTGTCTTGCTCAAGCCGGATAGGCCCGCGCTCAAGCCTGTGACTTCAGGGTTTCAAATCTGGATCCTCCGCATCCCAGTTCAACACTCTATTCACTGTGCCACTGCCTGGTCAGGCAAGAATGGGGTGCTCTTAGAAAACAGATTCTAAAATAAGATTTCGGAGCTGGATTACCTGCTGACTGGTAGATAACAAGAACCCCTCACTCGGGGTAGGCAGAGTCCCTGAGGAGGTTGCAGTGTGACTGTAAAACTTGCAGCAGTGGCAAACTGGGACGGGATGCCAATGGAAGAGAATGAGCTGCAGGCTGCAGCAGCCTGGGCCACCCAGAGATTCAGGGAAAGTAGTAACTTAATGGCTCTAAGAGACACAAGAAAGGCAGAGAGTGATTAACCACTAATTAAAGAAACCAGACCTCCCGAGGTTGAGGCACAGCACTTAAATCAGGAGGTAGCAGAGCTCTAGGAGAGGCAGAACTGTCAATCCCAGCAAGTCGGCCATGTCAAAGTCAAGGCCTTCATTGGGAAGGACTGACTTTCTGTGACACGGGATGAGGTCGATGTTCTTGTAAATCTTAACTCCCCAGTTTTCCTCCGAACCCTCTGGGCTGCAGAAGGGAGCCACTTTCCAGGTTAAAAGTTTGTACTCCCCGCTTCTGAAGTTGATACAGAGCTTTTTGCTTTGCAAGAAAATTCTCTCAAAGAATCGTAACTCACTCCATCATTCCCACTTCCTACCACAAACCAATAACTACAGTTAAGTCGCAAGATAAGTGATGACCCTGCTAAGGAGAAAGGAGACTATTTATTGAAGGAATTGTATTGGCAGAAGTTGGAAAAGTATAGATCCTCAGTATGCATGGTGAAGGGGAGGGGGAGTGGGGGGAATGAGAAGCTGAAAAAGAAAGAGTTCACTGATAAGAGAGACTTCTCCTATGATAGAGGAGTCCACTCCAGCGAGGACCCAACGAGACAGTGCTATCACACTGCTAGGATGGCTCTTGGAAGCTTGGAGAAAACATCACATCACCCTGACCTGTGGTGGCGCAGTGGATAAAGCATTAACCTGGAAATGCTGAGGTCGCTGGTTCGAAACCCTGGGCTTGCCTGGTCAAGGCACATATGGGAGTTGATGCTTCCAGCTCCTCCCCCCTTCTCTCTCTCTGTCTCTCTCTCCTCTCTGTCTCTCTCTCTTTCCCTCTCTCTCTCTCTCCTCTAAAAAATGAATAAATAAAAATTAAAAAATTAAAAAATAAATAATTGAAATAAATACTGTATGTTTTTTTAAAAAAACACATCACATCAAATAGGTCTGCCACATCAATGATATTATATTAATCACACTAGGTAGCAAGCAAGAAGTACCAAATATGTTAAAGGCCTTGGTAAGACACTTGTGCTTCAGAGGGTGGGAGTTAACCCTACAAACAGTCAAGGCTCTGTTACTTAGAGACTTTGCGGTAGTAAATTTTTAGGGGTATAGAGGCTGGGCTACACTGGGACATACCTCCAAACTAAAGACCAAATCATTGCATTTCATGCTTTCCACAACTAAGAAGAAAGCACAATGCCGGGTAGGCAATTAGGGTACCGCCAGCGGCATTTTCCACACTCAAATACTTTTTCAGCCCTTTGGCTATAACTGAGATGTCTGGCTCTGAATGGTGCTTTGAAGCAAGTCCAGGGTGTGGTGACAGCAGCCCTGACACTTGGGCCTTTCTAACAAGCACACGTTTGCATTTAAAGCAGGGGTTGGGAACCTAGGGCTAGTGAGCCGGATATGACTCTTTTGATGGCTGCATCTGGCTCGCAGACAAATCTTTAATTAAAAAAAACACGTTAAAAATATAAAACATTCTCATGTATTACAATCCATTCATTTCCTACGGCTCATGTTTATAGTTGCAGGTGGCTGGAGCCAATCACAGCTGTCCTTCGGGACAACACCAAATTTTTATTGGATAATGCATAATGTACACGGGTCGTTGTGAGGTCAGGAAGTAAACTTCCCTCCTTTTAATCAAGTAGCTAGCTAATTGCAGAAACCCTTTTGACAAAGAAGATGGCTAAAAGAAAAAAAGATGAGGAGTATCGTACTTTTCAGCAGGAATGGACAGAGAATTCGCTTTTGTGGTTCTGCAGTTTGTCTAAAACGCAATGATAAACCTGCATCGATGAAACGGTCAAATATAAAGCAGCAGCACTTCAACACATGCCATACTACATTTGCATCGAAATATCCAGCGGGGGACAGCAGGAAGAAAGCATGTCAAGAGCTACTGTGCAGAGTGCAAGGTAGTCAGCAGCAACTCTGTGTTTGGACTCAACAAGGTAACTGGAATTAGGCTAGCTTTGCTGGTGCTTTAGCAATTGTGAGAAACGGAAAGCCATTCACAGATGGGGAGTATGCCAAAACATTCATGCTTGATGTTGCCAATGAACTTTTTGACGACTTTTCGGATAAAGACAAGATAATCAAACGAATAAAAGACATGCCTCTGTTGGCAAGAACTGTTCACAATCGTACCATCATGATGGCAAATCAAATTGAGGCAACACAAGTGACGGACATAAATGCAGCACCATTCTTTTCTCTCGCTTTGGATGAGTCAACAGACATAAGCCATTTATCCCAGTTCAGTGTGATCGCAAGGTATGCTGTCGGTGACACACTGTGTGAGGAAATTCTTGCTGTTTTGCCTATGAAAGAGACAACAAGAGAGGAGGATTTATTCAAGTCTTTCTCTGAGTTCACCAAAGAAAAAAATCTACTGATGGATAAACTTATTTCAGTGTGTACTGATGGTGCTCCGTGCATGGTGGGGAAAAACAGAATTCATAGCGCTTCTTCGTGAACATGAAAGGAGACCCATCCTAAGTTTTCACTGCATCCTACATCAGAAGGCGCTTTGTGCTCAGATGTGTGGCGAGCAGCTTGGTGAGGTGATGTCGCTGGTCATTTGGGTGGTCAACTTTATTGTTGCCCAAGCTTTTTTTGTTTGTTTGTTTTTTTGTTTTGTTTTTTGTTGTTGTTGCCCAAGCTTTAAATGATCACCAGTTTAAAACACCGCTGGATGAAGTTGGGAATAATTATCCTGGTCTGCTTCTGCACAGCAATGTGCGTTGGTTGTCAAGAGGGAAGGGAAGGTGCTCAGCCGTTTTGCGGCTTGTCTGAGCGAAATCTGAACTTTTCTTGAAATGAAAAACATTGAGCATCCTGAGTTAGCTAACACTGAATGGCTCCTGAAGTTCTGCTATCTCGTGGACATGACTGAACATCTGAACCAGCTCAATGTGAAACTGCAAGGCATTGGAAATACAGTCTTATCCCTTCAACAAGCAGTGTTTGCATTTGAAAACAAATGGAGCTCTTCATTGCTGACACTGAAACAGGTCGTTTACTACACTTTGAAAAACTGGGAGAGTTTAAAGATGCATGCACAGCAAGTGACCCTGCTCAACATCTTGATCTCCAGCAGCTAGCAGACTTCACATCTAATCTCCTGCAGTCATTCAAAGAGCACTTTGGAGAATTTCGTGAGCGCACTCGTCTTTTTAAGTTTATCACCCATCCACACAACAACAGCGACCTGAGTTACATCCCTGGTGTCTCCATCAGAGATTTTGAGCTATAAGCTGCTGTCCTGAAGGCCTCAGACATGTGGGTGAATAAGTTCAAGTAACTGAATGAAGATTTGGAAAGACTTGCACGACAGCAAGCAGAGTTGGCGAGCAAACACAAGTGGGGAGAAATGTAAAAACTTCAACCCACAGACCAGCTGATTGTCAAAACTTGGAACACGCTTCCTGTCACATACCACACACTGCAGCGTGTGAGTATTGCTGTACTGACAATGTTCAGCTCTACGTATGCCTGTGAGCAGTCTTTCTCACATCTAAAGAACGTTAAGACCAACCTACGATCATGTTTAACAGATGTAAGTCTCAACGCCTGCATCAAGCTTAACCTCACCACGTATCAACCAGACTACAAAGCCATCAGCAAAACCATGCAGCACCAGAAGTCGCATTAATGGTAAGAAGTACTTTATTCATCATTGGTTAGCAACAGCATAACAACGTTATTAAAAAGAATTCAGAGATTTATTGTACTTTAAAAGTGTTGGTCTTACATAAAATGCACACATTTACTTGTATTTAGTGTTAAACATATTATATGGTGCTCATGGAATTACATTTTAAAATATGTGGTGTTTTAAAACCAAAAGGTTCCCGAACCCTGATTTTGGCATCTTTGGCATCGCCATGTAAACCCCCCTCTATCACGCTTTTAAAATCTTCAGTGAAGAGGTAACTCTCCCCACTGTGGTCACAACAGGAGGTGGAATTGGTTGTCCAGACTCCTGTGCTGCCAAACAGACTCTAATGCAGAAGTGTAAAGCCCCAGGCCACAAAGAAACTAAGTACCCTAAAACTTTTGGACAACCATGGAAACTGAGCCAGATTTGGGACAGGCAGGAAAGCCCCAGCTGCCAACTGGGTGGCACATCTAATTCATTATTATACAAATTGGGAAAGTAGCGAGGGGCTGTTAAAAATGAGCCTGATGAGTAAGAAAAGGCAATAAAATATTAATGCTTTTCACAGTTGTTCTGTAACAATTTGCATAGAAAAATGTAAAACAATTGCTGAAGCTTTAACCATGTTTCCTGATTATCCCAGAAAGGGGATAAAATTGGGATCCTGACCTAACATTGTGTTTGTCTGGCTCTTCCCCCAGATACCAGGTGGCTTCATCATTCTCCTCCTCCGGCTCAGCGCCTGCTCCCCAGGATTCTGTCTGCGTCTGAGGCAGCCAGCGCCTGGGCCCAAAGTGCCCGATGTCTCCTGCCGAGGACCTGGCTGCCCCAAGGCAGGGACTCCATTGTGGAGGCTGCCAGCCCCCAGGCTGCCCCTACAGTTGCTGCCCTCAGCGCTCTCCAAACCCCACAGAAAATCCAGACAAACTGCCTTTACGGTCTTGACCTCCCTCCATCACGGACTTTCCCACACTCACTTGTACTTGGCAATGGTAGTTCTAGTGATTTGATACTCAGAGGGGATAATTTTAACACCCTTCCAGAGGATAGAATTGTTTTCAATATTAATTATGTGACAAAATGAATAGTGATAATGCCCAGAAGAGAATTATAACAGTGAATATTATCTTTTTTGTACTTTGTATGTATAATCATGCTAGTTAAATAAATAAGAAAAAAAAAAAAAATTACAATACAAAAAAGGGAAAAATAAATAAAATTAGTTTTAATTACATGAATATAGTTTCCCTAACATTTTATTATGAATTTTTCAAACATATACCAAACAAAGTTGAAGAAATTTTAGTGAACACATATGTCCAGCATCTAGATTGAATCAGTAATATTTTGTTATATTGGCTTTGTCACAGTTTCCCATTCATCCATTCCTCTATCCATCTACCAATTTTACTTTATGTATTTATTTACAATATTTATTTTGTGGCAGAGACAGAGAGAGTCAGAGAGAGGGACAGATAGAGACAGAGAGACAGGAAGGGAGAAAGATGAGAAACATCAATTCGCTGCAGCTCCTTAGTTGTTCATTGATTGATTTCTCACATGTGCCTTGACCGGGGGCTACAGCAGACTGAGTGACACCTTGCTTGAGCCAGTGACCTTGGGCTCAAGCTGGTGAGTCTTGCTCAAACCAGATAAGCTCGCGCTCAAATTGGCGACTTTGAGGTCTCGAACCTGGGTCCTCCACTTCCCAGTCCGACGCTCTATCCATTGCGCCACTGCCTGGTCAGGCTACTTTATATATTTAAATAAACTATTTTAAAATACTGTTACGTTTACAGAAAAGGTACAAAGACACAGTACAGAGTGTTTTCACATAATCTGGCACCCAGTTTCTCCTATTATTAACATCATATTTTTTTTTTTGTTCTTTTTTTTTTTTTTAGGGAGAGGAGGGGGGACAAACAACAACTCATAGTTGTGGCATCTCAGTTGTTCATTGATTGCTTTCTCATATGTGCCTTGATGGGCTGGGGGAGGGGTGTTCTAGCTGAGTCAGTGACCCCTTGCTCAAGCCAGCAACCTTGGGCTTCACGTCAGTGACCTTTGGGCTCAAGCCAGTGACCATGGGATCATGTCTATGATCCCATGCTCAAGCTGGTGAGCCTGCACTCAAGCTGGTGAGCCCTAACTCAAGCCAGCAACCTTGAGTTTCAAACCTGGGTCCTTAGCATCCCAGGCCCATGCTCTACCCACTGCAGCACTGCCTGGTCAGGCTAATGTCATATGTTAATATGGTACACTCGTCATAAGTAATGAAACAATATTGATACATTTAAAATATATAATTCCTTATATTCTTTTTATTTTAGCTTTTATTTATTGATTTGAGAGAGAAAGAAGGGGGAGAGAGAGAGAAAAAAAACGCCGAATGGAGCAGCAGG
Source organism: Saccopteryx leptura (assembly GCF_036850995.1). Taxonomy (NCBI): domain Eukaryota; kingdom Metazoa; phylum Chordata; class Mammalia; order Chiroptera; family Emballonuridae; genus Saccopteryx; species Saccopteryx leptura. The sequence continues at coordinate 23,508,537 of NC_089515.1, read as the reverse complement.
AAGCATCAACTTGTAGTTGCTTCTCATATGTGCCTTGTCCGGGCAAACCCAGGGCTTTGAACCAGCAACCTCAGCATTCCAGGTCAACACTTTATCCACTGTGCCACCACAGGTCAGGCTTGATACATTTTTATTAACTAAACTCTATAGTTTATTCAGATTTCCTTAGTTTTTCTACACTATCCTTTGTCTATTCCAGAATCCCATCTAAGCTATCACATTACATTTTAGTTGTCTTATCTCCTTAGGCTGCTCTTAGCTGTAACAGTTTCTCAGACATTCCTTGTTTTTGATAATTTTGATGATTTTGACAGTTTTGAGGAGTACTGGTCAGATATTTTGTAGAATGTCTCTCAATTTGGATTCATCTGATATTTTTCTCATGGTTATTGTGGTGTGTGGGTTTTTGCAAAAAAGACCACAAAAATCAAGGACCATTCTCAACTAGTTCTATTTCTGTAATAAGTAATAACATTTCTTTTGAGTAATAACATTAACTTCTGCAAATTGGCTAATGACTTCATGAAAATTATCTTTGCTTCTTTATAGTCAAAGGATGTTTGACTCATAGTTTATCAAAAACACTTTTTATTTATTTTAATTTTGAAACGATTTTTCACATAAAGTAACGTGAAAAGTTCACAGAAAAGGTAAAATATTTATATTATGGCTGTTACAGCTATAGAAAAAGACATTCAATCTTGCTCTAAAAGAAATGCAAATCAGAATTATGCAATAGTATTTATACTTCTCAGATTATCAAAGATCAGAGTCAAAGACATAATATGTGGATGAGGATGAAGGAAAGCAGGGATTCCACTATAGTGCAGATAGAAATATAAACTGGAGTCTCCCTTAATATTAAGGCCATGGCCTGACCAGGCGGTGGCGCAGTGGATAGAATGTTGGACTGGGATGCGGAAGACCCAGGTTTGAGACCCCAAGGTCGCCAGCTTGAGCGCGGGCTCATCTGGTTTGAGCAAAGCTCACCAGCTTAGACCCAAGGTCGCTGGCTTGAGCAAGGGGTCTGCTGTAGCCCCACAGTCAAGGCACATATGAGAAAACAATCAATGAACAACTAAGGTGTCACAATGAAAAACTGATGATTGATTCTTCTCATCTCTCTCCATTCCTGTCTGTCTATCCCTCTGACTCTCTCTCGTAAAAATAAAAAAAATAAAAAATTATGGCCATAGCTATCAAAGTTACAAATACACACACCTTTTGGTTCTATATTCTATTTGTAGGAATTTTTCCTACAAAGCATACATATGTGTGAAGGAAGTATGTAAAGATTGTTTACTACAGCATTGATTGTAATGGCCTACAATTAGAAACAACATAAATATCTATCATAAAAAGCAGATTGGGACCTGGCCAGTTGGTGCAGTGGGTAGAGTGTCTGCCCAGCATATGGACATCCCGGGTTTGATTTCCATTCAGGAACAGAAGAGAAGTGATCATCTGCTTCTCTACTCCTCCCTTTCCCCCTTTTCTCCCTCTCCCCTTCCTACAGTCGATTGATTCAAGTATTGGCCTCGGGTACTGAGGATACCTCAGTTGGTCAGAACCTTGGCCTCAGCCTCAGGTGCTAAAACTAGTTCGGTTGATTTGAGCACCTGCCGAGGTGGATCCCGGTCAGGGCACATGCAGGAGTCTGTCTTACTATCTCCTTTCCTCTCACTTAAAAAAAGGAGGGGCATATTGAGTACATTGCACTAATTAAATGAAATAGATTTAAATTGTATGCCATCATTAAAAAGACTATATGAAAACATCTTCCAGATTTATTAGGTGAAGAATGCAAGGTACAGAAGAGAACCATAGTACTGGTATTGGTCAGGGTTTTCCAGAGAAACAGAACCAGATGGATGGATGGATGGATGGATGGATGGATGGATGGATGATAGATAGTCAGACAGATAGATAGATGATAGAAGAAAATTATAAAAAACCGGCTCACTGGATTATGGAAGCCTAGAAGTCTCAAGATCTGCCAGGGAAGCTGGTTGTGGTTCGGTCTAAGTTTGAAGGCTTGATAATCATGGAAGCCAATGCTGTTAAGTCCAAATGCAAACGCCTGAAACTTAGGGGGCTGATGGTGTAAGTCCCAGTCCAAATCTGAAGGCCTGAGAACCAGAAGCACCAATGTCTGAGGGCAGGAAAAGATGGATGCCTCAGCTCAAGCCGAGGGAGTGAATTGGCCTTTCTTCTGCCTTTTTGCTCTATTGGGACCTTCGGAGGATTGGATGATGCCCACTTTTACTAGTAAGGGATACCTTCCTTACTCAATCTATTGATTCAATCTCTAATTTTTTCTAGGAATACATTCACAGGCACACCCAGAAATAATGTTTACCAGCTATCCACGGATCCTTAGCCCAAACTAACTACCATAGCTTTCTTTCATTTATTTACAAAATCTTTACTTGCGCATACAAAAATTATCCCTTGAAGGATACTCAAGAAATTTATAATGCTGGTTGACTTTGAGGAGAGTAGGTAGACAATGAGATGCCAGGGTGGAAGATCTATTTTCATTGTGCACCCTTTGTCCTTGTGAAATTTTGTACCATGTTAATGTACATGTAAATGTGATATAATAAACTAAGTGTAAATTTAAAATCCTGAAAGAGTATAAAATAATTGCAGAGAGTAGTAAGGGGATGAGAACCCTGTATCTCTGGATATAGCATCTTTCTGGATACAAGATAAAAAGAAGTGACATCGAATGAGGGTTAAAGGTGGCTAATATCCCAATGATTCCCCTGCTAGATAAGGAAATATATATTTGTGTCTAAGGATCAAACACCGAGGGAAAGGCAGTGAAGGGAGGTGGAGAAGTGTAGAGGGGAGATAGATGTGATGAAGGAAGACTTGACTTGAGGTGGTGAACACACAATGCAATATCCAGATGATGTATTGTAGAATTGTGTACCTGAAACCTGTATAATTTTATTAACCAATGTCATCCCAATAAATTAAATAAAAAAATAAGGCTCAAACCCCTATGCAAGGAATGCAATACATAGATGACTACAGGTGTTTTTGCAAAACCGCATGAAAGAAAACATTTTAAAAGTAAGAAGGAAATATTTATCTTGAACATTGGGCTTTGGACCTCCATCTCCCTCCATCTGCATATTTTTCTTTCTTAAGAAAGATTTTATTTATTCATTTTGGAGAGAAGAGAGAGAGAGAGAGAAGGGGGAAGGAGCAGGAAACATCAACTTCCATATTTGCCTTGATTAGAAAAGTCCAGGGTTTTGAACCAGCGACCTCAGCATTCCAGGTTGATGCTTTATCCACTGCACCAAAACAGGTCACACCATCTGCATATCTGTGAATCATTAAATTCTATCAATTTGGTCACCAAGAGATGTCACAAAAATAAAGACTTCCAGCCTGACCAGGCGGTGGCGCAGTGGATAGAGTGTCAGACTGGGATGCAGAAGACCCAGGTTCGAGACCCTGAGGTCGCCAGCTTGAGCGCGGGCTCAACTGGCTTGAGCAAAAAAGAAAGCTCACCAGCTTGGACCCAAGGTCGCTGGCTCAAGCAAGGGGTTACTCAGTCTGCTGAAGGTCCACGGTCAAGGCACATATGAGGAAGCAATCAATGAACAACTAAGGTGTCACAACGAAAAACTGATTGATGCTTCTCATCTCTCTCTGTTCCTGTCTGTCTCTATCTATCCCTCTATCTGACTTTCTTTCTTTCCCTGTAAAAAATAAATTAATTAAATAAAGACTTCCACCTACCACTACCCTAGTCCATGCCACCAGACTGGTATTCCAATCATTCCGTTCTAAATGAGAACCCCTATTCTCTTTCTCTATTTTCTATCTCTATCTCTCTGATCTCTATCCTCTTTCACAGCATCTTTTATTTTTCTTTATAACTCTTATCCATATATGAAATCTTTGCGGGTGTACTTGTTTGATTAATGTCTGCTTCACCAACTGAACTATAAGCTTCATGAGGTCAGAAACAATGTCTGTTTGCTAAGCACTATATCCCCAACTCAAAAATATGTATTAAATGATTGAATTAACTAGATTATGGAACTCACTGAGAAACATAGTTGTATATGGAACAGGACTATGTTTTAAACTGGATTGAGAAGAATAGGAGATAAGCTATTTGAAGCAATTGCGACCTTGGTCTTGGAGGATGGTCTAGAACAGTGATGGGCAATCTTTTGAGCTTGGTGTGTCAAAATTTGCCAAAAAACAGCATAACTCAGGTGATTTGTCACTTCGAGAAAAAAAACCATAATTTTATGATACTTATAGTTTAAATAACAAAAATGTATAATTGTAATATATAACTGTATTTAATAAACCAAAAACTAATTATTTAACTTACCTGCTTAGTGACTTATTTATTCATCTGTCAGTCAGTTTCTTTTGTTGGTCTTGATATTATTTAACTTGTGTGGGGTGCCATGAACTAAGATAAGTGAGGGGGAGGGGGAATTCTTTAACTAACCCGCCTATTAGTGACTTTTTTTTTTTTCGGAGAAAGAGAGAGAGTCAGAGAGAGGAATAGACAGGGACAGACAGACAGGAATGGAGAGATGAGAAGCATCAATCATGAGTTTTTCATTGCGCATTGTGACACCTTAGTTGTTCATTGATTGGTTTCTCATATGTGCCTTGACCGTGGGGCTACAGCAGACCGAGTAACCCGTTGCTCAAGCCAGCGACCTTGGGTCCAAGCTGGTGAGCTTTTTGCTCAAACCAGATGAGCCCACGCTCAAGCTGACGACCTCAAGGTCTCGAATCTGGATTCTCGGCATCCCAGTCCAACGCTCTATCCACTGCACCATCGCCTGGCCAGGCTAGTGACTTTTTTGTTGCTAAATTTCATTGGCTAAATTTTCAATTGAAGGTTGGTATTTTGTACACTTCAAGCCCAAGCAAGCGCTACTAACTTCATCTATCTGTTTCTTTTTTAAAATTAATTTTTTAAAGACTTTATTCAATTTTCAGAGAGGAGGGAGAGAGAGAGAGAGAGAGAGAGAGAGAAAAGGAGGAGCAGGAAGCATCAACTCCCATATATGCCTTGACCAGGCAAGCCCAGGGTTTCGAACCGGCGACTTCAGTGTTCCAGATCGACGCTTTATCCCACTGCGCCACCACAGGTCAGGCCAATCTGTTTCTTTTGTTGGTTTTGATATTATTTAATGCTGAGAATAAGGTTTCACAAAAGTATGTAGAGGGGAAAATTGTGAGTAAAGTCATTGCTATATTTTTCAGGGTGCTAAAAGTGTCTGGTAATCGGTTCCAGGCACTCCAGATTTCCTGTTTGTAGTGGCACTCCTCTTGATTCTCCAAGTGGCACCTTTCCAGATTCTCAAGCTTTGACCTCAAGTTGACAAACACCTGAGCCCAGATGCTGTCTTGAAATTCTGCAAGTTGCATCTTATGTAAATTAAGATGGCTGCTGGTATTTCTAATGGCAGGAAACGGCATCCATAGCACAGGCCCTCGCTTCTCTCAGCCTCCCCCTCATTTATCTCAGTAATGATGGTCAATTAGAAATCCACAACACCCCAGAACAATAGATTGGATGATGGTTGCTGTGGTTATGTGGTTGCTGGTAATGGCGATCACAGGGCCCCCAGAGATACGTCCCCTGTGGCGTTCCGCTGCTCCCTGCTCCACCAGAGGGAAGTGAGGTCAAGATCCCCTAACGGCCTAACCGGAAGTCCCAGAACTAGATGCTCTGTGCCGGAGTTCTGTTGTTTTGGCCTACAGACCTCCGGCACAGAGTGTCTACACTACAGCAAATGTTTTATCCTCGGCTACTGCACCTGGCCATGTAGGAGCTGAGGATGAAACGTCCTTCTCCACATGTGGCCCCATACTTCTCTGGTATGCAGCCGCATGTGGCCACATGTCATTAAAAATGGCTACGCGTGTCAGTGCTGATATGCGTGTCATAGGTTTGCCATCACGGGTCTAGAAAATATGCTAAGTCTTTTTAGTCTCCAACCTCCACAAGTGTGCGTTCAGAGTTGTCCACTTAGATGTTCCAATGAGGCATAAGACTTCAATACTAGTAAAGTTGAACAATTTTCCTTTCCATTGGGAATCTGCTTCTCTTTGTTCTTTTGTGCAGAAGAGCAAAGAACTTCTTATTTGAAGACATGAGGTTGAACAAGACTATATATATTATTTTAGCAGCACCACCCTAACAAGTCTGTACAGGCTGAGCATGACTAGGGTGGAGTTCATGGCAAAGTTTTACTTCAGGAATTTCCTGAAATAACTCTCCACGAAAGTTTGGCTCTCACAGTTGAAGATAACATTGACCTCATGAACTGCTCATGTACATTTTAAAACTTTCTGGGACTCAAGACCACCATAAAGAAGTTTCCAGTTATTATGTCACCAAGCTACAAAGATCAGGAGCATATTCAACATACTTTTATTCATAATACATTGTGATAGCTGTAATATATTATAATAATTTGTTTACATGTCTGTCTCTTCTTCCTCTGAACTGTGCCCTCCTCAAGGGCAAGGATAAAATAAGAACTCAATAAATCTTTTTTAAATGAATAATATGAAATTAGTACTTGGATATGACTCTTTAAGAAAGAGAGTTTCTTAGAGACCGCTCTAGTCAATCAAATTCACCACTTACCTCTGTAACACTGAACTGATCACTTAAATTATTTTTATTTCCTCTATTTTAAAACAATTATGAAAATTTAAACATACAGACAAATGGAAAGAATAATAAAATTAATGTCTATCTACCACCAACTTTTATAAAATTTTAATAGTTTTTCAAGTGTGACAGAGACTTTTCTTTTTTTTAATTCTATCTATCTATCTATCTATCTATCTATCTATTTATTTATTTATTTTTACAGAGACAGAGGGAGAATCAGTGAGAGGGATAGATAGGGACAGATAGAAACGGAGAGAGATGAGAAGCATCAATCATCAATTTTTTGTTGCGACACCTTAGTTGTTCATTGATTGCTTTCTCATATGTGCCTTGACTGTGGGCCTTCAGCAGACCGAGTATAACCCCTTGCTCAAGCTAGTGACCCTGGGTCCAAGCTGGTGAGCTTTTGCTTAAACCAGATGAGCCCGCGCTCAAGCTGGCGACCTTGGGGTCTCGTATCGGGGTCCTCCGCATCCCAATCCGATGCTCTATCCACTGCTCCACTGCTTGGTCAGGCTTTTTTCTTTTTCTACTTGACTTTCTTCTTCCTGGGCACCCAAAAGTACTGCATCTCCCAGCCTACTTTGTGGTTGGATTGTTACCATGAGATTTGTTATGCCAATGGGTATAAGCAGATGTGTTGTATTATATCCAAGGTAAGTACAGAAGAACGACTGACTCTTCTTCTGTTGCAGAGACCATGGAAGCCATGTTTTAAAATGGTGGTATCTGAAGGCTCTGGAACCTCCATTAGCCTATATCTCTAAGTGGATCAGTGTTTGAGAATCTCCCTTGATCTACATCTTCATCAACATTGAGTTTTCTCAGCTCTTAAAAGCTTTTTTGCCAATTTAATGATTGAAATCATTGTTTTAGTTTGTATTTTACTTATGATTATTAGGGATACTGGGCATCTTTTCAAATTGTTGTTTGTTGTTTAGGTTCTTCTTCTGTGAGTGCCTGTTCATATATCCTCTACCTATTATCCTGGTGGTTTTTTTGTGTTGTTTTTTTAAGTTGAGAGGAGGGAAGCTAGAGAGATAGATTCCTACATGGATCTTGACAGGGATCCACCTGTCAACCCCCATCTGGGGCTGATGTCTGAATCAACGGAGCTATCCTCAGTGCCTGAGGCCAACGCTTGAACCAATTGAGCCACGAGAGAGGTGGCTCTCTCCTCCAGCTATGAGAGGGGAAGAGAGAGAGAAGGGGTAGAGTGAGGAGAAGAGAAGCAGATGATTGCTTCGCTTGTGTGCCCTGAACAAACTGCCAGACATGTGAGACCATCTTGGACCCTCTAGCTCCAGCCAGGTGGTCATACGTGACCCCAGTTGAGCCTGAGAAAAAGAAGCCCAGATTGTCAACACATAGCATTGTGAGATGTAATAAAACATTGATATTTTAAATTACCACATACTGGGGTGGTGTGGTATGCATCTGAAACACTGCTCTTCACATATGCCCAAACAGCTTTTATTTCATAGAGATTGCGGAGAGAAGGGACTTCTCTCTAAACATATTAATTTATTCTGCAGCTAGCAGAGAGTAAAAAAAAAATATTTCCTTCCTTTTGTTTTTTCTTTATGACTTGAATTTAAGCTTAAAGTAATGTTAATCTATACAGTTGTCACTTGGTAGGTATATTCGCTCACTACCTATCCCTCGAGGGGCAGGAATGCTCATTTCCAGGAGTTCAGTATTTGAAACTTTTGAGAAACAATGTCCCACTGTCACTTTCCTGTTGCATGACCCCGTTTCCTGGAGGTATGCTAAATGGGATATCAAAGGATCAAATATTTATTCACTCATTTGTTACCAAATAATATTGTCAACTACTACTACTGGGGTATTATACAAGTTCATGAAAATATTGTCTTGATGGGGTTTTCATAAATAAAAATTGAAAAACAAATAGCCAATATAAATATTAAGGGTTACATAGACTTAACTCATAAAGAAATGCAATTTCTAGCAGTGAGTTTCCAGAGCTGCCATGCAGTTAGTTGCTCAGGTTAAGCACTGTGTAAGGAGTACTGGCCAACGGGCGAGTGCTGAATGACAAATTCTGTGTTCTGGCCTCTCTCTGCCTAGAAGATCATTAGGGGTGGGGTGGGGGTAGGAAGAGGTACGAGGTGGTATGTGGGGGGCATTGGGTGAGAAAGGAAACTTAAAATTTATTCACCCAGAGGGGACACCTTTTAAAAATTCACACAAAGGCTGTATACGTGTCTAGGGGACCTGTGAAGTAATATTTCCAATCTATTATTGGCAAAGATTAAAACATTTTGTTATACATGTAGTTAGTGAGGATGTGAAGAAAGAGGTATTTTTTTGTATTGATTTTTGGGAAATTTTGTAATTTAAGTTGGAGCTGTTTTTTATGAAAGATTTTTGGCTTCCTTGTTCACTGCAGCATTATTTACTACAGCCAAGATATGAAAACAACCTAAGTGTCTGTCAAGGGATGAATGGATACAGACGTGATACACACACAAACACACACACAATGAAATATTCATTTATTGATTTTTTTTTTTTAGAGAGAGAGGAATGAGAGAGAAAGAGAGAGAGAGAGAAGGGGAAGGATCAGGAAGCATCAACTCCCATATATGCCTTGACCAGGCAAGCCCAAGGTTTCGAACCAGCAACCTCAGTGTTCCAGGTCGACGCTTTATCCCACTGCGCCACCACAGGTCAGGCCACAATGAAATATTCATCCGTGAGAAAGGATGATGTTCTGCCATTTGTGACAACATGGGTGGACCTTGAGGGCATTATGCTAAATGAAATAAGTCACATAGAGAAAAACAAATATTGTATGATATTATTTATATGTGGATTCTACAAAAGCCAAATTCATAGAAACAAAGACTAAAATAGTGGCTGTCAGGGACTAGGCGGGGGCGGGGGGTGGTTAAGGAAGGAGATTGGTCAAAAGGTACAAACTTCCAGTTATAAATTCTGGGGATCTAATATATAGCATAGTGGTTATAGTGAATAATATTGTATTATATACTTGAAAGTTGTTAATAGAGTAGATCTTAAATGTTCTCACCTCAAAAATGATATGGTAACTATATGATATGATGCAGTTAGCTAAGAGCTCTGATGATCATCATTTTGCAATATGTAAATGTATCAAATCTACACGCTGTACATCTCAAACTTACACAATATTATATATGTTAATCATATCTTTAAAAAGCCTGGGGGGGGGGGGAGATTTTGGGAAAGTCATCTCTGAGACTGAGATCAGCATCCTGAAAGTTTATTACTTGGAGAATATGGTTGGGTCCAATACCTGTGGAAAGAGAAGGAAGGAAGCAAGATTGGGCAGGGAGAAGGTGGACTGTGAAACAGTCTCAGCAGAGGCCTCCACTAAGTCTGCTGGGATCTCTGGAGCTGGGATGACCCTTCAGAGTTGCCCTGCATCGGGGCAAGAAGGCCAGGCCTTGATGTACCCCGGCATCAACTAGTCAATGGATGCGGAAGAGGATGTGACCTGGGGAGTGGGGACTCTTTTGCTGAGTCATTTCTGGAGAAGACTGTCTCCCATCACCCGAGGAAATAAATCATTCAGTCCTGAAGGGGGTCCTGGGTGGCACATTTAGCATCACTTCTGTAGCAAAGCCCATTTTCTGTCATTGTGCTCAATGACACTTACAATTTGTCAATAAAACCCCAGTTAGCCCTCTCAATGATAACTGATACAGCTAAGAACAGTACTGGCTTTGGCTCTCACTCCTCAGCGCTGGCTTCTTATACTAAAAGACCAATATCGCCTGACCTGTGGTGGCGCAGTGGATAAAGCAACCAACCTGGAATGCTGAGGTCACTGGTTCGAAACCCTGGGCTTGCCTGGTGAAGGCACATATGGGAGTTAATGCTTCCTGCTCCTCCCCCTTCTCTCTCTCTCTTTCCCTCTCTCTCTCTCTCTCTCTCTCTCTCTAATGAATAAATAAAAAAATAAAAAAAAAGACCAATATCATTTAACTGCTGATCCTCCTGAGTGCTTAACTTCACAGGTCAAGTAAATTGTAAAAGGTAAAATGTCTCTTCTATATCAGAAACATCACTGTTTCCTTTTTTTTCTTTCAATATTATTTTTATTGGTTTCAGGTATACAGCATAGTAGTTAGACATATGTTACAAAGTGTTCCCCCTGATATTTCTAGTGCCACCTGGCACCATATATAGTTGTCACAATATTCACTGTCCTTTCTTTGTTTGTTTTTAATTCTGCTTCCACCCTCTCATTGTTTAAGAGTCAGTGAAGTAATTTTAAATCCTCTGGTTAATTTTCCGCCTCCTCTTGGGAATTAAGGGAATACTGATTTTTTCCCCTCTTCTGTGTAGCATACAAGTAAGAAATACTTTGACTATTCAGCAACCCAGTTCTTTAATAAGGATGACGTTTTATTGAAGCTGAAGAAGCACATCACCTTATAGTGCTTTTATATTAATAATCTGCCAGCTCAATAGGGTGAGTAATGTGAAAATAATTCAGTTGGCCTAGTGTACAGGAGTGCACCACATAGTAAATGAGTTTATCTGGAGAATCTGGATGCTATCAAAACATAATGGAACATAACCTCCCTTTGGAAAAGTAAATCATGCAGTTTGAGGGGAAGACAAAGGAAAGCCCCTGGGAGGGAGCTAGTGCTTCTGAGTTTGTTGGTTTAGTGAAATTGGTTCTGGGGTTGGACGGCAGTATTACTTGGCTTCAAAGCAGCCTTGATCCTTCAGTAATTCCCTAATCCCTGTTGTTATGTGAACCAGCAAACATTTGAAAGGCGAAGCTGTAGAATAGAATTAGGATGGCCTCCTGAGTGAGGCAGAAAGGCTCAATGGATGCAAAGGACTTGCAGGGTTCCACTTGAAGCCTACGTTTTGAGCACTTCAGTGAGTATCAATTAGAAGCAAAATGATTTACAAATCTGAGGATAATTGCTGGTGCTAACCACAGGTAGAAAACCCCCAAGTGCTTCCATACTATGGGAAGAGTCATATAAAGGGGGGAGATCTCCCCAATTTAAAGGACATGTCATAAATGCCATGGAATAGGACAGAACCTAAGACAACAGGGAATATAGAAAACAGAACATCCCAGAAGTATAAATGACAACACTGAGGTCTAATTCAGAGGCCAGTACTACCACTACTTTATAAATCATTTGTTAAAACAAGAAAATGGTGTCTCTTTGGGTAGACAGACTGACAGGCTCTCAGCCTAGTTAACAAAATGTGGACTGAATTTCAGCCTCCCCTGACCCCTTCAGGGGTATGCTTTTGTGTGGTGAGCAAAGCCAAACAACTGGTCTTTCCACAAGCCAAAGAGAAATCCAGAAGCCAGAATTCCCAACTTGGTTGTTTGGGGAGTGACGTGAATAGACTCAGCACAGTTTGAACACAAAGGTTCAAACAGAAAATGACTTTTCTAGCAACCTGGCATAGATCAGGGTAGATAGGACTTGGCAGTGGCATCATGGGATGGAAATCAGGGTGCTGTGGATTTGGGGTATATCCAGAGTGGAAACAAGACTGACTGGAGAACTCTCTGTCCAGGGGTCAGGCTCTAGGAGAGGATCTGAAAGGAGGATTATGACGAGGGGTATCTGGGGAACTGGTCAGCATCTTAGTCTGTATAATGCTGTGCTTGGATGCCGAGGTGTGTGTGTGTGTGTGTGTGTGTGTGTGTGTGTGTGTGTGTGTGTGTGTGTGTGTTTTTTACAGAGACAGAGAGAGAGTCAGAGAGAGGGATAGACAGGGACAGAGAGATGAGAAGCATCAATCATTAGTTTTTCGTTGCTCATTGCGACACCTTAGCTGTTCATTGATTGGTTTCTCATATGTGCCTTGACCACGGGCCTTCAGCAGACCGAGTAACCCCTTGCTCGAGCCAGTGACCTGGGTCCTCCGCATCCCAGTCCAATGGTCTATCCACTGCGCCACCGCCTGATCAGGCGGATGCTGAGGTTTTTATTCCAAAACTGCCTCATGCTGACGAGATGCGTCTGAGCTGAGACATAGGGGAACTGAATGTGTGGGGAGTGGTGACTGGGAATTGGTCTTTAATAAGAAAATCAAAACAAAACCTCCACTTGATTTTAGATAATGACAATAAACAATAAACTTGAATTTCACTAGACATGAGATAGGATATAAGGTTGCAATTTATCCACTTCAGTCCAATGTTGTTTTTAAAGCCCGGACAAATAAATATGCTACAAAATAAATTTGTATCAATATATTAGAATATGTTGTGTAGTTCAGTTTAAGATCATGTGAGATTTTTTTTTTTTGACAGAGAGAGAGAGACAGAGAGGGACAGATAGAGACAGACAGACAGGAAGGGAACGAGAAGCATCAATTCTTCATTACGGCTCCTTAGTCTCCTTAGTTGTTCATTGATTGCTTTCTCATATGTGCTTTGACCAGGGGAAGGGGGGTTACAGCAGAGCGAGTGATCCCTTGCTCAAGCCAGCGACCTTTAGGCTCAAACCAGCGACCATGACATGTCTATGATTCCATGCTCCAGCCAGCAATTCCATGCTCAAGCCGGTGAGCCCATGCTCAAATTGGATGAGCCCATGCTCAAACCAGTGACCTCGGGGTTTCAAAACTGGGTCCTCCACATCCCAGTCTGATGCTCTATCCACTGCACCACTGCCTGGTCAGCAAGATCAAGTGAGATTGTAAGGAAACACAGAAAGCATTTTATAACACTCAACATCTAAATATACATTGCTTCTATTACCTTCCAAGTAAAAAGTTTTAATTTTTTTAATTTTTAATTTTTTTTTTTTTTAATTTTTTTTTAATTATTTTTATTTATTTATTCACTTTAGAGGAGAGAGAGAGAGAGAGAGGGAGAGAAGGGGGAGGAGCAGGAAGCTTCAACTCCCATATGTGCCTTGACCGGGCAAGCCCAGGGCTTCGAACCGGCAACCCCAGCATTTCCAGGTGGAGCGAGGCTTTACCCACTGCGCCACCACAGGTCAGGCTAATTTTTAATTTTTTATTTTTTACAGAGACAGAGAGTCAGAGAGAGGGATAGACAGGGACAGCCAGACAGGAACGGAGAGAGATGAGAAGCATCAATCACTAGGTTTTCATTGCGACACCTTAGTTGTTCATTGATTGTTTTCTCATACGTGCCTTGACCGTGGGGCTACAGCAGACCAAGTAACCCCTTGCTCAAGCCAGTGTCCTTGGGTGCAAGCTGGTGAACCTCGCTCAAACCAGATGAGCCCACACTCAAGCTGGTGCCCTCGGGGTCTCGAACCTGGGTCCTCCATATCCCAGTCTGACGCTCTATCCACTGTGCCACCGCCTGGTCAGGCAGTTTTAATTTTTTTTTGGTTTGTTTTTTAACTTATGGAGCCATTGATCTCAGGGATGCTAAAATAAACACTGAGATGCCATCTAAATTTTTTAAGTGCCATTAGAGCTTTTCATAATTAAGAAAAATTCCATTAGGCAAACTTAAGATATCTCACCTGATTATCTGGATCAACTATATTACACTTGAATTTTCCAGTTAAAACTATCCTGATGTTAATTCTGCAATTTTAAGGGTTAAAATTTCAGTTCACTAAATTACTGAAACTGAAAGATTAGTCTGGTTTTCTTCAAGTCTGGCCCATTTAACACCAATCTTGCAAGACGGCATTTTTTTTATTTTTTATTTTATTTATTGATTTTTTTTTTAGAGACAGGGGAGAGAGAGAGAGAAGGGGGAGGAGCAGGAAGCATCAACTCCCATATGTGCCTTGACCAGGCAAGCCCAAGGTTTCGAACCGGCAACCTCAGTGTTCCAGGTCGATGGCTTTATCCCATTGTGCCACCACAGGTCAGGCTAGACGGCATTTTAAAATACAGATTCTGGGGTTAAAAATGTTTGAGAAATACAGATACTTGTACAGAAACACAAAATACATTAGTCCATTAAAAGTTCTGCAGGAAAAAAAAAAGTTCTGCAGAAAGAAAAACTTTAAAACTACTTAACCAAGAATTTCCCCAAGTTATATGGCTATAATACGGTACTCCTTTTTAAAGTAAAAATTTGAATTACTTAACATTGTTTAGGTATAGATTGTTGCTTTACAAACTTCCCTAAAATGTAGTGCCTCAAACGAACAGCAATTGCTTCTTTAGTTTATAAATCTGCAACTTGGGCAGGGCTGGGTGGGGAAGGCTTAGCTCTTTTCCAAGTGATGTCAGCTGGGGTAATTTGACAGAGGCTGGAAGAGAGCTTCAAGATGCTTCACTCACTTGGCTGGAAAGTTAAAGCTGAACGTTAGGTGGGAGCTCACCCAGAACTGAAGGCCTGGGACCTGTGTCCATTTCCGTGCATGTCTTTCCACGTGGGCCTCTTCATGGAGTGTTTGGGCTTTCTCAGGGCATGGTAGCTGGTTTCCAAGACTAAGTGTCCTAAGTGACAGGGAGTGGAAACTACCAATTTATTAAGAAATGGGTCTGGAAACTGGCTGGGTCACTTTTACCATATTGTATTGGCTAAGTAGTCATAGCTCCAAGATTCAAGGGGGGGGGGAGTTCATAGAACCCCCTCATCTCTTGACAGGAGTAGTTTTTAAAAAAAAATGAAGTGGCTATATGTTAAAATTACATATACAGAAAAACAGACAAATCATAGGAGTAAAGTTTAGTGAATTTTTGCATAATAAACTCACCCATGTAATCAGCATCCAGAGGTCTCCTGCTATGTCCTCTTTCAGTTATTCCTCTCTCAGGAGTAACAGACATCCTGATCGCTAAATACTAAAGATTAGAACAGGGTTTCTTAGCCTCAGCTGGATAGTTCTTTGTTGGAGGTGGGGATGGGGAGCTGTCTTGTGCATTGCAAGATGTTTAGCAGAATTCCTGGCCTCCAGCTACCAAATACCAATAGCACCCACAGATGTGACAACCAAAAAAGTCTGCAGAGATGGACAAATATCCTGGGGGGGAGGGGTTGGCAAAAATCAGTCTTTTATTATTTGTTTACATCCCACTTAACCATAGAGAATATAAGTTCCAAAAGGCTACAGTGTTTTGTTTGTTTTTTTTGGTCTGTTTAGAGTCTGACTGATTCTCCAGTTGGCCCTACTGGGGTATATTGCAGGACATTGCCTAGCACAGAGTAGAAAATTGGGACCATCTGTTGAAGGAAGGAGTGGACAAAAGGTGGCAATTCTAAATAGTTATTTGAAGAGTCAGCTCTGTAATACATATTTTTTATTCAGCTGAACCTACAATCACAAATAATTGGTTCATTTTTGTTAGAAATGGCCATTTTACAAAGTTCACGTGGATAAAAACTCGAAAATAGACACGGCTCTAATAGGAATCTATGTTGGTGAATTTCCTCCTGCAGCAGCATGAAACAGGAGCCACTGAAATAGAAAAGGTTGTGATTTTGCAGACAAATAGGCAGTGTCTCATGACTATAATGAGCCAGAAATTCTGGTTTCTAGTTGTTCTGGCAGCTTTGTGAAACAGGAATGCACACTAATAAGGTTTTCATTGAAAACTTGCTGCTCTGAATGATTAGAAGAGTTTGAGAAGAAGATAAGAAGACAATAGTTAAGAACTTGTGATTTCCTAACAGAGAAAACCTGAACATTTCTTTTGGAAAATAGCCACTGACATTACTTCGAAAACATCCCCTCCACTCCCCAAGGCACGTGGCAGGCTTTCCTATCTTAACAGATACATTTCTGAAGGGTTATCCAAAGAATAGTTTTGGGTGGAAACAGGATTCTCAATGAATTTTGATAGCCAAGTGCTTCTTTTTGAAGTTCCTAGCTGCATTTATTTACTCTTCAGTCATAATTGTGTCAGAAAAAATGGACACATTTACTAGTATATGTACAAGGCAATTAAAGTTAGGGGCACAATAAAAACAGAATTTTATAGTTGCAAGGGCTCTTAGAGATCATGTTAAATAAGCAATCTAGCCTGACTAGGCGGTGGTACAGTGGATAGAGCGTGGGCCTGGGATGCAGAGGGCCCAGGTTTGAAATCCCTAGGTCGTGGGCTTACCTGCTTGAGTGCGGGGTCTCTGGCTTGAGCACGGGGATTGTAGACATAACCCTGTTGTTACTGGCTCAAGCCCAAAGGTCACTGGCTTGAAGCCCAAGGTTGCTGGCTTGAGCAAGGGATCACTGGCTTGGCTGGAACCCCCTGGTCAAGGCACATACGAGAAGGCCATCAATAAACAACTAAGGTGCTACAATAAAGAACTGATGCTTCTCATCTCTCTCCCTTCCTGTGTGTCTGTCCCTATCTGTCCCTCTCTCTGTCTCCCATAAAAAAAATAAATTAAAATAAAAATAAATTAAAAGAAGCAATCTGCCTGACCAGGCAGTGGCGCAGTGGATAGAGTGACGGACTAGGGTGCGGAGGACCCAGGTTTGAAACCCCAAGGTCGCCGACTTGAGTGCCGGCTCATCTGGTTTGAGCAAGGCTCACCAGCTTGAGCCCAAGGTTGCTGGCTTGTGCAAGGGGTCACTCGGTCTGTTGTAGCCCCCTGGTCAAGGCACAAATGATAAAGCAATCAATGAACAACTACAGTGCCGCAACAAAGAATTGATGCTTCTCATCTCTCTCCCTTCCTGTCTGTCTGTCCCTCTCTGTCTCTGTCTCTCTCTCTGTCTCTCTGTCTCTCTGTCTCTCTCTCTCTCTCTCACACACACACACACACACACACACACACACACACGCACGCACACATACACACATGAAGCAATCTACTACCAAAATTGTACCTTAGCAGTTATTCTATTTTCTGGGTCATACTGACTTGTTTCATCTCTGAAGCCACCTCTGTTTAAAGTGAAACTCATGTGTGAGCCTCAAAGTGCAGAGTAGTGACTTGCCACAGCGGTAAGGGCAGACAAATAATTTTAAGCCAGTGCTCAAAACTGTCACATCTAACTTGTTTGCCTTAGAAGAACTGCAATATATAGAAGTATGGGCAACAGAATAGCACAGAGGTTTTTATGAACCTCAAAGGATCCACTGCCTGAATGGTGCAGCTAGTTAATGTCTGAATATCTTTAAAGTTCAAAAGATATTATAGTAGCTAGATTTTTAAACTGGAGTGTGAGTGCCACTTATAAAAGTAGTTATGTTTGTACAGTTGTTATTTTTTAATTTCCTCAGATTTGAATATGTTAAGACTTGCCATTACACTGCCAAATGTTTATGATTCATTTCAGCAGAAGCAGCTAGGGATGAGGGAAGGGTGGGAGTGTGAGAGTAACAGTTCTGTATGACGCAGAAAGGGGCATGAAGGAGAAGGGAGGATATTTTTAGATTCCCATTTTGAAACAAAAATAGCTTACCAGGTGATTTGTTTACTTTTAAAGTAGGAAAAAAAAAATGACCACAAATCCGATTTGGAATTTTCTGAATGACACACAATCCTATTTTAGGAGAATGATTGTCATGATGGCAGGTTACTTTTTAAAAATACCTGAAAAAATTCTTTCTAAAAATATAACTGCACAAGGAAGACAAATGTATTGACACTGCAGTCCTTGAACACCAAAGGAATTTATTACTTCCATGTAACCTACACAGTAGCATTTAAAGAACTTACTAGTAAATTTGCTGCCTAAATTAGACATAAGGAAGGGAAAGGAATTGACATGTATTTGCTTTTAGTAGGTATAAAGTGCTTTCATTTTCATTCATTATTCAAAACAAATTTATGGACTAGAAAGATACTGGGCTGGATGCAAGGTGTGTAGGGATGAGCAAGACAGTCTCCGTCCTCCAAGTACTCTCAGTCTAGAGCAGGGGTCTCAAACTCGCGGCCATGCGGCCCGCCCACCAATTTTGTGTGGCCCGCAGACTAATTAAACTTAATCCACGAAGTTTGATTAGTCTGCGGGCCGCATAAAATTGGTGGGCGGGCCGCATGCGGCCCGCGAGTTTGAGACCCCTGGTCTAGAGGGAGAAACATATAATACCCTCATACATATACTCAGATACACACATGCCTGTACACAAGTGTACCCGCAAATACCAATATACACATATATGCACACACATACACACATGCTCATACGCAAACATACATGCTCCCATACACTTCCACACACACATACATATACAAATTCACTTATAAACACATAAGCATATATAGACCTACACATATACACTTAACTTACACAAGTACACACGTGGTAGCGAACAAAGGAAAGACATGAGTAGAGTACATTTTCTTAAATTAAAAAAAAATTGTTTTGTAGAGAGGGAGAAAGAGAGTGAGAAACATTGATTTACTGCTCCATTCACCCATGCATTCATTGGTTGACTTTTGTATGTGTCTCAACCTGGGTTCGAACCTGCAACCTTGGTGCATTCAGCATGACGCTCCAGCCAACTGAGCTATCTAACCTGGACAGAAGAGTACATTTTCAACTTAAGAAGGAAAGGAGAGCCTAACCTGTGGTGGCGTAGTGGATAAAACATCGACCTGGAACGCTGAGGTTGCTGGTTCGAAACCCTGAGTTTGCCCTGTCAAGGCACATACGGGAGTTGATGCTTTCTGCTCCTTCCCCCTTTCTCTCTCTGTGTCTCTCTCTTTAAAATGAATAAAATCTTAAAAGAAAAAAAAAAGAAGGAAAGGAGAAAGAAACAGCAGTGCGTGGCAACAATCCTCTGGGATAAACTATTACAGAAGCTTATTAAGGCTAAGGAGATAGTCTTAGTTGTTCAGTGCTAAGGAGTTTGGTTTACCAAGATCTGGATTCCAGTTCATAGCTATCTCTGAGTAACTCTGTCTCAGTTTTCCTTGCGCTATGGGGGCTATCATACCATAGTACGTACCTCGCTCGTAGGGTTGATATGAGGTTTAAATGAGATGTGCATGTAAACCACTTAGCACAGTGTTGGCATGTAGTAAGCACTCAATACATATTCAATTTTTAATTTTTAATGATATCCTTAATATTTTCATTGTAGGTTAGTTACCTGGGAAATCTTGAAGATATTTCTCCCGTCACCAAGCTATTAATGAGAATGTCTTAAACTATTTTAAGGTGAATGGAGCCAAAAAAATTGTGTGTTAAGTGAATATTACACATGGCTACTGGTTAAACTTTACTTTTAAAGGTGTAAAAAATCCAAGGAAGCCAAACTATGATTTACAAATAACACAAACATCTAGATATCAGAGTCATTACTGGGAAAATCTGAATCTGTATAAATGACATTTCACTGGTATTATTTAATAGTTTATGTGGCTATAAATTCATGAAAAAAATGTATAAGCTACTATTAACTCCATCATCATTTCACCAAAGTACATTAGACTTGATCAGCTCACTTATATACTAACAATGCCATTTGATATTATTGATATGATGAGGCAATTTATAAAATACAAAATAGAAGTGCCCAATATACATATGAAAAGGTGCGCCTGACCAGGTGGTGGCGCAGTGGATAGAGCGTCGGACTGGGATGCGGAAGGACCCAGGTTCGAGACCCCGAGGTCGCCAGCTTGAGCGCGGGCTCATCTGGCTTGAGCAAAGAGCTCACCAGCTTGGACCCAAGGTCGCTGGCTCCAGCAGGGGGTTACTCGGTCTGCTGAAGGCCCGCGGTCAAGGCACATGTGGGAGAGCAATCAATGAACAACTAAGAAGTTGCAATGCGCAACGAGAAACTGATGATTGATGCTTCTCATCTCTCTCCGTTCCTGTCTGTCTGTCCCTGTCTATCTCTGTAAAAAAAAAAAAAAAAGAAAAGGTGCTATATCACTAATAATAAGAGAATTGTAAATGAGAGGTTATTTTGGGCTATCAGCTTGATAAAACTTCAAAAGATGAGATAATACCTTGGTGCTATTGAGGGTGTGGTGAAACTGACTCTCTCATATATTGCTAGTAGGAGTATAAATTAGTATAACCTTTCTAGAGGCCAATGTGGCAATATAGGTAAAAATTTCTGAATATAGTCTTTGACTCAGAAACTCCACTTCCTGTATTTTATCTTAAGGAAATATAATCAGACAAATACAAAAAGATGCTAGTATACGCATGCTCACTGTGGTGTTGTTTATGATGACAAAAAATTGGGAACCATCTAAATGCCTACCAATAGAAAAACGATTAAATAAATTATGGTAGAGCTATACCCTGGGACCACATGCACCTGTTAAAAAGGATTAGCTCTATTAGTGCTGGCATGGAAGATTTCAATGATCTAGATTGAAAATTTTTTTTTCCTACGTTATTGATTTTTTTTAGAGATAGAGGAAGGGAGAGAGAGAGATAGAGAGAAACATCGATTTGTTGTCCGCTTATTTATATATTCATTGGTTGATTCTTGTATGTACCCTGACCTGGGATTAAACCTGCAACCTTGGCATACTGCAATGGTTCTCAAACTTTTTGAAGTTGGGGCACATTTAAAATCCTACAAATAATTGTAGGCGCACTATATACAAATTTCTGAGAACTATGTTATTATAATTAAGTCAAATATTAAAGAAAAAAATATAAAGTCCAAACATGCTTTTATGGTAATTAAATGAAATAAATACAACAAAATTAAATTTATTCTGACATTATAAAACATTTTTATGTTACATTTTTTGTTATGCTTTTTAGAATTTGTAAAAAAGAGGGGTTAAAAAATAAAAAAAAGACAAAAAAGTTATCTTTTTATATATATAGATACATTCTTAGTAAGATTTAGTAAACTCAGCAGGTTCCGGCATGAATGTGTTACGATTTTTCATTCTTGTGTTTATGAGAAACATAAATAATATAATGATGTGTTAATAATAAATATAATAATGATTTGTTAACAAAAAAAGCGGTATTTCGGTAGTGAAATGGTATAATAGAATAACTATATATCTATATATTTTTTTATTTTTATTTTTTTGTATTTTTCTGAAGTTGGAAACGGGGAGGCAGTCAGACAGACTCCCACATGCACCCGACCAGGATCCACCTGGCATGCCCACGAGGGGGCAATGTTCTGCCCATCTGAGGCACGCTCTGTTGCAACCAGAGCCATTCTAGCTCCTGAGGCAGAGGCCACAGAGCCATCCCCAGCGCCCGGGCCAACCTTGCTCCAATGGAGCCCTGGCTGCAGGAGGGGAAGAGAGAGACAGAGAGGAAGGAGAGGGGGAGGGGTGGAGAAGCAGATGGGCGCTTCTCCTGTGTGCCCTGGCCAGGAATCGAACCTGGCACTCCTGCATGCCAGGCTGACGCTCTACCACTGAGCCAACTGGCCAGGGCAGAATAACTATATTTATTTTTATATCTGGGCACATGCTGTGAACCAGTGCAGCTAGTAATTTCAGGTCCCAAGTGGAAACGGTGTGGAATTAAGAAAATACATGTAATTAAGAAAATATGGGCCTGACCAGGTGGTGGTGCAGTGGATAGAGCATCAGACTGGGATGCGGAGGACCCAGGTTCGAGACCCTGAGGTCACCAGATTGAGTGCGGGCTCATCTGGTTTGAGCAAAGCTCACCAGTTTGGACCCAAGGTCGCTGGCTTGAGCAAAGGGGTTACTCGGTCTGCTGTAGCCCCCCCCCCCCCCGCCCTCCGTAAAGGCACATATGAGAAAGCAATCAATGAATAACTAAGGTGTTGCAACAAAATACTGATGATTGATGCTTCTAATTTCTCTCCTTTCCTGTCTGTCCCTATCTCTCTCTCTCTCTGACTCTCTCCCTGTCTCTATAAAAAAAAAAAAAAATACGGGGTTGGTAGGGCCCTGTAATTGCTGCTGGCAAGAACAAAGCATGCCCTAAAACTGTATCTTGCTTTATTTATAGGGCAAAGTGAGACCATTAGCAAATCAATGGTCTCTGATCACATTTCCAAGGCAACCCAAGAATTTTACTAAGTGCAGAAAACCCCCACCATACATGTCATCTTAACTTTACACCAAACAAAGGATAGAAGAAACTTGCCTCCAGTCTTTCCAGGGAACATGGATGGGAGGGTAGTGTAAACAATCCAGCACCACAGCTTAACAGCCTTTTGCAACCTAAGTAGGCAAGTGAGGTGGGGGGTTGGGCAGACTATCAGCTTACAGCCAATTCCCCACACCTCTGTCCCCCAAAAATCTAAACTCCAAAAACCCTGTTGGGTTTTCTGGTCCCCAACAGGCAAATATTTCTCTGGAATACCATAGGGTGCACCTGGAAATCTTCTAGGGTACACCAGTGCGCCCTGGTGCACACTTTGAGAACCACTGGCATATTGGGACAACACTCTAAGCAAATGAGCTACCAGACCAGGCCCACCATTTTCATATTTAAAAAATTTATGCATAGGCCTGACCTGTGGTGGCGCAGTGGGATAAGGCATCGACCTGGAACACTGAGGTTGCCGGTTCGAAACCCTGGGCTTGCCTGGTCAAGGCACATATGGGAGCTGATGCTTCCTGCTCCTCCCCTTTCTTTCTCTCTCTCTCTCTCTTTCTCTCTCCCCTCTCTCTAAAAATCAATAAAAAAAAATTTATGCATAGAAAAAAATCATGTTAACCATCTGTATCTATATATCTATATCTAACTTTTTCAAAGTGGCTTTATTGTGCTGTAATTTACATACCATAAAATTTACCCACTCTTAGTATACAATCCAATGACTTTTAGTAAATGTATATAGCTGTGCAACCATTACTACAATCAAGTTTTAGAACTTTGTTTGTTACCTCCTCAAAGTTCCCTCATGTTCATAGGCTTAACTTTTACAGTGGTTAGGTTGGGGCAGAAGTTGGGTAGGAGGAAGGAAGAAGGGGAGAATTACAGTTTCCTAGTTTTATCATTTCTGTATTATTTGAATTAATTTACAACAGGATATATATATATATATATATATATATATATATATATATATATTTTAATTTGAAAAAAAAAGCAAAAGTTTTTCTAATTTGAAAAGAATTAAAAAAGGGAAGATTTAAACCCTTTGGCCCAAATTTACTTCTGGTAATTTGCCTAAGGAAATAATCACATATGTGGAAAAGGATTTGTAAAAAGAGATATTTATCAATGTTTTATTTAAAATAGAGAAAAGTCCTATGTAATCTAAATATTCCATGTTTGAACAAAAAAACAAACAAAAAATACTAATGGTATGGGGATATGAAAAGTGTAGGATGCAAACGTTTACATGCAGTATAATTTAATCCATGTAAAAAAAAGTTAATCTAGCCCTGGCCGGTTGGCTCAGTGGTAGAGCGTCGGCCTGGTGTGCAGGAGTCCCAGGTTCGATTCCCTGCCAGGGCACACAGGAGAAGTGCCCATCTGCTTCTCCACCCCTCCCCCTCTCCTTCCTCTCTGTCTCTCTCTTCCCCTCCCGCAGCCAAGGCTCCACTGGAGCAAAGTTTGTCGGGGCGCTGAGGATGGCTCTGTGGCCTCTGCCTCAGGGGCTAGGATGGCTCTGATTGCGGCAGAGCGACGCCCCACATGGGCAGAGCATTGCCCCCTGGTGGGCATGCGGGATGGATCCTGTCGGGCGCATGCGGGAGTCTGTTTGACTGCCTCCCCCTTTCCAACTTCAGAAAAATACAAAAAAAAAAAAGTTAATCTACATCCAAAAAGTCCTGTTTGGAAATATAATACAATCTTACAAATGGTTATATCTGGGTGGCAGAATTAAAGTACTTTTTATTTTATCCTTTGTGAATTTCTTAATTTTTCACAATGAGTATGTATTGCCTTTACATCTACTACCACCTACATAAATGATAGTAATTAAAAATAGATTTCGTTGAATATGTACAGTTTATTATATATCAATTATACCTCAATAAAACTGTTAAAAATTAGAGGGACCTGGAGAAACAAAATCATTCTAATCCTGTTACTGGAAGAAGGGTTTTGTTAGATCATTTTGGAGGTGGAGGGCAAAATGTTTGAGCATTATATAGATATCAACACTATAGGAGTATATGGCCTATGCTCCAGATAACCTTCATTCATTCAAGGCATCTGCCTTCCTATCATATGCCAGGAATGTTGTCAGGTACTCAGATACAATGATGAGCAACAATCCACTGCCCTGAAAGTGCTTCCTCCTTGGTGGAGGATAGGAAGGTAGGTCACTATCGGATAAATTCCAGCCAACACCCACATTGCTCAGGCAGTCTTCCATTAGCGCCATCCAAGAGGCTGGAGGCAGATCAGGAAGCGAAGGCCTTAGTAAGTGGTTCCGATGGTATCACGAAGGGTGGCACCGGAAATAAGGCTGTGGAACTGGCCAGGAGAAGGTAGATTACCCACAGTGTGGTTTAGTGGTCATCACCCGAGAAGGGGGCTTAAACGATTTGTATATATCTGTGTCTGTCTTACCTGCACACTTGTAACAACAGCAAGAAGGAAAATTGAGCGTCCGCTGGTACATGCACTGCGCCAAGGGCTTATATCTTCACCTCATTTACTCCTCTCCATAATGAAGAAACTGAGTCTGGCAGAGGCTACCGCCCAAGGTCACAGAGCTGGTAATCTCTGACTTCAAAAGCTCCTAGGCTAGCTGCCACACATACTCTCCTCTCTTTGGACCCATTCGAGAGCCCCAATCCGGACAGCTCAGCTTTCAGTCTTTAACAAATTTGACCAGATCCAGAATGGAAGCAACACCAAGAGGGACGTGCCCGCGGAGGCAACTCCACCAAAGCCGTGGGCTGACAGGATTTTAGGGCTTAGAGGGCAAATCGGGCGCGATTGACAAGGAGCGACAATAACAAGAGCTCACGTCGCACCTCGCGCTGGACGCCTGCGAGCCCCAGAAGGCCGCCAGCAAGCGGAGCCCAATGCGCGTGCGCGGGGCCAGAGGGCACGCCCCCGCGCGAGTGCGCGGAGAGCGGAGCGCGCCACCGGGGGAGCGCGCGGGCGCCCTGCGGCACTGGCGTCGGCGTCGGCGCCCGCGCGCGCACCAGAGCGAGGCTGTGTGGGCTGGGGAGGGAGAGGAGGCGGTGGCGGCGCCCCGGAGCGGAGGGGACGCGCGGGCCTCGAGCCGCGGGAGCGGACAGCTGCGGAGGGGACCCTGGGCACGCGGGCCGAGGCGGCAGAGCTCGGCTTGTCGACTGCTGGCCTCCGAGGTCGCCGGCCGCGTCCCTTGCCCGGAGTGGCCGCCGCCCCTGGAGACGCAGTGACACGGGCCTAAGCCGCAGCGATCGCAGGCATCCGGACTGGCCGCTCGAACCCGTCGGGCCGGGCCGGGTTGGGACAAGAGTCCGGGCAGGTGTCGCCCCCCCTAGGGCCAAGGGCGCCAGGCACCCACCGCGCGGCCCGCGGGCCGGGCTGGGTGGAAGGACCGCCCGCGCAGCCCCCCACCCCACCCCGTGGGTCGGAGCCCGAGTCGCGCCCCGCCTTCTCCGGAGACTCCCGGCCGGAGCGGCGGGAGCCAGGAGAGCCCGCGCCCGCCGCCGCCCGCCGCCCTCCGCCCGCCGGGCTCGCGCGGGAGAGCAGGGAGGAGAAACTTTGCCTTTTATTGTTGTTTTAGTCCTTAAGTGCCAGACACTTCGTGGGAAAGAAAAATGTCCTTTTTCAATTTCCGTAAGATCTTTAAGTTGGGGAGCGAGAAGAAGAAGAAGCAGTACGAACACGTGAAGAGGGACCTGAACCCCGAAGAGTTTTGGGAAATTATAGGAGAATTGGGTGACGGAGCCTTTGGGAAAGTGTACAAGGTAAGAGGGAGAAAACGGGAAGTCGCCCGTGTAAGATCAAACAGCCCCTGTCCTGGTGAAGCGAGAGGATCCCCTCTCCCCCCCGCCCGTGTCCTGACCGTGCCGGTCTCTGGACTTCGTGAACGTACACTGGAACTTTAGGCGATCATCCAAGGAGCAGCCAAGACAGTAGGGGTGAAGGATGACCAAAATGGGGCCTGGATGTAGTTTCAAGAGTGATTGCTAAAGGGCGGCGAGGTTACCACGAGCGACTCTGTCCAACTTTAAAGGAAATGGGGACGTCAGAGATCAGGTTGTTTCCTTCAAGGATTTTAAAATCATTATACGTATTATAGAAACTCATATTTTTCAGTGGATTTATATTTGTCCACTAGTTGTTGGCAACCATTATGTGTGATTGTACTAAAACGGTTTAGTTTTTAGGGTCCAGGGCGTATGCTTGGTTTTATCTGTGGCTAACACATAGCCAGTGTCGTGGGATGAGAGCCTAGTGATTGCTTCTTGCAGACTATTCATGAGTTGGTTTACCTGACAACATAATATAAAATGGAGTGAATTTCTGATAGGAAATTTTCAGAAGAAAACCTACATCTGGTATTAGTTTTCAGAGTAAGCATTGACTAGACGTCAGTACCAATGCTGAAGAAATTAAAAACACACACACATATTTTATGTGTATATATGTATTTCAGTACAGAGAGGCTTGATGTTTCCACCTGAAGGCATTGATGTTAACCGTTTACTACCTCAAAAGGGTATATGAATGATGTCATTGGGATATTTTCATCCTGAAGAGTAAGGTTTTATGAAACACAGGTTAAGGGGGAAGATCCAAGGTGTTGCCTAGAATTGAAAACTTGAATAACCAATGCAGGACTTTCCTGCAGTTTTTAAAACACTTTCACATAATTTGGCTCCACGACAGTCCTTTGAAGAAGACAGGTCAGTAGTATCTACATTTCACAGATGAGGACACTGAGACTCAGAAATTGTTCAAAGTCACATAAGTCGCAGTCTAGATTTGGACTCAGGTCTTCTGACCCCACATTTAGTATTGTTTTTTACTTTGATGTCCATTGGTAAAAACGATAGATTTTTTCTCCCTTTCTTTCTGAACACCATCACACTTCTGCGTTTGCCCTACCTTAGATGCATCTCACAGTCCCTTGTCTTCTTCCTTCCTTAGGCTGAAGTATCCACTCCTCTGTGTGCTTTCAGATCACATTGTTCACGTGGCACTGCTACATATCATAGTTAATGTGTTTATGGGTTTGTTTGTTTTTTTTGTATTTTTCAAGTTGGAAACGGGGAGGCAGGCAGTCAGACTCCCGCAGTTGCCTGACCGGGATCTACCCGGCATGCCCACCAGGGGGCACTGCTCTGCCCATCTGGGGCATTGTTCTGTTGCAGCCAGGGCCATTCTAGTGCCTGAGGCAGAGGCCATAGAGCCATCCTCAGCGCCCAGGCCAACTTCACTCCAATGGAGCCTTGGCTGCGGGAGGGGAAGAGAGAGACAGAAAGGAAGGAGAGGGGGAGGGGTGGAAAAGCAGATGGGCGCTTCTCCTGTGTGCCCTGGCTGGGAATCGAGCTGGGACTCCTGCATGCCAGGCCGACGCTCTACCACTGAGCCAACCGGCCAGGGCTGTGTTTATGTTTTTATGATAAAACCAGGGCCAGAACTAGGATATACATTTGGGTTCATCAGTTGCCTTAGCACACAGTGCATCTCTCTATATATTTGTTGAGATGAAAGACTGTATGTTACCTACATGGGAGTGCTGTTGAAGTTATTGTGTGCTGTGAAAGTTGGCAAAGTGAACTTCAGTCCTTGTGTGGAGGGTAGAGAGTGGGTTTCAGGGAGAGCTTTCAGTGTAAAGGTATGGTAGGAAGGAAGGGCTTTTAGTGCAGTGGGAAAATCACTCCTGGGAATTGTGCTTCAGTGCTGGCTGTCACAGACCAGCTCTGTGGTCTTAGAACACTTCTCCGGACCTCCATTTTCTTAGTTGGAAAATCAGTGATTTCCCCAAATGTTTGTTTAGATTTCTTCACACATTAACGTTTTGTAGGCATGCAGTTATCTAAGAAAGGCAAAAATAAATCCTCAAGGCATCTGGAATCTGGAGGTTAGAGGGCGGGAGGTGATTATGGGCAGTTTTCATGATATGTTTTACTGAATAAGAACTCTGTTGCATTAAGACCCTGGCTCCGGAGTTGTACTATGTCTTGGCTAATTCAATAGCAGTCTGTGAGCTTGGACAAATTACTTAATCGTTCCATGTCTCACTTTCCTCATCAGTAAGACCTGATCCTCAGTGTGTGAAAATTAAAGGAGATAGTAAAT
This sequence comes from Saccopteryx leptura, assembly GCF_036850995.1. Classification (NCBI taxonomy): domain Eukaryota; kingdom Metazoa; phylum Chordata; class Mammalia; order Chiroptera; family Emballonuridae; genus Saccopteryx; species Saccopteryx leptura. The sequence continues at coordinate 23,479,842 of NC_089515.1, read as the reverse complement.
ACAGGGCTCATAAAAAGAGCTCAGTCAATGGTAGAAATTACTGTTATTATATTTAGAACTCAGAAGCAAAATATAGGATGGGACAGGAAAAGGGACCTACTAAAATAGTGAACCATTTCCTTATTTTCCATGGCACAGGATGATTGTGTGGTCATGCTAATGCTCTGTGATTTAATTATTTAATGACTCTTTCTGTAAAGTGTAACATACCTTTCTATAGTGAGACAGCAATTGAAAATTTTCTGAAAAATAAGACTTACTCCATGTAGTTGAACACTATAAAATTGTGTCAAGGATATTTTTGTGGGCTTGATGACTATTTCAGTGTGCTTTTTGAAGAGCATGAATTCTTTGCATCTTTTCATTTCATTATTCTATGCTTCCAAGACTGAGATTTCTTTAAAAGAAAATGTAAACTTATCTAGCCTGTTTTTCCTGAAAGTTTTTGTTTTCTAAGATACTCTAGAAATTTTAAACTTATAAACTTCCTCCTGTGTGAGGGAAGAAGCTATTAAACCTTAATAGTGTATGCAGTAGAAAACTATTTCTAAAATTGATTCTATCATTTGCTTATGGAAATTAGTAACTGTTACAAAGATTAAATTATAAGCAGGCAATCATCTTGTGTCCTTAGTTTATTTGAAACATTTTTCCATCATTGAGTTGTATTCTTTCCACTCAGTTCAGCACTACACAGCTCTGTAACAGTTACTTTCTTGGTTCAAAGGTTTTTAAATCTATTTTCTCTTTTTTAAGTCTGATTATTTTTTATTTTTAAGTTTTCTTTTTTTCATGTAGTACTTGACATATGAATGAAAATATGTAATATACCTTACAATTTTTTTACATTTGTTTTTTTGCTGTTTTTTTTTTTTTTAATTTATTTATTTTTTACAGAGACAGAGAGAGGAATAGACAGGGACAGACAGACAGGAACGGAGAGATATGAAAAGCATCAATCATTAGTTTTTCATGGCGCGTTGCAACGCCTTAGTTGTTCATTGATTGCTTTCTCATATGTGCCTTGACCGAGGGCCTTCAGCAGACCGAGTAACCCCTTTCTGGAGTCAGCGACCTTGGGTTCAAGCTGGTGGGCTTTTGCTCAAACCAGATGAGTCCGCACTCAAGCTGGTGACCTGGAGGTCTCGAACCTGGGTCCTCTGCATCCCAGTCCGACGCTCTATCCATTGCGCCACCGCCTGGTCAGGCAGCTTTTTGCTGTTTATTTATTTATTTTATTTATTCATTTTAGAAAGGAGACAGAGAGGGAGAGAAAGAGAGAGGAGAAAGACAGAGAGAGAAGGGGGGAGGAGAAGGAAGCATCAACTCCCATATGTGTCTTGACCAGGCAAGCCCAGGGTTTCGAACCAGCAACCTCAGCATTTCCAGGTTGATGCTTTATCCACTGCGCCACCACAGGTCGGGCCTTTTTTTTATTTTTTATTTATTCATTTTAGAGAGAGAGAGAGAGACAGACAGACAGACAGAAAGGAGGAGCAGGAAGCATCAACTCCCATATGTGCCTTGACCAGGCAAGCCCAGGGTTTCGAACTGGCGACCTCAGTGTTTCCAGGTCAACACTATCCACTGCACCACCACAGGTCAGGCGGTTTTTTGCTGTTTTTAAAGAAAAAAAAAAGTGATATAAAATTATATATTGAGGCCCTGGCCGGTTGGCTCAGCGGTAGAGCGTCGGCCTAGCGTGCGGAGGACCCGGGTTCGATTCCCAGCCAGGGCACACAGGAGAAGCGCCCATTTGCTTCTCCACCCCTCTGCCGCGCTTTCCCCTCTGTCTCTCTCTTCCCCTCCCGCAGCCAAGGCTCCATTGGAGCAAAGATGGCCCAGGCGCTGGGGATGGCTCTGTGGCCTCTGCCTCAGGCGCTAGAGTGGCTCTGGTGGCAATATGGCGATGCCCAGGATGGGCAGAGCATCGCCCCCTGGTGGGCAGAGCGTCGCCCCTGGTGGGCGTGCCGGGTGGATCCCGGTCGGGCGCATGCGGGAGTCTGTCTGACTGTCTCTCCCTGTTTCCAGCTTCAGAAAAATGAAAGAAAAAAAAAAATAAATAAATAAAATTATATATTGAATTGAAGCTGACTTGTGTGCTGAGTGAGAGTGATTCTTTTTATGGCCCTGATGAGTGTGCACCTTTTTAAAGAAATAGTGAAATATGTAATCTTTGTATTGAAAAGTATAAAAATATACTTGTACATTTAGCAAATACAGTGTGTCCGTAAAGTCATAGTGCACTTTTGACTGGTCACAGGAAAGCAACAAAAGACAATAGAAATGTGAAATCTGCACCAAATAAAAAAGGAAAACCCTCCCAGTTTCTGTAGGATGATGTGACAGCATGTGCGCATGAACAGATGATGACGTAACACCGTGTATACAGCGGAGCAGCCCACGACCATGACAGTCAAGATGTGGACGGTACAGAGGAAAGTTCAGTGTGTTCTGTGGCTCGCTAAATTAGAATCCGTGACCAAAGTGCAACGTGAATATCGGCGCGTTTATAACGAAGCGCCACCACATAGGAATAACATTACTCGGTGGGATAAGCAGTTGAAGGAAACCGGCAGTTTGGTGGAGAAACCCCGTTCTGGTAGGCCATCAGTCAGTGACGAGTCTGTAGAGGCTATACGGGATAGCTACCTAAGGAGCCCTAAAAAATGTGCGTGAGCCCACATTGAACTGCACTGAATAGGTATGAAATTGGGAGAGTTTTTCTTTTATTTGGTGCAGATTTCACATTTCTATCGTGTTTTTCCTGTGACCAGTCAAAAGTGCACCATGACTTTACGGACATGACACACTGTATTGTATGAATCATTAGAGTTAAGGAACGCTGCCAGCACCCCAGAAAACCTCCCTCATCCCTTCTGAATTGATTCCTCTCTCTTTTCCTCTTAAAGAAAAGCACTTATCCTATCTTTAAGTCATTCATTTCTTTGCTTTTCTTTATAGCTTACCATCTATATTCCTAAATAATATAATTTAGTTTTAAATGCACTTAAACTTTATATGAATAGAATCATATTGAGTTGTCTTGCCTCTTTCAAAATCAGCATTATGTTTGTGGGGCTCATATTTGTTATCACCTAGAACTGTAGTTACTTTGTTTTCATTATTGCATGGAATTCCATTATATGGTTATACCTCCTGTTTACCATTGTACTGTTAATGGGTATATCAATTGTTTCCAGTTTGTGGCTTTTATACACAATACTGATGCATATATGCATGATTTTCACTAAGACTTAACTCAGGAGTAGAATTGCTGGGTTATAGGGTAGTGAGTGTATCTTTAATTTTACTAGATGATACCAAACAATACCAATTTCTGCTCCTACCAGCAGCATATGAGAATGTCCTTGCCCCGCATCCTTGTCAACACTTGATATTGTCAGAATTTCTCAGTTTTGACAATCTGATGTTATATTTTTTATTGTGGTTTTAATTCATTTTTCTCTGACTGCTAATAAGTAATTCTTTTCATAGGTTTATTGCTTAATTGTATTTCTTTTGTGTTCAAGTCTCTTGTTCATGTTCCTGTTGGGTGTCTTTCTCTTGTTTAGTTGTATATTCTAGATTTTAACCATTTTGTGGGTCACTTTTCTACTTCGCCAGCTGCTCACTTTCAGTTTTCACAGTTATGGAGCACGAGGGGAGGCTGCAAGGAAGAGAGGACTTGCACCTTTCTCTTTGTTTCCTGTGGACTTCCTGTCTGCTTTCCTGTTACTCTGGCCCTCATCAGAGTGGAAATCCTTCACCCAGCCAACAGGAGTTGAATCCCGTTTGTGTTTTTACAGGACTCGCAGAGCTAGCCTCCTCATAGCTTTCCTAACACCAGCTGCCATTGACTGCTCTCCTCTTCCTCCAAGGTACCCTTAGTCCTGTAAGACCCCTCTCTCTTCCAAGCTCAGAGATACAGCAGCAGCTGAGCAGCACTCTCTCCTCAGGAATCTGTTACAGCTCTGGAGAACTTTCCCTCCAAGCTTCTGAGTTTTAATAATTCCAGTCCCTTCCTTTGGCTTCACTGGTCCTTGGGTAGTCGCTTTTTCCTATAGCTGTTACCTGCCAGACCCTTCACCATCTCTCTTTATTCTTTCAGTTACCTAGTTAACAACAGAGTCAATAATTATTTGTATTATATTCTCTCTATTAAAATAATATGATGTCTTTCTCCTGGCTGGACCTTGGTTGGTACAAAGATTAAATAAGCTAATAAACAGAGAGTGCGGAAAATAGTTAGCACAAGGTAATTGCTCAATGAAAAATATCATCTAATAGCAGAATGGATACTATTATATAGAAAAGCATACTTGAAATTTGAGATTTTTATACCCCATTTCTTTGCAAAATACTGAAATTTCCAATTTAACAACATAGCTCAAAAAAAATCATTATGATCATTAAACTTTATTGACACTGATTTGTTCAAATATAGCCTTCTCAGTGAAGTCTAACTTAACTATCCTATTTAAATTGTTAACTCCTTCCCTGTGTACCTCCCCATTTCCTCGTCTTTCATTACTTTACTTAATATTTTCCCATGGTACTATTCACTAATCTCTCTATTTTAAAATTTTGCCTTTTGACTGTCCTCTCCCTACAATTATAAGTGTCATAAAGACAGGGATTTTGTATATTTTTAAATATTATCAAAATATTGTATAGTGCCTGACATACATAGAAGATACTCAATATTTCTTTTTTTTTTTTTTTTTTTTTTTTTTAAATTTTATTTTATTTATTCATTTTAGAAAGGGGAGAGAGAGAGAGAGAGAAGAGGGGGAGGAGCAGGAAGCATCAACTCCCATATGTGCCTTGACCAGGCAAGCCCAGGGTTTCGAACCGGCGACCTCAGCATTTCCAGGTCGACGCTTTATCCACTGCGCCACCACAGGTCCTCAATATTTCTTGAAAGAATGAGTTGAATTTTAGCAGACCAATTCTTGAGCATACTTTAGTAGACTTTTATATTGCCTTTCTTTCTGAGAATAGATTTTTGTGGGGTGCTGTGTTTGTCTTTATGTTTCTATAGCTTCAACTAATGTCTTGTATGTAGTAGATGTTCGTGAACTATGCTTTGGTTTGTTTAGTTTTTGTATTTTCTGATGGTTGGATGTCTTTATACATTGGACAGAAGAGACCTCTTGTCTTGGTGGGAGGAGGAGCACCTTTGAGCTCTCAACCATGAGATCAAATAAATCATCCAAATTAATATAATTAATCCCAGTGATGATTTTTTTTTAAATAAACTTTTATTATTTATTTATTTATTTATTTGTGGCAGAGACAGAGAGAGATAGAGGGACAGACAGACAGGAGGGGAGAGAGAGATGAGAAACATCAATTCTTTGTTGCGACACCTTAGTTGTTCATTGATTGATTTCTCATATGTGCCTTCAGAAGACTGAGTGACCCTTTGCTCGAGCCAGCGACATTGGGCTCAAGCTAGTGAGCTTTGCTCAAACTAGATGAGCCCACGCTCAAGCTGGCGACCTTGGGGTCTGGAACTTGGATCCTCCATATCCCCGTCTGATGCTCTATCCACTGTGCAACCGCTTGGTCAGGCTAATCACAGTGATTATCGAAGTGATTGAATTAATCTCGTTTAGATTCTTCTTGTATTTATCCTATTTTTTTTCTTCCTTTTTTGATTGACTAACACCTCTGTGGTACTAAAGTCATCTATATATTCTGTGCTGGTCTTTCATTTTACAGATGGTAATTTTATTAAAATACATTTCCATTATGAAACTCATATATATAGTCTTAGAAAATGTAGGAAGAAAATTAATGAAAATCTAAAAATTACTTGTGTCCTCACCACTCAGGAAAGTATCCACTGTTGAAATAAGAGTAATATAAGAGGATGTAATTTTTACTTTGCTTTGTTTAGAACATGAAACCAGTACAGGAAACTTAATAAATTATGTTTCCCTGTAGACCTCTATTTGTTTATGTAAAGTGGGTAAGCTCTATTCATGATTTATGAAAATAAAAACAATTGTTTTTATTTTATTTATTTATTTATTTATTTATTTATTTATTTTGTATTTTTTCCGAAGTTGGAAACGGGGAGGCAGTCAGACAGGCTCCCGCATGTGCCCGACTGGGATTCACCCGGCATGCCCACCAGGGGGCGATGCTCTGCCCATCTTGGGGATCGCTCTGCCGCAATCAGAGCCATCCTAGCGCCTGAGACAGAGGCCACAGAGCCATCCCCAGCGCCAGGGCAAACTTTGCTCCAATGGAGCCTCAGCTGCGGGAGGGGAAGAGAGAGACAGAGAGGAAGGAGAGGGGGAGGGGTGGAGAAACAGATGGGCGTTTCTCCTGTGTGCCCTGGCCGGGAATCGAACCCGGGACTCCTGCACGCCAGGCCGACGCTCTACCACTGAGCCAACCGGCCAGGGCCAAAACAATTATTTTTAAGTGATCATGACTGATCTCTGAAAACATATTATCAATTTAAAGTAACATCTCTATGTATTCCATTTTTGCTTTTATTAACATTTGATTAGTTATTTCATTGTCTTTATGTGAAGAATTTTCATGATTTCAGGTGGTAGATAGGTGAGACTTTTTTTTTTTTTTCCCTGTATTTTTCTGAAGCCGGAAACGGGGAGAGAGGGTAAGACAGACTCCCGCATGCGCCCCACCGGGATCCACCTGGCACGCCCACCAGGGGGCAATGCTCTGCCCCTCCGGGGCATCGCTCTGTTGCAACCAGAGCTACTCTAGCGCCTGGGGCAGAGGCCGAGGAGCCATCCCCAGCGCCCGGGCCATCTTTGCTCCAGTGGAGCCTCGGCTGCGGGAGGGGAAGAGAGAGACAGAGAGGAAGGAGAGGGGGAGGGGTGGAGAAGCAGATGGGCGCTTCTCCTGTGTGCCCTGGCCAGGAATCGAACCCGGGACTTCCGCACGCTCTACCACTGAGCCAACCGGCCAGGGCTGAGACTTTCTTTTTAACACTAATGTCCATTATACTTGTTTAAAGTATAGTATTGCATGCTTATCAATGTCTATTTCAGTTTTGATTTTCAGAGTTCTTTGGAACTAATCCTGATGAATAATCAAGTTATTTTCAAGCAAAAATGTAGGAGCTACTATACTTACTTTATTTTATTTTATTTTATTTATTTATTATTTTTTTACAGAGACAGAAAGTGAGTCAGAGAGAGGGATAGATAGGGACAGACAAACAGGAACGGAGAGAGATGAGAAGCATCAATCATTAGTTTTTCATTGCACATTGCAACACCTTAGTTGTTCCTTGATTGCTTTCTCCATATGTGCCCCGACCGCGGGCCTTCAGCAGACCGAGTAACCCCTTGCTGGAGCCAGTGACCTTGAGTTCAAGTTGGTGGGCTTTTTGCTCAAACCAGATGAGCCCGCACTCAAGCTGGCGACCTTGGGGTTTCTGCATCCCAGTCTGACACTCTATCCACTGTGCCACCACCTGGTCAGGCGGTACTATATTTTCTAATGTAACTTATTTATTAAATCAAATGGTACCATTATTGATTTAATTAGTATGTCAGGGGAATTGAGTAATGAAATTTGTTACTATAAAGAATTTTAGAGATTATCTAGTGCCCCCCTCAATTCATTTTATTCCATCCACAAGTAAAAGACACATCTTTAAAATCTCTCAGGACATTAGTAGAAACATGCAGAAGTAGGATGCCTTTTAACTTCACTCACAATATCCTTGGTCTCTTACCAGGGCTTACATTTTTATAGTGTTCTCTTCAAAGACAGTTCCTCTAGTCTCTTTTCTTCCGAAAATGTTACATTATTATGGTGAGAGAAGGGCTTATCTCTCACTGGCTTATTTCCTCTGACTTAGGGGAGGCTGAGTTCTAATTATTATTGGCTCAACTGCAGTATCTTTCTTAGAGATACAACTTAATGTATTTTCACCAATTATGACAGACTTTTTGCTTTTCAATGTCTCTGAAACTGGGATAAGTCCCTTATTGTTTGATGTTTTAGTATTATTATTGGCTAGGAAGAGGTTATGATGTACATCAGTAAACTGTTGTATCCCTGGTGTCATGCAGTTGCAATCCCTTTTAATGAATAACCTATTTAAAGAGTGTTTGAAGAAAGAATGTGAGTCCTGGTTGTTACCTAAAATCTTTCAGCACCTGTGGTAAGGTCAGGAAAGTAGTATGCATCATTGTTATAATTGCAAAATGGGAAATGAGTGGCTTCACAGAAAATTTTTGAGGCAGTAGTTAAGGAGCAGTGCTGTATCACCAAAGCTTTTTTTTTTTTTTAATAAATTTTTATTAATTTTAATGGGGTGACATCAATAAATCAGGGTACATATATTCAGAGAAAACATGTCCAGGTTATTTTGTCATTCAATTCTGTTGCATACCCATCACCCAAAGTCAGATTGTCCTCCATCACCTTCTATCTAGTTTTCTTTGTGCCTCTCCCCCTCCCCCTCCCCTCACCAAAGCTTTTAATGGCAAGAGAATGATAGTGTGGAAAACACAGATATTAAATAACTCTGAGTGAAAAAGTGATTCCAAAGAGTAGAACTTAAATATAAAGTATCATTTTTTTATGTATGAACAAGAATAATAGAGATACAGTAACAATTTTTGTCTAAATATGTTCGGCCTGACCAGGCAGTGGTGCAGTGGATAGAGCGTCAGACTGGGATGCAGAGGACCCAGGTTCGAGACCCCGAGGTCGCCAGCTTCAGCGCGGGCTCATCTGGTTTGAGCAAAAGCTCACCAGCTTGGACCCAAGGTCGCTAGCTCAAGCAAGGGGTTACTCGGTCTGCTGAAGGCCCATGGTCAAGGCACATATGAGAAAGCAATCAATGAACAACTCGCAACAAAAGGTCTCACAACAAAAAACTGATGATTGATGCTTCTCATCTCTCTCCGTTCCTGTCTGTCTGTCCCTGTTTATCCCTCTCTCTGACTCTCTCTTTGTCCCTGTAAAAAAAAAAAAAAAAAAATGTCCAAAAGAATTCTTTAATAAAGATATAAAAATTTTTAATGATAGTGTTGTTACAGTTTGGTTGGAAGTTTTTCTTCTGTAGTGGAAATAAAATAAGGGCATATCTTTTTTTTTTTTTGTATTTTTCTGAAGTTGGAAATGGGGAGGCAGTCACACAGACTCCCGCATACGCCCAACTGGGATCCACTCGGCATGCCCACCAGGGGGCAATGCTCTGCCCATTTGGGGCATTGCTCTGTTGCAACCAGAGCCATTCTAGCACCTGAGGCAGAGGCCATAGAGCCACCCCCAGCGTCCGGGCCAACCTTGCTCCAATGGAGCCCTGGCTGCAGGAGGGGAAGAGAGAGACAGAGAGGAAGGAGAGGGGGAGGGGTGGAGAAGCAGATGGGCGCTTCTCCTGTGTGACCTGGCCGGTAATTGAACCCGGGACTCCTGCACATCAGGCCGACGCTCTACCACTGAGCCAACCGGCCGGGGCCAAGGGCATATCTTAAAAAAAAATTTTTTTTAATTAATTTTATTTTTTGTATTTTTCTGAAGTAAGAAGCAGGGAGGCAGAGAGACAGAATCCTGCATACACCCAACCGGGATCTACCTGGCCTGCCCACTAGAGGTGTTGCTGTACCCATCTGGGCCATTGCTGCATTGCAACCGGAGGCATTCTAGCGCCTGAGGGAGAGGCCATGGAGCTGTCCTCGGTGCCCGGGCCAACTTTGCTCCAGTGGAGCCTTGGCTGTGGGAGGGGAAGAGAGAGAGTGAGAAGAGAGGAGGAAGGTTGGAGAAGCAGATAGATGGGCACTTCTCCTGTGTACCCTGACCAGGAATCGAACCCAGGACATCCACACGCCAGGCTGACGCTCTACCACTGAGCCAAGTGGCCAGAGCCTAAAATTGATTTTAAGAGAGAGAGGAGGGGAGAGAGAAAGACAGAAATATCAATCTGTTCCCGTTTGTGCCCTGACTGGGGACCAAACTGGCAACTTCTGCACTTCAGTAAGATGCTCTAATCCGGCCAGGGCAATTAGGGCATATCTTAAAAGGCATTGTAGATTTGTTAAAATATGGTAGTTTAGAATATTCTACTAGAGTGGTAGTGATGATCAGTATTGTTATTTTTGTGTAAAACATATTCTCTGAATCCTAAACATTAGGATTTCTTAATTAGTAAATTAGTATTTTTGCCCCTATTTTTCCCTAAGAAAATAGAACACATAGCAATAATGTACTTAGAAAAGGTTAAAAGACTTCACAGAGGAAAGTTTTTTTGAAAGGAATGTTTTATTGAGCCAAGTGTTTAAAGGCCCAGGTCCTGGGACTTGAAGGCTAGACCACCAGCAGCATGGCTAGATGGAAAAGATAAGCGTGTGTCCTATACTGGCATTGAGGGGCTGGCTTCATACATTCTGTTTTGAGGAAGAAAAATGTAAGTTGTTTTGGAAGAATTTACACTTGCTACAGATAATGGGGGGTGGGAAAAGGTGAAGTGGGGGCAGCTTTGTGGTAGTTACACAATTTATAAGGAAGAAAGATTTACTAGTTTTGATTGGTTCCAGGCAGTAGTCCTGAAAGTTCACGCATTTGTGTCTAGTGGTTGGCTAATAGACCCTGGAGGTTGATTCACAGCTGTAACATACATTCAGGAATGTGAGCAGTCTTTTGTTAGTTGGCTCACAGTTATGGATTGGTTAATTATTCCAGTCTCTTTCTCTCACTCTTCTGTCCACTGTAATTTAATTTAGGGCATATTGGAATTTTTCTCTTCACAAAAATTTCCATATACTTTGTTTATTCTTTATCATTTCCAAGGTTAGATAATAGATCACTAAAAAATCTCCCATATACTGATTTTTATAGTATACTGCTCACAAAAATTAGGGAATATTTTATAGTTTCATATTCATTTTTGAAATATCCCCTAATTTTTGTGAGCAGTATACCTTATTGTGTCGGTAAAGACAATACATGTCCATTTTTAAAAGTTCAAACAATCTGATATGAAATACAGAAAAAGTCAAAAGCACATGAAATTCCACCATCCTCACTAATGTCTTTCTATACTGCTCACAAAAATTAGGGGATATTTGGTGAGGTTTCTGCCCAGATCTTTTGCCCATTTTTTTTAAATAAATAAATTTTTATTTTAATGGGGTGACATCAATAAATCAGGGTACATATATTCAAAGAAAACGTCCAGGTTATCTTGTCATTTAGTTCTGTTGCATACCCATCACCCAAAGAGAGATTATCCTCCTTCACCTTCTATCTAGTTTTCTTTGTACCCCTCCCCCTCCCCCTCTCCCTCTTTCCCTCCCCCCCCCCCCCCAACCACCACACTCTTGTCCATGTCTCTTAGTCTCGTTTTTATGTCCCACCAATGTATGGAATCCTGCAGTTCTTGTTTTTTTCTGATTTACTTATTTCACTCCGTATAATGTTATCAAGATTCCACCATTTTGTTGTAAGTGATCTGATGTCATCATTTCTTCTAGCTGAATAGTATACCATGGTGTATATGTGCCTCATCTTCTTTATCTAGTCTTCTATTTTTTTTTTTTACAGTGATTAAAGCCTTTAAGCAAACTCTTGGCCAATACAGCAAGAATCCATAAAAGAGTAGTGTCCTTAACATGTTCACCAAGTCCAAGTTGGCCCCATCACCATGCCATTCCCTGAAAAATGCAACCCAACCACAGTTCAGTCTGTTAGGAATTGTCACAGGGAGCAGGAGTCCAGGAAAAGCCCACATACAGGAAAAGTCCGCATGGCACTGGAATTTTTGTCACCATTCTATACTTTGCAGCTCATGTCCAAGTCCCAATGACCGCTGCTTCTAGCTGGTAATGATTCAGGTAGACTGGAAAAGCCATCTGCAGCATGTGTGGATATGGAGCTTCTGTTCTCCTCTGCCTGGAGAGATGAGACCAGGTTGCTTTTCCCTGGAGCTTTGCGACTGTAGCATGGTAAAGAGAATTTTGGGATACACTAAGCTGGGTGGCAAAGGTAGATTCATAATAGAAGTTGGCAAAAGGGAAAGAGAGCTCTAAATTAGGAGTAGGTCCCAGCCTGAAATATGAGTGGGGCATTGAGGTAGGAGGGATAAAGGAAACACTATATATTAAACAAAGCAACAGAAAATAGGACTATCAACACCCTCAACAGAGATCTTTGAGGGAAGAATAAAAAACCTGACTATTCAGGCAAAACATAGTTAGGTGGCCCTTGTGGAAATGAGATCAGTTTACCTGCTTCTTGGAAGAAATACCCTAGGCTCGTCCACAGAGTCGTAGATGGGGCCGATGGCCCTGGGCACCTTCAGCCTTCAGTGGCAAACCCCAGCTTTCTGGGCAAGGTTAGGTCATAGGTGGCTGGAGCAGGGCTAGAAGAGACTGAACCCTCCCTTAGAGGAGCGAGGGGGAAGCCTACCTTCCAGTGTCCCTGTTTCCTCACAGCAGAGGCATGTAAGTCTGGCAGGCTTTAGCTTGATGACCTTTTTTGCCCATTTTTAATCAGACTGTTGGTTTTCTAATTGTTAAGTTTTAAAAGTTATTTATATATTTTGAATAACAGTCCTTTATATTTTAAAATATCCCCTAATTTTTATGAGCAGTATAGATACTTCTTATGCATCTATCCGAATGGGAAAATGTATGTGTAGTGTCTATAAAATTATATACCTCTCATGTATAATAAGTTGTTTTTTTTCCTATTCACTGATGTGTTATGGCTACTATTTCATCTTAAGAAATATTAATTGGTCAATTAATTTTAATGACTGCATAATGTTTCATTGTAGAATTAACATTGCATGATCTAAGCAGGTTTTTATGAGTGGATATTTAGGTTGATTCAGTTTTCTTTCCTTATTATAATAATGATTTGATTAATATTTTTATATATGCATATTTTTTATTTTGAAAAATTACTTCCTTATGACAAATTCTTAAAAGTGAGATTGGAAATTTATTTATTGAAACACTTATTAGTAGCTTTTAAAAGTTTGGTATTTTTTTCAGTTTTTATTTTTTTAAAGGTAGATGTAATGTTGCTGAAGTGATAACATATATAATACTGAAATGTCTTTAAAAAGCTTAATTAGTATTGTAAGATCTGATTAAGATACACACTTAGCATAATGCATTAGTTAAATATTTAGTCTATATTGATTGGTTTTAGAGAGACAGAGGAAAGGGGAGAGAGAGAGAGAGAAAGAAGCATTCATTAGTTGTTCCGTTTAGTTGTGTATTTCTTGGTCACTTCCTGTATGTGCCCTGACCAGGGATTGAGCCTGCAACCTTGGTGTTCTGGGATGACGCTCTTAACTGACTGAGATAACCAACCAGGGTCTAGACCAGGAGTCCCCAAACTACGGCCCCCGCCGCACTTCTGGAAGGGGCACCTCTTTCATTGGTGGTCAGCAAAGCACGGTGTCGCTCACGTACAGTACTACTTCCGGCGACGCTGGACGCACATGTCATTGCTCCGGAAGCGCGTCCTATCTCTTGTTACGGCTAGCAGTGACAAATATGGAACCGGACATTGACCATCTCATTAGCCAAAAGCAGGTCCATAGTTCCCATTGAAATACTGGTCAGTTTGTTGATTTAAATTTACTTGTTCTTTATTTTAAATATTGTATTCCCGTTTTGTTTTTTTACTTTAAAATAAGATATGTGCAGTGTGAATAGGGATTTGTTCATAGTTTTTTTTTATTGTCTGGCCCTCCAACGGTCTGAGGGACAGTGAACTGGCCCCCTGTGTAAAAAGTTTGGGGACCCCTGTCTAGACTGTCTTTTAAAATAAGTATGTCAAAATAATGAGAAGACAAGCTACTAACTGAGAGAAAATATTTGCAAAAGATATCTCATAAAGGACTGTTATTCAAAATATATAAATAATTTTTAAAACTTAACAATTAGAAAACCAACAGTCTGATTAAAAATGGGCAAAAGATCTGGGCAGAAACTTCACCAAAGAAGATTGACAGATGGTCAATGAGTATAGTATATGAAAAGATAGATGCTGCTTGACATTATATGTCATTAAAATAATAGCAAATTAAAACAAGGAGATAGCACTGTACAGCTATGTTAGAATAGTGAAAATCGAAAACACTTAGAACACCAAATGCTGTCAAGGATGTGGCACAACAGAGACTCTCATTCATTGCTGGTGGGAATACAAAGTGGAACAGCCACTTTGGGAGACTGTTTGACAGTTTCTTACAAAACTAAACATATTCTTACCATATGATCTAGTAATTGTGCTCTATGGTATTTGCCCAAAGGAGTTGAAAACTTATGTCCACACAAAAGCCTGCACATGTGTGTTTATAGTGGCTTTATTCATAATTGCTGAAACTTGAAAACAGGATGCCTTCAGTAGGTGAATGGATAAATAAATGGCATATTCAGGTAATGAACTATTTATTACGCAGTGCTAAAAAGAAATGAGCTGTCAAACTATGAAAAGACAGGTAGGAATCTTAAATGAATGTTATTGAGTGAAAGACGTCAATCTGAAAAGGCTACATAATATCTGATTCCAACCATATGACATTTTGGAAAAGTAAAACTATGAAGTAAAAGATCAGTGGTTGCCAGGGGTTAGAAAGAAGGGAGGGATGAATAGGTAGACCATATAGGGTTTTTAGGGCAGTGAAACTGTTCTGTATAATATCATAATATTATATCATACATTTGTCAAAACCCATAGACTGTACACCAAGAATCAGTCCAAATGTAAATTATGGTCTGTGGGTGATAATGATGTGTCAGTATAGCTCAGCAGTTGGAACAAATAAATGTACCGTTCTGGTGCAGAATCTTGATAGTGGAGGAGGCTGTGCATGTGTAGAAGCTGGGAATGTATTTTCTGCTCAACTTTACTGTGAACCTAAAACTATTCTGAAAAATGAAATTTATTAAAAAATAGAAAATAAAAAAAACAAATATGCATCAGCACATTTTTTGACACTTACATTTTTAGGCCCAGAATAAAGAGACCAATGTTTTAGCTGCTGCAAAGGTGATTGACACCAAATCTGAAGAAGAACTGGAAGATTACATGGTTGAAATTGATATTTTAGCATCTTGTGATCACCCAAATATAGTCAAGCTTCTAGATGCCTTCTATTATGAGAACAATCTTTGGGTAAGTATTTTCTACTGCTCTCGGAGTAGTCAAAATGAGTTAATTGTCCTAAAGAAGTTTATAAGTTGTTGTGAACGTCTATTTTATGTATAACCCTCTTTTGTTTAGTTACTTGTGTTGAGTTGATCTGCTGATGAGAGGGTCTTGAACACGTAATTACCTTTGGCTTCAATGGATGCAGAGGTCGGCAAAAGTAGGTTTACAGTATGAGAAAAGACATGTAGGTTATGGTTGTTACAGTAGCTTTATTAACTCTTATGTTTCACATACTCACAACTGTAAACTCACTTTTGCCCATCCCTGTATTCAGATCTGTATTTCATGATTGTTTGACATTGGACCCAAATGGAGAAGCTTGGTTACAAACATTAAATTGCCTAAATTATGAAATTAGATAGCCTTCTCTTATTCGCAATTTAAATTTAAGCATTTATAATACTTAAAAATCTTTAAAAAGTTTCTTTTGTTTTTCTAGAAATTATTTGTAATTTTCTTACCCTAAACTTTTTCTAGATCATGTAATAAATAATAAAATGCTTTCTAGAAATGTTAAATTTTCATCTTATATACTCAGGCCGAACTTTAGTACAAGATAGAAGTGGCTCAGGTTGTGTGTATAAATTATGTTCATTTTTAGAAAATAGATCCAGAAATAATTTTTTTAATTGAATTTAGTGACACTGGTTAACATAATTATTCAGGTTTCAGTTGGCCAGTTCTGCAACACATCTCTGTACACCGTATTGCGTTCACCCCTCCAAGTCAGGTGTCATCCATCACTGTGTGTAATCCCATATCCACCCCCCACAGTCTCCACACTGTTGATCCATATCCAGGAGTTTTTTTAATCCTTTTATGTTCTATCCCTCCACTTCCTTCATCTAGTCTCTCTGCTGGACAACAGTCGGCCTCCTCTCAATGTATGAGAAATAAAATATTAGTATTCATTATCATTACTTGCTCTGCACCAACACTAATTAAATCAAGAGGGCTTTTTGAAGTGCAGTTTTTGCTTTTCTCCTTAAAGGAAGGAGCAGAGTGCTATGAGAAGAGTAGACGGTACAAGTAGAACTGACTTGGAACCAAAAGACCTACATTTTTTTATCTTGGTGTTGCTAGGTAGGGTCTGTGTACTCACTTATAGGATAAGTAATGACCTACCTTCCAAATTATTTTTCAAATGATATAATGTATATGGAAACAACTTGTAATTCATAAGCATCTATAAAAAAATAAGGTGTTATATAGAGGGAAAACAAAACAGGAAGCTATACAATTTGTTAAGATATGTAATTTAAAAAATTACCTATATTTGTTAGCATAGTATCTTCTAATATAGTTGTTCTGGTCTCTAGCAAAATGTTTCCAAAGATAATAATGAAAATGAACTAGACAATTTAATAAATAGATAAGATCTTTACTTGAGAATATTATAAAATAAAAAGACTACTGTGAAGGGACAGTCTAGTGGGAGATATAAATACTAATTAACCAAAGAGTCATAGTAAATATAAAATTACAGCTGTGATAAGGGTTAAGAAAGGAAGGTGCTTGGTGATATCTACCAGGGAGGTCTGGGAAGGCATCCAGCAGAGCGTGATGATTGAGCTAGTATATGGAGCTTCTGTGTATATATTTCTGTTTGTTCTTTTTTTAAACTCAGAAAGGTCTCTATTTTCAGCATTTATTTTTATTAGCAATAAAGCTAGCCTGAATAGGTGGTGGCACACTGGATAGAGTATCGGACTGGGATTCAGAAGACCCATGTTCAAAACCCTAAAGTCGCTGGCTTGAGCACGGTGTTGCTGGTTTGAGTGTGGGATCACAGACATGACCCCATGGTCGCTGGCTTGAGCCCAAATGTCGCTGGCTTGAAGCCCAAGGTCGCTGACTTGAGCAAGATATCACTGGTGTAGCTGGAGCCACCTGTTCAAGGCACATATGAGAAAGCAATCAATGAACAACTAAGATGCCCCCACGAAGAATTGATGCTTTGCACCTTTCTCCCTTCCTGTCTGTTTGTCCCTGTTTGTCCTTCTCTCTGTCTCTCTGTCTGTCTCTCTTGCTAAGAACAAACAAACAAAAAACATAAAGCTAAAAAATACATTTGATCACTTAAATCACAATGGTTACCTTAAAAGTGAGAGTAATAAAATCATTTAGTAGTGATGAAACGGATAATACTTTCCTGAAGAAAAATTCTGTGGCTGGTTATTTTAGAGAAGCAGGGACACTAAAAATGGTGATTAACAAAAATGCATGTGCAGTACTTCCAGAATATGTTCTCTTTTTGCTTATTTTTTTTAATTTTAGTGAGAGGAGGGGAGGCAGAGAGACAGTGCCCCAACTGGAATTCACCCGGCAAGCCCACTAGGGGGTGATGCTCTTCCCATCTGGGGCCATGCTAAGCAACCAAGGCAGCTTTTAGCACCTGAGGTGGAGGCCACAGAACCATCCTCAGCACCTGAGGCCAACTTGCTTGAACCAATTGAGCCTTGGCTGCAAGAAGGAAAGAGAGAGAGAGAGAGAGAGAGAAAGACAGACAGAAGGGGGAGGGGTGGATAAGCAGTTGGTCATTCCTCCTGTGTGCTCTGACTGGGAATTGAACTCAGGACATCCACATGCTGGGCTGATACTCAAACACTGAGCCAACTGGCCAGGGCCCTTTTTTTGCTTGTTAAAAAAATATTTTTAAAATTGATTTGAGAGAGAGAGAGAAACTTAGATCTGCTGTTTCACTTATTTATGCATTCATTGGTTGATTCTTTATGTGCTGTGTTTAGGGATCGAACCTGCAACCTTGGTGTATAGCAACTAAGCTCTAACCAACTGAGCTAACAGGTCTGGGCTCTTTGTACTTTCTAAAATGTTTATGATTAAAACTCCTAACACTTTTTGACAAAGAACATCTTTATGGTTAACATAATACTCTTTCCATAGCCTAGGTTATTTGATAGCTATTCTTTATCTTTTTTTGCTAAATTGTAGAAGAAATACTCAGACTCAGTGTTGTATTTATTTGCCCGCAGATCCTCATTGAATTTTGTGCAGGTGGAGCAGTGGATGCTGTGATGCTTGGTAAATGCCTTTTTTCCCTTCTATTTATATCTTAAATTACACTTAATAAAAATCATTGGATTTCAAACATTTATACACATGTCTTATTGTTAAGTGAGGTTCAAATCAAGAAATCAGCTTAAATATTTTTATATTCTTGGATAATTGTAAGAACACTCTAAAATTAAATGTTGTGGATGATATGTGAGGAAAGTAATCTCTCTAGATATTTAGTGCTTCTAAAATAAATTCACTGTATTGTGATCCTTGATGATAATGTAAAAGTAAAGAGCTTGCTGACATGTATCACTGTAAAATTCCAGACCTGCTTGCTTTTTCCTTACAGAACTTGAGAGACCATTAACTGAGTCCCAAATACAAGTAGTTTGTAAACAGACTTTAGAGGCATTGAACTACTTACATGATAATAAAATCATCCACAGAGATCTAAAGGCTGGCAACATTCTTTTTACCCTAGATGGAGATATTAAGTTGGGTAAGTTTATTCCCTTAAATAAAACGTTTGAATTTATGCTCTGAGATTTCTCTGTGTATGTATGTGACTTAATACTCTTTTGTTATTTGACTCAAATATGTGAAACGAGAATTACTCTACATTAATTTTTAAAGTACTTCCTTGGATAAATAATTATTAACTTCCAGAATGCCTAAGTATAGTCATCTGGTATAAAGACATTTTAAAAAGAAAGTAAGAAAGGATAAATATTTATTTTCATTTTTAAAAAATTTATTGATTTTAGAGGGAGAGAGGAGAGGCAAGAGAGAAAGAAACAATTATTATTATTATTATTTTTATTTTTTATTTTTTTGAGAAAGAGAGGAAGAGACAGGAACATCAAGCTGTTCTGTATTGGCCCTGACGGAGGATCAAACTGGCCATCTCTGCACTTCAGGACAAGGAACATTGATTTGTTGTTCTACTTTATTTGTACATTTATTGGTTGATTCTTGCATGTGCCATGACCGGGGATTGATCCTGCAACCTTGGCATAATGGGACAACAGTTTAACCCACTGAACTATTTGGTTAGGGCTGGATGTTTATTTTTAAAAAGGCAAGCTTTTAAAAACTGAATAATTCTTTTTTTCCTTAAGTTTTTATCTGTAGACTTAATGTTTATTAATATAATACATTTAGAATATGATGTAGTATGTAAAACTGCTAACTTCATTTTTAATTCTAAAACTTGTGTCTAGTGAATTTTTTTCCCCATATTTAGTTTTATACTTATTCTATTCATATGGTATCTTGACTAAACAAAGTAAGTCTAAAAAGATGCCAAAAATAAATATAAGGAGTCTAGTTTTTACTTTTGTTTTTTACAAAGGGAATAAATACACTTTCTAAAAATATATAGATGTAGATTTAAATGGGAAATTAATTAATTTTATAAAGATATATACAAATGGAAAATATAGTTCTCTTTAAGTACTTCCAAGATATCAATTAAGAAAAAAATTTAATGATGTCTAAATTTGTAGATTTTGGAAGGAGATTAAAAGGACAAAATATATTAAAAAAACATAGTGATTATAGTAATTTCACATTACTTTGTTATGACATCTAAACAGGTATAATTTAATATACAAGGGGTTTTTGGGTTATGACACAGTTCTGTTCCTATGACAGTGATGTAACCCAAATTTTGGTGTAAGTCAAAACACAACCTAGCCTAACACAAACGGAACACTTGTGCTTTGAACAGTCAGAAATGGTGTAGGTAAGTGTGCTGGGGGAGCCAACTCCCTCACTTGTTTGCTGCGTTACTGCGTATTCTTCTGCCACGTGCATCCAAACTAGTTCACCCACATAGTCCATAAGTATGATGCTAATGGTGTAAGCCGAAACACTCGTGGCTCAGTTTTTTAACATTTTTATGGGAGTGAGTGTTGTAAACCAGCGGTTCTCAACCTGTGGGTCACAACCCATAGGTTGAGAACCGCTGTTGTAAACTCAAAACGTCATATGTCAAGATTGTTGTAACCAGAGGACCTCCCTGTACTAAAATTTAACCTTCTTATTATGAAATAAATAGATACAGAAAATAACACATACAACTTAGCTTAAGACAATGAATTGGTTCTCATACCATCAGTTGGTGACCAGTATTTTAAAAAATATTGTTAATTTATGAATTCAGTTTTACTTTATAGGTTTCAAATTTATTACAATTTTATCTTCTTTTTTTTTTGCAACAGAGACAGAGAGAGGGACAGATAAGGACAGACAGGAAGGGAGAGAGATGAGAAGCATCAATGCCTTGTCGCGGCACCTTAGTTGTTCACTGATTACTTTCTCATATTACCTTGACTGAGGGGCTACAACAGAGTGAGTGACCCCTTGCTGAAGCCAGAGACCTTAGGCTCAAGCCAATGAACTTGGGTTTCAAGCCAGTGACCTTTGGGCTGAAGCCATTGTCCATGGGGTCATATCTATGATCGCACGCTCAAGCCAGCAACCCTGTGCTCAAGCCAGATGAGCCCACTCTCAAGCCAGCAACCTCAGGGTTTTGAACCTGGGTCCTCTGCATCTCAGTCCAAAGCTCTATCCACTGTGCTGCTGCCTGGTCAGGCAATTTTATCTTTATTGAAGCTCACATTGGACCATCTTTGGTGACAGGGAGCTTCTTCACATTGGCTTGTTCATCTTGTTTTTTTAATTGAATTTATTGGGGTGACACTGATTAATATAATTATACAGGTTGCAGGTGTCCAGTCCTACAACACAGCTCTGTGCACTGTATTGTGTGTTCATCCCCACGTTAGGTATCCCCACGTTAGGGATCCCTCCATCACCACTTATGCCCCATACCCTCTTCCACCTCCCCACCCAGTGCAGGCACCACACTGTTATTCGTATCCATGAGGTGTTTCTTTTGGCTTGTTAATTTTTTTGACCTGAGTCTAGTCTTGGATAGCTTCCTTGTTATTTGAGTATTTGTTCTGCCCCCTTGCATTGACTTTTTTCTTTAGGGATTTTTTTTTTGTATTTTCTGAAGTTGGAAACAGGGAGGCAGTCGGACAGACTCCCACATGCGCCCAACCGGGATCCACCCGGCATGCCCACCAGGGGGTGATGCTCTGCCCATCTGGGGTGTTGCTCTGTTGCAACCAGAGCCATTCTAGTGCCTGAGGCAGAGGCCATAGAGCCATCCTCAGTGCCTGGGCCAACTTTGCTCCAATGGAGCCCTGGCTGCGGGAGGGGAAGAGAGAGACAGAGAGGAAGGAGAGGGGGAGGGGTGGAGAAGCAGATGGGCGCTTCTCCTGTGTGCCCTGGCCGGGAATCGAACCTGGGACTCCTGCACGCCAGGCTGACACTCTACCACTGAGCTCTTTAGGTATTTTTATCTGCTTGTGGGATTTGCCTGTCATCAATATTTGTAACTTTCTCTCAAGTTCTTTTAGCCTCATTTAAAAAATTATGGTGAAATATACTTAACAAAATTTACTGTTTAACCATTTTAAGTGCGCAGTTCTGCACCATTAAGTCTGTTTACAACTGTCACCACTATCCAAAACTATTTTTTGAGAGAGAAGAGGTGTGTGTGTGGGGGAGAGAAGCATCAACTCATTGTTCTACTTGTGCCATTGACTACTTCTTACATGTTCCCTGATGGGGGCTGGAACCAGCTGCCTCTGAGCCGGTGCCCTCGGGACTGAGCAGGCTACCCTGGGATTGAACCGGCACCCTCCATGCTCTGGGCTGATGCTCTCTCCACTGCGCCACCACCGCCTGTCAGGCCTGTTTATCTGTTCTTGCATTCCTTTTAGTTTAGTCCTTTTTTTCTAAAATGATCTTTTATTTCTAATTTTCTTGAGTTATGCCACCTTATTTCTGAGTTTTTGTAATCCGGACTTATGTTACTTTATATCTTGCATCATTTTTGAAGTCTCATAGCTCATTTTGAAATAGTGTATTATAATTTTGATCCATTTTTGGTGCTTTTCTGTAAATGTGTTAAAATCTTATTTTAATACAGGAACATACTTTTGTGTAAAATAATGTATACTTTAAAAATATATTTATTTTTTTGAGAGAGAGAGTAAGAGAGAGGCAGAGAGAGAAACAGAGAGATAGGTAGGGAGAGAGATGAAAAGCATCAACTCGTAGTTGCGGCACCTTAGTTATTCATTGATTGCTTCTCATATGTGCCTCGAAGGCATGATTCCAGCTCAGGCCAGCAACCCCATGCTCAAGCTGGATGAGCCCACACTCAAGCCAGCGACCTCAAGGTTTCGAACCTGGGACCTAAGTATCCCAGGTCAACGCTCTATCCGTTGCACCGCCACCAGGCAGGCAATATCAGTATACTTTTGAATATTTAGGAATGCCAAATACTAGTTTTGAGTTGGCTGACATTTAAAATAGTTTCAGTCTCTGTTTTATTCATTTTTGTTTTGTTTTATTAATTTGTAAATACAGAGAACCTTCCATTTCTTTCACACCCTCTTAAGTGTACACAGAAGTCTAGAACCATACTGTCCTCGAGAACCATCTTAGAATACAGTCATTCCTCGCCATATTGTTCGCTTTTCGCGGTCTCACTGTATCGTGGATTTATTTTTTTTTTTTTGTATTTTTCTGAAGTTGGAAACGGGGAGGCAGTCAGACAGACTCCCATATCCGACCGGGATCCACCCGGAATGCCCACCAGGGGGCGATGCTCTGCCCATCTGGGGCGTTGCTCTGTTGCAACCAGAGCCATTCTAGCACCTGAGGCAGAGGCCATGGAGCCATCCTCAGTGCCCAGGCCCACTTTACTCCAATGGAGCCTAGGCTGCGGGAGGGGAAGAGAGAGACAGAGAGGAAGGAGAGGGGGAGGGGTGGAGAAGCAGATGGGCGCCTCTCCTGTGTGCCCTGGCTGGGAATCGAACCTGGGACTCCTGCATGCCAGGCTTACACTCTACCACTGAGCCAACCAGCCAGGGCCTGTATCACGGATTTTTAAGTTATATATATCTAATTTTGTATCGTGGATTTTTCACTATATTGTGGGATTTTGCAGTATATAGGTATTTTAATATATTTATTATTTTAATTGTTTTTGCGGTCAGATAAGCAAAATAAGTGCGGGAAAGGTTTATAAGAGTGGGGAGGGTTTATAAAGCCTTAAAAATATATAAATAATAAAATAAAAATAAGGTGGCTACTTTGTGGATTTTTACCTATTGCAGGGGGTTCTGGAACCTAACCCTCATGATAGATGAGGGACCACTGGACCCAAATTTTTATGATCTTATTGGATCATGTCATAGCAGATGGAAATAAGTATGTAAAAGGCTATTTTAACAAACCAGTGTGTACATACCACATCTTTATAGGTAGAAATTCAAAGCCCATAGCAGATAGCAAACAGTTTTCCCCTTTGCACAGAAAATGAAGATGCCCTCTGTCCCTGTTTAGTTTAACTCCTGCTCATTAGAGTGCTTAGAGAGGTATGAATATTGACAGTAGACAGTTGTTTAGGCCCGTTTCTGGACCTCCTTTTGCAGTCCTGTTCTAAGGGAGAAAGTTAATACGAATAGTGTTAATGGGTCCTCTGAAAACACTAGAGTAAGTAATGAGCTGACTTGACCTGAGAACAGAACCTCTTCTGGCAGGAGTTGCATATCGTGATCCCAACTCCTTCCTCCAGAAATACAGGGGAAGATTGTAAGTAGAGGAGGCATGGAGATGGGTAATAGGGGTGGGGAGTTCTGTAAATCTGTTTATGTTGTATCTTCTGTAAATAAAATATTTCAAATATAGATGTTTTGTTTGCTTAGTCATTTATAAATTTAATTACAAAACATTTAATTACAAAAAATTAAATATCTAATATAATAAAGAGTGTTATATATCACGTTAGGAAGATTGAACGTCATTTCATAGGCAATAGCTAACTGCCTATTTATGTTTAAGCAGAACTACATGGTCAAAAAGAAAAAAGAGTACCATATAGCAGTGGTCCCCAACCCCTGGACCGGTACCGGTCTGTGGGCCATTTATTCTGAGAAAGAACTTACATTATTTCCATTTTATTTATATTTAAGTCTGAACGATGTTTTATTTTTAAAAAATGACCAGATTCCCTCTGTTACATCCATCTAAGACTCACTCTTGACGCTTGTCTTGGACACGTGATACATTTATCCGTCCCACCCTAAAGGCCGGTCTGTGAAAATATTTTCTGACATTAAACCGGTCCATGGCCCAAAAAAGGTTGGGGACCACTGCCATATAGTAAACACAAACAATTAGAATACAAGGCAGGATTTAATGAGTTTTAAGAGTTCTACCAACAAAATATCACTAAGGTTAGAATTAGAGATATGGTTAATAATAGTAGCTACCATTTACTGAGTATATATATTCTATGCCAGGTCTTGGGGCATGAGCACTAAGTGCTGGATTTTTTATAATGATTTAATTTTGAGACTTAAAATTCTCAAAAGTGGCATGTCAAACATGAAACTTTGAAAGATATGTGTATGTATGGCATGAGGTAATTTAGGTAGCAGTAGCAGTTTTATGTTGCTGTTTTTGTTTGTCTGAGCTGTTGGCCTAAATGGTGGGGTTTAACATTTGATAAAGCTATATTGAAATCAGAAAACGTGGTTTCTAATTTTTTTCTTTGTAATATAATTTTATAAGAAAGTAAGCCATATGCTGTCATAAAGGCTGCTTTGGTATAATTTGTTTCTCACACTATAGAAAAAAATGTTTATTGATTTAATTATAATATGTGTTTGTTTATTGTTTTGGCATTTGTTTTGAAGTAGATAGACTGATCTTTTAAAGTTACTATTTTTTCTTCAATTCTGGAGAACTTGTGATCTGAAGATGTTTAAAGATGGTGGTATTAAGTGTATTAATGATGGAATCTTTTCTGTGGCAATTTTTTGGGGTGGGTGTGATATTATAGAAAGAGAGTGGTCAAAATTAGAATGGTAGACAAGTTATTTTTCTTACTCTTGAATAAGAATGGCCTTATGAAAGACTTGATATGCTTTTCCCTTTGTTGACAACATTAAAACTAGCACTAACACTTTTGTATGATTATTTATTTCAAGCGGATTTTGGAGTATCAGCTAAAAACACAAGGACACTTCAAAGAAGAGATTCCTTTATTGGTACACCATATTGGTATGTATTCATATTTATGGATTTGCAGTGTTAGTTATGTCAGCAGTTATTATTTGTTTATATGATTGAGGATATTCTTTTATGTAGTTTGCAAGCTCTATTCTTAAGTTAAACATCTTAACTTTTAATTCTCTGTTTTCATAGGATGGCTCCTGAGGTGGTCATGTGTGAAACATCGAAGGACAGGCCTTACGATTACAAAGCGGATGTTTGGTCCCTGGGTATCACTTTAATAGAAATGGCTGAGATAGAACCACCTCATCATGAATTAAATCCAATGCGAGTGCTGCTAAAAATAGCAAAATCTGAGCCCCCTACGTTAGCACAGCCATCAAAATGGTAAAATATTCTTTTTTTTAATTTTTTTAATTTTTTAAAATTTTTTTATTTTTCTAAAGCTGGAAACGGGGAGAGACAGTCAGACAGACTCCCGCATGCGCCCAACCGGGATCTACCCGGTACGCCCACCAGGGGCGATGCTCTGCCCACCAGGGGGCGATGCTCTGCCCCTCTGGGGCGTCGCTCTGCCGCGACCAGAGCCACTCTAGCGCGTGGGGCAGAGGCCAAGGAGCCATCCCCAGCGCCCGGGCCATCTTTGCTCCAATGGAGCCTTGGGTGCAGGAGGGGAAGAGAGAGACAGAGAGGAAGGAGGGGATAGGGGTGGAGAAGCAAATGGGCGCTTCTCCTATGTGCCCTGGCCGGGAATCGAACCCGGATCCCCCGCACGCCAGGCTGACACTCTACCGCTGAGCCAACCGGCCAGGGTCGGTAAAATATTCTAAACAAAGCTTTTTAAGAAGCAAACTTGAAGCTTTATTCTTCCAACTTTCCAAGGGTATTTAAATTTATGGTACAAAAACTCTATGAAGTAGAATACAAATTTTTGATATATTTTCAAGACTTAAGTGCATATAAACTCTTATAACTGACTTTCCCCATGAATTTGAAAGTACCAGTGATCGAGTTCTACATGAAATGGGTATTTACTGTACTATGAGAAAGTGAGGCATATATGTTTGACCTATATTGTGGAATTTGATATAGAAGAATTTTTGGCATACTTGTGAATATATAGTTTTATCTCAATGGTTAAAACTGTGAACCTACTTACATATGTATATATATATGTCTAACATGTTTATAAATGAAAAGCTTATAAAATCTTAATATTTTCATTAACTAGTTTTCTTATGTAGAAGTAATACAATGGCATACATAATGAAACTTAAGCATAATTTATCAGAGTTTTGTTTGGTTTTAAAATAACAAGAAAGTAAAATAGAATATCATTGTTAAAATTTTATTTTGAAGGTCTTCAAATTTTAAGGACTTTCTAAAGAAATGCTTGGAAAAAAATGTGGATTCCAGGTGGACAACATCTCAGTTACTGCAAGTAAGATAAGAGTAATATGACAACAACAAACCATATAATTTTTTAAACATCTTTTTAAGAAGAATACAATTTCAGATTTATTCACTGTGCTCTCTTTCCACTTGCGTTTCCCTGTGGAAACTCAGAATAATTGTAGGAGTTAACATTTGCTTTGCTTTGCAAACATGTGCTGCCATTGCCAAAATGCATTTAACTTATGTCATTCCTCCTGTTCTTTTTTTTATTCAGTTTGTGTTCTTTTCATTTCGTTAATTTTTTGCACTTTGTTAGTTGCTTCCATTTTCTCTCCAGTTAGCAGAAAGCGTGTACTTTGGGGGCAAGGGGACGAGCTAATGCATTTTTTTATGTTCTTGAAGGTAAATGTTCAGTAAATATTGCTGATTTTAACAAATGGTGTTAAAGTGATTGGCTAATTTTATTTTATAACAGGAACTGTGTATAATATTTAAAATAAAACTTTGTCAAATAATAAACATAGAGGTAAACAAAAAAAAAATGGCAACTCTTGAGGTACTTACTATTAGGCTGAGTTGCTGTATAACTCCTGCAGGATAGTATTTTAGGTTGATGTATTTATATGAGGGAGGCAGGCAGGAAAAATTTCCTTTTTCTGGGCAACAACTATATCCCTGGGACACACTTTTATTATTTTACAACCCTACATTTGAAGGCCTTAGTCTGTGACAGACACTGCTGAGTGTATAATGTATCTTTTTACTCTTAAGAAAATTAGAACTGTGTCAAAAAAGCAGGTGTTTGTAGACTTTTAACAGAACCATAAAGCTTCATACTGGACTTACATGTATCATTACTTTTTAAGAACTGGTAATGTAAACCTAACTTGAAACTTACTTTAAATTAAAAAAGTTTAAATTTTAGATTACGAAATTTTCTAACAGAAAAAGTACGTGCTACTGTCCAGATATAATGTGTTATTACTTCTGGCATGTTTCCTTCAGATCCTTGACAAAAGGTACAGTGGGGGTTGTAGGCAGCCCCACTCCTGCTCAGCCTCCTCTACCTCCTTTCTTTCCCAGATGGAACATTATTTCACGTTGTTTGTATTTTTTTTTCTACCTATATATTCATATTTTTACCATATAATAATGTGTTTTACGTTTTTGAAACTTTATAAACAAGCATTCCAGATGTTATTGAGCATGCTCTTTTTAATGACCAAACAGCATCCTTTTGTTACTGTGGATACCAACAGACCAATCCGAGAGTTGATTGCAGAGGCAAAGGCTGAAGTAACAGAAGAAGTTGAAGACGGTAAAGAGGAGGAGGAGGACGAAGAAACAGAAAATTCTCTGGTGAGTATTTAGTAGAAAGGAAACTTTATTTAGGTAATTTTTAGAATTAGGCTTTGAAGAGTGATTGCACCTGTATTTAAGCATTAATTATTGGGTAGCAGCACAAACCTTTTAATTTTAGAGGTGAAAGTTAATAGCAAGTTTACTCTTGCTATTTTTGTTATATTATGTGAAGATTTGTCAGTTTTTAAAATTATTTTTATAACTTCATCAGATTTACTGAATAAATGTTTTAAACATTATACATGAATTAACTAATTTTTAAATATAAATAAACAAAATATTGCTTTGGTCACCATCTTATTTTAACACTAAAAAATGTATAAAATCTTTTTTAGCCAATACCTGCAAGTAAACGTGCCTCCTCTGATCTTAGTATTGCCAGCTCTGAAGAAGATAAACTTTCACAGAATGCTTGCATTTTGGGATCTGTTTCTGAAAAAACAGAACGTAATGTTCCGGAAGATAAATTCAACAGCAGAGTTCTTAATGAAAAATCCACTACCAATGAGCCTGAAAAAGCTGTGGAGGGTATTGATGAACATAATAATGATACTCATTTAGAAGCTGTGGCTGAACTCCGTCACAGAACAATAACAATCAAGGAAAATGGGAGAGAGGAGAAGAGACCCAAGCTTGATAATCTGCCTGACTCCAAAGATCAAGAAATAGTAGACATGAATTCAGTCAATGAAGAAAAAGAGAATAATATCATAACTTTAGAAACAAATATTGAACAGAAACCTGAGGAAGAAAGAGACCAGGAAAAGCAACAGGTATTTGAAAATAAGGTTATAAAATCTGAAGAAGAAGTTAAAGATACTGCTGTTCAAACAATGGATTTAGTTTCTGAAGAGACTGGAGAAAAAGAGGCAGATATTCAGACAATTGACAATGAAGTTGAGCTTACAAAGGAAGACACCCAAGAGAATTTGGGAAAAGATGAGAAAACTCAGAAAGATGTGGTTAGTGATACAAGCAATGCATTGGGAACAAATGAGGCAGTAGATGTTGCTCAGAAGGCAGTTGAAAACAATGCTAAGGATGTTCAGAGTAGTGATGAGAAAGAAATGGTTGACATAGGCCAGGAATTAGTAAGTAAACCCGTGGAGGGCCCTGAGGTTGATGGTACTGAAGAAGCTTCTGTTACAGAAATAGTTGAAACTAAGGCGATTGATCAGAAATCTTTAGAAGGTAAAGGTGACAAACAGTTAATCACGAGTTCTGAGAACAGAGTGGAGACCAATGAGGAACCCAGGACAAACAAAGTTGATGAAATTACTGAGTCATGTAGCACTGAAGAAATAGAGATCAAAAGTGCAGTGATTCATACTGACCAAGAGGCTTCAGGAAGTGAGACGCAGGATGCTCATGAAGCCACTTCTCAGACAGATACAGAGCAGAAGGAAATTCCATGTGAAGTGCCAATTAAAACGGAACCTGATGTTACTACTGCTTCACAGCCTAGTGAACCTCAGCCTGTTCCAATTCCTAGTATTAATATCAACTCTGAAGATGCAGAAAATAAAGGGGAAATAGGTGCTTTATCAAAAACTGAAACCGTGTTGTTACCAGAATCTGAGAACCAAAAGGAAAATGATACTGACTCGGGCACTGGTTCCACTGCCGACAATAGCAGCATTGACTTGAATTTATCTATCTCTAGTTTTCTAAACAAAACTAAAGACAGTGGATCAATATCTTTACAAGTAAGTGTACGTGGGTCCTTGTTTGGGTTTTTCTTGGTCATTTTGGGGATTTATGTGAAACTGATATCTTGAAAATAAAACAGCACTAAGTTAGTATAGTATTATCCCCATAAAATTCTTACAGCCTATGTAGGCAATCAATGAAAAAGAACCAAAGAGAGAGGTCTGGATGTGACCTTTAATTTTTTTGGTAGTACATACTTTTTTTTTTTTTTTTTTACAGAGACAGAGAGTCAGATAGGGACAGACAGACAGGAACGGAGAGATAAGAAGCATCAATCATTAGTTTTTTGTTGCAACACTTTAGTTGTTCATTGATTGCTTTCTCATGTGTGCCTTGACCGTGGGCCTTCAGCAGACCGAGTAACGCCTTGCTTGAGCCAGCGACCTGTGTCTAAGCTGGTGAGCTTTGCTCAAACCAGATGAACCTGCACTCAAGCTGGGGACTTTGGGGTCTTGAACCTGGGTCCTCCGCATCCCAGTCCGACACTCTATCCACTGCACCACCACCTGGTCAGGCCATACTTATTTTTTGCCAACCTGCTATGCACAATATAGTATAGTTGCTTAGTGTGATTTGGGTTCTCTTACTGTACATATCTAGATAGGATTTTAACAAGAATCAATAAGATCTGAGAGAATAGAGAAATTGAAAGAATGATTTCTTTTTTTTTTTTTTTTAATAGGGACAGAGAGAGAGAGTCAGAGATAGGGACAGACAGACAGGAACAGAAAGATGAGAAGCATCCATCATCAGTTTTTTTTTGTTGCAACACCTTAGTTGTTCATTGATTGCTTTCTCATATGTGCCTTGACCGTGGGCCTTCAGCAGACCAAGTAACCCCTTGCTCGAGCCAGTGACCTTGAGTTCAAGCTGGCAAGCTCTTTGCTCAAGCCAGATAAGCCTGGAGACCTCGGGGTCTCGAACCTGGGTCCTTCCGCATCCCAGTCCAACACTATCCACTGCACCACCGCCTGGTCAGGCAAGAATGATTTCTAAAGCATGTTAGGGATAAATAGCCCTTGATTTACCACTGGCTCATACAGATGACCACTGTTGCTTTCTCAGTCACAGCCGTCACTGCTGCCAGGAGAACCATTGTGGGAAGATAGACAAAACCCAAAACTAAAACCCAGAACACTGTAGTTTCTACAGAATAATTCTCAAATATGAGTGTGCTTAAAAGTTAGCAGGGGGAGCTCTGTAGAAGTGTGGGGTGGGGCCCAAGAATCAGTATTTGTAACAAAAGATCCCATTGAATTCTGATACAGGTGAGCCTTGGACTAAAGATTCAGGGTTTACAGCAAAATATTGAAAAGCAGAAACAACTTAGGAAAACCGACCTTAGGGACAGGACTCTGGGACATGACTGAGCGGCCTGCCCATCTGCCCCAGATTATTGCGTCTTGTCTAGATTGTCTTCAGTTTTTTTTTGTTTCATTGACTGAAATTCGATTAATCTGAAGTCTATTCATTGACTTAGTGTAGTAACTTTTTTTTTTTTTTTCATTTTTCCGAAGCTGGAAACAGGGAGGCAGTCAGACAGACTCCCGCATGCGCCCGACCGGGATCCACCCGGCATGCCCACCAGGTGGCGATGCTCTGCCCCTCTGGGGCATTGCTCTGTTGCATCCAGAGCCATTCTAGCACCTGAGGCAGAGGCCACAGAGCCATCCCCAGCGGCCGGCCCAGCCATCTTTGCTCCAATGGAGCCTCGCTGAGGGAGGGGAAGAGAGAGACAGAGAGGAAGGAGACGGGGAGGGGTGGAGAAGCAAATGGGTTCCTCTCCTGTTTGCCCTGGCCAGGAATCGAACCCAGGACTTATGCACACCAGGCTGACGCTCTACCGCTGAGCCAACCGGCCAGGGCCATAACTTTTAAGTTACACTAAAAATATACTATTATTTTTTAAAATGCAAGTACTTCTATGAGAGGTAAGATCATGTTACATGAATATTTTAGTAGTAACTGAAAAAGTAGAAAGATCGGAGGTAATGGGAGGTGGATCTATTTTGGGGGTGTGCCCACTTGAGGTTGTAGAGGAAGTCTGGATAGGGTGCCCAGTCCCAGGCTTCAGAAGAGCAGTGGGGATGGCGGAAGCTTGCAGAATAGAACAGTAAGAAGATGCAGAAAGGTGACTGGAAAGTGCCAAAGACAACCTTGAAAATCTAATGCATTTTGCATTTAATTTTTTCACATTCTACTTTTGCTTCTTCTGCTTTTTTTTTTGTATTTTTCTGAAGTTGGAAACAGGGAGGCAGTCAGACAGACTCCTGCATGCGCCCAACCAGGATCCACCCGGCATGCCCACCAGGGGGCGATGCTCTGCCCACCTGGGGCATTGGTCTGTTGCGACCAGAGCCATTCTAGCGCCTGAGGCGGAGACCACGGAGCCATCCTCAGTGCCTGGGCCAACTTTGTTCCAATGGAACCTCGGCTGCGGGAGGGGAAGAGAGAGACAGAGAGGAAGGAGAGGGGGAGGAGTGGAGAAGCAGATGGGTGCTTCTCCTGTGTGCCCTGGCCGGGAATCGAACCTGGGACTCCTGCATGCCAGGCCAACTCTCTACCACTGAGCCAACCGGCCAGGGCCGCTTCTTCTGCCTTTTTTTTTTTTTTTGTATTTTTCTGAAGCTGGAAACGGGGAGAGACAGTCAGAGACTCCCGCATGCGCCCGACCAGGATCCACCCGGCACGCCCACCAGGGGGCAACGCTCTGCCCACCAGGGGGCGATGCTCTGCCCCTCCGGGGCATCGCTCTGTTGCGACCAGAGCCACTCTAGCGCCTGGGGCAGAGGCCAAGGAGCCATCCCCAGCGCCCGGGCCATCTTTGCTCCAATGGAGCCTCGGCTGTGGGAGGGGAAGAGAGAGAGAGGAAGGAGAGGGGGAGGGGTGGAGAAGCAGATGGGCGCTTCTCCTGTGTGTCCTGGCCGGGAATCGAACCTGGGACTTCTGCACGCCAGGCCGACGCTCTACCACTGAGCCAACTGGCCAGGGCTTCTTCTGCTTTTTAACCTTTCCCCCCATATCCAAACCAAGTGATTATCTGCTCTCAATACCAGATGTATTTGTAGGAGTGTTATACTTCTGTTTTTTCTATTTACTTTAAAAAGCATTTGGATACCAGTTGAGGAATGAAGAGTCTGGTCTTAATAAATAATTGTAGGCAATAACTAGCAGGCAGATATGGTTCTTTTGAGGTGCAGTATGCTATCTTTCTAGTCACTCTAAAATCACATGTTTGTCCCCGGTCCTGAGATGGAGAACTATTGATATTGTTGCCAATGAAATAGATTTTGATATTCAGTCCTGGAAGTGCTTAAAAATTACTTTTGGGGCCCTGGATTGGCAGAGCATCAGCCCCAGACAGGGGTTGCCAGGTGGGTCCCGGTTGAGGCGCATGCGGGAATCTGTCTCTGTCTCCGCTGTTCTCATTGGGAAAAGAAGAAAAAAAAAATATGTCGGAGCCTTTTCAAAATACACTCTCCCAGCTGCCCTGAGACCTATTGCTTTAAATTCTTTAAGAGATGAGCCCCAGGAATTCATTTTGGTCCTGTCAGTGGGTCTAAAACTGAAAGCAAAGGAACTCCAAGGTGAAAAGAAGGAATAAAAAATAGTTAAAATGTAAGTTATACTAATTAGTGAATGAATATTAGTATGTGAATTGCTCCTTCAATTACTCCACCACTGTGCCTGATTATGATGTGGTATAAAAATTATACATGCACATCATCAAAAGGCATAATTTCACTTGAAAAAATTTTTATTTCATCTGTAAAGTCATCTGAAAGTCAGAGGAGAAGATGATATAACTGGTTCCACAGGTGAGTCTTACTGCATGACTATTCAATTTTTTGTTTTTTTCTTTTCTTTTTTTACATAAGAAAATGTTTTCTCTCTTGTATTGCCCATATATAAAACCTAACTAAAATAAAATCTCACTCAGGAAACAAGGAGACAAAAGAAAACACTGAAGAAAACACGCAAATTTGTTGTTGATGGTGTAGAAGTGAGTGTAACAACATCAAAGATAGTTACAGATAGTGATTCCAAAACTGAAGAATTGAGGTTTCTTAGGTGAGTAGAGAAACAACATATGATACTTAAAACTGGTTTTGTGATTTCTTTTCAGTCTCTGCAAAGTCTAAAGACTAGAGAAACAAGTGAAATCTTGGCTAATTTTGGATTATCCTTTTATTACTTTTACATTTGAAAAATATCTTAAAGTAAAAAGAGTTACTTCAAAGGTGTAATTTTTATTTTTCTCTGTCATTGATAATAATTTTATTAGACGCCAGGAACTTCGGGAATTAAGATTTCTTCAAAAAGAAGAGCAAAGAGCCCAACAACAGCTCAATAGCAAACTGCAGCAGCAACGAGAACAAATTTTTCGGCGCTTTGAGCAGGAAATGATGGTAAAGTCTTAGATATTTGTACTTTTTTGCTAATTATGAAATTTGGTGCTTTAAGAAAAAAACCCATGAGTGGTTTTACAACTTGTTCTCTGATGACTACATTTTTCTGGCTTTGTAATGTGTTTCTGGCCTTTATCTCTTTGGTGTTCTGGATGTCTTTTTCTTTTCTTTTTTCCCTTTGCCCAAAAGGGTCTTCCATCTCAGAATTCCTGTCACTGACTTACAGTGTGATGGGCATCCTCATTTTTCTTTGATTAAAATCTGTCAGGAAACCTGGAATCATGAGAGCTAGTAGGTGGTGTACAGAGTCCTTTGGTGTGCCTGGTGCTGCATAATTCTTCAGTGTTACAATTTGACCTCTCAGATTTGGAATGCAAGATTTTAAGCCAGTCTAGAGCAGTCATCTTTAAACCCTGCTAAGTATTACAATAGAACTTCTTGGGGGCTTTTTCAAAAGACACTTCTCTTGTTTCCTACAGTTAAGCTTCCACATACCCTATTCACAGCTTCTTGAGAAATTAGTTCTGACTAGTCAAGGGTAATTGTAACTGAGTCTTGGTTTTTTCCTTGTATCCAAAGTTAAAAGAGGAATTAGTAATGTCATATAAGATTTTGATAACTTATGTTGAACATCTCGCATAAGGTAGGTTAGAAAAAAGATAACTGGAAATATTATACTGTTTATACTTTGAACATAGTTCTTAATTATATGTGCTAAGAATCATTTTGTGTGGCCCTGGCCAGATGGCTCAGTTGGTTAGAGCACTGTCCTGAAACACAGAGGTTGCCAGTTTGATCCCCGGTCAGGGCACTTACAGGAACAGATCAACGTTTCTATCTTTCTTTCTCTCTCTCTCCCCCTCCCTTTCTCTCTCTAAAATGGATAAAAATAAACAAACAAACAAAAGAATTGTTTTGTGAGAAGTATGGTATTGTTGATTATATTTGTTGGATTATAACTGAGAATTCCTAAGAATTCTTTTTTTCTCACTGAGTATTTTTATAGTACTTATATTCTGTTTTCTAGAACCTTATAAAAGTTGGGGAGGTTTTCCCCTAAAATATTTTTCAGAATGTTCTGCATTTTAATTTGTTTACACCCATTACAAATATTTAACTTTATCTTTATCTAAAATTGCAATGTTACTCATTTTTTATGTATGCAGCAATCTTTTGTTGAAAGTGTAGATTTATAATTCCAAAAGATTTGTTTCAATGAAATAATATGTTTATTTTAAGAATCTTAATGAAGAAGAGCAAATCTGAAAATGACAGTGGTACATAATTAAAATAGACTTCAGATAAGACCTTTGCTATATCAAACATTTTGTTGTATAAATATTGAAAATGTCCTTTAGTACTTCACAGCAACTGGATATTCTTGTGGATTGTCTAAAAATTTTGAACATTCTACTACTTGTATAATAGAAAAAAGTATAGTTGACTCTTGAGTAATGCAGGGGATAGGGGGTCCCCCCTACCCGGTACAGTAGAAAATCCATGTTTAAGTTTTAACTCCTCAAAAACAAAAACTTAACTACAGGCCCTGGCCGTTTGGCTCAGTGGTAGAGCATCGACCTGGCGTGCAGGAGTCCCGGATTCGATTCCCGGCCAGGGCACACAGGAGAAGCGCCCATCTGCTTCTCCACCCCTCCCCCTCTCCTTCCTCTCTGTCTCTCTCTTCCCCTCCCACAGCCAAGGCTCCATCGGAGCAAAGTTGGCCCGGGCGTTGAGGATGGCTCCATGGCCTCTGCCTCAGGCACTAGAATGGCTCTGGTCACAACAGAGCAATGCCCTACATGGGCAGAGCATCGCCCCCTGGTGGGCATGCCGCGTGGATCCCGGTCGGGCACATGCAGGAGTCTGTCTGACTGCCTCCCCGTTTCCAACTTCATAAAAATACAAAAAAAGAAACCCAAAAAACAAAAACTTAACTACAGTTGTCCTTTGGTATCAACGGGGAATTGCTGTCAAGACTCCCCATGGATACCAAAATCTGCAGATGTTCCAGCCCCTTATATAACACAGTGTAGAACAATGCAGACTGTAAACCCTCTGCATCCACAGATTCCCAGCTGCAGTTTCCCGTTTGAGGTTCATTGAATCTGCGGATTTGAAACTTGGGGATCCAGAGGGCCAACTGTATATTTATTGAAAAAATTCTGTACATATATGGACCTGTGTAGCTCAAAGCCATTCAGGGGTCAACTGTATTTATTTTCCATGTTAGAGAAAATGAAATGCTCATCTTTTTGAAAAATTTCATATATTCATTTGACTTGTTCAGTACTACAAGGTTATGTATATTCAAATGCTAATTATGTACTCTTAGTAAACATCCTCATTATAATGAGTGAATGTGATTGATAGAAAAGTTAAATGATCTTGAGCTATATGTTTTACAGAGCAAAAAGAGACAGTATGACCAAGAAATTGAGAATCTAGAAAAACAGCAGAAACAGACTATTGAACGTCTAGAACAGGAACACACAAATCGCTTGCGAGATGAAGCCAAACGCATTAAAGGAGAACAAGAGAAAGAGTTGTCCAAATTTCAGAGTATGTTGAAGAACCGAAAAAAGGAGGTAGGTGTTAACTACTGTTTTTAATTACTAGAGCTATTTTTTTAATGTATATGTAAGACTAAGGGATTAGGAATAAAGCTTGATAATAATACTAGTAAGATAGCACTCATTCTTTCTTTCTTTTTTTTGGCGTTCCCAACAGTCATGTGGGATAGTAGTTAGGTCAGGTGTTACCCATTTACTGCCAAGGAGGCTGGAGTAGAAGAAGTTTTAATGGCCTAGTCACATTCACAAACTACCATTAAATGTCCAGCTAAACATTGAACCAAGTCTTCATTTTCCTTCCAGACTATCATTTTTCTTTTATTAATGCAGCATTTAAGGCATATTATAGAAATATTTTTTCAAGAAAATTTACAATGTTTTGTTTTCAGGTGGCAATAATAATTCCCCTTATTATTTATTTGTAATATTTAATTCATACTTAAATTTTTTTTTATTAGCTTAATTACCTTTCTTGGACATTGTACCAAAACAAAAGCTGAGTAACCTGAAATTTGCAATAATATATATAAATTCATCAAATTGCGAGATACTTTGAAGAATCACAGGTAGAAGAATATTTGTAAAGTCATTTGAATAGAATGAATTTTTTCATTTTTCCTGAAACTGTTCCATATTGTGGTAGAATCTGTTTATGGTGTGAAAAATAGTCATTAATTGAGAAAGACGATTCACATATTGTATTAGTGTATCTTTTTCTCCCCAAGTAAAATAAACCTAAGAGAAATTTATTTATATATTAGAGTTTTCAGTGGTAATTTTATGAAAATTATCTGTACCTTTAGTGTAGGAGGAGAATTTACCTTTTCATGATTTACCCCAGGGACAGCAATATGATTTATTTCTAATAGACTGGAACCAAAATATCTCAACCAAACTAGTGAATGTATTTTTACATTTGTAAGTTTCAGTACCCAATTTCATTGACTTCAACATTTAAATTATGCAGAAAATTGAACATCATATTGCTGAACTTGCAGATCTACTTTAAAAAGGGTAGAATCAAGCATTAATAAATATACTGTGTTGTATGATTGCTTTAGGTAAAGATGACTTAAATGGTATATAATTTTATTTGATGTGGCTACCATTTCTAAAAATTACTGTTTTGTCACATGATTATATTTTATA
Source organism: Saccopteryx leptura (assembly GCF_036850995.1). Lineage (NCBI taxonomy): Eukaryota > Metazoa > Chordata > Mammalia > Chiroptera > Emballonuridae > Saccopteryx > Saccopteryx leptura. The sequence continues at coordinate 23,441,957 of NC_089515.1, read as the reverse complement.
TAGAATGGTTCTGTATGTCATGATGTATGACTTTTACTGAGGCTACACGTTAATTCTCTTGAAACCATGGGTACTATTAGAAGTTATTTTTAATATCAGATTAAATAAAACAAATTTTACAGGTAAATATATGATTTAATCCTAAATATATAAAAGTCTCCAGTTATTGTTACTGTTTTGGGTAGCAGAGTTTTAGACAGTGAATATGTTTGAGATCATGATATGTGTATTTTAAATAATTATACTATGTATTTTTTTCCTTATCACTAAACTTCTTGCATTTGGGGAGTCTCTTCCTTTTAATGGTGATTTGGTTTCATGAGGAATTACTGATGGAAAATTTTAAATACACTATGTTTAATCAAAATCGGTCTCCTTCACGGACCATCAGTAGCATGTGGTGATTCGGAATCTGTGGTTGCTTTTGGTGCTTCTACTTGTAAACACATGATTGTCTTTCATAGTTGGATTACAGGTCTCTTTTTAGGTGGAGTACATATCTAGATTTTTGAAATGATTTAAGAGATTGAGCTCTGAAAAGACTTTGTTTCATAATATGTTTTATCTGGTATAATAAATCATAGCATATTAAACTTATTTTATGAGTGTATTACTGATTTTAAACTTGACAATTAAGTTTGGCTTAAATTATCAGCGAAGGAGAATGTTATCTGAATCCAACACAAAATCATCAGATATGTTTATTTTTATCACACTGTGTGTAAAAAGGTGTGTTTTATGAAAAAAAAGAAAATGCAATATTTCTCCTTTGTGTATTCTAAGGCTTACTTACCCTTTTCGGGTTTTTTTGGTCTCAGTGAATTTTACTTAAAATTATTTCTTTGGTTTAATCAAGCCAATTATTAATTGTTTTACTTTTAAAAGTGACATTAGCTTTCCTTATGCTTGATACTTCAAACAATGTCAATAGATGTATTTATAATTTTATGATCTTTCAAGAAGGTCAGTTCAGTTTATTAACTTTACTTCAGCATCAGTGCTGTAACTAATCCTTTACTGATTGTCTTCAGATCAGATCTTTATATAGGGATATTAAGCAACTAATTAACTTCTACATGGTATAATGTCCCTTTTCTGCACTGAGATTAAGCATGTTCTGTCCTTTCATTCTTTTTCACCAAACTAACACCTATGCTAATGCATGTTAAACTTTTTAACAGCTTTCATGTTTGACTTGTAGCTTGTCTGCTCACATAAATGCTTGCTGTGGAGAAAGTATTATTTCCCCACCTCCTGCATGCTTATACACTGTAGGTTATAAATGAAGTGGAGAAAGCACCCAAAGAGCTGAGAAAAGAGCTCATGAAACGCAGGAAAGAGGAGCTTGCACAAAGCCAGCATGCTCAGGTAACAGCAGCAGCTTAATGCTACTAAAACAGAAAGCAGCATTATTCTCACAGCTCAATAAACCATGGTTGAAAGGGTAAATTCTAACTGTATTTATATGATACTGACTTTTCCTCATACAAAGGTACCCAGGGCATTCTTTCTGTAGTACTAAATTCACTCTAATGATGACATTCAAGTTGTTAATATGAAGTTAAGTGGAATGTTTAGAAAACTGACTCCAGATGAAATAAATAAGTATGTTAATGTACAATCCAGTGTAGTCTTATTTTAATCGTTTTGGAAGTTTGCATATTTAAGTAGTAATGTCAGTGTTTGATAAAAGACTTCCAGGACAGAAAAATATGGAAGGGTGAGTATGAAAAGGATGCCTAATAAAAGGCTGTTACTTCTAAAAAATTCAAAGTTTAAAGAAAAATGGTCAATATTAATATTAAATGGTAGATCAAACATTTATTACTGTTAAACTCAAGAACATAAGCAACTTAAAACCTAATTTTAAATACTAAGTGTGTTTTTCTTTTTGGTTCAGAATATAGCAATTAAAAAATAGTTTTTTTCTGTATAAATTTGATTCTAGGTTTTAAGGCTGAGCCAATAAAGACGGATGAATTCTTTATAAAATTAGATAAATTAGTATTTTCAACATATTCTTCAGGAATTATTTCTCATGACTACAAAGTTTTTTATCCTAGGAATCTTCTTTCTTTTAATTAAGTGTATACTCAGCCTGGAAGCAAAGAAAAGTAAGCTCAGTTTATAGTTATGTATGTCAATGAAAGGAAGAAGAGGCATGGATTATATATTAACTCTTGCTTTATATTATCTTTTTAATGTGGTTTTTTAGAACTTAAAAAGTGGTTTCCAGACTTTTCAATTTTACAGACCCATGAAAAGAAACAAAAATAACAAAAAATATTGGGGACCAAGATGAATGGATTGCCCGTCAGAATTTTTTTGTTTTTGCCAAGTAAAGATATCTTAAAACTTTCATTTACTTGTCACCATCATTTTGAAGGAGACTATTTTAACACCATGAAAAATATGACAGAATTTTTTTTCGAGAGAGAGACAGGAAGGAAGAGAGATGAGAAGCATCAACTCGTAGTTGTGTCATGTTAGTTGTTCATTGAGTGTTCCTCGTATGTGCCTTAGCTAAGCCAGTGGCCCCTTGCTCAAGCCAGTGACTTTGAGCTTCAAGCCAGACCTTTGAGCACAAGACAGCGATCCTGGGATTATGTCAGTGATCCTGCACTCAAGCCGATGATGTTGGTGTTTTGAACCTAGGACCTCAGTGTCCTAGGTTAACACTCTTACTACACTACTACTGGTCAGGCTCGGAATTAAAAGAAATATTTTTTAAAGTGAGAGGTGGGGAGGTAGAGAGACAGACTCCTGCGTGCTCCCCATCTGGGATCTACCTGACAAGCCCCCTATGGGGCGATTGCTCCATTGCTCAGCAGCCAAGCTATTTTAGCGCCTGAAGTGAGGCCATGGAGCCATCCTCAGTGCCTGGGGTCAACTTGCTCAAATGAGCCATGGCTGCGGGGGTTGGGGGGTGAGGGGGTGGTGGTAGAGAAGCAGATGGTTACTTCTATTCTCCTGTGTGACTGGGAGTCCAACCCGAGACTTCCACATGCTGGGCCAATGCTCTACTGCTGAGCCAACCAGCCAGGGAAGAATTTAAAATTTTAATAAAATTAGCTTATTTTAATAAATTTAGTTTTTGCTGTGAGCCAGTGAAAAATTTTGTCTTGGCTGGTGTGGAGATCACGAAATAGCAAACATGCATTTACTGTGTGTCAAACACTGTTTTAAATGCTTTACCTGTATAAACTCATTTTAACTGCACAATGTCTGAGGGAATTATTCTTGTTACCTCCGATCTACAGTGAGGGAAATAAAAGCCCAGGGAGACTGAGTGACTTTTCCCAAGGTGATACGTCTGGTCAATGATAAACCAGAATTCTTGCCTGGGCAAGTTTGGCTCCACATTTCATACACTTGAACCACCATACCATGCTGCTGCCCATATTCAAGCTGTCCTTTCTGTGCCAAATCTAAACTTTTACCAGCGTAGCTTAGTAATTGTTGGCCATGTCTTGTTCCTAGGTGAGAGGAGGTCCTTACTGACTACATACATTTTTGGATAATTTGGATTTCAAACTAGATAACAATATGGTTTTACCTTATAAAGGAATATAGACTTTTTAAATTTTAAAATGTAGTATATTAGATTATATGATGCTATGCTTTAATAAAACTTTGTTGGTGATTATTCACATAATTTTGATTGCCTAGCCTGTATTTTCCAAGAAAGCTGAAAGCAACAATAAATTTATTTTTGTAAATTTAATGGAGAATTTAGTAGCCTAACAAATTTCAAAAGCATTTCTCTTTACTGCTTTAAGGTGCTAAAACTTGATAACTTTGCAGAGTCTATTTTAAAATCTTTTGAGAGTTTATAGATAATAGCCATATAGTTATGGAGCTAGAATGTATTTGATCATCTAGTCCAGTGGTTTTCAAGTTGTGCATTTAGGAGCTCTTGAGTTTGGAAGAAGCACCTCAAGAATTCTTCTAAAAGCGAAGACTGGGTGGCTGTGGACCCCTGCTTCCACTTCAAGTCAAGGAGCACCACTTTTTAAAACTTTTATAAATTATGCATATTTTTGATGAGTTTTTTAAAAAAGGGTTTGACTGGTTTAAAAACAAAAACAAAAACCACCACCAGCAATCTAAAGTTTGGAAACCATTGATCCAGTTCAAATCTTTCATTTTACAGTGGAGAAAGAGGCTCCTCTGTTCCAGGCATCAAGAAACTCAACGTTTGTATAATTATTTTTTCCCTTTACAAAAAGTCATTAAGCCATATTCTCACCTGGGAGGTGCATTGTATTCTGATTCACAGGGTGTTGCTCAGGTCATGATTCAGTCTTTTCAGTTGTCATCTTGTGCAGTCTTCAACGCCCAAATGCAGGATGTAAGTCCCACGTGCCTGTAGGAGGATGCCCTCTCCTGTTTTCCCTGCTTTTTCTTTGGCTCACATGTGCCTTTTTGTTAGCTTTATTTGTTAAAATCTTAGAAGATTGATAGATGATAATGTCAGTAATGACAATAACAGTATTAACTTGACATGATCTTTATAGTACAGTACTCTTCAGTGTTTTTACATTTGATTCTCACTGCCATCATCCTAACACAGGGATGGAGTGGATTCATTTTACAGATGAAGGAATCAGGCACAGAAGTCTAAGTGATCTGCCTAAAGTCACAAAGAGATTGACGGTAGAGTTGGAGTTAGAACACTTCTAATACATTGTGTTCTTTTTCTATCTACCCCACAAATTTTAGCTGGAGATTTCCATATTTTTCAAGAAATATCTTCCGAGTAGTATTTTATGAGCTTTGCACATGTGAGAAATTGAATGCTGTGATTAGATTTTTATCTTTGTGTGAAGTGACATTTTGATTGCATATATGTTTCTTTAGATGTTTTAATTATGGATATGGTCAGAAAAGCCATATTAAAAGTGGTGACTTTAGTTTCATTGAACTCTAGTTTTCACTATTCAAATTGTCTGTAATGAATAGTGAGTTGCGATTTTCCTTATTGTAGTTTTAAATTAAGTCTGGAATTCCAGGCTGTATTCTTTCTCACAGTTTCTATAGGGAAGCGCCTAGCTCATCTAACACTGTAATTTTTGTCTGTGATGTTTGCTACACAACTGGAGTAGATAGAATACAGCTTGATTTCAACCCTTCCTTCCCCTCTCCAGAAATTAGACTTATTTTTCTTATCATTGGCAGCTGTTGGACTCTAGTTTTCTAAAAGAGTAAGCAAAACATTACTTTTATTAAAGAGAGGGAGAAATTATGAATTACGATCACTTTTCTGATCATTACCATTTTTAGCTTTTCTTTTGAGTTAAAATGATCAAATTTTGTGCAAATAGGTATATAAGGGTATATCAAATAGGTAAATAAGGGTATATCAAAACCCTTAACAGTTTTCTAGAACCCAGTGTTGTATTTTTCATGTTCGTAGTTACCTGATTAATATAATAAAATTACTTATCAGAATTCAAACGTGCTTTTAAAGGGCACTCATTTTATAATTTATGTGTCTATTTAAAAATATTTGTTACTCCTAGTGATCAGATTCATCTGTTAGTTTTTTTTATAGGATGAGTGTAATTGGTAGAATCTTTTTGGAATGTAACATCACTTTTCATTTACATCCTGTGGGTAATTTTTAATTAAAAAATCCATTTTGAACACATTGTACTTGGCTTTTGAAGTTAGGAAATTTAATGAAATCTCAATAGTATTAAATTTTTATTTCTTTTGAGGTGATAACATATACTAAGTAGTATGTGCGGGACCTATCAGGTAATTTTTAGCTTTAATCTAAAAAATTATTGGTGCATTATCCTTGACCATGTAATTATCCAGACTCTTAATTATTTAACCCTGTAGCCCTGTAAAGTAGCTGGTGTCTTTGCTATCTCTTATTGTTAGGAAGCACTTCCATACGTTGCCTACCTTGACTTAGCTGATGGTTCATATTTTCCCTTCTGGAGTAGAGCAGTGCTAGTTCTGCCTGCTTCTGTAAACAGTCTCAGCTCTTCTTTTCCCCTCGTTTATTATTAGCTGCTTTAGGGCATGCTTCTGGAGCTCTTTTAGTCCTTCATTGTGTAGGCTGGTTTCTGGACCCTTCCCAGCTTTGAGTTTTTTGTGGTTTTGAACTGTTGAAAGTGCAACACTAAGAAAAGGGGCCCACTACTCTATGTGAACTGCAAACCAATTTGGGTCCAATAGCATGGAAGCTCTTTGAAGACAATATTGTCTTTTATTAGTTTTAGTAACCCTGTAACTAGTACACTGCCCAGCATTGACCAAGTGCTTAATAAAGGCTTTCTTTGAATTGAATTCTTTTATTGTTTATCTAGATATAAATATAGTAATGTGACCAAATATAAATATAGTAATGTACTAACAAGAAATACATTTATTTTTTGGTGGTATTGGCTTATATTTACCTTTTTAATTTTTACATAAAAATTTATTCGCCCCATCTCGTGCACTTGATTTCTTTTTTTTTTCTTTTTAAGCAAGAGAGACAGACAGGGAGATAAGCATCAATTCATAGTTGGGACACTTTAGTTGTTCATTGACTGGGGGGCTCCACCTAACCCAGTGACCCTTTGCTCAATCTACTGACCTTGGGCTCAAGCCAGGAACTTTTGGGCTCAAGCCAGCGACCATGGAGTCATGTCTATGATCCCATGCTCAAGCCAGCAATCTCATGCTTAAGCTGGTGAGCTTGTGCTGAAATCAGTACCTGGAGGTTTCAAACCTGGGTCCTCAGCATCCCAGGCCAATGTTCTATTCACTGTGCCACTGCCTGGTCAGGCTACACTGATTTCTTTTAGCCTAAATGTAATATTTATATTTATGCTAGTTAACTGGAACCCATTGTTTTTGCCCACATGGATAATTAAAAAAATTATTTTATGCAAACAAATGGTAAAAATGTTGAACAAAAGAAAACTCTTTGATGTATATGCAGATTATAGTAAATTTATTTAACAAGTTTGCATATCAAAATTTTATAATGAAATTAGAGAAACAATTTAATTTTTATTACAAGTGATATTTTAGGACAAAGAAATTTGAACAACTTTTTTTGTTGTAACTGCTTAAAAGATAGACATAGAAATTTTGCATCTCTAAATAAAACTCAAAAGGCATTATTGCTATATAGTTGAATTTAAATATTCACTTAGTTTTATTATTTTGTTGTGATAAAGTTGTATAGGTGTTTGTAGTCAAAATGACAATTGTATTTTATAGAGGTAATTCATTAGTCTTTCTGCTGCTGTATATTTGTATTTATGCTAAAATATAAATTATGATGCAAATGATACAGCAGCATTCATGACTCCTAATTACTTTAACTGGATGTCATGAATGGCAAGACATGATCCTTGCCTCCAGGGACAGAGTACTAAGGCAACCATCTCGAGGAACACTGCTGGACTATCCTTTGTGCACTGAGGGCTAGATCGGTGGTGATATAGAGCCTATGGACTTGGTCTGAGGCCTAAAAATAGTTCCAAAAGGGTCTTGGGGTTTTTATCTTCTCTAGGATGCACAAGAGGAGGCATTATAGGTGGAGTGGCACTTCAACTCCCAAGTTTTTACATTCACACTCAAATTGATCAGATGTCTCTTGAGCTAATCATAAACTACCATAGCTGCCAAGAGAGGGATGGAAACCCAAACATTTCCTGGCAAAATTTACCCTTCTTCAATTTGGATATTGTTTCTTTTCTTCTGTAAATGTACATTCTAGCATAAAGGTCAAAGGTCACTTTTAACATTTCCTTTCTTACACATTAACCAAAGGATATTTTTAAAGCATAAATTTGGCATTTAGGCAAATAGTACTCAGAATATATTTGTTGAATGAATGAACAGATCTCAAACATGTTAGTAGAGTATCTGATTATAAGGAATTTTGATAACAGATTAATAGAATGTAGCTCACTTTCTTGTTACTAGTTCACATTTCTCTAGCAATGCACTATTAGTAAATCCTCAAACTATTATTTTTTTTTTAGGTATAGGTTGTTGATGCAGAAACAATCTTTCTCAGTGTAGGCATGGTATTTTTTCCTCTTTATTTCTTAGAAAAATAGTTTAAAATTCTGACACCTGTTTTACTTATTTGCTCTTTATCACCTTGCTTTCTAAAAGGCTCTTCTTGTCCTTGTTTTATCTATGCTGAAGTGGAATGGATAGTCAGTTTTAGAAGATTTAAATTTATTATTTTCCCAAAGATGTCAGTGTAACAAGGCATTTTAATTATAATATGAATGGATAATGGACTGCTTTTATGGATATTATTCTTAATAAGTTTAGAATAATATATATTCTAGAACTTTTTTTCTGGACTTTACTAGTACATTTAGATATATAATTTTGGTTTTTTAAAATTTAACTTTAGAAACTTGATTTAAAAATCTTGTTAACTACTAATATATGCAGTCATATAGATAAATGGATGTTTTGCTCAGTAAATACTTATTAACTGATGGTTAACTCTGTCTAATAGGAACAAGAGTTTGTTCAGAAGCAACAGCAAGAATTAGATGGCTCTCTGAAGAAGATCATCCAGCAGCAGAAGGCAGAGCTCGCAAATATTGAAAGAGAGTGCCTGAATAACAAACAGCAGCTCAGGAGAGGTATACGAGATTATGCTGCATGTGTGTGTGTGTGTGTGTAAAATGACATCTCAAAAACATGGCTGAACTAGACCCTGAAAATCATGTGAATGCTTTCCTTTGCTAGAATGGTAGAGGGAAAGAGAAAGAAAGTTGAGGTAAATGAGAGGAAAATAATTGTAAAAATAAAATTAAGAAATTCTATGAGAGAGAGACAAGATGGTGCTGGAGTAGTCAGACATACCAACTTCCACCTCCCAGAACCAAAGTGGATTACAAACTAATTTTAAGAACCATCATCTGGGCCCTGGCCGGTTGGCTCAGTGGTAGAGCCTCGGCCTGGCGTGCAGAAGTCCCGGGTTTGATTCCCGGCCAGGGCACACAGGAGAAGCGCCCATCTGCTTCTCCACCCCTCCCCCTCTCCTTCCTCTCTGTCTCTCTCTTCCCCTCCCGCAGCCAAGGCTCCATTGGAGCAAAGATGGCCCGGGCACTGGGGATGGCTCCTTGGCCTCTGCCCCAGGTGCTAGAGTGGCTCTGGTTGCGACAGAGCGACGCCCCGGAGGGGCAGAGCATCGCCCCCTGATGGGCAGAGTGTCGCCCCCTGGTGGGCGTGCCGGGTGGATCCCAGTCGGGCGCATGCAGGAGTCTGTCTGACTGTCTCTCCCCGTTTCCAGCTTCAGAAAAATACAAAAAAAATAAAAATAAAAAAAAAAATAAAAAAAAAGAACCATCATCTGGAAAAACCAACTTTGGACTAAACTAAGAGGACTCTTCAACCAAGGAATACTGAAGAAGCCACACAGACTGGTAGGAAAAGCGGAAACGCAGAGAGGGCTGCCCAGCTCCCTGGAGCGAAAGGCAGCCAGGAGAGACTCGCATGGCGGAAGTGAGTTTAGCAGAGAGGGAAGGGTCCTGAGTCCCAGAAACAAAGCTCCAGCCTGCAGCCCCAGAGCCTAGAAGAGGCGTATGGACAGTATTTAGCTGGAAACAAGACAGGATACTGTTTGTGAGAAAGAGACTGATTTCTCAGACCCAGGATTCTTCTTAAAGGACCGCACAGAAAAACTCTCACAACCACTCACCTGGGGCTCCGGAGGATCGGGAGAGAGGAGAGGACTGGAGTAGCAGGAAGAGAGTGTAATCTAGGAGGCACAGGAAGAAACACTTTGAGAAACAGCCACCCTATCCCCTGAGACGAGTCACTTCCCAAATCTGAAGTAAATATTTCCCCTGGAAACAGCAATACCAGCAAAGGGAAGCAGGACACCAGCCAAACAAGTTCTCCTGCGGCACTCAGAGCAGAGTCACTTAGAAAGAGGGAGCTTTCGGGACTACAGTAGTGAGTCTTAGGGTCTGAGCTGCAGTGCCCCCACCCACATGGCTGAGGGCTTGCCGAGGGCAGGCGTTGGCAGGACGCGGAAGCGCGGTTCTGTCGGCAAGGGCAGAAGCCAGCTGGCCATAGGTGTGAGCTTGGTCTTGCCTGGCTGGGGAGGAGGGGACATGTTAAAGTGGTCAAGCCTAGCTGCGAGCCGCCTGCAAACCAGCCTGCGGGGGAAGGGCAGGAGCCCTGGAAGGGGCAGAGACCCGCCCTTGAGCAAGGGCGCAGGAGCACAGCCTTGTCCCACCTGCGGAACCGAGGCTTGTGGCCTGACGCAGGAGCCAGCTCCTCCCGTGGGGGTGGAGCCAAAAGCCCAGAACAGGCGGAGTCGCACTACTGAGCATGGGTACTCAGTCCCACTCGGCCAGTGGAGCCAAGGCTTACAGCTGTTCCACAAGCGGGCTCCTCCTGCAGTGGCAGGGCGAAAGCCCGGAATCAGGCGGAGACCAGCAGCTGAGCAAAGGTGCTCACCCCTGCCCTCAGGGCTGAGCATAACACCACCCGCTGTGGTGGGGCAAAGGCTGAGGCCACCAAGGCTTGTACACCTGAGCATGTGATCATAGCCACTCTTGTGAAGGAGAGGCGGAAACCACAGCAACAGCCCCCGTTGGCAGGCACCGGCAACGCCCATACCCAAACGCTCTAGGCAGCAACAGCAGAGGGGGTGGCGGGCCTGCAGACAGAGCATGCCTACGGAATACAGAGGCCACACCCAGTGGACTCCAGTGGCCAAAACCTTCTTTTACACAGACAAAATGAGAAGGCAGTGAAGTGCAACACAAATGAATCAAGAGATATCCCCAGAAAAGGACCTGAAAGAGTCAGATATAACCAAATTACCAGATGCAGAGTTTAAAATAACGATTGTTAGGATGCTCAAAGATCTTAGGACAACAATAGATGGTCATTACAAACACCTAAATAATGAGATAGCAAATATAAAAGACATTGAAATAATAAAAAAGAATCAGTCAGAAATGACAAATACAATATCAGAAATGAAGAACACAATGGAAGGAATTAAAAGCAGGATGGATGAAGCTGAGAATTGAATCAGCGAGTTAGAGGACAAGATAAAGGCACAGAAGCAGAGCAGAAAAAAGAAAAGAGACTCAGAAGGTCTGAGGAAACTCTAAGAGACCTTTGTGACCACATGAAGAGAAATAACATCCGCATCATAGGGGTTCCTGAAGAAGAAGAGAAAGAACAAGGGATAGAGACTTTGTTCAAACATATCTTAGCTGAAAATTTCCCTCAAGGAAGGAAAACATCTCACAAGTTCAAGAAGGACAGAGAACTCCATTAAAGAGAAACCCAAAGAAATCAACACCAAGACACATCATAATTAAAATACCAAAGCTTACTGATAAAGAGAAAATATTAAAAGCTGCTAGAGATAAAAAGACTATCACCTACAAAGGAGCCCCCATAAGGATGACTTCCGACTTCTCAACAGAAACACTTGAGGCCAGAAGGGAATGACAAGACATATTTAAAGTAATGCAGAACGAGAACCTACAACCAAGACTACTTTATCCAGCAGGGTTATCATTTAAAATTGAACGAGAAATAAAAAGGTTTCCAGACAAAAAGAAACTCAAGGAATTCACTACAACCAAACCAATGCTGCAAGAAATGATACGGGGCCTGTTGTAAACAGATCAAAGGAGAAAAAGAATATAGCAAAAGAAGAATATAGTTTTAAAGAATAAAATGGCAATAAACAACTACATATCAATAATAACCTTAAATGTAAATGGATTAAATGATCCGATCAAAAGACATAGGATAGCTGTGTGGATAAGAAAACAGGACCCATACATATGCTGTGTACAAGAGACATACCTTAAAAGAAAAGATGCACATAAATTGAAGATAAAAGGATGGAAAAAAAATATTTCACGCAAATGGACATGAGAAAAAAGCTGGGGTAGCAATACTTATAGCAGACAAAATGGACTTTAAAACAAAGGCTATAGTAAGAGATAAAGAAGGTCACTGCATAATGATAAAGGGAGCAATCCAACAGGAAGATAAAACTGTTATAAATATGTACGCACCTAATATAGGAGCACCTAAATATATAAAGCAGACTTTGATGGATTTAAAGGGTGAGATCAACAGCAATACTATAATAGTAGGGGATTTCAATACCCCACTAACATCACTAGATAGATTCTCAAGAAAGAAAATTAACAAAGAAACAGCAGACTTAACGGGCACACTAGATCAACTTGATTTAATAGATATCTTCAGAACCTTTCACCCTAAAGCAGCAGGATATACATTCTTTTCAAGTGCTCATGGTACATTCTCTAGGATAGACCACATGTTAGGTCTCAACAAATTTAAGAAGATTGAAATCATATCGAGCACTTTCTCTGATCACAATGGAATGAAACTAGAAATCACAACAGAAAAACTGAAAAATACTCAAACACATGGAAACTAAATAGCATGTTATTAAATAACAAGTGGATTAACAATGAAATCAAAGAAGAAATAAAAAAATTCCTAGAAACGAACAATAATGAGCAAACATCAATTCAAAATTTATAGGACACAGCAAAAGCAGTCCTGAGAGGGAAGTTCATAGCATTACAGGCATACCTTAAGAAGCTAGAAAAAGCTCAAATAAACAACTTGACCCTGCATCTAAAAGAACTAGAAAAAGAACAACAAGTAAAGCCCATAGGTAGTAGAAGGAAGGAAATAATAAAGATCAGAACAGAAATAAATGACATAGAGGCTAAAGAAACAATACAGAGGATCAATGAAACTAGGAGCCGGTTCTTTGAAATGTAAACAACATCGATGAACCTTTAACCAGACTCACCAAGAAAAAAAGAGAGAGGACTCAAATAAAATTAGAAACGAGCCCTGGCCGGTTGGCTCAGCGGTAGAGCGTCGGCCTAGCGTGCGGAGGACCCGGGTTCGATTTCCGGCCAGGGCACACAGGAGAAGCGCCCATTTGCTTCTCCACCCCTCCGCCGCGCCTTCCTCTCTGTCTCTCTCTTCCCCTCCCGCAGCCAAGGCTCCATTGGAGCAAAGATGGCCCAGGCGCTAGAGTGGCTCTGGTCGCGGCAGAGCGACGCCCCGGAGGGGCAGAGCATCGCCCCCTGGTGGGCAGAGCGTCGCCCCATGGTGGGCGTGCCGGGTGGATCCCGGTCGGGTGCATGCGGGAGTCTGTCTGACTGTCTCTCCCTGTTTCCAGCTTCAGAAATATGAAAAAAAAAAAAATTAGAAATGAGAGTTTCTAATAACTGACACAACAGAAATACAAAATATTGTAAGAAAATACTATGAAGAACTGTATGCCAAAAAATTAGACAACCTAGATGAAATGGACAAATTCCTTGAAACATATAATCTTCCAAAAATTAATTTGGAAGAATCAGAAAACCTAAACAGACCAATTACAACAAATGAGATAGAAACAGTTATGAAAAACTCCCAACAAAGAAAAGTCCTGGCCTGATGGCTTCACAAGTGAATTCTACCAAATATTCAAAGAAGAACTACTATCCTTCTCAAGCTATTTCAAAAAATTCAGGAGGAAGGAAGACTTCCAAGCTCCTTTTATGAGGTGAGCATAATTCTGATTCCAAAACTAGGCAAAGACAACACAAAGAAATAAAATTATAGGCCAATACCCCTGATGAATTCAGATGCTAAAATTCTCATCAAAATATTAGCAAACTGGATCCAGCAATATATGAAAAATATCATACACCAGGATCAAGTGGGATTTATTCTTGGAGGCAAGGCTGGTACACTATTCGCAAATCAATCAATGTGATTCATCACATAAACAAAAGGAAGGAGAAAAACCATATGATAATTTCAATAGATGCAGAAAAAGCATTTGATAAAATCCAGCACCCATTCATGATCAAAACTCTCAGCAAAGTGAGAATACAGGGAACATACCTCAACATGATAAAGGCCATCTATGACAAACCCACAGCCAACATCATACTCAATGGGCAAAAATTAAAAGCAATCCCCTTAAGATCAGGAACAAGGCAGGGCTGCCCCTTCTCACCACTCTTATTCAACATAGTTCTGGAAGTCCTAGCCACAGCAATCAGATAAGAAAAAGAAATAAAAGGCATCCAAATTGGAAAAGAAGAAGTAAAACTATCATTATTTGCAGATGATATGATATTGTATATAGAAAACCCTAAAGTCTCAGTCAAAAAACTACTGGACCTGATAAATGAATTCAGCAAGGTGGCAGGATATAAAATTAATACTCAGAAATCAGAGGCATTTTTATACACCAACAATGAACAGTCAGAAAAAGAAATTAAGGAAGCAATCCCCTTCACTATTGCAACCAAAAAAATAAAATACCTAGAAATAAATTTAACCAGGGAGATTAAAGACTTGTACTTGGAAAATTATAAAACATTGATAAAAGAAATCAGGGAAGATACAAACAAGTGGAAGCATATACTGTGCTCATGGCTAGGAAGAATAAACATCATTAAAATATCTGTATTACACAAAGCAATTTATAATTTCAATGTAATACTGATTAAAATACCAATGGCTTACTTCAAAGATATAGAACACATATTCCAAAAATTTATATGGAACCAAAAGAGAACATGAATAGCCTCAGCAATCTTGAAAAGGAAGAATAAAGTGGGAGGTATCACACTTCCGAATATCAAGTTATATTACAAGGCCATTGTACTCAAAACAGCCTGGTACTGGCATAAGAACAGGCATATAGATCAATGGAACAGAATAGAGAACCCAGAAATAAACCCACACCTTTATGGACAATTGATATTTGACAAAGGAGGTAAGAGCATATAATGGAGTAAAGACAGCCTCTTCAACAAATGGTGTTGGGAAAATTGGACAGCTACCTGCAAAAAAATGAAACTAGACCACCAGCTTACACCATTCACAAAAATAAACTCAAAATGGATAAAAGACTTAAATGTAAATCGTGAAACCATAAGCATCTTAGAAGAAAACATAGGCAGTAAGCTCTTCGACATCTCTTGCAGCAATATATTTGCTGATTTATCTCCACGGGCAAGTGAAACAAAAGACAGGATAAACAAATGGGACTATATCAAACTAAAAAGCTTTTGCGCAGCTAAAGACAATAAGAACAGAATAAAAAGACAAACTACACAATGGGAGAACATATTCGACAATACATCTGATCAGGGGTTAATAACCAAAATTTATAAAGAACTTGTAAAACTCAATACCAGGAAGACAATCCAATCAAAAAATGGGCGAAAGAAATGAATAGACACTTCTCCAAAGAGGACATACAGATGGCCAATAGGCATATGAAAAAATGCTCAACATCACTAATCATTAAAGAAATGCAAATTAAAACCACAATGAGATATCACCTCACACCAGTCAGAATGGTGCTCATCAACAAAACACAGAATAAGTGCTGGTGAGGATGTGGAGTAAAGGGAACCCTCCTGCACTGCTGGTGGGAATGCAGACTGGTGCAGCCTTTGTGGAAAACAGTATGGAGATTCCTCAAAAAATTAAAAATCGAACTTTCTTTTGACCCAGCTATCCCACTTTTAGGAATATACCCCAAGAACACCATAGCACTGTTTGAAAAGAAGAAATGCACCCCCATGTTTATGACAGCATTGTTCACAATAGCGAAGATCTGGAAACAGCCCAAGTGTCCGTCAGAGGACGAGTGGATTAAAAAGCTTTGGTACATATATACTATGGAATACTACTCAGCCATAAGAAATGATGACATCAGATCATTTACAACATGAATGGACCTTGATAACATTATACTGAGCGAAATAAGTAAATCAGAAAAAACTACGAACTATATGATTCCATTCATAGGTGGGACATAAAAATGAGACTCAGAGACATGGACAAGATTGTGGGGGTTACGGGGTGTGGGCGAGGGGAGGGAGGGGTTTGGGGGAGGGGAGTGGCACAAAGAAAACCAGTTAGAAGGTGACGGAAGACAATTGGACTTTGGGTGATGGGAATGCAGCATAATCAAATGTCAAAATAACCTAGAGATGTTTTCTCTGAACATATGTACCCTGATTTATCAGTGTCACCCCATTAAAATGAATAAAAAAAAATACTATGAAATACACAATTCCTTTTTGACAGTATAAATGATATAAACATATAATCATTAAAACATCTTTTTGTTCAGATGATGTTAATAATATACCTGAGTAATTTTATATACTCTTTATGTCTTATAATTGTTGGTATATTTAATGGCTAGATGATAGAATGGTATTTTAAGCACTTATTTTCTCTAAGAAATAGCTTAGATTTTTTTTTAATTTCTCATGAAGATGATTAAAAAGAATTTTTGTATGGGGTGGGCATTCTCTATTATAGGACATGAGAACAGAACTGAAAGTAGCAATAGATAATATCTTTACATTGGTAATACAGTGTGTCCGTAAAATCATGGTGCAATTTTGACCGGTCACCGGAAAGGAACAAAAGACAATAGAAATGTGAAATCTCTACGAAATTTAAGGAAAACTTGCCCAGTTTCATACCTATTCAGTGCAGTTCGATGTGGGCTCACGCACAGATTTTTTTAGGGCTCCTTAGGTAGCTATTCTGTATAGTCTCTACAGACTCATCACTGACTGATGGCCTACCAGAACGGGGTTTCTCCACCAAACTGCCGGTTTCCTTCAACTGCTTATCCCACCGAGTAATGTTATTCCTATGTGGTGGCGCTTCGTTATAAACGTGCCAATATTCATGTTGCATTTTGGTCATGGATTCGAATTTAGCGAGCCACAGAACACACTGAACTTTCCTCTGTACCGTCTACATCTTGACTGGCATGGCCGTGGGCTGCTCCGCTGTATACATGGTGTTACATCATCATCTGCGCATGCGCACATGCTGCCACATTACATCCAGCCCCAACCCACAGAGCCAGAGAGAACATCAACAAGCGCAGGGTGGCTCTAAATTCAATGTGTACAACACAATTACAGGGCCTTTCTACAGGTCATTCAGATTTTATTAACCTCAAAGAGAAGAGAGTGATTTGCTTATTTACCTGTTTAATTTTTTCACGGTCCTGATCTGGTGTGGCCTACAGAAACTGGGAGGGTTTTCCTTTTATTTGGTGCAGATTTCACATTTCTATCGTCTTTTGTTGCTTTCCTGTGACTGACCAAAAGTGCACCATGACTTTACGGACACACTGTATTTATAGCTCAGAATGTCAGTATGTGTATAAGTCAGTGTATATAGAACACTTTTATGTAAATGTGTGTAATTTTTAAAATGAAGATCAAAGTACATTAGCAAAAAGATCAAAGTGACATTTTGATATTTGCTTTTTTTAGCTCGAGAAGCTGCAATTTGGGAGCTTGAAGAACGACACTTACAAGAAAAACACCAGCTGCTCAAACAGCAACTTAAAGATCAGTATTTTATGCAACGACATCAGTTACTTAAGCGCCATGAGAAGGTTAATGAAAGAAAAATTTATTTAGTTTTTTGTTCATTTTAAAGTTTGCAGACTGAGAATTTCATTTTTGAACTTATATTTCTTCAAGAATGCATTTCATATTTTTAAATTTTATGCTAAAATGCCTTTGATGAAGTTTGGAGTAATTAATTGTATGTTGATCATGATTGCAAATTTCATACAAATTCCAAAAGTAACTAATTATAATGCTTAATGGCCTCTGCTAATCTTCATCTTGGTCTCAAAGTACATATTGAGGCTCCTTTTATGGTTCAAATATCATAAAAATTTGAATTCCCTATACTTTGTAAAAGAGAGTTTTATCATAAAACTCTTATGACTTATTTTTTTTTTATAAATTTTTTTTGCCTAATATTTTTTGCTGGTTTGTATGCAACAAGGGATAGAGTAATTTTGGGAAACAGCAGCAAAATGGCATGTTTGAGCATATGTGTGGCTACTGACATCTACATCACTGAATTCTGTTAAAACTTTCTTAGGAAACAGAACAAATGCAGCGTTACAATCAGCGACTTATTGAGGAATTGAAAAACAGACAGACTCAAGAAAGAGCAAGGCTGCCTAAGATTCAGCGCAGTGAAGCCAAGACTCGAATGGCCATGTTTAAGAAAAGTTTGAGAATTAACTCAACAGCCACACCAGATCAGGACCGTGAAAAAATTAAACAGGTAAATAAGCAAATCACTCTCTTCTCTTTGAGGTTAATAAAATCTGAATGACCTGTAGAAAGGCCCTGTAATTGTGTTGTACACATTGAATTTAGAGCCACCCTGCGCTGTTGGTGTTCCCTCTGGCTCTGTGGGTTGGGGCTGGATGTATGGTGTGTGCTGAGAGTGGTGGCCACAGCGGGCAGCGCCCTCCCTCCCTCCCATGCCCATACCAGATGGTGGCCTAGGCTGGTCCAGCATCTGACCAGCCCTGGGAATGAGGTGACTTGGACAGCTTTTTAAGTGAAAAAATATGGCCTCACTATATTTCCTATTTTTTAAGTATTTTTTTAAAGTCTTTATTCTTTTTTTTTTTTTTTAGAGAGGAGAGAAAAAGACAATGGGGGAGGAGCAGGAAGCATCAACTCCCATATGTGCCTTGACCAGGCAAGCCCAGGGTTTAGAACTGGCGACCTCAGCATTTCCAGGTCAATGCTTTATCCACTGTGCTACCACAGACCAGGCTGACCTCACTATATTTCTACAATCACAGATTCCACACACACACTACTGAGGTCACTAAGCAGATAAGAGGAACAAGGTTTTCATCAGAAGTCTCCCTTTCCCTGTGATATAGGCTCCAGGCTCCAGCTTCGAGTCCCAGCATATTACTTGCAGCTTTAACTTATTGTACTATGTTTTGTTAGATTCCTTAGTTATACTTTGGAGATGCAATAATTACATTGTTAGCCAAATTTCCTTTTGTTTTTCTTATGTATAGTTTGCTGCTCAAGAAGAAAAGAGGCAGAAAAATGAGAGACTGGCTCAGCATCAAAAACATGAAAATCAAATGCGGGATCTGCAGTTGCAGTGTGAAGCCAACGTCCGTGAGCTGCATCAGCTGCAGGTCAGCTGCGGGCGCGGACTTGGGCTGGCGGCGGTGGGCAGCACAGGCTGGGAGGAAACGGTAGCCAACCCAAGCAGGCTGCACACCCTTCCTGAGAAGGCTGGGATTCCTTTCCTGCGTAGACCCGAATGCAGATCACTTTATTATCATAGGCACTGGGATTTTATATAACTATGATTAATAAAGTGAAGCTAAATTATAATCTAAGTAGTTGAGTCTTTCCAAAGCAGAATTGAGTAGTTTTAGTATATTTTGCAAAAATGAGGAAGTTTTTAAAATGATATAGATAGTTCTGTTATTAAATTCTGAATTTGAAATTTCATTTAGGGAGAAATAGTTCATTTTCTTCTAGGTTTATGAAAAAGGTGATAAACTAAACATGAGAATTTTTCTCCTAAGAAGTGAAAGGTTACTTTAGAGGGGACTGTTTTGGGATCTTAATTGGAATATGCAGCTCATCTAGTATATAAACTAAAATGTTTAAAATTTCAGAGTAGTGAATACAGTGTAGATACTCTACATATTTGCTTAATTTATTACAGTGGAAGAATTCTGAATCCCACATTCTGGTATCAACAGGTAAAATGCATACAAAGTGCCTTCTAAAGTGTCAGTTTTATGAGCAAACCTTAGAAAGGAAAAACAGGATCAAACTAATTCTTTCTATTTAAGTATTTTTCATGTGGTAATAGACCTAGCTTCTAAACTTGCAAAAATAAACCTGTGACTTAACTTTATAATTCGTGGCCCTTGGTTTTTAGAGGAGAATTTGAATCACAGTAATAGCCTAGTGTTTAATGAATAATTTATTATTTTGGAAGATATTTGTATTTGTAAAAATTGCTTTGTTAATCTGAAGTTTTTTAACCCAAACTTTATTTTCAGAATGAAAAATGCCACCTATTGGTTGAGCATGAGACTCAGAAACTAAAGGAATTAGATGAGGAACACAGCCAGGAATTAAAGGAATGGAGAGAGAAATTGAGACCTAGGAAAAAGGTAATTTTAAAAGCTTTAAAATATGTTTACGTCCCATTCATTCATCCATTCATCTAGCCATCCATTTTTCTTTTTATCCATTTACCCATCCACCCATCCTCCCGTGTTGGCTCTTTACTTAATATATGTCAGGTACAGGAGGTACAGAGGTGAGAGGACAAAGTCCCTGTCTTCCAGAGGCTCAGAATCTGATGACAAGCAGTGTCAGAGCAGTAGGGCCATTGCTCTGAAGGAGCTGAGTTCGAGGTACAGGGGAGAGGGGCACAATGTGTAAGCAGAAGAGGAAGAGTGCTTAAATCTTCCTGGGGGAGTCAGGGAAGTGTTAGAGAGGAGGTGATGTGTAAGTCAAGCGAGGCTGAAAGGATGAGTGAGAGCTTGCTAGGTGGACAGACAGATTGGGGTGGGATATAGAGAAGAGAATGTGTAGAGGAATTGTAAGTAGCCCCCCATCATTGGAGCATTCGTGGGAGAGCATTCCTATGTGAAGGCATTAGGGCGAGAGAGAAGGAAGGAAGTAATGACAGCTTGGTCTAGACTCTAGACAGGCTGATGGGAGCCAGATTGCAAGGCCATGTGTGCTCTATAAATTGGCAGTCTAATGAACTAGGAATGGCTTCCCTTCCTAATTTAACCAGCCAGCCATCTTCCTTATTTGCAGTTGACTCCCTGCTAGCCAGGTCCAATTGATAGATCATTTCAGTTTTTGCTATCAGTATACAATCCTCTCTCTTTGTTCACTCCCAAACTTAAGCCTTTATTTTTTCTTGGGCTTCTTGTCTGCTATACATTTCAGCCATTCCTTTCTTCTATTCCTCCAGTCAGTCAATTACAGAAATATGTATTTAGCACTTACTATGTGTTAAAGGGTTCTAGAGGAAGTGAGGTGACCAACTCAGTTGATAGTGTGGCTTTTTAATTTAAATTTTATTTATTGTTACATTTTTGAATTGGTAATACGAATATATTACCACATGAGTATGTGGTTCAGAATTTAAAAGGTATGGAAGGGTGAACAGTGAGAAGTCCCTTTGTCTAGTTTCTTTTAACTTTGCAATCTAGCTTTCACCTCACACTCCCAAATTGAACTTGAATGGGTCACAAGCAAGTTGTTAATAACCAGATCCTATGGCATTACCTAACTGTTCTCATTAAAAATCTTGTTTCTTAAAATTTTCTTCTTGCCTGACTCTTGTGACATATTCTCTCCTTTGTGCCTTTTATCACCTTTTCTTTAACTTCCAGCCTCCTGAAATGTAGACATTTCCTAGTTTTACATGCTTAGCTGTGTTCTTTATCTTGATGATCTCTTAGCTGGTTATAGCTTTAACTGCTGCATATTTAAGAACAATCCCAAAATTTGTAGGAGTTATACAGAGGACAAATTCTAGAGTAAACAGATCTGGGTTCAAATCTCAGTGCCAGTACTGATTAATTTTGTCATTTAATGCTTCTAAGCTCAGTGTTTTAATTTGTAAAACAAGGATGATACTACATATCTTAATGAGGTTAAGACAGTTAAAAGAAGTGATGTGGCCTGACTGGTGAGACAGGTGATGGTACAGTGAGTAGAGTGTTGACCCGGGATGCTGGTTGCCAACTTGAGGGTAGGCTCATCCATCTTGACTGCAGTCTTGCCAGCTTAAGTATGGAATTACCAAAATGACCCCATGCACTGGCTTGAAGCCCAGAGGTCACTGGCTTGAAGCCCAAAGGTCACTGGCTTGAAGCCCAAGGTCACTGGCTTGAAGCCCAAGGTCATTGGCTCAACTTGAGCCCCTGGTCAAGGCACATATGAGAAGCAATCAATGAACAACTAAAGTGATGCAACTGCGAGTTGATGCTTCTTATCTCTGTCTCTTCCTTTCTGTCTTCTGTCTGTCTCTCTCAAAAAAAAAAAAAGGGAAAAAAAAGAGATGTGTGCACAGCAGTAGTTTCAGTACTTGGATGTGGTCGGGGTTCAGTGAATAGTTGCTATTGCTGTTATTGTTTATTTTATTATTACTGGTTCATTCTCTGAGCTCCTATTTTCTTCTTTTTTTTCTTTTTTTTTTTTTTTTCTTTTTTCTGAAGCTGGAAACAGGGAGAGACAGTCAGACAGACTCCCGCATGCGCCCGACCGGGATCCACCCGGCACGCCCACCAGGGGCGACGCTCTGCCCACCAGGGGGCGACGCTCTGCCCATCCTGGGCGTCGCCATATTGCGACCAGAGCCACTCTAGCGCCTGAGGCAGAGGCCACAGAGCCATCCCCAGCGCCCGGGCCATCTTTGCTCCAATGGAGCCTTGGCTGCGGGAGGGGAAGAGAGAGACAGAGAGGAAAGCGCGGCGGAGGGGTGGAGAAGCAAATGGGCGCTTCTCCTATGTGCCCTGGCCGGGAATCGAACCCGGGTCCTCCGCACGCTAGGCCGACGCTCTACCGCTGAGCCAACCGGCCAGGGCAGAGCTCCTATTTTCTACCTGGATATTCTATTCCTCATTGCATTCCGACCTCTGTTCTAGTACCATCCCATCCAAAGTTTCCATTTTTTGATCACTATATATAAAATAGACTCCATGCCCACCTCAAACACTCTCTGTCCCTTTATAACATTCATCACCACTAGATACATTTGTTTACTGTTTGTCTTCTTTCCCAAGAAATATGTTCCTTGAAAGAAGGGACATTATCTCTTTGGTCTCTGATATGTACCTAACTTCTAGAATCGTTCCTGCACATTGTAAATGATTGTGACACACCCACTGAATGTTGACTATAGATAGTAAAGTCAGTAGAGATAAACTAAACTCAGCATCCTTTTTCTTTTTCATGTGTATCTCACCTTTTCCGTCTCTCCAGTTCCATCAGATGTTCTCCCCATATTTGTCTTCTCTTAATTGACATCTAAGTTAGAAACGAATTATTTTTAATTTTCATGATACCCCACATTCAATGATAATATTTCTTTTTTCCATATTGTCATCCTTGCTTAAAATTGTTCAGTAATATCCTAATAGGCTTTTTGGTCTTGAGTTCCCTATTTGCTTACCATCACCAGAGTATTTTTTTTTGTATTTTTCCAAAGTTAGTGGGGAAGCAGTCAGATAGATTCCAGTATTTGCCCAGCCAGGATCCACCCGGCATGCCCACCAGGGGGTGATGCTCCGTTGTGGCCGGAGTTATTGTAGCGCCTGGGGCAGAGGCCATGGAGCCATCCTCAGTGGCCAGGCCAATTTTGCTCCAATGGAGCCTTGGCTGTGGGAAGGGAAGAGAGAGATAGAGAGAAAGGAGAGGGGGAAGGGTGGAGAAGCAGATAGGCACTTCTCCTATGTGCCCTGGCTGGGAATAGAACCTGGGACTTCCACACACTGGGCTGATGCTCTACCGCTGAGCCAACCGATGGCCAGGGCCATCACCAGAGTATTAATCTTCAAGAACATCTCTGATACTGTCATAGTGGTATTGATAAATTTTTAATTCTATCAGAAAGAAGTGTAAATGCCTCAGTCTGACTTTTACGCATTGATAGTGCCATGCATTGGCCACAGTCAACCTTTTCAGCTCTGTCTCCCACTAATCACTTTGTTCCCTGTGTTGGGTATGATCACATACTCACAGCGGCTTTGCAGGTTCCTGCTCTGTATTGTTCCAGTTCCCTTTGTCTTGCATGGCTTCTCCATCCTGTCTATCAGGTTCTTAGTTTTCCTTTAGGACTAAGCTCATAGTTCATTTCTTCTGAAAAATCTTCTTGAATCCTTCTGTCTTCTCTCATTCCTGAATCACTTGTCCGCAAAGCTCAGATGCTTATCAAGCACTTATATTTGCTTTGTATTGTGAGGATGTAAAGAGGAATCTGGTTTAGGTTTTACCTCTGACAATTTCTAGTCCATTATGGGAGAAAAGACATGCACATCACTAATCAAAATAGAAAATAAAAAATGTTTATGTTTCATGTGGGAGTGACAGATGCTAGTTAATAACAGGTGCCATCTATTGAGCACTTAGTATGTGTTCAATACATTATTATCACATTTAACCCTCACATAGCAACCCAGTGAGGTAAGTGGTGTTATCCCTATTTATAACAAAAGAATGAAATGACTCTGTAATATAAAGAAGTTAAGTTAATTGATCTAAGTCCACTGTTAGTATGGCTGAGCCAAGACTTGACCCTAGGGCTGTGCACAGCTTTTGATCTTAACTGTTGAGTGGTCTGGTCTTCTGTAGGATAATATGCAGAGAAAATCTTTGGGACAAATAGTTTTCTCTTGGCTGTTAGAGTAAATTCTATTTGTAATACCAGTACATAATTTACTTTTCCCTTCCTTTTTAAGACACTGGAAGAAGAATTTGCCAGGAAACTGCAGGAACAGGAAGTGTTCTTCAAAATGACTGGGGAGTCTGAATGCCTTAACCCATCAACACAGAGCCGAATTTCCAAATTCTATCCTATTCCTAGCTTGCATTCCACCGGATCATAACAATGGGAAGCGTACTGTGGTCTGGTTTGGCTTTTAAAATATGTCATTTTGTTCTCTTCATCTTCTGCCACAGTCTACATTAGAGAGTGCTTGAAGACAATCACCCACCTCACCTTCTAGGTGTTTTTTGTTTGTCTTGTTTGTTTAGCAAAGATGAAGGGAAAGGAACTAAGACAGATGCTGGGCCATGTTGGTGTAGAGCATCTTGCAGTAATTCCCTAAGGTGATTTTGTATATTAATCTTGAGAATTGTGTTTTTGAGACACTGTTACCTAAAAAACTCTTAAAAATACAATGTTAAAGTTACTAAAAAAGCAAAAACAAAAAAAATCCTGTTATATCACTAAGTATTAAAAATATCTTTTTTCTCAATATTGCCTGAATTCTCAATGAAACTACTGTAGAGTTGAAGTAATTTCCTTTTGGTGAATCAACTGTCATGAAAAAGGTATAAGTTGCTCAAAACATGATACTGATTCATTAAATACATCTATTTAATCTTTAAATAGCAACACATTTTTTTAAAAGAGAAAAGTTATTTCAATAATCTGTTTGAAATAATTACCTGTTTAGGCATGACCTAATAATAAAGGGTGCTAATTTTATTAAGATAGTGCCTAAAACACTAAATTTCAATTGAGACTAAAATAGGATTTTCTGTTTTGATTCAACAGGAACAAACCGTCCTTAGCATTAAAGCATTATTGTTTTATAAATCTTCCTTCTATTACCACTTGATAGGAATTTTTATCCTAAAACATACATGTACAAAGTTAAAAACATGAAAGAAAAGGTAGCTTTTGCATGTCCAAATTGGAGATATAAAACTCAGCAAATTAAAAGAAATATAGATTTAGCTATCCCAGCTTATTTTTTAAAATAGTACGTGTGCTAGTTAAATGACTTCTCCCATCTTAGCAAATTCTGTTCATTGAAAACTGTCAGAGGCCTAATAGCTCTGAATTATATTTATAAACGTATTTTCTGAAATTGATCTTAAAAGAGGCATTTGTTCAGAATACTTTAAAAAATTAAATAAAATATTTAGGCAAAAGTTGGAAATGATTTAGTTGTTTTGAAATAAAGTCATTTATATTTTGGTTTTATTTTGTTCCATGTTTAAATTATTTACTTTGATTTGAGTGGGAAAAGCCTGAAACCTTTATCATGTGATTAGTGATATGTGTAATTATTAATGAAATGCTCACTCTTAGTCCCTCTTGAGGCTTAGAATTTCAAGCACATGTCAGGTCAAACAGTATTATGAACTGTACTGTTGTGGTGTGAGAGCACATTTGTACGTGATGCTTGCTGCCTGCCATTTGCAACCTGTTCTCTTTGAAGAGTACTAAGTACCAAATTGTACAAGTTTCAGTTTTTGTTATGTTACATATATATGATGCTGGTGAAAATTTTAAATGTAACTGTGGGAACACTTATTCACATTAAGAAAATGTAAATGTCTGTAGCATTTTCTTATAGTTAATTTGAAAATTTTGATTGCTGAACCTTATTTTGCCAGTGGTTTTGATGGTTTAAAAGTGCATGTATGATTTTCATTTTGTAATTGTTTTGACAAGTATAATTTACTTGGACAGCTTTGTAGGTAGCCTTAAGTTCTGGCCAAGTTTGTTTTTTATATAAATATATATATATACATATATATTATATATGGTTGTAAATTTATACACTTATCACATGAATGTGTTACTGTATACTAAGCTCCTGTAATGCTTTATTCTCAAATGTTGGGTTGAAAATGTTTTGAAAGCCTTTTAAAGTATATATCTTTATAAAGTAATATTCAGGATGATGATGGAAATTGTTTATATTATGATAAAAATGACAATATAAAGTTACTCAGTGTATTTAATGATTTATTTTAAGAGGGAGAGAGGAGGAAGGTTGTCAAACCACTTTGAAATTTTCAGTTTACTGGCTTTTAAAAAGTTAATACTTCAAGCAGTGGACATTTTTTGTGTGCTAGTTTGTGGCACATAATTCATTTGGTCTGAATATTTGATTCTTTTTATTCCTTTCAACTTGACATTCAGAGTACTGAGTAAGGGAAAGAGGCTCAGAGTAGAACTATTGACACTCTGGTAAGTTTTTTTGCGACTGTTGCATCTCCCTCAAAACTGCCCTTTGGATTCAGTATTTATATTGGAGTCCTCTTTCAAATATGGCCATATCCATGTGAGTGCAGGACTACAGAGTGACACATGGATAGAGGTGAAACGTTCATTTTAATACTTACAGTTACATAAATCTTTTCAATTTTTTTTACTATAGAATATGCTATTTGTACCCATCCCTGCCCACTTATTCTTAGGCCCTCTGTTCAAGTAGTTGATAGTGGTCTTTCTGTCTTGCATGAAGTGTAGGTGGGGCGTGGGGGAGGGGTGCAGACTTTTTTGAAATGAGAAAATACAATCAAATCCATTTCTGATTTGATTGTTGTTGCTGTGGCAGAATGTGCTATGAAATGCATAAAAGATTCTTTATCTATGTATACCTTAATTACTCACCTGCCCCTCTTCTCCCTGCGTGCTGTGCATACACCAGACCGCCACACTTCTGCAGGTCTAGCTCCTAGAGCTGTCGCACCAGGTTGCCTTTCCTAGTCCTGTCAATCCAGAGTTGGGTGTTGATTGCTGAATTAGCTGCTATTCTGTACGAGTCACAATTAAGCTTTTCTGTGGGGAAGCTATAGGGTGGGGAAGGAGGAAATTGAGTGCTTTTATGTTGCTGAGAATATTAGAATTTTCTTCTGACAGGATACAGCAAATTGTAATTAAATATAAACCAGAACCAGAGCTACCTCTAAGTAGTGTTTCCTCAAGCACAAAGCTCTCAGGCATATGAGACCCTCTTTAATGGACGGTCTCTGATTTCTTGAGCATCAGCGAGTTTCAAAAGTGACTGTCTTTTGTACTCTTCTAAGTTCCCTTGTAACTACACACTTTTCCCCTATTCCACACTATGCTTAAATGACAAAGTCTTCAGAGAAGCCAAATTCTGTCAAATGATTAGCTAGAGATAGTGTTGATTAAAGGAAAACCTAGAACTGAAATGAAAGAGGAGAGTTAGTTCTAGTTCTAATAGTCTTCTGATTAAATAAATCAGTTCTTTTCTGGGAAACGATCTTTTATAGGAAATGGGATATTTTAAATGCTTTTCTTAAGTTGAAGGCACAACAGTTAATGCCTCTATTGTTCCTTTTCTGTGGCTGACATGGTTTGATATAGCTTTAAAATTTCTGCTACTAAGCTTCGGATAGAATGTTACACAGTTTTAAATGTTGGCTGCAGCTTTTTGTGATCCTCTTGATTTGCAGTGTAATAACAAGCTAAATTTTCAGAAAGAATTTTGTTTCAGATTATGCCTCTTGTCTACTTGGGAGCAGCGTGTCTTTTCAATCATGTGATTGACAAATGAAAAATAAAGTTATTTCTTAATCTATTTGGAGAAGCAGTCTTTTATTGATAACTGTTGAAACTGGATTGTCATGCATGAGAACATTGTGCAGCTTTTTTTGTTTTTTTGGTCCTAGTGATATTTTCACACTTGTAGTCCTTTAGGACTTCTGACCCTTTCAGACTTGTTAGAGGTGCTTTAAATATTTCCACCAACATACGCATATGTATGTATTTTTTCTTTTTTTCCCTTGGGGTGGATTCTTTACCTCACCAAGCATTTCACAAGCCATATGACCTCACTTTTGCTAAAAAAAAAAAATAACCTCTTTTTGTCATTGATATGGTTGGTAGACACTCGGCAGCATCATTTGGCAAGTGTTGGTTTGGCTGGAGGGGGATCCACCCGGCAAGACCACTAGAGAGCAATGCTCTGCCCATCTGGGGCTACTCCATTGCTCAGCAACCAAGCTTTTAGTGCCTAAGGCAGAGGCCATGGAGCCATCCTCAGCACCAGGGGCCAACTTGCTCCAGTCTAGCCATGCCATGGCTGCAGGAGGGGAAGAGAGAGAGAGAAGCAAGAGGGGGAGGGGTGGAGGAGGTGGGCGCTTCTCTTGTGTGCCCTGACCAGGAATCAAACCCGGGAAATCCACATGCAAGGCTGATGCTCTACCACTGAGCCAACCAGCCAGGGCACATGTCATTTTTTTAAAAAAATCTTTCTTTATTCAGTTAAGAGAGACAGAGAGAGAGAGAAAGGGGGCGAGAAGCAGGAAGCATCAACTCCCACATGTGTCTTGACCAGGCAAGCCCAGGGTTTTGAACCCGTGACCTCAGCATTCCAGGTCAACGCTTGATCCACTGCGCCACCACAGGTCAGGCAACATGTCATTTTTTAATCCAGGAGCATTGTAGGCTGTTGAGCTCTTAACTTTTTTTTTTTTTAATAGAAACAAAATAGGCTCAGAGACATTGCCATCCGGCTGAGGACATACCCGCTCATTTTCTTTCTGGGTTCTGACGAGAAGGTAAGCAGGTTTGGACTTTTACCTATTTCATGTGGTTTTAGAACTTGGTGACGACTTGGATAGCTTAGAAGGGTAAAGCTAGTAAGTAGGGGAAAAACTCGTATGTGTGATTAATCAAAATGAGAATCATTAAAGGTGATATAATACTTGATTGAGCCCGTGAAGCTACTATTACAAACTATATGGGCTCAGACTTTAGGTAAAACTAAAATATTATAAAGGCACAATGTAGTAATTTATTATATGCAATAAGTTTTCATTAGGAAGTAAAAACTTGTTTGAAATTCTGAAGGTCTTACGAAGTTAGTTTTTAGAATACCTATCTTAAATCAGAGCAGTTAACTATCAGGATACGATCAAGGAGGCAAACAGATCATGTAGAGTGTTTGGTGCTTGACTGGTAGTTGCTGCTAGCAGTTGTCAGACGTAGTGGAATTAAGTGTCGTGTTTTTTCCCAGGATAGTATGTGAGATACTCAGGAGAGGCCACATGAAAAATAACCCACCTTTATGACAGTAGAGATGTAGATTTCATTTAACAACACTTTAAATTATCCAGGAATTGAGTGTCACAGTTTGTAACACATTCAAAAGCTGGCCAAGGGTAGCTTCCAAATTTACATGTCTGATTTTACTATGTGTTTCTGTGGGGCATTCGATATTTGTGCGTTTTTTCTTAATAGGTGTTTTTGTATTCCAAATTACTTGCTCTTCCAGTATAATTCCTTTGCTTCAGGATAAATCACTATATTAATTGACAATCTTGTTGCTTATCTGTTGCATATGTGTTTATTTCAAGTAACTTATGCTTAGGGAAACTCTTTAGATGCTTTGTAATTTCCCAAATTGAGTTATTAGTTATAGATAAAGGTCTGCCTTTAAACGATTTCAGTGATTAAACAAAATGCCAGAAACTGTATCCCAGAATATTGTGTTAGAGTCAAACCCACAATATTTTTTATTTTTTCTTAACTTTGGTTAGATGGATCACATTACACATATTAAAAAGGAGGTGGGGAGATCCTTTAATTGGAAATTTTACACCTGAAATGACTTTTCATCTAATAGACCACATTAATATTTTTAGGTATTGAAAAGTGCTTAAAGACCAACTGTGCCCAGTACCCAGTGCCATCTTCTAAGTGCAGAACAGAGGTGACATCTTTCCCAGCAGTAGGCATTGTTTCCCTCTTCTCCAGTCTCCTGTGCCCTTTTTCTATTCGCTGCAGTACAGCTCAGTACAACGTACCTATACACTCTAGCACTGGCCTAGAGGTACATATCATAGCTACAATCAAACAGACTTTCTAAGCAAGTGGGAATATGATATGTAGCGAGAACACAGCTTTATAGCATTAACCAGAACACACACCTGTCAAGTGTCATCCCCAGGGAGGCGCCCCTCCCATCCCAGTCTTCCATTTCTAGGATCATTTTTAGGCAAAGCTCAAGAACTTCTATGTAACTGGCTTTCCTACGTTTAGGGCTTGAACTGAGTGTTACAGAAGCCAAGGAGTTCAAGTCTAATTAGCAGAGAAGTCAGTCTCATGCCTACAATACTGCAACTACTCAAGTCTACTCAACAAAGCTGTTTCAGACTGTGTCTTTGAATTATTTATATATGTATAGTTTCAGACTAAAGTAAGTGTGCTAGTTGACTATTTGGCTATGCTGTGTCAGTAGGACATTGAGACTCCAGCTTTTACCCTTTGAGAGAATATTGAGCAAAGCACCATAAGCCATTGCAAGAAATGGTCTGGGGGCTGTACTGTCAAGGGTAGCTCATGGCTTGGAGGCGATACTTCTTCTTCTCCGCCCAACATAAACTTGGTCACCTGGAAGTCAGAAGATGAGTAAGAAGTTAAAAAATATCTGGCAGTCAAGTTAAAGAACAACTTGGGTGATTACAGCAACTGTGACTACTTGCAAAACTGGTTTGAAAGATAAACTTTTGTAAGTCTTACCAATTTATTTACATTATTTACCCTGTTTTCATTACCAGATTGGTTCTCTTTTCCCCTCTGCATTGGCATGCTCCTTCCTTTCTCCCTAGCTGTCTGGTTGTCATGCAAATTACACTGTAGGCAGAGTTTTCCTTTAGTAGCTGGCAGTTGCCTTCATTTCCCAGGCTTGCTATGGAACGACTCTCCGCCTCCCATTACTCCCGAGACTGTGGCAGCTGAGGCTTACCTTTGTCTCCTTTCTCCCCTTTGTACCCTCGAGGGCCTGGTGGCCCAGGCCGGCCAGGTGGCCCCATGGGGCCCCTCTCACCTAGGAGGGAGAGACAGATGCTAGGAAAGCACGACCGTGGGGCCTGGAGGAGCGACAGAGCCATTGCAGCATTGGCAAGGGCTGCTTTTCAGCATGAGGTTGTCACACAGGATCCTGGTGGCTTTTCCCCACCACTACTTACCCTTGGGTCCTGAGATGCCCACCTCTCCCTTCTGCCCAGGGGGTCCTGGAATGGCTCCATAAGCTGCAGAGGGGAAGAACTGGCCTTAGACTAGCAGTCACCCTGAAGCTGGGGAAATAAAGTGACTGTTGCAAGTAACACAGGTACGTAATGGTAGGATTTGGGCTTGTAAGGGGAAAACAAAATTGAGCATTTGTCGATTTTTAGCATCTCAGGTGTTGAGGTTTTCAGGAAACGGGTTTCTGTGGAGGAGGCTCCAGGTGAAGCTGTACAGCAGGTACCTATTGGGAAAGCAGTCTGGGGAGGCCCTTACTTCGGAAGAAGTCTATGAGGTCCTCAGTCACATTGCTGTAGGCAGAGAAGACCTTGCTGATGCCAGGGGGCCCCTGGGGCCCAGGCCGGCCTGGTGGACCCTGGACAGTGTAGGCCATCTCTTGCAGCAGGCCCTGACCTATAAAATGTGAAAGTGGATACAGTCTTCACAGTGGAGCAAGTACAGCACTCTCAGACTATCTAACTTCCAACATAGTTAGACCAGGTTAAATGACGGAATCCCCCCTCCCCCGTCTGCCCCTGCGAGGAGCACTGGTCTCTGCCACAGTAGGCTTTCATCCAGGGCTCTCTGCCTACATAACGGTGCTGATA
Source organism: Saccopteryx leptura (assembly GCF_036850995.1). Lineage (NCBI taxonomy): Eukaryota > Metazoa > Chordata > Mammalia > Chiroptera > Emballonuridae > Saccopteryx > Saccopteryx leptura. Next base: position 23,409,969 of record NC_089515.1, on the reverse strand, counting down.
AACTACTGGGAGAAAAAGCTTCTTGGCTAACAACCTTCTCGCAGCCCCAGCAGAAACTGTCATCATCATAAAGACTTCTGAAACCCTTAAAAGTTAGTGAGAAAGCAAAGTACAAAGACCCTAACATTCTCTCTTCTTGTAACAGAGGTTCCAGTTCTGACTGCAGCTCCTTGAATCAAGTTAGCTGAGAATTAGGCTGGGGCCTCCTGTCTTCAGCCTCTGGCCATCTGATTCCAGAGTTGCTGCCTCATAGCCTGGGTGCTCCGGAGATGAGAGGGCGAGTTTCTGGAGCCCAGATGTAGAGATGCTCACGTGCCCTCTCCCTCCCTCCACAGTGCTGAGGGCTAAGTGTCCCCACTTACGCTGCATGCTCTCGGACACCCGCACAGCCAGCTCGTTGTAATCCAGGCCTCCAGCAAAGCCGGCCCCAAGCAATCCACCGTCACCACCATATAGGCCACCTTGTGCTGCTGCCCCATAGCCTCGGCTCAGGCCAACGTCGCCCATCGAGCCTTCGCTGGTTCCTCCTGTGCTCATGGAAGAGCTATAGGAGGAGCCTCTGCTGACCGACGAGCTGCTTCGCCGACTGTAGGAGCCATCCATGGACTCCAGGCGGCTGTCTCCAGGCGGTCCCTGCGGTCCAGGGGGGCCTGGGGGACCCACGATGAAGCTGCGCACATCAGGACCTGTGGGGAGGAAGCCACATTGAAGAGTGGGAGCCCAGGTCTGGGTGGAGAGAAAGTGGGAGTCAGGGTTTCCCTCCGTGTCTCAACACTCCTACGCAGGACGTGAACCTCGACACACTTGCGCAGCAGGACTGTGTTTGCTGGAAAGAAACTGGGCTTTCCCCAACTAGTGGCTCATGGATTTGACCCCCCGGGTCCCTTCTCCTTCTCCCCTTTCAGGGAGAAGCAAGATCTGGAAAGAGGTCAGTAAGGGACAGCAGTGGTTGCACCTACTTGTCAGGTAGCTGATCAGTTCACTCCGGAAGCTGTCCGTGTTTTCAGCTGCATAGGTTGCCAGGGCTCCTGAGACACCCGGAGGCCCTCGAGGACCTGGGGGACCCGGAGGGCCTGGAGGGCCTGGGATGGATGACAAGCCAGCAGCTGAGGAGGCGGGAGAAAGAGATAAGAGAGCGCCCTGCAGAGAACATTGAATTCCCACACTCAGGGCCCCTGTGGGCCCCTCCTGCAAAGGCGGGGATGAAGACCAGACCAAAAGCAGATTCCAGAGCACCCCCAAGAGGTATTGGCCCTCCCACTCCAGTTCTGAGCTGCATTCAACCCAGATTTTAGCCCCTCTCTCAGCCCTTCTGCTACTGAGAATTGGGACTCCCGCCTTGGCTCCTGATCACCCTGATAACTCACTGGCTGGTGAGTTTTCTGGGCGCTGCACCTGGGAGCACTGTCTCCCCACTTTGCCCACAGTGGGCTCAGGGACACCTGCCAGTGCTGAAAGCACCTGAAATCTCCAGGATCCCAGGGCCCAGCCCTGCACGTGCTGCAGGAGGACTTGGTAAATGGTAAATGGATTTAACTCTCCACAGCTGCCCTTACTAAAACCCATGCAGCCCTCAAGGCCGCTGCAGCCCTCTGCCCTCCTCACCCCTGCTCTCCGCAACTTACTGTGCAAGTAAGATGAGAGGTCCTCCACACTGATGCTGGACCATGCATTGCCTGGGATCCCTGGTGGCCCAGGGGGACCTGGAGGCCCAACAATGCTTCTGAATTCGGATCCTGAGACACCAAGGAAAAGCAAGGAGTTGGTCATGGCCTGCGCCAAGGAGCTCTGCCTTCCATCCCAGGCCACTTGGACGGAGGTCCCCTGCTCAGCCTTACCTTGGAGCAAGGAGAGGAGCTCCTCATAGGATGTTCCCGGCAAGCCAGGGGGCCCCGGGGGGCCGGGAAGCCCAATGTGGATTCCAGAACCTGAGGAACAAAATCCCAAGTTGTGATGGATTCAGGTCAGATGGGGAAGGCAGATGGAAACACCTTGTAAGAGAGGAAGCCAGACAGAAGCAATGTGAACAGAAATGGGGGCAAGAAAGGGGGAAAAGGGGCAGCGGGAAGGGACAAGCAGAAAGAGGAGCACAGATGGAATTCTGGGTAATGACGCCGAGGAGGAGGAGCCCTGGTCCCGGGAAGGGCTTAGGTCACAGAGGGTCCACATCCCTCATCCTGCTGGGCATGTGGGAGTGTTTGTGTATAGAGAGCCATGTCTGTGCCTGTGTGTATGAAGAAGTATGTACAGCAAAGTGTGTATAACAGAGAAGTGTGTGTGTCAGTTGTGTGTGTATAGGAAAGTGTCTGTGTAATAGAGAAGTATGCCTGAGTCATGTGCAAATTCCACACAAGACGGTGCCTGACACTCTCATTTTGGTTTCCCTCGCCAGGCTCCTTGACCAGCTCTGACTGGGGCCATGGGTTTGAACAGCACTGAATGCTGCTCACTTCCTCTGGGTCTGGGGCAGATTAGCAGGTCAGTGGGCCATTTCAGTGAAGCCTGCATGTCCTCATCCCCCTCCTGACCACCCTTGTCTGCAAAGGACAGATACTCACTTGACATGTAAGTGAGAATGTGATTGCTCAGCTCTGCATAGTCTAGAGATTGGAGGGACCAATCTCCTCCACTGGCTCCTGGTGGCCCCGGGGGACCCGGAGGGCCCATCAAGTACTGACGTAGATACTGACGCACTTCATCTCCTGAAAGAGAGGATGTGCTAGCGCGGGCCCACACAGGACCTGAGACAGCCACAGCCTGGTCTCTCCGTGTGGACTAGCCACAGAGTGAGACATGTGTGAGTCTGGTCCTTAGGCCCACTGGGGTGGGGGTGGCAGATCAGCAAGCTCAGGGATGCCTGCCCAGTTGCCTGGCCCCGGGAGCAGGGAGATGTGCTGTCCCCTTCCCAGTCAGTGGTTGGGAGCAGTGAGGGAGTGGCATCTTGTCCTGAAGGGCCGCCTCCCCTTCACAGCCCTCATAAGGCTCAGAGGCACAAGATGTGCCTGACAAGGGCGGTCAGGAGGAGGCAGAGGGGCCCACTGCAGGCGACTCACGCTGTAGGGCAGCCAGGACGTCCTCAGAAGTGATGGAAGCAGATGAGCTGATGCTGTACCCCGAAGCTGCCGGGAAGGAAACCTGGGGTTACCTGTGTGTCTGTACTGAAGCAGTACCCCCTTACTCCAGAGCCACAGAGACCTGGTCAACTGGCTGTTTCCATTTGGGGAGATGAACTAAGGGGAGGCATTATGAGGCTAGTTTTGAAGCATGAAAAGGTCAAAAGTTGTTTTTGTTTGGTAAGAAATGCAGTTTGTTTTCCAGATGCTTTAAGCCCTGTGAAATCCCACCAGCCCGAAGGGTCCCATCTCAGTGTTCAGGGCTCGTCCACCCGCCGCAGAAGGCTCACTAGACCTGGCCCTGTAGTGCTCCATCTGAGTGGCCCTTTTGAAGCTAGCTCCCGTGGCCTGATTACCATGAGTTCAGATTTGAATGTCATGTTCAGAAGGGCAAAGCCAACAACAAATAAAGGGAAGAGGTTCCAAGAACAGAAGTGGACCGTGGGGGACAGGGTCCTTTCAGGGGTGGGAGAGACTTACTCCGTAAGTAGCTCACGACGAGACTTGCCAGCTCTGAGTAGTCAAAAGTCTCACCCGCGATGGTAGTGACAGGCCCGGGGGGACCAGGTGGGCCTGGGGGACCCTGAACTCCAGATAGATAAGATCTAATGCTGTCACCTGCCATCAAAGAAATAAAGCAAATTCAAGCCTGTTCCCTGGTGGGCATGTCCTCCCATGGAGGTGACCTGAAACACTTGATGAAATGTCTAACCCATCCCACACATGGGCCCAAGGCAGGGCCAGCAGGAAGCCCAGATGTCTCTTGTTACAGATGGAGAAACTGAGACAGAGGTCTGTGTTGGGTCCGGGGGTACTCGAGGACGGCAGACCCTCTAGTCAGCCGCCTGTGATAAAACTCTGGTGCCCACATTTGTGGAAATCCCACAAGGCCATGGGGAGCACAGGGGTGGGGTCAGGGGAGTGCACACATATGAAAGTGTGAGTGTGTAGCTGGGTGCGCATGTGGACAAGCGTGTGAGTGTGCGAGCCTCTACTGAGGCGAGGCTGAGGGCATGTCTGTGGGCAGCCAGAAGGCAGCAGCACATGGACCTGCTGTTTTGGCTCCAGGCGTGGAAGAGCTGGACCTGGCATACAGACTGCTGACCTCCAAAACAGATATGCATGCACACGCACACACACTGCCTGACGCTGACCTCTGACCCCAGCACTCACTCTGCATGTAATCAGAGATGTACTGCTGAATCTCGCGGCCAGAACTGCTGATGAAGCCTGGAGGCCCAGGGGGTCCGGGTGGGCCTGGCGGGCCTGGCATGAACATGGTGCCGGATGATGATCCCCCTGGAGGAAAGAAAGCCGTCTGAGCTGGTTTCTCTGCCCCAGGGTCAGCAAAGGAGCCCTGGCCCTGCTCCCATCATCTGAGTAAGGAATGTCTTCCTCAGTAGAAGGAAGAAGAAAATGACAAAGAGAAGGATCCCCCCCAAAAGAGGGAAGGAGTGGCCACAGCAGCCACTGTCTGCATGAGCACAGAGAAGGAAGCTCTCCATGCCAAACCCCGTCCCTTTGGCAGCCTGCTCACCACCCCACAGTCTCCCTCATCTCTGAACACCCCCAGCTCCCAGGGCCTGTTCTGCCTCCATCTTTCGCCATTGGCATTGTCAGTCGTTTTTACACGGAGGGCTGCTTCTCTTCTGCCCCCACTAACATGTAACCTCTGTAAGGCAGCTCAGAGACCCTAGCACTGGAGAAAGTACTGAATCAACATGGAATCGTGGGTGAATGAATGAATGAATGAATGAAGCCATGTCCTCACTGGCATGATCAGCCTTGCTTGAAGAAGGGAAGAGGAACTTGGGTCACCTTTGGTTCTTACCTTGAGAGGGGCCACCAAGAATGCCAGGAGCCCCTGGGACTCCAGGATCACCTAGAATCCAAAACAAGAAGCCCTGTTTGCATCACCTCCTCCTGGAAGTCTCTGGTTAAGCCTACCCTACATCAGCATGTGGCTCAATTGTTTCGTATCTCTGTTTCTGCAGTGACACCACCAGCTCCCTTTGGGCAGAGACTGTGTGTGCCCCCATCCCCATCGCTTTCTCCCTCCAGCCTCTTTTCTTCACCCTCTTCTTCCTCCTAAGGCTTTAGCACCAATAAGTACATGCTGCTCACTGTTCAGGCTCTGGGAGCCAGCCTCACTCCTACTCCTCACTACCTTCTTGGCTGTTCCCTCACTGACCTTTGTCACCTTTGGGTCCCTGAGGGCCGGGTGGGCCTGGTGGTCCCTGCAGGTTGAGTCCGAGAGAACTGGAATCTGGAAGCGAATACCACACAGTGCAGTTAGCCAGGGCTGGGAGCGGCTTTAGCTAGAGGTAGCAGTGGGGGTGGGGCTCAGCACTTACCTGAGATTGAGTACCCTGGGAGGCCTTGCTCGCATGAGGAACACAGAGAAAGGGACAGTCAGCTGTGCTTTCTTCCCTCTCCCCAGGTTCCAGCCCAAGACACTGCCTCCCCTCTGAGGCTGCACAAGACTCATGGTAGCTGGGGCTGCGCTGCCCTTTAGGCAGTAGTACCCAGAGCTGCCACACACACCCACGCCCACTCACAAGTAAATTCTCACTCTCTGTCAGAGACACACTCCGATCTACTGTTGCTCAACCCTCTTGGGAGGTCAGCTTTTGCCACCCTCCCCATTCATCCCCCCCCCAGGTGTTTGGTGCATGCTCTACTGTACCTTGGTGTCCTCGGGGGCCTGGGGCACCTGAGGGAGAGGCGCAGAGAATTGTGAGACACATGTGAACTAGACATTGTGAATTCGAGGGGCTCAGGGGTGGGGAGGGTCTCCAGGGCTGGAACAGACGTGGCTTGGGGCTCCTCACGCCTCTCCTTCCATCAGGCTAATGCAGAGGCAGGGATTCCTGAAGAGCCACTGAACACCATGCCTCCCCCCACCCCATGCTCCTGAGCACGGAGCTCCTAATGGATATGGCTAGGGAAGGAAGAAATGCCCCAGGTCATCGGGCCTCATCCAAACTCTCCTGGCCACCTGTGGGGTGTGCTGGGGTACATACAGGCTTCTGCAGTCCCTGAGTCACTGTCCTCACCTTGGTCTCCTTTGGGGCCTGGGGGACCAGGTGGGCCCGGACGGCCAGAGAAGGTCTCTGCAGGGGGAAGAAGTAGTTTTTGAGTATGGATGCAGTGATGTGAGGAAGAAGCATCTAACACAGTGTTTGTCATACTGAAGATTCTCAATCAGTATTTATCAAATGGATGGATGGATGGATGGATAGATGGATGGGTGGGTGAGTGGATGGATGGATAGATAAATAGATGGGTGGATGGATGATTAGATGAATGAATGCTTGGATGGATGGATGGATGGATGGATGGATGGATGGATGGGCAGGTTGATTTTCTACTAGGGAGAAGTTCTGGGCTATTTTCTTTCAAGTTATTTCCATGTGTTTCCATATTGTGCTGTCAGCATTTATCTCTTTTCATGTCCATGTGTGCTGCCTCCTTAATCAGACCCGGGCTCCCAAGGACAGGAATCAGGTTTCCATCAGTCCAGATCTCCCAAGGGCCAAACTGGCTCCCTCTCCTCAGGCAGGGTACCAGGGGCTATCAGAGTGGCTGGGTCAGCATCATTTACCCTCTCTACATGGAATTTATGTGAACACACTGCTGGTGGAAAGTCAAGAGGAAGCATGGTGATAGGTCAGAAAGACCAGATGCCTGTGACCACAGAGTGTACTGGAGGTAGGACCGAGGTGAGAACAGGTATGACTTGTCTCCACAACATTACCCGAGCTGGTCAGGAGAGATCCTGGTGGGCCTGGCGGGCCTGGCAAGCCTTCCCCTAGATAAGAGAACCCTCAAGATTAATTAATGCCAATAAGTGAGCCAGGAACCCTTTGTGCAGGAGAAGAAGTGCCAAGAAGCTCTTTCCTAAAAGCCAGCCCATAAGAAGCCTGGCCTCTGGGTACCCTTGTCTTGCCCCTCCCACCCGGGAGCTCAGCTCTCCCCTGTTTGGCCTAAGGGTCCTGGTGGGCCTAGAACAGAAGGCCCTGCAGGAGGGTGTGCTTCAGAAGAGGCGACAGTGTTGTACAGAGCTGATTCTGCCCCTGGGATCAGGGTCTGGCTTCCTCACTAAGTACCCTGAGTCCCCTGGGCCCCATGATTCCCCACCTTCCAAAGATCTCTGAGATGCTCACCTGGTGGCCCAGGTGGTCCAGGTGGGCCTGGGGGACCACGTAGATCAAGACCCTCTGTAGAGAGAAGTAAAGAGAAATGAGCAAAGCTGACATGGGCTGCTTTCCACCAGCTTCTCCCCTCAAAGGATCATCAGTGCCAGGCACCTGGGCTATACTCACACCCCACACCGCAGACCCCACACAGCACACGACCCTCCAGTGCCCCCTCTGCCGGGGTGCCCTTGCTCAGAGGCAGGGCAGGGCTGTAGCCAAACTCCCTGAGAGCTGGTATGGGTGTATGGAGTGATGGTAAGAGCATGGCTTCCGTGTCAGAGAGCCTGATTTCAAATCCCTGCTCTACCACGTTTATCTGGTGGCTTTGGGCATGTTCTCAGCCTTTTTCAGCAACAGCTTCCTCCTCTGCAAGCCAGAGGCATCTGACCTATGTCACAGGGGCCTTATGCAGATGCCATGGCACAATGTCTGGCGTGTGCAACTGCAGGACCAGGGTTGGCTGTAGTCTTTGCTGTTCAGATGCTCAGGTGCTGAGATGGAGGCCCAGCAGCAGCCCCACCTGCGCTCTTTAAGGACTCTGGGGACGGGAGGACCCAGGAGTTCTCCCTCCCAGCTCAGGCCTGAGGCTAAGAACCCACAGCCCCTTATCATTGCTCCCAGTGAGCGGGGCGCCATACTTCTGCCAGCGACACCAAGAGTGTCTGGCTCACTGGGAGGCCCTGCGGGATCCCGGACCCCTGGAGTCTGAGGACCTCTGTGACAGCTGCGCCATGCCCAGTGAACCTACCTCCGCAGCAGACAAAGCCACTGCTGTCCCTTTCTGGCTGGCACTGCATTCCAGAGGAACTGGTCATCCTCACCCACATCTGGGGCTCTGGATGACTCACCGTGCAGCTGCCACAGCCCCAGCGTACCAACCTCTCTCCCACTCCTGTCCCCACATCGCCTGCCCTGGAGAACATGGGGGCACTCACGAGCAGAGAGGACCTCAGAGATGGAGCTGCTGCTGCTAGTGAACGATTCCCCAGCAAGTCCCGGCTCGCCTCGTGGGCCTGCAGGGAGACACAGAGTTAGGGTGGAGGCCACCGGCAGCAATCCTTCTGGAGACGGGCCGCAGCGGCCCAGGGGCCTGGGCGTGGTGGGCCAGAGAATGGACTTCAAACTTTCCTATCAGCTGAGAAAGACCCAGGAGGAACTGAATCAGCTTTCCCTAGGCCTCACTGGGTTTTGGTATTTAGAGAAATCTCTGGACGGTGGCACAATGATCAGGGTCTGGTCACAAGAAAGCCAAGGCCTGTGCACATCGCTGAGCTTGGCCCTGACCAGGTGTGTACAGAGCTTCAGTCCCCTGTCTGGTGGACACCTGCCTTCTCAGAGACATGGAAGGGGCGAGAGGAGGTATCTCCCTTTGCAGCTGAGGCTTCACGAGGCCCTTGGTGAAGAATCATGTCACCCCTCATTTCTCTGCCCCAAATGCATGTCTCTTGCTCCATGTCCAGCCTGGAGAGGAAGCCCTCCCGACTGACCGAGGCCACAGTCCTGTGTTCTTTCAGGCCTGACCTACCTTGCTGTCCTGGGAGACCAGCTGGGCCAACGGGGCCTGGAAATGGAGTTGGGGAAGAAAAGACTTTGTCATACCTCTACGGTGACAGTTCTAGAAAGAGCTGAAAAAAAGTCAGGTCCTGGGTAAACACATAGCTTCCTCACAGGGCATAGAACGTAGCCAAAGAGATCAGTTTGCTTACTGGAGAGCAATAAGCAATTATGCCAGACCTGTGGTCCATCCACGTGAGAATTCCTCTGCCAGGCCCTGCGCCCCGGGGATGGGCAGAACTGCCCTCTCGGACACTGTCCTTCAATGATGAGGGACTTCTAAATACCCCCCGTGTCCCCTCTCCCACTGGAGCCTAACAGGAGGGAAGGCTCGTCCACACTTGCAGTGGTCATGTTGAATCATATATTTCATTTACATGCAAATATTTAAAAATAATTAGCAAATAGATGCAGTTGACTCTTGGACAACACAGGGGTTAGAGGTTCTAACACAGTTGAAAATTTGCATATATAGCTTTTAACTTTCCAAAAACTGTAACTACTAATAGCCGACTATTGACTGGAAGCCTTACAGTCAATTAACACATATTTTGTGTTATATGCATTATATACTACATTCTTATAATAAAGTAAGCTAGAGGAAAGAAAATGTTATTACGAAAATCATAAGGTTTGTTTGCAAGTTTTTTCAAGTTGTCACAAATCTCCAAAAAAATTCCAATATATTTATTGAAAAATATTTATATGTATACAAGCGAACCTGCACAGTTCAAACTCAACTATATCACAAAATAACAGGCATTTTGGAAAAATAGAAAAAAGTATCACCCATAATTAACTTGTAACTTTTTATTTCTTTCCAGCATTTTTTTTGCATCTTGGAAAAATATTGTTGCAACCACTGAGCATACTTTATCTTCTGCTCTTTTAAATAACACTATTATTTCCTAACAACTTTCTTTATAATCTTCATATTTTTGTAGCGACTTCATTATTGTTTGTCAGTTTGGGGATATTTTTTTCAAACAGATTCCTAGCATTTTTGTTGCCCTTGATGCATGTTATCAAACTGTTTTCCAGTTGGAAATAATTTGAGGACCAAGTGCTCCATCTGATCCAACATTGGCTCTGGAGGCAGAAGGACCTGGGCCAGATCCTGACTCTGCTACGTCTCAGCTGAACGACCCTGGGCAAGTCATTTCCAAGCTGGAGCCCCCGTGGTGCTGCGGGGTCTGACGCAGCAGGGTCTGTGCAGGGCTGGAGTACATGCTCGGCTGGTGAGGCTGGCGGGATGGGGCTTGCTCAGCTCCCCTTACTCTCATGCCTGCTTCCTCACCTGGGTTTCAGGATTTGAGCTACCACTGGTACAGTCAAATGCAACCTAGGCCTGCTGCTGATTAGGGAGAAAACAAGAAAATGGACTGACCTGGGGTGCCTGGAGGTCCTGGGGGTCCCATGGGTCCAGGAGGTCCCGGGGCACCTGGGACAGTGAGAGTCGATGATCCGTCTGAAAACAGAAGACACGGGGAACACTGAGCCTCACTCTCTGGCTCAGAGGTGCTGGGACCCAGGCAGGGCTATGGGTCGGCTAGGCCAGCACCTCTGGCTCTCATTACTTCCCAACTCCTCCCACCACCTCGCCGCAGACCCAACAGCCCAGCATTGCATCCTGCCCAAAGAACCACGTCCACAGACTGGCACTGCTTGGCATGTGTTAAGGCAGGGCCAGGGCAGATGCCTGGTATACAAGAACGCACAGAACAGGGCCTGCCTACCTGCAGTCACAATCCTGCCTGGCGCTCCTGGCTCACCTGGGAGGGGAGGAAAAGGAGAGTGGTTTTCCCCAGGGTCAATTAGTGGCACAATCAATCATTTCCAAAGCTTCTGACTGCATTTGAGACCCACTCCTGGGCCTCTAACCTACAGGCTAACGGCCTTTTAATGAACTAAGGGGAACGTACAGGAGGTATTAAGCACCAGTCTCTGCACCGGAGACTCTGGAGGCTGGAGCATCGATCTTCTCAGCCCATGTTCGCTTTTGGAGGAAGCAGGGATTCCCTGAAGCTGGCTTCATGGGTGAATGTCAAAGAGTTTGCCTCTCAGTGAGGCCAGAATGAGGCTGACTTGAGAGTCATTCCCGCTACCACACTCCCTTCTCCTACAGTGGGTGTCTCAGGATCCTACTGGGAATGAGCTTGGGTGGGAGAGGTACCGAGAGGTCCAAGGACAGAGGCAGGAGCCTCCCTGACAGAGCCTGGTCCCAGGGTGCCCCTCAGGATGCTGGTTTTCAGGGACAGCAGGAGGGGCTGTGCAGGGTTAGAAGGCAGTGTTGTGTCTGCTAAGTTGGAAATGTTACACAAAGGTTAACAAATCTCTTCTCTGCCTGGGTCTCAGAGGGTTGAGAATGCACAGGTGCACGGGGGATGTCAGATTCAACTCTCCCAAACACATCTACCACCAGATGTCGTCTCAGAGAAGCCTCTCGGGATCGGAAATCCACGCGGACATTGGGGAACCAAGCAACTGAAGCAGAAAACAGAAAAGCCCTCAGCTGGGGGCTTTCAGGAGCCTCTTCTGTCAATTCCCATGGCCTGTGAGCAATTCAGTCACCGGCCCGTGAGGCTACTGTTGATGCCCTCTTAGAGGAAGTGGAAGGCTGGTCTCCGCCAGCCCCTTGGGTCAAGGCCAAGAGAGGAGAAAGTACTTGAGTTTGTTTCATTGGCGCACAGCCCAGAATTCAGTAAAATGTCCACTTTTTGTGCACATTGTCCAGGGAGGATCTGAAGTCCCCCGTGGATGGAATTTGAGGGCCCTGAAAGGGCAGGTGGCTGGTGTCCTCAGGAACCCTTAAACTGACACGTCCTACTGAAAAGGCGCCATCAATTCATGGACATACCTGTGGACACAAGAGCTGTCTGGGACGTGTGAACTCAGTTGTTACCACTGTGAATTATATTTGTTCATTCTAAAATAACTCCTAGGCCTAACAGATCATTGGAAATAATTTCTGGCAAGTAGTTACTTCATTCCTCAGGTCCTTACAAGGTGACAGTGATTGTTCATGACAAGTACAGCTGCACAGAACATCAGGGCTCAGGGATGTGAGGTCACAGGGACAGAAGGAGGGAGACCAACTCTGAGCACTATTCATCCCCGGACTGGCTCAGGGTTGGGGGTCCCGTGGTGCAGAGCTGAGCAAGCACAGAAGGAAGGAACAGACAAGAGTTCCGCTCTGTGCACAGGGGTCACACTCCGAGGATGACTTCCTCTCCAGCAGCATCTCAGATGCTCCTCCCTGCCCACATTAAAGCCCATGTGTGGCCGATAAAGCCACAGTGGTTCCTAACCCCAGGAGAGTCATGTTACAGGGGACCAAGCCTAAGTGAGGAGGACTGAGCACCAGTGGAGACATTTTAGAGGCAAGGAAGGGGATGGGCTAGTTCTGGGGGTTAGGAGCAGCAGCCTCCGGATCCTCCTCCAACGGCCTGGAGACATCAGGCCGCCTGTGGGGTAGGGGGTGTGCAGAGCGGCGGGGCTCAGAGGATCAGAACATCCCGGGCTCCCTGGCCTCACAGCCTTCCGCTGAAGCCACTAGATGCCACTCTCGATCCAGGCTCTGCCCAGAGAGGGGCTTCCCTCCTGCCAATCTCTCACAAACATGACTAGTGGATAAAAAGAAAATCTGATTTGGAGCATCACTTACCTTTAACTCCTGGCCGGCCCGGGGTGCCAGGAAGTCCTGATGTGATGGAAAACAAGTCAGTCAGGATGATAAAGGTCCAGTAATTCCAGACACCCTGGCAGGGACCCGTGCTCTGTCTCTCAGCGCAGCCACAGGCTCTGCCCACAGCCTGGAGACCCACCTGGCTGTACCTTCCACTCTAGCCTAGGCGGCCCCTCGGGGGGCCTCCTGCTCTGAGCCCTTTTTCCTCTCTGGGAAATGGGGTAACAGCTGGACTTGAGGGAGGCAGAGGTCCATGGACCCAGCTTTGGGGGATCCCAGTCCCCTGGAGCCTGCAAAGCAGCTGCTGTCCCCGCAGAGTCAGTCAGGAAGCAGGGGCTAGGCCTCCCAAAGCTGATGTAACACATCCTCCTGGCTTTTGTCTGCTGAACTCCCCCAGGGAGCAGCTGGAGGGTGTCCCTGTGTGCCCAACTTTTGGGGGGACCTGCTATTTGCTTTCATTTTACATCTTTAATTTCCTTTAGGAGTTGGGCTGGGTGTGGTGACAGTACACACAGGTCCAACTACAGGACAGACTTTGACACCCAGGCTGTCCCAGAGAAACTGGGTCCCTCTGTGTGAGGTGAGCTCCCACTCCCAACCACACCAGTGGGATCTGGGCCTCTGCGGGGCCAGTGCAACTCCTGGGCCCTGACCCGGAGGGGAAGGGGAACAGGGCCCAGGCAGGCAGAACTGACACATGAGCTAACTTCATTTCTACCAGAGTGGTTCGCTAGATTGTTCTGTGCATAATTTTCCTTCCTAAGGTGCTTCTCAAGACTCACAGTAAAAGGACCTGACCCCATTTTCACTGGGAGGGGAAGGGGAGGGGGAGAGGAAACTCCAGGCGATGGAGGAGAGGCGTCTGCCAAAGGCTGGAAGGCTGCAGTGGGAGGCTGGGTGGTGGTGCCTGGAGGTGGGAGTGACCATGACTCACCCTGAGGTCCTTGGGGTCCTGTGAGACCTACAGAAAAGAAGACACATGAGAGGAGAGTGTTAGGGTTGAGGAGCCACACACTTGGCTGCAGAAGCAGGTGGGACTGGTGTGTCAGGAGGACAAACCCCGAGCGTGGAGCAGCAGTCCAGGGTCCTCCCAGCACTGGGAGCAGTTCTTGGAGTTTGCAGTGAAGTGACCCACTCCTCCATCAGGCGGTGGTTCTTAGCCCATTTGGGGTCACAAACCCTCTGGATCTGAGAGCCATACACCTAGAAAACTCATTGACTCATTGAGCCCTAATGCTGCCCTAGGTTCCCTCCTGTGCTCCCCATCTGTGTGCCCAACAGGGCAGCCAGGGGCCCCTCCTCCTCCCAGCCTGCCGATGAATGCCTCCCTAACGGCTTTCTTAAAGTGTTTTGATTTGTTTCCTGCAGCCCTGACAATCTTGCTCCTGTTGGGCTTTCAGTGGCAATGCTAACAGTGGCATCTCTTGTCAGACTGGTGGGTATTATGAGAATCCAGAGGGAGGTGAACCGGAGGGAAAGGCTCAGAGGAGCAAGGTACTGAGGCGCTGTTAACTCTGCCGGTTTCAGAAGACTCCTCGCCCCTTTCTACAGTGCCTTGCTTTCAACCGCTCATCTCTCTCTTCCCAGTTGCCAGCCTTGGAGGCTCAGAGGTATCAGGAATAACAGCCACTGCCCAGCACAAGCCAGCAGCTGTGGCAGTTCACTGCTGGGCTGCTGGAGGAGAATGGGTGAGACACACATGCACGTGCACACACATGCACACACTCACACACAGAGCGAGGTCGGGCTCCCTCTTCCCACTGTTACCTGGCTTTCCTGGGTCCCCAGAAGGTCCTGGTGGGCCTCGGATTCCAGGCATCCCTGTGAGACCTTGTTCACCTGGAGAGAGTATGACCAACGTGCAAATGTTTTCCTTCTGGGAAAGCTGAACCGGCCAGCATGTCTGAGCTGACACTTTCTTGGGGTTTCACTGAGTAACTTGCAGGCAGGTGTGGAGGAGGCTAGTAAGACCTGGCTTTGCATGTTTCTACATGACACCTTCCCCTCTGGCATTACGATTAGGGGACGTGGGCAAGGCAGGGAGTGATAGGCAGGGGAGGCCGTGAGAGTGAGGACAGCCAGTCAGTGACTCACCTCTGGGGCCTTGGTGTCCGTCGGGGCCAGCGGGTCCTGGAAAAGCAGAACCACAGCTCGTCAGTGACTCTGGGAGCCACTGTGAGACTCCCTCTCCCTACTGCACATCAGGCTCACATCAAGTTGTCTCCCAGGTGGGGAACCCTTGGGCCCTTCTTGTGGCCATCAAATGCAAAAAAAAAAAAAAACTCAGTCCCTGTCACACTCTCTGGGTGCAGCTTTCTCCCTGCCTGCTTCATCTCAACCAGTGACTGTCTTTTCTCCTCTTAAGAACGTTCAGTGACCCCTTATGGCATCTCCGGTGCCTTGGCAGGACTTGGCACACACCAGATGCTCAGTAAGGGCTGCCCTCATTTCTTCCGGGTCCTGGAAGTCAAGGTCCTCCAAGTTCTTGTCCCCTCTCCTCCAACCTCTCCGAGGTCCTTCTGGGACCATGCCTTGCTCTCCCCCCCCCTTTCTGTACTTCCTTACTTATGTTGTTATTTCTGCATGAATATTCAAGTTAATCATGATCAAGATCTTCCTTACTTTTTAGGAAAGTCTGAAATGCCACCTCCTTCACCTTTCTGCATGGAAGAAATCTCCCTCTCTACTCTATCCTCCTAGTACTCTGTTCCTTTCATGGCACTTGTCACCTCATACAGGCTTTGTCCCCCCATGAGGGAGGTGAAGCATCTCTCTTGCCCAGCAAGTTTTCCTGCATAGAGTCAGTGCTTCCTAACAGTTTGTTAAATGCATGAGAAAGTGAACAAATCACATCCCCCTTGGTGGGGCTAAAACCTTCCTGGGACTTGGTGCTAAATGCCTGGCCTTCTGAGGGTCCTTGGCCAGCTCCCCTGTCCTGGCTGGCAGACCCCTGGTATGGGTCAGCAAAAGGTTGAACCCTGGATCTGGCTGTGAGTCCAGCCCTGGGATTTCAGGGCTCTGTTTGGAATACCATAGGTTCCAAAGGACACCAACACTGCCTGCCCTCCTCAGGGGCCCAGGTGGCTTGGGGGCAGGAACCAAAGTGGATGCCTGGCCTTGCCAAGGTCACCCCGCCCCCTCCACTGAGCAGTGAGAACCCGCAGAGATGGATGCTGCTCTCTGAGCCCTAGGAGAGATGTGCAGGCCTAGCAGCGACCTTTAAGTAGATCCTCTACCAGGGGTGGGCAGGTCACAGAACAGAAGAGGTAGCTCTAAGAGGATTTCAACTCTAGAGCCACAGCGACAGCCGGAAGGGGGCAGACCAGCTGCCTGCACCCCCAGGACACTCACCCATTGCTCCTTTAGCTCCAGGCTCACCCACAGCGCCAGGCAGGCCTCTCGAGCCTGGCTCGCCTGCAAAGGAAACGGGCAAGCTAGTTGGAGGCTTTCAAACTTTGCATCCTTGATAGTGGTAAAATGTTGCACCCGCCATGCCCACCCTCAAGCCCACCACCTCCCTAACCAGACAAGCATGGGGTGCCCACCAGGGCTTGGGGACACAATGTCTTCTTAGATACAGTCAGGGCCACCCGGGCAGCAGTCGTGGACTGGCCCAGGGCCCCGCCTGGTCTGAAGCTGCCTATGTATGAGTGTTTTATTTCTTTGGCAACAGAGAGCTGCCCCTTGTAACCAAACTATCATTGCTATTAATTTCTTTCTAATCATGTAAGTTGGCAGGAGGTAAGTGGATGAGGGGGGACAGTTGTACCAACTCTCTGCTACTTTGGAAAGAGCTTAATTTTCTTGACTGCATTCCCCGGAAGAATCAGTGGCAATTGTAACTCCATTTGTGCCCCAAACATTTGCTGCGGGACTGTACGCCCTGATGCTGGCTTTCACTCCAGTCAGGGCTCCTTCTGTCTCGTTTTGTGTTTTGTTAGATTGTAAGTTCCCGGAAGCAGACAGAGATTCTGACTCAAACTTCTGTATGTTTTTTTTCCATCTCCAGTGCCTGATAACATTTACAAAAAATCTTTAAATGATCGAAGAGGATTCCCATGTAGGACTGACCTGTGAGGCCTCGGGGTCCTTTCTCACCCTGGTCACCTAAAACAAGCATGGGGGTGCAGGGGGTATCAGTCAGCAGGGAGGAAAACACTCTCACCCAGCTAGAGGGACCCCGGGCTGCAGAATAGTGCTCATCGTACCCGGAAGCTATGTCCGCGGAATATTGGTGAGACCTCGTCATTTACGAAGCCAAAGAGGCACATTTGGTCCCACCCATAAACCGACTGGCCCCTGCTGTCATACGATGGCTATCGTGGGCACAGGAGGCCACACACAGAGGACATCAAGGTGCATCCTTGCCACCCGAGGTCCACCCAACCTCAGTGCTGCAATGTTGGTGCTTCGTGGCCCCTCTTTGTGCCTGGGTTTCCGTATCTGAGAGGCTGGACTACAATGAGCTCCCATGTCCCTCCCAGCCCTGGGCTTCCAAAGCCAGAGTCATCTGTGTTCTTGGGTGCTGGGGCCCAGGTCATATTTGGGTTCTCCAGAGTCAGACAGGCTCTGGCGATGCCGGAACAGCGGTAGAGCACTATACCTTTGGGTCCTGGTGTTCCCGTAGGTCCTCTGTCACCTGACAAAGTAATGGACAACTTGGTATAACAAACCTTGTGAGGAAGACCAAGTAGGGCAGTGTCTATGTCTGAAGACAGGCACCCCAACCCGCCCTTCCTGGCTTCCCCTTGTCACGTATCAGCCTGCACAGGCTGTGGGTCATGCCTACCAGACACTCCCTGTGCCCTCTTCCCCCAGACCTTCCTCTTGAGTGATAAGCACTGACAGGGTGACATCTCCCCCCAACCGCATCCCCACCCCCTACTCTTCCCCACCAGCTTACCTTTGACACCAGGGAGTCCCACTTCACCTCGGAGTCCTTGGAGACCTACAGGGCCTACAAGCAGAGGTAGCCATGCAGGTGGGTGAGTGCCCGCAGCTTTGGAAGGGACAGACAGACACACACACACACACACACACACAGAGACTCACACATGTATACAGATAGGCACATATGTGTACACACACATGCATATGTGTACCCCCCGCCCTGGAGTAAAGATTGAGGGCTGCTCTCCACAGATTCCTCCCCACATCCCCTCTACATCATTCTGGTCCAGAGTCTTTGCCTCTGTGACCACCAGGTCCTGGTCATAGGACACCTCAGGGGACCCTGGCAGAGACATTGGCCTGCATTCCAATGTGGGCTGTCACTTGAGGTTTCCAAGGCAGCAGGAGGAGCTCTGGCCATAGGGATGAGGCAGAGGGGGGCCCCTGCTCAGACGAGGGGGCCCTGCTCAGACGAGGGCAGGGCAGGAGCTGCCTGCTGCTGAGGCTGCCTGAGGCCTCAGGCCCCAACCAGGGCAGAATGGCTCTCAGAGGGGCAATGGCACCCGACCTCAGCCACAGGGGACACTGTGGATGTGAGTTTTGTATCTTCAGATTCTCTTTAATAATTGCTTCCTTTACTTAAAACAATGTTACTTTGCACGTTTAGCACCCTTTCTTTGCCCCAGAAATAGCATCTATTATAAGAAGCAGCGCACTGACCTGGGGGACCCTGTGGCCCAGGAGAACCACTGGAACCTGAGGAGGATGACAAAACAGTTAGGGTCAAGCACAGGCCAGGGACACCTGAGCCCACGGTGAAGGTCAGGTGGGGGTGGGGCCCACTTCCAGGCGAGGGCTCTGTGTATGTGTGCAGCCCACACAGTATGGGTTCTTGCAAAGACCCCAGAGCCAGTGGGTCCAAGACAACCCAAGTCCAGTGCAAGGTCCCCCTCAGGGAGGAAGCTGAGCTGGTGGGATGAAGAGAACCCTGCTCCTTCCTAGTCAGAGGAAAATATTTGGGTTGGGGCAGAGGAGGGAGGAGAGGTGACCAGATGGGCATCAAATTGAGAAGGCCCATTCTCCCGGGTTGTCCAGAACGTATGAGCTGGGCACCAGTTAGGTGAGGAAATTTTCTGATCCACCCACCCACTTAGAGGCCACTGAAAACAGATGGTAATGCGGCCCCAAATCCACCATGCAGCCAAAACTTAACCCAATCCTGACACCCAGTGACTCCTTTGTGGGGACACTCTCTGAGCCATAGCCCATCACAGCTCTGGGACAGGGGGTTGGGGCTGTCTGGGACTTCAGTACCTGAACGCCTGTGATCCATCCTAGACGCTTGACTTACCTTTGGGACCCACAGAGCCTGGGACACCAGGTGGGCCCTGAACACCCGGTTCACCGGAGAGCCCTGGGGAGAAGTGAGCGCTCTGAGACAGTCCCCTCAGCCTGGTTGCCCAGCCAGCCTGGTCTTGTACTTTGGGGATGGTTCCAAGCCTGCAGCAGCCTCTGACCCACATGGTACCTCCCTGAGGCCATGAATCAGCAAACCACCTTCAGTTCCCACCCCTAGAGCCTTTCTGCTCCAGGAAGCCCGGCACCTGAGCTACTCAATAAACATTTGTTACCTTCTTGAGCACTATTTTTAAGAGAAAGGGAAGCTAAAAATGAAGCTTTTTGCTCATAATTTGTTGACACCAAGAGGATTTCTTGTGTCTGTGCTTGTTTTTTCTTGATAAAAACAGATTCATGATTAAGAATCTAACTGCAAAGTCTTTCCAGGCCCCTCCTGGGTTGAGCCTGTGTCAGGCTTTCCATGCCTCCTTCCCTGACTAGTTCCAGCCAAGAGAGGCTCGTGGGCCTGAACCCCACTGCCCCTTCCTTCTTCAGGTCCTGCCATGTGCTCTTCACATCAGCCCCGCCTCCTCCGCACCCCATGTGGGAAGCCCATATCCCTGTGACCATGTTCCCCATGCATTCTAAGCACTGCAGGGTTCTGAGCTTGAGGTCTACACCTGCAACTTGGCCTATGCCCTCCTTAGACCACTGCCTCCACCAGGCCTGGCACTGACCCTGCTCAAGGTGCCCAGCAAATGCTAGTAAAAGGAGCGAGGGAGGGAGAAAGATGGGAGAAGGAAGCGTGGGTATATACATAGCTAACTCTCCTGGTAAAGGAATCGCCTCTTACCTCTGTCACCTTTCTCTCCGAACCCAGCTGGCCCTGGTTCACCACGAGGTCCCATGGGACCTTCACGCCCTCTCTGGCCCACAGGTCCTTCCATTCCCGGCTCTCCTACAAACAGAAATGGCCGTGTCGGGGTGAGGACCCGAGCCACAGCAGAGGGCTCCGCAGGCAGCATGTCTCTGGCAGGATGCCTGCCTGGAGTCTCTGCACTGGTCCCCTGAGCCTCCCCTTGACCCCTGTTGCCCAGGCTAAACCCAGAAGCCAGAGTGACCCTTTGAAAATGCAAGATCACCCCTGCCCCAAATCTGCAAGTGGCTTCTCACCTTATGGAGAGGAAGGAAACAACATCTTTACAAGGACCTCCAGGGCCCCACGTGGTCAGCCTTGCTCACTGCCCTCCCTCTGGACTCTCTACCTCCCCGCTGGGTTCCAGCTGAGGCCTCCACATCTCCTCCTTCTCCTCACTGCTCCTTGACCAATGGGCACACCTTTGCTCCACGGCCTGTGGCTGCTCCTTCTGCCTGGAATGTTTCCCCCAACATCTCCTCATGCCAGGCTCCCTCACCTCCTTCAAATCTTTGCTCAAATGGCACCTTCTTGGTGAGGCCTTTTCTGACAGCCCCCTCAGGACCCCCAGTGTCCTGTCTCTCCCATTTCTGAGCCACCTTCTGCCCTGTCATGCACTTCACTTCTTTATCATGTCTACTGTCTTTCTCCCCCACCCAAACGTAAGCAGGGGTTTATCTGTTTTGTTCACTGATGTCTCCCCAGCACCTAAAATAGTCTGGCACACAGAAGCCACTTAATAAATGTTTATGGAAGGAAGGAAGGAAGGACGGAAGGAAGGAAGGAAGGAATAAAGGAAGGAAGGAAGGAAGGAAGGAAGGGAGGGAGGGAGGGAGGGAGGGAGGGAGGAAGAAAAGAAGGGATGGGGAGAAGGGAGAAGGGAGGGAGGGAGGAAAGGAAGGAGGAAGGGATAAAGTGGTTCTTACCCATGCTGCCTTTTTGTCCCTTTGGTCCTTCTGAACCTGGGTGTCCCACGAGCCCAGGGATACCTGTGGATACATGAAAATACCTTAGTCCTATTGTTCTCCCAGAACCTGGGAGCCAGGACTGAGCAGCCTGCAACACTAGCCACACCATCAGAGATTCCATACCTGGAGTCCCAGGGAGCCCTCGATCTCCTGTGGGAATAAAGATAAGAGAGAGAAGTCAGCAAGAAGACTTGGGTCACCAGGTGGGATTCAGGCAGGATTGCCAAATGTAGCGAATAAAAGCACAGGTTGCTCTGTGAAGTCTGAATTGCAGATAAACATTGGATACATTTTTAGTATAAGTATGTTTTATGTAATAGTTGGGACATACTTATAGTGGAAAATTATTTGTTGTTTATCTTTAATTCGCATTTAATTGGGCATTCTGAATTTTATGTTAACTGCAGGCTCAGGGGTCCAGGACCATTAGCATGGTTGGGGGGAGGGGTGGAGTGTGTGGGCTGTCTAGTCCTGGAGAAGGGGTGCTGTGGATGTGACGCAGTGTGGGTGCATGGGGGCAGGAATCCTGAAAAGAAGAGGACCATCAAGTGGAGAAACCCCATTCCTACACAGGGATCTCTTGGGAAGAGAGGCAATCCTGTCACCTTTAACAGCAATTCTCAGAGTAAACTACAACTCTGGACTCAGAACCACCTGGGTGGTCAAAACTGCAGACGCCTGGCCCCACCCATCTATACCTGCTGAATCAGAGGCTCTGGAAGTGGGGCCCAGATCTTCTGTCAATTCTCATACACACTGAAGTTTGGGGACCCCACTCAGCCAGCTCAAGGGGTGCTGCTGTGATCCCTGAGACTGGGAACCTCTTCCTCCCACCATGGGCCTGTCCTACTGATTGCCAAACTACTTTTCTGAGGAAATATATCAATTTCTTACAGCACATAAATGTGTGCCACTCAAGTTAGCACGAGATTGTTCCCCAGTTAACTAATACTGTGGGCACCTGTCCCTGTGACTATGTCCTGCACGCCCCCTGAAGGCCGGTGGCATTGCTGCGACTGGATTTCTCTCCAGGAGCTCAGTTCACTACAGCTGGGTTCTATCCCAGCCTTCCTGGACTGAGACCCCTGAGAGCAGTGGCTAACCTGGGATGGTGGTTCCTGACCTGATTCATCAGAATAAAAACCTACTACGGCCTGTGGGCCGCATGCGGCCCCCTGAGGCCATTTATCCGGCCCCGCTGCACTTCTGGAAGGGGCACCTCTTTCATTGGTGGTCAGTGAGAGGAGCACTGTATGTGGCAGCCCTCTAACGGTCTGAGGGACAGTGAACTGGCCCACTGTGTAAAAGTTTGGGGATCCCTGCCCTAGAGCATCTCCTTCAGGAATATCTGATTCATAACAGGGCCTAGGAGTCTGTATTTTTAGAAATCTCCAAGGGTGTGGGGGGTTGTGTAGTAGCAGGACCTCAGACTGCCCTTTGGAGCTGGGGGAGCTGCAGGCCCTTGGCACAGGCTGCCTGGGAACCCCTGGAGTCCTGAGAAGAGGAAAAGGACGGTGATGTAGAATCCTGCTCTGTCGTAAGGCCCCTGCCCCACCAAAGCCCAAGGGTCTGCAGGCTGCTCTGCCATCCATGGTCCTACTGTGGAGGGAGATGGCCAGAGAGTGTGAGGGGGGTTCTCTGAAACTCACTGATTGCTTTAAACCATCATCCCTCATTAATATTTAAGGTAAAAATTACCTTTAGGGCCTGGACTTCCTATGTCACCTAAAATAAGAAAGATAAGAAAAGTATGAATGGGGTGGGAATGCAAGGGCCTTTCTCTTGAGTATTGAAGACTAGCAGACAGTAGGTGAACCACATTTCAAGGTGAGCAGGCATGGGGTGTGAGTTCCTCTCAGTTTCTGTCTGTGCCACTTAGCACATCACTGGGCCTCTCAACAGAGGCCTTAGGTCCTTTCTCATTCTGAGATATTCTGACTGTAAAGCTAATCCTCAATCCTCCTAACAGACACTGTAAGATTTTCCCACTGGTCATCATTCAATTTGGAAAAAAGGCCCTGGCCTGTAGTGTTGGTCTGGCTTGTGGAAGTCCTTGGTTCCATTCCTGGTCAGGGCACACAGGAGGAGTGACTATCTGCTTCTCCACCCTTCCCCCTCTCCTTTCTCTCTCTCTCTCTTCTCTTCCTGCAGCCATGGCTTGGTTAGAGCAAAGTTGGCCCAGGGTGCTGAGGATGGCTCCATGGCCTCACCTCAGGCGCTAAAATAGTTTGGATGCTGAGCAATGGAGCAATGGCCCCAGATGGGCAGAGCATCGCCCTCTAGGGGCCTTGCCAGGTGCATGCAGGAATCTGTCTCTCTACTTCCCAGCTTCTCACTTAATAAAAAAAGAAATTTGGAAAAACTTTTCTAACCCACCCAGAAATACGGCTCCAAGTTCAAGAAATGAGAGGGAAAGGGCTCCATCAACCACAATACCTTTAGGGCCGGGGCTTCCTAGGAGATTGCCTACAAGAGAAAGTGAACCCCGAGTTAATAACACAACTTCTGTGTGACAGGATCATTGGATTATGAGAAGAACCGGAGGCTAGGACTAGCAAACAGATTCTAAAATGTGCTAGTTGTATGATCTTGGGCAATGCTCTCCAGACATCAGTTTTCCCAACAGTAAAATGGGTTCACAATACTGGTCCTCCCTCTCTCCCTCCCAGGACCATGGAGAGCACTCAGGTGGAGGGAGGGTGAGAGTCCCCTGAGGAGCACCGCTCCGCACACAGGCAGGAGCAGTGAGGGGGAGCAGGCTGGCCCTCTGCCCCGCGGCGTGCTCACCATTCTCTTGCTCCGTCCTAAGCTTGTCCCTCACGAAGAACCAGAGCGCCTCCTGACCGTAGCCGTCCAGCCCCAACTTGCCCAGGCCTGTGCCTGTGCCGGGCAGCACGCCCTGCAGCCGCTCCTTGTTGCTCCTCTCGATCTGCTCCGTCAGCTGTACCCCGCTCCTGACACGCTCCAGCTCGTCCACGCGTGCCTTCAGCTTCCTCACCTCCTCAGCTGGACCGGGACAGGCAGTGTCAGCCAGGGGCTGAGCCAGTGTATCCCCAGCCACACCCACTCCCCACGGGGAGCCTCAACTAGGGGCTCTGGGGTTCCTGGCAGTGTCATCCTGCTGCCGTGCGGGAGACATTTTGTTAGAATGCTACCAGCCAGATTAGCGACTCAAAACTATCACCGAGCCTTAAAGGAAACTGGACCAGGGGTCAGTGTTCTCATCTGAGATGGTGATAGTGCTGGCTGTCATTCTCCCTGGGAGCTGCTGGGAGCCCAACAGAGCACGGAGGGCAGAACTGCTAGGAGAAGGCACAGCCTGACCACTCAGGGCAGCTGGTGATGATGGCTGCAGGGACAGAGGCCTGAGAACCTGGAGCTGCATTAGAATCCCGGCTCTGTCACTGAGGTGGCCTTGGGCCTTGGCCAGGTGCCTCCTGGAGCCTAAGTTTCCTCATCTGCAGTAACAAGGGGTCTGCACTGAAGACCTCTGGCCCCTTTGCCCAAACACATGGGTCACTGGCTGATTCCTGCCCTTTGAATGAGCAGAGGGACCTGCTGCCCTGCCACTGTTGCCACATACCCAGAGCAATGAGGCCGAAGAGCAGCCCCAGGAGCAGCAGCCAGGTGAGCAGCAGGCCCAGCAGCCACTTCCACCAGCTGCAGCAGGAGCCGCAGGGGCACCAGGCTGGCGCTGCCCCCCACGGGCCTCCAGCCATGCTGCCACCACCGCCGACTTTGCCGGCGCCGCCTTTAACGCCTCCAAAACCGTTATGTCGGTCATAGCTGTGGATCTCTATGGAAGGCAGAGAAGGTAAGGTGCTTGCAGGTGGCTCTTGCTTTCTTCCCTCTAAATCCTTCATTTTTGGTGACTTCCTGTGGGCCTGAGTGAACGTAAGTGGCTCTTTCATGTTCCTGCGTCTGATAAAGGAAGAGGCTGGATCTTGGACCCAAACAGGGCCCTGGCTGGTGAAAAACAGAAGTCTGAAAATCTGGGCTTGACTCTGAGATGGTCACTTAACATCTGTTTCCTTTTTATTTATTTATTTTAAAATAAAATGAGGTTAAAAGATTACTTACTTCATAGGATAGGTGTTGAATGAAATGAGAGGCATGAAAGGTAATTAGCAGAGGATGTAGCCCAGAGTGCTAGGTTTAAGTTTTGATTATGAACTTTGACCGGCCACCACCTGCATTTTAGTAGGCCCACACCAAAGGCATTCTTGTCTCCTCGTCTCAGTATTTACAACTCTTTCTTTGTAATCCCCAAGTGCCTAGAATTAAGCTTATTTTTTTTTTTTTAAATACTTTATTGATTTTACAGAGACAGGAGAGAAAGGGGAGCATGGAATGGGAAGTAACAACTCATAGTTGTTTCAGGCTAGTTCATTGCTTGCTTGCGGTATGTGCCTTGACCAGGGAAGCCCAGGGTTTTGAACCGGCAACCTTGGCATTCCAGGCCGAAGGTTTATCCACTGCGCCACCACAGGCCAGGCGTGCCTAGAATTACATTCAGCACTTATAGGGTACCGAGTAAATGTTTTTGTCTTTTTATAAAACTGTTTTTGGTTTTTGGTATCTAAAATGGGGTGCTCACCCTTGCTCTGCCTCTTTACAGGGCTAGACGAGAGTGTATAGGGCTAGATGTGTGTGGGTTACAGTCACCTCGGAGCCTGTGTCAGTGTGAGGGGGTGAGACAACAGCAACCCTGCTGTGCTGATCCTGCCACGTGGGGGGACCCTGGACCCGAGGGCAGACAGTGGGTGCCTAGAGGTGATGGGGGAGCTATGAGCAACAGTCCCTGAGCTAAGCTTCTTCTGCAGCCTGCTCTAGCCCTGGCCTGCCCCCTCCACCACCTCCACCCTGCTCTGCTCCAGCCTTCAGGGACACTCTTTCAAGTTGGGTGGCTCAGGTGGGCACTGGGTCCAGGCCAGGGAGCCTTATCTGCTCCATTCACCATAACCACCCCCACTGGCTTCTGTCACTGCAGGCCCCACCGTCCTTTCCTACCTGCAGAGGCTGCCTTGCCCTTTGTGGACACGGTCTTCACATCTCCTGAAAGACAAACACCAAGAACACAGGTTTTGACCTGAGCTTTTAAGTGTGAGGAGCCCACAAGACAGCCTGTGTGTAGATTTCAGGCAGTGCTTTAGGTAGATATGCACCTTGAGTAATTATATGGATACAGACATGGCTTGGCAAACAGTTAATGGTGGAAACAAGCAGCATCGTAACCCTCTTGTGACCTGAAATCTTTAAAGCCCTAGACATTTTCAGAGGACTATATTAGGGGTGGCCTTTGCTTTCAAACAATAAATGTGCTTGTGAGAAATGACTCTTGATATTTTTGGTTAAGGAACTTTGAATGCAAGTTCCTAACCTGGGGTGTAAGGAACCCGACAGCAATTACGGGCTTGAGGGAGGGCTGCTCATGAGTTCCTGATGCTACATGACCACTGCATGTTTGTGGGCTTGTGTGGAGTTTCTGGGAAAGTTGTTTACAGCTTTCATCAGGTTCTGAAAGGGTCTTTTGGCTCCAGTGCCCCACTTCCATCCCTAAAATGTAAGGAACTATGGATTGAGACGACTTAGGAGAAGGCATTGTCAGGACTGTAATTGATTTCATTTACATATATCTAAAAATGTTCTCAATGTACTTTTCCTGTTCTTTGTGATCCCCCCTGAAATTAGTAATTTGGAGAGATTTGTTTAGGACCCAAAGCAGTGTAGCAACGTGTTTATCTGGGAGATGATCCAGATATTTGGGAAGGAAAAAATAAAGCTAGCAAGTGCTTTGCAAAGCATTTTTTTTATTAGTTCTGAACGTTAAGGGAGGATGAGTAAGGTGAGGGAAAACAATACCACTGTTGACCTCACACATGTCATAGGAAAGCTTTTGTTTCAATACTGTGCACGCACAGTTTGAGAGGAAGTGTGTTAAAGCACAGCCTCTGACACAGCAGGCCTGGGTTGGGGCCTGGGACCCTGTGACATGCTCCCCGTTGCTGCCACTGCTGCAGGTCCAGGGACCACACTTTGAGCAGGGAGGGCCCAGGAGACAAATAAATAAGGGAAATGTGTATGAGCTAAAGGCAAGGCGGTGGTGATCAGATTGGGTCTTACCGTTAGTTTCCGAGATGAGGTTGGTGTTAGCGGTGCACGCAGCTTGCTTTTCCTTTTTCAGGGTGTCCTCTGAAAAAGAAGCTGCACATACAGCCCATGAGCGCCTGGGCCACCTCTCCCTGCTCCCCAGCCCCAAGCTGGTCCTGTCCCCCTGGGAGGCAGAGGGCAGCCCAGCAGGGAGGAAGGAGACCCAGCTCCCCTGGGGTTCATCCCTCCATCTGTGTTTGTGGTTGGCAGTCTTGCTGTTGTTGTCTGAAGACCCGTCTGGGAGCTCTTCCCTAGAATTTTCCTGGCTTGTCTGCATTCAAAGCAGACTCTGGGAACACCCTATTTAGGCAGGTGGTTTTTTCATTTGAGTGGATGACTATGCTTTCACTATTAAAACATCTCAAACCACCTTGCTAGAACATTCGGCCCCCTACTCTGCCTGCCTCTCTTCTGAAACCCGAGGCACCTGGGCTCCCACGTACTTGCAGCAATGCTGGCGGGGGAGGCTGTGAAGACCTTCCCACTGTCCTTGGTCATGATCAGCAGCTCCATCTCCTTCTTAGCAGGCACGTTGTCTTTCTCCAGGATCAGGAATTTACAGTCCTTGTGCAAGAGGTCATCATTCTGGACACTTGTGGTATAGGCTAGAAAGGGAAGAAGTGGGCGAGGAGGGAGGAAAAGGTGCCAGGGGAAGGCAAAAATGACCAGAAGAGGAAGGAGAAGGAAGGGAAGAGGGAGAAGAAAAGAGAGATTAGTGGGCGTGTCCAAGGGTCTCGGTCTATCTGAGAGTGCCTGCTTAGAAGCATCTTGGGGACCAAAGACAACCTCCCCTGCTTGGCTGGGCCTGGTGCTGAGGGTGGGTCCATGTCAGAAGTACCGAGCGACTGGCCTCTGGGCTGCCTCCCACCTGGATGCTACAGGGTCATTAGTGAATGGACAACAGTCCCGTCATCAGACAGGTTCTTTTTTAACTCAGTGGGTTCAAGTGGGGGGTTTTCCTGACCACCCCATCTAATATACACACATTCTCTTTTCTACCACCTCACCTATTTCTTTACTTATTATCTTATGTACTGCCAACCTGTTTATCTGCCTCCACTGCAACTGCCAGCCTGGGAGAGCAGGAACCTAGCCTGCTGTGTTCATGTCTGTGAACTAGGCACTTAGGATGTCTGGAAGGTTATACACTTGGATCAGAGCAATGGGCCAGAAGCCCAACTGATAGATTCTACAAAAAGTAGGGAGAGTGTGGCAGCTTTGACAGGCTCCTTGGTTCTTGTGATGGTGACACATAACAGGAGCAGATCAGGGGCTTCCAGACAAGAATGGGAGCTGGGGTATAAGTGTCTGACCCTAGGCAAGTGTGGAGGGTGGAGCTTCCTGGCCCCCTGGGACAGAAAGTTCAAAGTAAGATCAGGGAGATGCTCATCTCTGCTCAGTTCTGGAAAAAACTGAGAGGCCCATTTGCGGACCTTAGACCACCAATGGCTTATATTCCCTCCTCCCATATGCCACGTGTCACCACAGAGCAGTTCTCCCTGTACTGCAGCACTCACCAGTAGAGGTGGACATGCCAGTGCTCACAACAGCAGGGCTCTGGGGTACGTTTTTCTTCACACCATATGCTGCAAGAGAGGCACCACTGAGTGAGTGAGACCAGTGTGGGAGGGACCAGCTCTATGTCTCTATGTCCGCCAGCCTGGCCAGCCCTGGCAGACAGACAGCCTCCCCACGTGGCGGAAGACAATAATAATGACTGAATAATGAAATAAAGAATAATGGAATCAACTCTTGAGTCATGGGGGCAGCAATGAGAGTGTAGATGGGACTCTTTTTGGTATAATTCTCAACCTTCATCTAGGATAGTTCTAAAGGTCACCTCCTCCATGAAGTCTTCCTAGACCTTCCCACATCACCTTCCCTGCAACCACACTCCTACAACCCTAACACCTACTCTGTACAGTTTGAGTCATGCTGTCTTATAGAATCGCCCAAATTGTTTCATGCCTATTATACTTTCCACTACAACTAAACAACAAGCAAGCTGAGGACCAGGGCTAAGGCTCAGGCCTTTTGTGTCCACCTTCCCCCAGATTTGCACAGGGGTAAACCATAAAATCAGCCAGATGCTTGATTCGCAGTGACAGAGGGCTGTCAGGGAATGCAGTATGTCACGGAGATATACATGTACAGGTGACATCCCACAGCAGTGCTCCCCTGTGGTTTCACATGTCTGAACCAACAGATGATCAAGGTTGTCATCTTTAAGTTGGGCATGGGGGCTGTTTCTTTAGTTGGAAAGGTTGGATGATTTTTAGGGACAGCTTGGTCCTCTGATTCAGTTGTTGAAAAGGAATCTTGTGAGTTATAGCTGCAAAGAGGTGTTACTGCCCAACCTCTAAGCTCCAAACTTTAGCTACTGACTTGCGGAGGTGGTGGCCGTGCCATGGGACAGGGCGGATGAGCTGGGAGCCAGATTGTTCTGCATGCCAAACACTGTGGAAGGAATCGAAGAGAGGTGAGTGTAGGTGCAGAAGGGAGGGGCCTCAGCTCAAGGCAGCTCCCCACAGCATCCCCAATACACTTTCAGAATAAATACATTTGCATATGACAGAGATTCCCAAACTTTCTCAGTTCTTACATTCTAAGCGACAGCAATTTCTTTTGTACCCCACCTCCCCACTCCAGGCCACCAGTTACTAAGTTTATTTGTTGAGTAGTTAGGTTCAAGTGGTAGTTGGTACAGGGTCTGAAAGATTTCACTGTATTTAAAAAGACCCTTGAAATTTAAAAATATCTCAGGGTTCCCTGTTCCCTATAGCACCCTCGGGTGCCTTGGTGTACAGTGTGGGAACTGTGGGCATAGAATACAGACACAAGGGGTTCAAAGGGCATAGACTTGGCAGAGCTCTCATTTTCCCCTGAACTCTTCCTTCTGACTCAATAACATCAAGCTCCTCCCCCCCCCCCCCACCATTTTGATCTCTAACTCTCTAAGGGTGGTTGTTTGTAACAATGTGTAGAAGCTCACTGTTCCCCAGTCAATGGTGTCTCTTTTCCATCCTATCTAGTGTTTTGGGTACAAGATGGCGGACCCAATGTCCTCAGTCAAGACTTTGCAAAGGAGAATAGCGACAGCAGAAGAAATGAGGCGTGAACCAGGTGTCCTCTGGGTTTGATGGGATGCTAGTTTGGAAGTGTTGAAGGCCAGAATGATAAGTTTGCACATGGAGACATGCCAAACAAGTAAATAAGGAGGCCCACATTATATTCATTAGTCATAATATTGTAGGGAGAAGGCACATTCCTTTAAAAAAAAAGACGTAGCTGGTGTCTTACATATAAGCTGCTGCAGTGTATGTGGAAATTAGGTGAATAAATTTGAGCTGTCAATGAACTATTATATTTATTTTAAAAATTCAGAGTGAGAGCCTTCTAACTTGACAATGTTTTTTACCTGAAATGTCCTGAGCCATACCTCACTTAGCTTCTTTATTTCCACCTGTCTACCTCTCAGAGAAAACATGTAGGTGTGGTCTCTGGCCCCTCCCCCCTAGGCCTCTACCTTGGGGACTGAGCTGTCTCTCAGATTGAGGGCTGCCTCTGTTCTTTCTAATGTAGCCCCCTGGCCACTGCCTCTGTGATGATGGAAACGCAGAAATGTCCTTGTGCTTCTGGGCAGAAAGGACATTTTCTCTAGAAACCATTAGATTTTCCTCACCAGGAAGGAACATCCCTATTTTTTCTGTTTTTAGAGCAAACCCTCTGGAAAAGGTGACTGATGCTGGCAAGCACTGACCTGAAGAGCAGGTGCTGATTCCAGGGTGCAGGGTTGGGGAGCAGGATGCCATGTTGTTTGGAACTCCAAAGACTGCAGGGGAGGAGGAAGGCTGGTGAGAGTGATGTCCAGCCCAGAATAGAGGGTACCATAGGTGCTCCAGAAGAAACTCCAGGATTGCATTTTTATATTTTGTTAACTTTGTTTTTAGAAAAATCTTAGGCTCTTGCCTTGTAGCAGAGAACCAACCATACATTAGTCTTAGGTCATAGCTAAGGGGTGGTCACAGGTTGGTCAGGTCTTGAGTGGACATTGGCTCTGGCCAAAGCCCCACTTGTTAGTGACTATTTTACAGAAAATGAACCTGACACCCAGAGAAGTTAAAGAACTTGCTCAAGGTCACACAGTTAATCCACGAGAGGTGAAACTAGGCTCTGTGCATCTGTTTTTGTTCCCTCCCACTGCAATTTTTTTAAAGGTCTTTAGTTTATTTATTTATTTTTTTTACAGAGACAGAGAGAGAGTCAGAGAGAGGGAAAGATAGGGACAGACAGACAGGAACGGAGAGATGAGAAGCATCAATCATCAGTTTTTCTTTGTGACACCTTAGTTGTTCATTGATTGCTTTCTCACATGTGCCTTGACTGTGGGGCTACAGCAGACCAAGTAACCCCTTGCTCAAGCCAGCGACCTTGGGTCCAAGTTGGTGAGCTTTTGCTCAAACCAGATGAGCCCATGCTCAAGCTGGCGACCTCGGGGTCTCGAACCTGGGTCCCCCGCATCCCAGTCTGACGCTCTATCCACTGCGCCACCACGTGGTCAGGCTGCATTTTTTTTTGATGCATTGTATAATATAGTTCTTTTTATAGAGGACACACCAAAAGAAACTCTTTAGAGACTGAACTGAACTCAAGATCTAGTGGAAAACCCTTGGGGCGTTTGGCCACAGAAAGCCCCTCTAGGAAGCCTTGGGAATGGTGAATGCCAGCAGAGTCATTCAGCTTCAAGAAAAGGTGTGGAGGGCTCAGGGGCAGGAGGGGATGTACACTGCATGTCACATACCCGATCCTGCAGAATAGGCATTGGTGTTGAGGAGGGACGAGCTGTGGGCTGTCATGTTGTTGTGATAGGTACCCATGGAGGACCCTGCTGGCAAGGTGGAGGACCACATGTGGGAGGGAAGGTTGGCATCCAGCATGGTTGCATCATAGGTGCCGGACACTGGAAACAGACAGACAGACTCACATGCACACACGCTCCAATGAGACAAACCAGGACTCTGTGCTGGGGTGACCCAGTTGGCTCGGTTTACTGGGACTTTCCTGGTTTAGCCCTGAAGGTCTCACTATTCCAGAACCTCCTAGTCCAGGGTACACCAGGGCTATTGGCCATCCCACTTCTGTCTGAAACTTGGAGCCGATGCAAACTCAATCTCTTGGGTTAGAAATTCTTATGGGCCCTTGATGAAATCTGAAGTGGATAACTTTTACTCTGGGGTTGCCCATTTCTCCTTCTAAGTCACCCTCCCTACCTTCTGGTGTGCTGTCCCCACAAACGTTCTCACTCTCTATTTGTTCCTGTCTCTACCTTCAAAGACACCAGGGGGCTGTGAATGAGGCCCCACAGCAAATGGCAACAGTAGAGTGCCAGGACCACAGCAAGCACAGGGAGGGAGCCCTCACTTCTGAGGCCACACCTCCAGAGGGTAGCCTTCTCTGGTTAAACTCTCCTTGCCAATGAGACCCAGGTGCACTCTGCCCCCAAGGGAAAGTTTTGATGCTTCTCCAACTCGGAAGCCAATTCTCCTGTTCCTTATTTGAGAGGGAACCAGTCAACCAGTCACACAGGCCATAAAGTGCTCTGAGGTTTTGGCTTTGTATTAAAAAAAAAAAAGATCACAATCTCAAAGTCCCCTGCCTCACCCCAGTAGCAAAAGTCAGGAAAGCTTCACATCCTAGCAGAACGGGCTTCTTTGCTCATCTCTCTCAAAGGAACTTCTCATTTCTCGTTCTGCCTCCCAAAGAGCCCACCTCTCACTTGATAGGCATGTGATATGAGTGTTGAACAACGCTTGTCTGGCCTGACTTCGATCTTTTGGTTATCTGTTTGACTGCCCCTATGGCCTCCCCTCCATGAGGGCAGTGGTAGTATCTACTGTGTTCACGGCCTTGCCCATTGCTTGGCGTGGAGGAGGCATATAGTAAACACTCACTGAATGAATGAATGAAAACATGACAACTTTTCCCAATATTCTTCATTAGGGGAACCTGGGCAACACATTCCCAGGAGATGTCTGGAGCCTCCTGGATAGAATTTTGGGATGCACAGCCTGACTACAGCATGCACCTGGGATGGCTGACCGGACGGGCGTGAGAAAGGCAGAGCCCACGCAGTCACGTTGCCTAAAGGGCAGTGCTTTGCTACAGTCTGGAAGGCCTGCCAGGGTATAGTTGGATTCTTGGGCCAGGTCCAATATGCCACCTTGTACCCTTCCCTCCATGGCAGCCCCGGGCTTTGGGCTTACCTGAGTGGGAGCTTGCTGTCACAGTTTTGGTCTCCACAGTGCCTTTTTTGGGGATGGGGAGTGTGCTGGAGGAATTCCGGGTGGGGCTCACGCTGGCTGATCGGCTCCCCTTGAGCAAACGTTTAACTTCATCCAGTTCCGTCCCTGTGAAAGAATCCCCACATTTTCCACGAGGCCCAGGATTCTTTCCCGAGTTCAACTGCAGTGGGAGTTACATTCATAGCATTCTGAATACTAGGGAGGAGGGCATCTGCTTTGCATGCTGGGCCATTTTTGTTAGCCTTCTGATCTTTGCATTTTGTCAATTTATAACACTTATTAACCTGGCACTTTGTAATATTAATGGCCTTATAAATATAGTGCCTCTACAAGGAGAGGTCAAAGTCGTCGGTGGATATTTCCCAATTATACCTCATACCACAGGGATGAGTTTGTGGCTGGAAGACACTGTCATCTTAGATCAAGGAAAATTTGCACCCAGGGCAGTTAGAGAAACAGACCCCTTGAAACAAGTGGTTCAATAGTGATTTCAACCTCTGCACAGGAACCCTCAGGTGTCGAGTTCCTGACCTTGAATGCTCTGTAGTGTCAAAGGAAATTTGTGGCCACCAACTCCTAAACATTATGCTGCTTTCATTTGAGTTAATTTCAAGTCTGTCTGGCTGATATTATTTGTAGTGAGGTTACCCAGTGGAGAAGGCTCCCTGTGCAAACAGGAGAGAAGGCAGGAAAGAGGAATGTATAGTGCAAGGGCAATGCATAAGAGAAGACAGAGATTTGTAGACAACATGTGCTGGAGGACTGCCCAAACCCCCTCCCATGAGACCACCATCCTTGGGACTCAGCACCTCTAAGCCTGAAAGGGCTCAGGTGAGCAGCATTAGGCCTAGACTCAGACCCTCAACCCAGGCACTGAGCTATCTGGGTGAGTACCGGCCCTGATTTCTGGGCCACCCACCAGCTCTTTCTCTTCCTATTCTTGTATTCGGATCCCATCATGCTCATTTCAAAATGTCAAATAACCTCTAACAAGAACAACAAAAGTCAGACACAATCAGCAGATAGAGATGGGGAATTCCTGACATTTGAGATCAAGTTCAAACCCTCACACTCTGCTTCTGACCTTCTCTAATCTTAACTATCCTACCAGGTCCCCTCCTACTGCTTTTCCTTCAGCCACACTGAGCCTTTCTTCGCGTTTCATCATGTTCCTCCAATGTCTCTGCTGACTCATCCATGGAGCCTAACCATCCACCCTTTAGTCTTCCTTCAACTGACACTAACCCAGGAAGGCTTCCCAGGACCCCTGCTCCCCCTGCTCCCTGAGCTCTCATGGTTAGTTATTGACTATCTCCCCATTATGGCTTACTCTGCTCCTTGCCCCTAGCACCTAGCCCCAGGTCCCCAGGTCCCTCTCACAGAAGGCCTTTAGAGACATTTATTGATTGAGTGACTGCATGCACACACACACACACACACACACACACACACACACACACACACACACACACACACAGCCCTAAATTCCTGGATCCTTTCTTTTTAGCAGGACAGTGACCACTTACACACTTACATCGGGTAGATGGGGACGCACTCTGCAGTCGAACTCGGATTTCACTCTCTGTATGAGGGAAGAGATGGAGAAAGCTGTGAATGAAGGAACATGGGTTACAGTGCCTGACACTGAGCTCTGAGCAATGGATAAATCTGGGCTGCTCCGATATCTGCATTCTCATAACAGTATACCTAGGTATACCCAGGACAAGTGCTGCTCAAAAGGAGATGTCCCCTCCCTACATCCCAACCTGCCCACTGCACATCTCTAGCCACCTGGAGATGTTCTGATGAAGCCCCGAGCTAAACAGGGTGGCTCCATCTCAGCCATCAATGACCAACCCTGTCCCATACCAATCACCCATTTCCCAGCTGCCAGAACCAGCCCGCTCTCCTGCCTCCAGGTTCTCTCAGGCAGTAGTGAGAGAATTCGAAAACCGATAGAGCAGGGATTGGGAACCTTTTTGGCTGAGAGAGCCATGAACGCCACATATTTTAAAATGTAATTCCATGAGAGCCATACAATGACCCGTGTACATTACGCATTATCCAATAAAAATTTGGTGTTGTCCTGGAGGACAGCTGTGATTGGCTCCAGCAACCCGCAACCATGAACATGAGTGGTAGGAAATGATTTGTAATACATGAGAATGTTTTATATTTTTAACGTTATTATTATTTTTATTAAAGATTTGTCTGCGAGCCAGATGCAGCCATCAAAAGAGCCACACCTGGCTCTCAAGCCATAGGTTCCTGACCCCTGCGATAGAGTGTAGCTATTTTGGCCCCTTCAGAAATGCAAAGGGCAGAAAGTGGATAGTTTAACATTAGTTTCAGGTAGAAGATTGGCATCTTTCAACTATCAGCCTAAAGTTGTGGGTGGTTGGTATGTTCCTAACTTTTCAAGTCATTGGTACAATAATGCCCATGAAGTGTAGGCTGGTCATCGAGAACTCCTGACGCCTGTGAATTCAGCCTTCTGCATGGTCCTGCTACCTGGTCCTCACCAGGTTCATCAGGGGTCACTTTCCCTCCTAGAGCCTTGCCCATGGGCAGATGTGGGGAATGCAAAACTGTCACAGAACCTTTTGTCCCTGAAATAATTGAAAGACAAGGCTTTTGCTCAGGTTTGATGCATAAGGGCAATTCCAACCCATCTTGTTAAAGTGAACCAGGGGATCAGAAAGGAGACAAGACACGCTGCCAGCATCTTCGGACAATCCACAGCAGAACCAACTCCTGCCCCAGTGGTCACCTGGGTTTTCATCCCCACCTCCAAGTACTCGTTAGATCACTCTCAAATCTACCCTTCCTGTCCTGGTACAGCTGGCAAATGATTGCCAGGATGCTGTAGGCTCCTTGAGGGCAGAACTGTGCCTTATTTATTCCTCTGCACTCCTCCTGTTTCCTGGCTCAAGGCTGGACACACGGTAGATGCTCAGAAAATACTTGTTGAATGAACTGAATTGAACCCAGAGATAGAGCTTACCTCGTGTTTGGCTCCGCCCTCTGGTTGAAGAAGATGCTGGGAAACAAAGAAATGTTCTCTTAGGCACATATAAGAGGTAGCATGCTAACTATTTTTTATGTGGCGGTATATTTGGGTGTGGAGGAGAAGAAGTTGTTTTCACAGTATGTTTTTTTCCAGATAGGATTCCTTATGGATAGTGATGCTTAATAAATGGATGACCATGTAGCCAAAAGGCAAAGAACGTTTTACAAGGCCCCAGTGCATTTAGGGTGCTAAGGTAGCTAAATAAATGTGAAGTTAGCTCACTCTTGGAGTGTTAAGTTAGCTGAGCTAATCCATTTGGGAGCCTGATTTGGACTGGCTGGCTATATTCTGATTAAGTATATCAAAGGACTGTCAGATCTTCACTTTTTTTGTTAGAGATTGACTTGGTTTCGTCACTGAAAGCAAATAAAATTATAATGACTGTAGATAAATGACCATATCATCAATTCACATGCACAGCAAGAATCCGAGGGCATGAACGAAAGACTTAAGTGAAGATTCTTGGGTTCCACTTGGCCTAACGCGTGCCCGTTGAGGCCTGCTATGGTGCAAGTGCTGGCATGTTTGGCATTTGTGTGTTCTAACCCCCACTCCTCTTTGCCAGAGGTCTCTGTGGAAGAGAAAATCCTGCAATTGTTGCTTGGTCCCTGGGCTTATCTGTCCACACCTGAACCTTGTATGAATGGCTTGCTATTTCAGCGTCTCACCATCAAAGGCTATGACCGCAAGTTAATGTGGTTGACAGTTCCTTCAACATTTTAGAATAAAAAGCAAGGAAAAAACAGGTCAGCAGAGGTTAAACTCTTTCAGAAGAATCCATTGAATTCATGAGCGCCCTCCCCCACCTCCCAGACACTTTCCCAGGGCCTCATTTGACCATTTCTTCAGAAAATAAGGAAGAGACGTACCAAATTCCTTCCGAGGGTACTCCGGGGAAGAGTTGCCGCTGGAGCTCCCTGGAGAGGAGAAGACACTCAGTGCAGTGAGGACACTTCGCTTTAGTGCACCTCACAGTCGCTGCATTTTTACAAATGGAAGGCAAGACCCTCCACCCATGAATAGATTAGGACTTGCTTTATTGCAGTGGTCTGAAACCAAACCTGCATTTTCTTTGAGGCCTGCCTGTACCAATGATCACTTGAGCCCAAAAAGCTTCTGAGAGGGTGGTGCTGGGTCCCTCCTTTCTGAGCCTCACAACCCACGTGTTCAGGAGGGTGACGGGTGCTCTTCAACAGGTGCCTGATTTAAACCCATGTTGCCTGTTGGATGTGGTTGTGTCACCTCAATCTGGTCCCTGACCTACTTCAGTGGGGCAAGATTAGAACAAAGGAAGGCAGGAGGTTTTTCTTTTTTCTTTTTTTGTTTTCACTTCCTTAGCTGCTGCTTGTCCTACATCAGGTATGGGGTGGCCTGTTTCTGGTCTTTTTGGTGTATGCACACCATACACTTTTAGTAATGACTATGTTAATGATTCACTGGTTTTACTTCTGTTATTTCTGAACTTTGATACTCTCCTTTTTCCAACATTTAATCAATTTTCAAAACTCTCCATTCCTTCTCTGCAACACCTCTCACTCCAGCTAGCTCTGCCTCTCCTCCTGCACTGCCACCACCCTAGTCCCAGCCAGTTTCCCCTTTCCTGGACGATTGACCTCGGTCTAACTTGTCACGGCGTTCAACTGCTTCCCTTCCTGTTGGTGCCAGTGTGTTTTCCCTGCGTGTGGTTTCCAGAGTGCTAGTTTTGGACCTCAAATATGACTGACTCTTTTGCTCAAAAATCTCTTTGGCTTCTCACTATATGCAGAACACAGTCCAAACACTGAGTCCCTGAAGCACTCTTACCTAAGCAGCACTGCCGCTTGTTGCTCAGGCCCCGGCCCGCCTGCCTGTCTTTGCTGTGCTGCTGTGCCCCATCTCTCCACCTCTGGGGATCAAAACCTCACCTGTCATGAAGGCCTACCCAGATGCCACCTCCCTCCTAGACTTTCCTGGGACTCAGTTGGAAATGATAATCCCCTTGTACTTTGCATTATATTTTTATCTGTCATCTTAACATGTCTTTGAGACTATAGGCTCCTTGAAGGCCAGATCCATGTCTGATTCATTTAAGCATCCATGAAGGCCTTCTGCATAGTGTCAAATGCATGTACATTTTTGACAAAATACCACATGAGAAAATGACTAAATAAATGAATAAAGGGGTGAGTAGATCAACTAAGTCTCCAAGTAGTGTGAGTCCTTAAAACACATGAAGGAAGGGTGGAGAGAAAGGTGAAGGGGAGACACAGGTGAATACAGGTGCCAATACTTCAGTCTTTAAAGGATGAGTGAAATTACTGGGGAAGAGAGTGGTTTTCTTCTAAGTCTGTGGGACTGATACCTTCGTATACTCCATGGTGGGCGATGTGAGTTTTCCTTTCAAAGGTTGAGCCTGGTGAGTTGGGCAGAGTGGAAGCAGGTGAGTGAGCTCTCCTATAACTGGAGGTGGAGGCATTGCCTCGGGCGGTTCCACCTGCAAGCAGAATAGTGTCAGTCCTCATAGCACGTCACCAAACTGCATCCAGTTATACTAACCACGTGAATCGGCTACTCATAATGTAAGAGGGACCTGTAGAGGGGCCAGAGGACGTAGTGCTGTAAAGGTCCATGGGGTGGCATTATCGTTCCTGCCCTTCCTCCCCAAGCTGATTGCGGGAGGGCAGGGGGTCTTTGATGCCCATGGCTACAGTGTATAGAAATAGATTGTTCTTGAGGACTGGGCATTTAATCGGAGATCACTGTTGGAGGGACCAGAACATAATTCAATGCAGAAGGTTCCTCAATAGATGAGGGCAGGCACTTCTATTGGTCAACCTGACCATGTGTCTGTCTTCTTTTTAGTGTCACATCAAGATTTTTAAAAAATGGCATCATGGGTTTTGCGCATGCTTGTATTTCCCCCCTTGTTTTGTGTTGTTCTGTTTCAGTTTGAAAGCTGCCACGGAACAGTGTTTTGTGGGGAACAATGGGCCTGCATTGAATGCTCACCCAGTGGAAAGTCTCACAGTGTGGGATCAGGTTCCCTTTGCAGTGAGTGACCCCATCTTTCAGTTTCTTCAGTTGTTCCTGTTAATTCAAACTGTAAACCTTCAGATGTGTACGCCCTTCTTGAAAAAGGATGGCTGAGAGAGTGACTCAGTGGGAAAGTAGCCACCTCCCCATGAAGCCTCCTCAATTAATTATTGTCATTGATTTTAGGGAAATAATGAAAATTGATCCCATTTTAGGTGGGCATTAAATGCAGATAATTTGAAAGTCTCTTCTTTCCTGGGTCCTGTGTCATTTACATAGCTCTTTGGGTCATTTGGAAGGATGACAGTTTTGTCCCTCTCCTTGCAGTACCCTCTCTCTCCCTGTCTGCTCCTCCCCAAACCGCTCCCACCAGCAAGCACTTACTTGAGTTTATGTAGCCGCTGCTGCCATGGGTCAGGCTCTGTTTCTCCAGCCGGCTCCCTCCACCGAGAGAGACTGTCTTAGCATAACCATTGCTGGGGCCCCCTTCTGCAGAGACAAGGAGCAGGTGACAGTTTATGGGTAGAATCAGCCCAGATGGTACCCCTCCCCCCCCATCCCTTGTCCCTTGGAAGCCTTCCCTGCCTTCTCAACCATGACTCTCTTGGTTTGGTGTCCCTTTTCCATCAATGGTGCTCTCATTTCCTTTGTTTCTGACGTAAATGTCAAGAGCAAATATTCTACCTGATTCAAAAGGAATGTCTTTTGGGTGGAGCACAGCAACTTGTTTATTAAGAACATTTAAATATTAGAAAAGGTAGAGAGTGGTGAAGAGCTCTTGAGGCCAGGGCCTGGGTTGGGCTTGCTGTTTTCAAATGCCTGGTTGGTGCCCCCGGCATGACAACCCCTAGAAATGCTGGAGGGATGAGTAACAGCTCTGTGTTGCTGGTGTTCCACCTGGTAGCCTGTCATGCTGCAGCTTCCTGTCCTGATGGGTGGGATTTCCACACACCCCTCCTCCCTGAATCAGGCTTCCTAGGAGGGGTATGAGTAACTTTGGGGCTCAGATCTCCATTATAGAATCCACTAAACATAGGGACCTTCTGAGGAAAAGGTGAACTCACATAGAAGCCTGACTGGCGTTTCCCTGCTCCCACCCTGTGTTCAGGTTGGGTAAGAGTTTCAATACTTTAGTGTTCAGATTAGGCAAATCTATAGAGACCAAAAGTAGATTTGTGGTTCTCAGGGACTGGGGAGCGGGAGGGGAGAATGGGGAGGAACTAATGCCCATGAGGGTTTGTTTTTTTTTTGTGGCATGATGAAAATGTTTTAAAAGTAAATTGTTGCAATGGCTGCACAACTCTGTAAATATTCTCCCAACCATTGATTTATGCACTTCAAACTGGTGGATTTTATGGTATATAAATTTATGTCACTATAACTATAAGAAAAAAGATTTCAGATGTTTTGGATTAGCTCTACTGGAGCATGAGTGCCCCTGGGAAAGGTTACATGTCGAGTCCTTCACACATGAGTCAGAGAAGAGAAGAGTCTCTTCACTCTTGAGATAGTCACTTACTTGGTGGTAAGGATGTAAGTCTTGTAGTTAATGTTTCGGTGATAACTAGAAAAAGACAAAGAAAAGATGAGATCTATGTAATGCACTGAAATCCCTGTACTTTGGCAAGGTCAGTCTCATGTCCGTCAGAGGCCCGTTGAGTTAGGTGCAGCAGAGATATTTATGTGCTGCGCTGTAAGGTATGCGACCTGCCTCGCGGTGCGTGGATAGCTGTGCAGGAGCGATGGGGCTAGTGCACCTGGAAAATACATTTATACCTCTTCAGAACCAAAAGGAGGCAGTTACCCACTGAATGTGTGAACGGTGAATGGTCTGCTGATCCGAAAAGTGAACTGTCTTGGCATCAATGTCACTTGTTTAACAATTAGAGCCAGTCCAGGCCTGGGCTGACCTTTGAAGGAGAACCGGGACCTCAAGTCATTCTCAAGGGTCTCCAGTCACACTCTTTCTCTGCACTGACCCTTCCAAATGGTTATCCAGGCCAACTAAGGCCAGGTCATCATCCTGGCTGATTTCACTCTGAAGTGGATAATTACCTTGACTTTTTAAAAATGAATTTGGGGGTGTCTCAAGGACATCATAGTTCATTCTAAAATCTTCAGGGCATTCCTTGAGCGTGAGGAGGGGCAGGAAGGAAGGGGGCTGGCAAGTCACATTTGGTGTTTGCTGAGCTCAGGGCTAGATGAACATAAAAGACCAACTTGACACCTGAAATCTGTATAATTTTATTTAACCAATGTCACCCCAATGAATTCAATAAAAAATTAAAAACAAAAAGACAGACTTGAAGAACCAGTCCCTTTGCCTTCTAAACTTAAGTTTCTCTGGACTCCAAGTGATGGAGAGTCTATAGAGGTCATAAAAGCTTCTGGAGTTTTTTTTTTTAATACCAGTTAGAAGAAATATCTTGTGCCTTGCTGGGTCCCCATCTCCCCTGAGGCAGCATGGGGAGGTGGGTAGATTCTTCAAACCATAGTGGAGACAATGACCATGACCATCACCACTACCTCCCTCTGTATTGGATATGAAGAGTACCTATCTAGCTGAGGTCACTGGTCTTTAAATGCTGTGTGTGTGTGTGTGTGTGTGTGTGTGTGTGTGTGTGTGTGTGTGTACACGCGCGCACATGCCCAGGTATATGTGTATGTGCGGGTGCAAGTGCACATGCATGTGGTTATGGGGTGGGGTGAGTGGAGAAAAGGGTGGAAGAAGATGGTGCAGGATCATTCTGTGCCACCTGAGCTGTGCTACTCATAACTACTGACCCCACGCCAGTCTTACTAACCACTTCCCTTGCCCTTTCCTTCCTCACACTGCATTTTCCTAATGAGTTTACTTGTCCTAGGAACAGGGGTTAGGAACATAGCAGAAATAGCAGTCCACGCACAAAAGGTAACAGTTTTTCAGACTAAAATGGCAGCTTGATTTGAATCATAGTCCTGAGCTTTCACTAAACCTCTCCGTGTATGGACCTTTGGGATTGTTTGACACATAAAATAAATTATTTCTTTTTTT
This sequence comes from Saccopteryx leptura, assembly GCF_036850995.1. Lineage (NCBI taxonomy): Eukaryota > Metazoa > Chordata > Mammalia > Chiroptera > Emballonuridae > Saccopteryx > Saccopteryx leptura. Next base: position 23,367,738 of record NC_089515.1, on the reverse strand, counting down.
TCTCTTCTTTTAGAGAGAGGGATAGACAGGGACAGACAGACAGGAACGGAGAGATGAGAAGCATCAATCATTAGTTTTTCTTACACGCTGTTCATTGATTGCTTTCTCATATGTGCCTTGACTGCAGGCCTTCAGCAGACCGAGTAACCCCTTGCTCAAGCCAGCGACCTTGGGTCCAAGCTGGTGAGCTTTTGCTCAAACCAGATGAACCCGTGCTCAAGCTAGCGACCCCGGGGTCTCGAACCTGGGTCCTCAGCATTGTAGTCCAACGCTTTATCCACTGCGCCACCGCCTGGTCAGGCAATAAATTATTTCTTAACCTAATGTTCCAGGTCTGTGCAACAGACCAGAATTTTTTGTTGGAGGTATATGAAAGTCACAGGATTAGTGAAAGAGAGCTGCTAAGGGGACAGTTTCAATGCCTTTAAGTTATCATTCAGGTAGTTTCACAAAAGAACTGTGTCTGTTTCCAATTTTCAGTGTAGATTGCAACCATGGCACTAGTGTTATTCCAACTTTGTCCCTTCAATAATGGGGGTGTTATTCTTTTGGGTTTCTGTTGTGCTGCATCCCTAAAAAAGGAAATGGTTAAACACATGATAGCAAATTCATTCAACAGAATATTATGCAGCCATTAAAAATGCTGGTTATAAAAACTATACATCAAGTGGCAGTTTTCATCTTTTTTGAAGAAAAAGCAGAACACATTTTGATTACAAGTATGTTATGATAAAAATCAACACAAGGCATCTCTCAAGGGAAGAAATAAAGTCTTTTTTTCAGAATATCTTTAAAATGACAGTTTTTTTTAAAGCCAAATCAAACCCCCCTAAAAACAAAAACATTAAAAAGTAGAAAAAATGATACAGTGGAATTAGGGATAAATTATTTACTCTTTCCAAATTTTTATTACTTTGATCATGACATAAATATTATGCTCTTACTTCTCTCTGTGATTTCAGTGCCATCTTGCTTATGTTTCTTGGTCACATCCATACCATCGCCACCTGTGGGAAAAGCCAGAAACCATAAACAACCATGCTACTTACCATTACTTTTCATACTCATAGGTCCCTACTATTCAAGCTGGGAACCTAAAACTTGGTTCCCGGAATTCAAAGCATAATTCATTTATGTGCAAATTTTTAATGAGGCATCCTACTGCTTATATCATTTATAATGGAATAATTTAATAGTTCCAATTTAGATTCTCTTCCTTGCACTGAGATCTTATTTTTCAGAATCTGATTGAGCAGGTTGCCTGCCCCCTGCTGGGTATTAAAGGGTTTGATATAAGATGTGGTGCCTGGGACCTTTGACTATAAACCTGCATCCTTTGTCAAAGTAACAAACAGCTGAAGGATAGCTATCTGTCAAAGCACTTAGTGCTCTCCGCTAACTCATTCTGATGTAATCCCATAATGTTCAGTGCTCTATATGGAGCTCTACGAATATACAACATTTATGCTTTATTATTTAGAGTTTGGGTGTGAGAATGATGTTTGATGGATTGAAATCAGGATAAAAATCACTATAATGGTCATACTTGTATGGAACTTTACACTTTTAATAATACAAAACTTTCTCTTCATAACAAACGAGGCCTTAGTATGCTTTTTTTGCAGACATAAATAGAAAAAATATATGAATGAAATATGTGTAAAATCTATTGACATATGTAGGAAAATACATATTGGTACGTGTGAGGTATGTTCTCCATTCATGCTTACTCTGCTCCTGGAAAGGAAAGTCGCTGAGCTCCTGTCCATTGTGCCCTGGAGTGTGGATGGGATGAGGCAGGGCTGACATCAAGGGATGGGTTGGGGTGGGGTTCAGGCCTAAACACACAGGATTGTACAGCCCAACCGGGCCCTTTTGGATGTAGGTCCCAGTCTCAGATTCTGGAAAGACTTGAACTCTGCCTTTCCCTTCGGTCTTCTTTCCCCCACCCCTAACCTTTCTTTACTCCCAGGTGATTTTTGGATGAAGTTCAAACTGGATTCTGGAATTCTTGGGCAAGCCACTTCTGCCCAGAACACCCCTTTCTTGATCCCATCATACTTTTAGGTGCCCTCAAAAGTGTTTAATTTCAAAATCAGAAGGAAAAATGGGCACAATGCAACTTGGATTACCTTTTTCCAATGCAGTTATAATATAAGTACAATTTTTCAAAGTTGCTTTTTTTTCTGAAGGAAGGGGTCCCAAAGGCAAAGGCAAAGGCAAAGGTGTCTAGGGCCCATGAAAGTCATAATGTAGTCTTTAGTAACTTCCCTCCTTGAAAAGCAAGACCACATGAGACCAGCTGGTCAACTACCTAGTAGAATTAACCAAGCTCAGCATAGTTAGCTTCAGGGCCTGGTTGAATGTTCCAACTTCTTACTCCTTAAATTTTTAAAAATACAGCTCTAGGCAAAGAATGAGGCATCTCAGAAAAACTCCTAGGTAGATCTGAGAGCCACCGAAGGTCTTTTTGTAGGTATGTGTCCCAAAGTCAAGAAGAGGGGCTCCATAAGAAGTTTAACAAGGGAGTCCAGCCTCACTGGAAGGCCAAGCCTGGCCCATGACTCTGTCTGCATTTCAGCAATAACCTATATGGTTTGTCATATAAAGCTACATACAACCAGACACCCTCTCTGATATCCTTTGTTTAAGCATTAATTGTCTTGGCACCTCTGAAGCCACTCTCCACTTATTATTATTATTTTTTAATTGGCCATTAGTTGTGAACCAGGAGGCATTTTGGAGAGTAAACATTTAAATGCACCTGGCTGCCAGTGGGTGTACCTAGGATGACACCTGAATTGATACGAAACATTATCCTGAAAGGAATTGTTTTTAACAATCCATGGAATCTTTTACGTCCCACAAATTATTGCTTATTTTGATCCTTTAATGTAAGTTGCTGCCGGCAGCTATAAATTTGGGATTGGATGGGTTTATTCCACTTGTAGCCAACAAGGCAGGCTGATGACAGCTCTCTTTGGTAAGAGTTGAAATGTTCAAGCAGCAAACTGGCAAGTGTTTTCTTGTTCTTTCTATACCCAGAAAAATAACAGACATTTCTCAGCCCCTCTGTCTTTTTCCTTAAGTCCTAATTATGTAGCCTTGAGATGTACAGTAAAAAGCCAAGGGTTTCCCAACTTCCAGCGGGGATGGACAGACAGCTTGCTAAGAAATTAGATGTCCTCCTCCAGGGCCTGGAGGCTCCTCACTGGCTGGTATCCTGGGATAAAACGTGCCCTAGGTAGGTACAAGTAGTGAACCCTTGCCTTTCTCTCAGCCTGACGCCCCTCAAATGTGTATCCTGTGGCCAAACAGAATGATTTTTTGGGCCTGAAATGTATAGAACGGGGGCTCTATTGACTTTGTCCAAGTTCTCTCTCAGACTGATAGTCTGAAGGGGCAGGAATGTGTTGGGGGATGGATTCCTTTAAATCAAATGTGAGAGGAAACTTTCTATAAATGGGTTATCAAAATAATAGACAATGAGGGCTTGAGGCACAAACCTAGACTGGGATGATCCTGTGGGACTTACAGTATTTCCACAAAACTATCTTTTTTAAACATTTTAATTGCTAATAGTTTAAAAAAGATAGCTAACATTAGGGAAAGGAAATTACATGCCCAGGCACAAGCCCAATCCTGTCTTTCCAGCGGTGCTCACCAATACTCTCCTCCAAAAACACCACTTAATGGAAGCACAGTCAGAGTAATTTTAAATTTGGATGTTTGAAGGGGCATCTAGGCCCCTTCACTAGAACTGAGGATGAGCAGATCACTCAAGTTCTCAATTCCAAAAGTATGCTAATTTCCATCCATAGTTCTGAGGGGCTGCTTCGTGGTTATTTTATAGTCAATACTCTGTTGAAGATGTCGAAAATGATCCCGTCATTTTCTGATGCAAGAAAATGCTATTCAAAATCTTTTTTCTACCTTCATGAGTTCTGTTCTTTCCACTTCCTTTAAATGATGTCATATCCACCTAAAACTAGTCCAATGATGATGTGGTATATCACACACATAAGTTAAGATAGCAATAATAAACCATGACATAGATCTTATCGTATTTAAATGACTCATTCAACACCTGGTCTTTGATACAAAGAAGGGAATAGAGAAGCTGTTTTTCTCCTTATTTTCTGTCTTAAAAATAAATGCCCCTATATTCTGCTAAGGTATTGCAAGTATTTTTACAGTTCCTATTACTCCAATCTCTATACACTTTAAATTTTAAAACAAAACAAAAACAAACTGGCCAAAGTGCAGGAAGACCATCCACTAGCTATTGATCTATAAACACAGAAGGGTCAAGCAGTTTGATAGCAAAAAAACACAATGCTCTGGGGTTGATTGTCTCAGAAGCTTTTGTTTCTACCCCCGTAAGGGGTTTGCCCACTTGCAATATTTGGCATCCTTGATTTTCGTAACTTGGGAGTGGGGGAGCTTGGACACCAGCTTTGTGATTACGCCGCTTGTTTACCGCCCTGTTCTGTTAAACACTACTGCTGTTAACAAATGAGCCAGACCAGGCAGACACATTTCTTTTGGTCAGGCATCATCTAAGAACGTGGGCAGTTACTAGGTCAGATTAATTTCACTAAAACAAGGAGTTTCTATCTACACTTAAAGCAGAATTGGTCACTTTAGCTT